>NW_028274823.1:12506428-13138214 GCF_037043125.1 Eumetopias jubatus | reverse complement strand
TTCCACAAGTCACTGGAGAGCTTGGAGGTTCCCCGTGCTTTGCCCATCATGCCTAAGTGCAAATGCCTCCCTCTGGTTGAGCAAGTTATTTGACCTCTTGAAGCCTCAGTTTCCATATCAGCAAATTAAGGATAATAGCAGGGACCACCCCCCTGAAAGCATGGAAATTATTTAGCACAGGGTCGAGTCAAATAACATTAGCTATTATTCTTAGTAACTATTTCTGTTTTTTTAAAGATTTTATTTATTTATTTGAGAGAGAGAGGGAGAGTGCAGGAGTCGGGGGAGGAACAGAGGGAGAGGGAGACTTCCCATTGAGCAGGGAGCTCTGACACAGGACTCAATCCCAAGACCCTAAGATCATGACCTGAGCCCAAGTCAGATGCTTAACTGACTGAGCCATCCAGGTGCCCCAGTCATTATTTCTAAACTTTTTTTTTGCATAATAAGATTTATAATAACAATAAAGGATAATTAAAGAAAAATGTGTACTCTTTAATAAAATGTTTTCCATGCTTCATTCCATGCATATATAAATTTGCAAAGTTGTAATCTTTTCATATTTGAATTTGTGGATTCTGAGGTTTTCCTTATAGCTTTGGATCAAAAATACTTTTCTACCTTGCTTTAGTTTTCACATAATCATTCTTAAAAGCTGTATAACATCCGATGATGTTAATTTACCATAATTTGTTTAACTGTTCCCATATTGCTAATCATTCGGATTATTTTCATATACATAATTTATGACTATGTCATTTATATTTTTTAATCCATTCATATTGCTAGCCCTCTTTCCTCTTGGAATGAAGCGTTCCGTGAAGTTACTTTGTACTCTGTAAAGTAACATTTCCTTTCATTTGTCTGAAATGTAACTGGATCCGGTTTCAAAGGGTCCCTTCTCTCCAGTTCCCCTCTTCTCTCTGGACCTCAGATAAAGGCCGTGAGCAAAGGAAGGAGAATAAAGAAAAACCTTCTTGCCTCTGCCAGGGAAATTGTACTCGGGTAGTACAATTTCCTGTGCCTTTCACGTGTGCAGGGCACGACCCGACCACAGACCCATGTTGCTGGGCGTGGCCCCATTTCACTTTGTGTACAAGTCACTGCCTGACCCAGCCATGCTCACCTGGGGACCTCACACCTAGACGAGGCTGATCAATTCAGAGGTGGCCCACCCGACCTGCTAGGATGTGTGAGGTAGCCAGGTCCAAAGGAATAAGATGGGCTGACTCTTTTTTCTGGAACTTGAGCACAGAAATACCAAGAAAATGAGCCAAACGCAGTGAGATCTTAGGCTGGAAATGTTGGTGGGGAGGATCGACTCCAGGATGGCCCCATGACCCACCTGCTGGTGTTCATGACTTTGTGTAGCACCCCCTGCCCCGCATCACCCCAGCATGGGCAGGATCTGTGACTTGCCTCTCACCAACCAAATACAGCAAAGGTGACAGAAAGTGTGTGATTTTGTGTATGTGGCCACATGATTACATGGAGAAGGCTGTACTACCCATCTTGGGAGGAGGTTTTTCTTGCTGGCTTTGAAGAAGCCAGCAGGCCTCTGGGAAGGCCCACGTGGCATGAAGCTGAGGGCAACCTCCAGCCAACAGCCAGAAAGAAATTGAGGTTCTCAGTACAGAAATCTGCAAGGAACTAAGTTCTTCCAAAAAGCATGCAGGTGTGGAAGCAGACTCTTCCCCTTTCAAACCTGAGAGGAGTCTGCAACTGTGGCCAACACCTCAACTGCAAGTTTGTGAGGCCCTAAGGCAAAGGACATGCCTACACTTGACCTATGGACTCCTAACCCAGGGTACTCATGACATGATCAACGTATGTTATTTTAAGCTGCTAAGTTTTAGGTGGTATTGCCATACAGCCACAGAAAATGAATACTGTTGGTACAGAGGGAAGATGGTTCACAGAAGTCAGAAATGAAGGTGCAGAAACTAGGAGTAAGCAGAAACTCGAGGTGGAAAAATGAATCCCCGAGTAGAAGACAAAGGCACCAGCTGACAGAGAGAAAATAGAAACATGTGAGAAACCGAGTTCCATTAGTGGTGGAGCACTTGAGCCAGCTTCCAAAGACTTCCTCTGAGGCTCCCCCATTTCACAGTTGTGCTGTCCAATGTGGCAACCACCAGCCACTTGTGGCAATTAAACTTAAGTTTAAATGAATTAAAATTGAATACAGTTAAAAACTCAGTTTCTCAGATACACTCACTAACTATATGTAGCTAATGGTTACCAAATTAATGTAGAAGAGAAGATTTCCATCATTCCAGAAAGTTCTATTGACCAGTGTTGCTCTAGGGGTCCCTAAGGCTATGGGGGTCAGCTCCAGTTTCCAAGAGGCTCTGCTCTGCCACCATTACTGCCTTCCCATACCTGACACTTCCACCTTTTCTGGGTTGCTGAGCATATGAACCTGAGGTCATGCCCAACGTGTTGATATCTATTCTTCCACTCAGGTGACCCACCATACACACAACACTTGTTCAGTGACAGCCGTGGCCATGCCATCACGTCCAACACACCAACACTCATGAGCCCTCCTTACCCAGGCTACTTTTGCATCTCTCCACCTGCCCCCGCTCCCTTGGGGGTAAATCAAGAGGCATTCTAGAAGTCAACTGATTTTTTCCTTTCTAACCTCTTGGGAAGAAACTTGGGAAGAAACTGTTACACTGTGTGACAGGCACATTTTTTCCCTCATGTGGGTCCCATAGCTCTGACTGAGTTACCGGGTTGTCTTTCCCTGATGACCTTTGCCCTAGCAAGCATGGTTAGCTCATTAACCATTTTGCTATTACTGTACCTTTAAATCAGTCACCAGAAAACTTATTCCCTTGCCACTGTAGGTGTCTGGTGTAAAACTTTATCTCTCCCTCAGCTCAGGTAACAGGATATTAAAATATTTGTATCAAGCATGCTGAAAAGTTCAACTGTCAAAAATAGTAATTTTGTGTCAAGTTCAAAATGAAATAGACAGTCCCAGAAGGACAATTTTGAAGAATCTGCTTTTGTCAAACCCGGGGGCTGGGGGGGAGGAAACAGCCATGAATAAGAGCAGTGCAGTAAAAGGGGTGCGGGGAAGGGAACAGGGAAAGAGGTCTGCGTTTGATAGGGTTGGATTTTCACATCCAGCTCGTATGTAATTCACACCTAGTAACTCATGGAAAAGCAAAATAGCGGGTGATGGATCGAGTGGCACATAAGCCAGGGGGATTTACTGTCTAATTGTCCACCACTAAAGGTTCCATTTCCAACTTAGCTCCAGTCAGAAAGAGAAATAAGATGTAAGAAGTAAGAAATAAGGGGCGATGAAGAGGAGGGAGAAGTTGAGGGGAGCCCTGAATAAGGAGTAACGGGAAATTAAACTTTAGCCAGCCCAGGGTTGCATGTGTGTTCAATTGTTTGTGTTATCTCCAGATGGCGAGGGGTGAGGTCCTATGGGCTGGGCCTGAGTCCTGTATACTCTGTATCCAGTGCCAGGCATATGCCAGAAGTGGATAAATGCTTTGTGTCAACAGATGTATACTAAGATACTAAAGAACAGCATTGATATAAGCCCCAGGACACTCCCAGATTTCCCCTTTTATTCCTCTTATGGAACGTTTCTGGATCGTACCTCCCATCTGGAACACAACTGCAGTCTCCTCTGGCAACCCACCCTAGAAATGAGAGGGCATGAGTTCTGGAGCCGGTCTTGTGGTTCAAGCTTGGCTGTGCGGTTTATCCACTATGGCCCTTGAGTGAGTTACTTCATTGTTCTTGTCCTTGTTTCCTTATCAGGAAAACACAGATATAGTAATTCCTACCTCATAGGATTTGTGGAAATTAAATGAGATAATTGAAGATAGCACTTAATATACAGCAAGTCAATAAATATTAGCTGTTGTGATGGTTGAGGTAGTTGTTGTGGTCAAGATCGTTATTATTACCCTTCCTATTAACTCAAAATCCAACATAAGTGGTACCTCCTCTAACAAATCGTTCCCTTCCTCCCGGGACCCTGCTTAAAGTTTCCTCTTCTGACCATAGCATTTTTGTGTGAGGAAGAGATGTTTTGCCTGCGTTTACCTTCATAACACATATTACAGTTTGAAATTATATATGAGAGATACATATATAATTTTATATTGTATTAGTTCTTTACCGGTTTATTGTCTGTCTTGTCTCTATTTAGTAAACCAGAATAGTCCTCTCTTATTCATCTCTTGAATCACTCCAATTACCTTAAATTTAAAACAGGGCCTGTATAATCTCAGATGACTGAGAAAAGCCGGTGGCATCCCTGGATCCAGAGTTCAAATGAAACCCTCGGGGCTCTTGCCCTCTGCATCTCTCAGTGCTACTTGCTTTCTCTTCCCTCTAACCTCAGATACTCCCACCCACCAAGGCAAACGGTCCCCGGCAGTTCCAGGGGAAGATGTCCACGTTTTTGCCGAAAATTCGAAGGAAAAGCCCTGCAGCAGACTCAGCTTGGCCCATTTGAAGTCACATGCTCATGCCTCAACCAACCACGAGTGGCTATGGATGTGCAGCGAATTCTCATTGGCTGGTCAGGGACAGAACCCACCCTTCGTGGCAGGAGGGTGGAGTCACATTTGACCAAATCAAGTAGAGGGAACAGGCTATATTATAAAATGGGTTAGGGGCCGTTTCCCAAAGAAGGCTGAGCAGACAGACAATAAATAAGTACCACTCAGCTGTATACACCATGCCTACCAAGGGACAATCACAACATAGATGCTCAATAAATATTTGCTCAACATTTGTAGAATGAATAATTTATGTGTCCATTTCTTGCTTCCCTGTGTCTTAAGAGACGAGCACATAAAAACGAGGCAAGGCTCATCTCGGGATTCCAAGCTTGCTCTAGTAGACAGTCGTAGGGTGATTTTGAATAAGTTATTTGCTCCCTTTTGAATATGATCTTCCCTGTAAAATGACATAGAAAATGCTTTGAATCTTTCAGGCTTGTTATGAGGAATAAATCAGACAGGATGTGTAAAAGGCATCTTAAGTTACAATAGTACCCAAATGGGTGTTGGTAATGATGAGCTTGGAAGCTGGCTATGTCCAGGAAACACCGTCCAGACTCGGCACGTGTCTGGGCACATAAGACACAGGGGCACTAGGACCCTCCGTGCCTCATCTTTCTTTTAATATCTGTGTAGTATTTATACAAACACTTAGGCTAAAGAAAGAGAATAAGGTGTGAGTGTGCACGGAGTGTGTGTGTGTGTGTGTGTGTGTCTGTGTGTGTCTGTGTGTGTGTGTTTTAAACCAAGATTTAACTAAACCTCAGGAGTTTTCAATCTGTTTTCCTAAAAAAGTTTGCTCAGAAACATTGCATCGGCAGTGACTGTCGAGAGACCCCAGGGCTCTTTGTGTAAATTGAAAAGACTCGTGTGCTTGCTCCTGTTTTTATTATGGGAATCACACTAAATGTGATAATTTTTGTGAAGCGTGTTTGCTGTCAACTTCTAATTGTGCTTGTTCATAAGCAGCTGAATGGGAACGAATCGTCTCAATCCATCTGTGATTAGTCACCAAACATAGAAATCTTCCCATCAGACCTGAAATAGAAAACCCTCGCCTCTGACAATTTCATGTCGAGCAAATGCTGGGTTCACAGACTCTCAGCGGGAAAGTGGTGTCTGAACGTTCTCTCCCCCGGTTGCCTCTCACAATTCAAAGTTGTGTGTGATCTGAGGCTTGATTTGGGGCTGCGTTCTGTGCAGCCCAAATCCAGAAAGCTCACCCCATGCTCGGTACTCATATGTGTATTGTGACCAGACTTGCTGACCAAGGTGGAGCAGCTACTATTTTGAACTCAGAGTTAAGCTGATGGCTAGTACCACACACATACTTGGTGAGACCTTGTTTTATATAAATTCCCTCACAGTGAAAGTAAAATGACCCTCCCAGCAAAATTCTAAGCTCACTGAGGATTTCCTCTAAGTTTAGAGCTTGGTGGCGGAGAAAGGGGGTCAGGGGGTGCATAAAAACCCTTAGAGGCCATTGAGGCCAATCTTGACAGAGAGCAAATCTGTAACAGATGAGTAAACTGAGGCCTGGATAAATTAAGTCTCCCTACCCTAGTCAAAGGCACAGCATTTAGCACACAGTAGATGCTTAATAAATCCTTGCGAGTGTGAATTGAGTTGAATTTTAGCCTGTCACGACTTGTTAGCATGAGTGATGGTTTGCAGTGAAAGGAATACAGGTCTTGAACATGGCGTGGTGCCCCTGGCACCCCAGGAATGCACTAGAATGGATGGCAGCAGCAGGGCCCAGCCCAAAACACACAAGGCCAGCAGCCGGTGGCTCACCGTCTAGCCTGCACCTGGCCCTCAGCATTCCAGCTGGCCTGGGCCTAACTGGGAGCTGAGCAGACACACTGGAAAGTAAGGGGAGGCTTCTGAAACTGGACCGCTCCTTGAGATCTAGAAGATTGCCCGGGAAATCTAGAAGACCCCTTTGGGTCTTCTACAGGAATCTTGCAGCCAACACTTCATATCTATCCATGCCTTCGCTTTGCTGTTCCCCTGTCGGAAGTGCTCTGAGTCCCTGTTGCTCTCCCCCCGTCCTGTTTTCCCACCTCAGCATGTGCCCGCGTCCGGACCCAGAGCACAGTGGCCTTCTCCCTGGAAGGGTAGTCACAGCTCCTGCTTCCGAGAGTTTGCTGGGTGCCAGACCTCAGGCAAATCCTTTTGCACTTAGGGAGCTCATATAAGTATCCATAAAACCCCATAACTACATATTACTTTACTCCCTTTACAGATGAGAAAACTGAGACAAAATAAGCAAATTTCCCTAGGTCACACAACTAGTAATTTGCCAAACAAGTGCCAGCCCCACTTGGTCTGATCCAAAGCCTATGCTCACGATCCCGCTCAAGGCCTCGTGTGGCCTGGGTGGGACACCTTAAAAGACTCACTTCGTGGGGTATTGTTTATCTGAGTTTGGAAATTGAGGTTCATATGCAATATCATAGGGCATTTGCTTTGAGCCAGGAAGCCCATTCGGTCCTCCCCAGAGTGGCCGCAATGCTCGTGGTACGTTACGGGAGCAAGGCCCAAAGCTAAATTAAAAGGCTGCAGAAATGAGTCTGTTGTCTGGGAGCATGCAGTGAGGTGCTAAAAGCATGAGTCACCGAAGTTTTACCACCTTTGAGCTCTGCAGGTTTCCCCCACCGTGTCAAGTTATTATTTTGGGAGTGTGGCAGGAGTCCCATTTTGGCAGCCTAAGCTGGGCTCTCTGTAGGATTCGGGCACGTCCGGGCATTTGGGAAGGTCTGTGAGGCAGGCCTGCCAAGGGTCTGTGTGCATGAGGGACCAGGAGCCTGTTGGGGAAGGTCTCACCCTAAGGGAGACAGAGTGCAGGGACAGAAGCTTGGGTTGGAGGAGGGAGGAAATCTGAGGGCAGTCCTGTTTGACATGGGTGCTTCCGCCTTCCTCCCTATCCTCAGCCACCAGGCACTCATGCTGAGTTCAAGGCAGAGGGAGCTTCAGTAAGGGAGCAAATGGAAGCAAGAAGAGCTCATTCACTAAAATGTCCATGAGTGGGTGAGGGCCCAAGATGGCGCCCTGCTGTTCTGCTTCCCCCCCGCCCCCCGGGTGGCATTGCTACTTTACTGTCAGGGAACATGACAGCCAGCTTGGCGAGCAAGCCATGAGTCTCTGATCTAGTCACAAGCAGAATGTGCCTGCGTCTGAAAATGTGCCCCGATTGAATACCAAATTACCACCCTTTTTTCATACATCTTTTTGTCAAGTTTGTTTTTCACGTTAAATATATTATATTTTTCTCAAACCAGATTTTTGCAAAATTCTTGTTGGTTTTGCATGTGGAGCTTGCCCACCAACCATCAGTCCCTTTTGGAGAGTGGTCAGCCCAGTGCAATGGGCCCTTGTCATTCAATAAGGGACACAGACCTGCCTATGACTGAGAGGGCCACTTGGCCTATGGCTCCGTAGGGCCTCTGTTCTTCAAAACCTGTCTGCCTGACACCAAAACTGAGCTCTTGCCCATTCCAACAAACTGCTTCCTCGCTGAATAGCCTTCATTCCCACCCTCTTAGTCAGCTGTCAAACTTCTAGTTAGCCTTCAAAATCCCGTTCCAGAATCACCTTCCTTATGAAACCCCTCCTGATTCCCACAAATGGAGGTACCCTTCCATTTGGACCACTTTGGCACTATGCACACACATATTTTTTTGTCATTGGAGTTCTTCGCTATTGTGTCTGGCTTTCACGTGGGACTATAAATTTCTCGAGGTCAGAGAGCCTATCTTTTGCCTCGTTGTAGCCTTATATGCCTGGGACATAATAGATGCTCAGTACATGTTGATCAACCCCCTCTCAGACAAATGGATCACGAGTAAACACTGTACTGTTATTTTCAGGAACATGGGACTCTTACATGTCCTCAACCCTCTGAGACTTTCTGCAACATAAAGCATGCAACAGAGCATTACTTTAAAAGGCTCTGTAATTCACCTCCAAAGGCAGGTTTTTCTTGGCCTTCTTCTTAGAACTACCATTTAGAAAAGGAGGCAGGGTTCTAAGCTTGGCAACCATGTTCATTGTCTGTTTATTTAATTATTTGCTAGAGAGAGCATGAGCAGCGGGAGGAGCAGAGGGAGAAGCAGGCTTCCCGCCGAGCAGGGAGCCCGACGCGGGGCTCGATCCCAGGACCCTGGGATCGTGACCTGAGCCGAAGGCAGACACTTAACCTACTGAGCCAGCCAGGCGCTCCATGTCACTAACTTCTCACGTCCCATCACCAGTTGTGCCCTTTCCTTCTTGGTGCTGTCTGCAAGCAGCTTCAATAAAAAAAAATTTGAGCATGCCACAAAGACAACAGACTCTAATTGCTGTTTTTCATTCAAGCTTAATGATTCTCTCCTCACAGCTAACCCATAATTGCTGTTCAGAGTTCAGCACATTCATTCACTAGCAATGAATGATGCATCTCTCCCTCACATATCTAATTTAAATGGTCTTTCCTAAATGGTAGCTTCGACATGGTGACAAGATAGTACATAAGCTCAGATTTCTGCTGTTGTTAAGTACAAATATTTTGATAAGTGCAGCTAATATGAGATATTTCCTCTTAGCTAGATATGATACACATTGAAATATGACATTGGTACCATCTGTTCTTCATCATAAATATAAATGAAGTGATAATGAGCAAAACGTGATAAGGACTATCAGGATGATTGCACTTTGATGGTTTAATTTGGATCTTCATTAATCTAAAAATAAAACAATCCACAAATGACAAATGAACACATTTTTACTGATGCTGTGCAAGTATCTTTCAGGCTATGGACTATGTTGTTGCCACTTAAAATGAGAAGTAAATAATGCAAAAGTGGCTTTTTTTTAAGCTCCCATTGAGTTTTCTGTTCAAATCATTAACACACTATTCCCAAGCGTCTGTAGTAAGTCCCAGTAAGGCCTGGTGGTAGTGAAATGGAAGCAAAAAAGACCTTGGTCCAGGCTCCTCTTCCCTGTGTGACCTTGGCCAAGTTGCTTCACCTCTCTAGGCCTCCACCTCCTTCCCTCCGAAGGCTGCAATGAGAACTTTGAGCCAGCCCAAGTTTGGTGCCCAACATAATGCTTGGCCCTGCATAATACTCCGCAAAGAGATCACCAGCTGACATTTAGCAGGCCGTACTAGGTGCTCAGATGGATCTTGCAGAAAATACTATTTCACTGGTTCACGTCGGTTTCTCCATTGACCAAGGCATAGAGGCAGAGAGAGGTAAGGGACACGCCAGAGACCACACAACTTCAAGTGTCAGCACTGGGATCCAAACCAGGCAATCTCGTCCCTGAACTTCTTAATTATTATTTTTTTAATTTCCAATTATTAAGGGTAAAACCCATTATTTTCCAGCCAAAGTCCACATAGCCAAAACAAAGTATAGGGCCGTTATGGTTAACTAGAAGCCTGCTTATGATGGACAACTTTCTCATATTACGTGGATTTCACCTGGGGCCCTGGACTTGGTCAGCAAATTACCTTTTCCAAGCACATTAGCTCCCTTCCCCGGGGAATCCTTCATTTCCCTCTAGTTGGCTCTGCCTTCCAATCTGCTCTTTGAGGAAACAGGTGGAAACTTCCATGAGACGGCTCAGGTTTTGCTGGATCATGTGCCTCAAACCCCAAGCAGCTGAGACAGCAGCTGTCCCGGGTTCTCACTTATCCCTGGCAACAGTTCAGTCCCCCCAAACCCCCCGTGTCCCCATTTCTGCTACTACCTGTAATATCTGAACCTTACACCTGTTTACTCACTTCTTCTCTTCCTGGCTATCTGAGATTCCACTTGCTGATGGCCCGCTATGTGCCAGATGCCAATCCAGGCAACTGACATGTTTTATGTCTATAATTTTCAAGGCAACCCTGAAATCATCCCCTACATTTGAAGAAGAAAAAGCTGTAGGGGCACCTGGGTGGCTCAATCGGTGAAGCATCTGACTCTTGATCTCAGCTTAGGTCTTGATCTCAGAGTCATGAGTTCAAGCCCCAGTTAGGCTCCACGCTGGGCATGGAGCCTACTTAAAAAGAAGAAATAGCTGTAGACTCAGAGGGTGGAAACAACTTTCTTATTTTGCGTCTCATGCCCTTCTCCCCCTCTGCTCTAACCAATACTTACGGATCTCTTAAGAACACTCTGGAAGGTGTTCCCTGACACCCCTTCCTTCTCCCCAATCCACAGTCTGCTCAGATGCCCTGTTTCTGGGCTCGCGCAGCACAAGGGCTGGTCATTCCTCCTGCTGCTCGTATCCCCCTGTGTTAGAATCATTGCTATCCTTGCCTGGCTTTTCCAATGATGTTAAGCTTCAGCACACATGCTGTGTCTAACAGGCCATCCACAAATGAATAAATGAGTGAATAAATTGATGCCCCAGGTCACCCTAAGGTCATACGGCTGGTGGTAAAGCATACACTTGCAAGCAGATCACCTGGTCTTATCTGGCTCTCCCTTCTGAGCTAGCTGGGTATCCCTGCACAAGTAGCTTACCCTCTCTAGGCCTCCTTTCATTATCATGGAGATCACAGCAACTGCCTCACTGGTGGCGATGAACATTAAATTAGGTAATATATAGAAACTTCCTAGAACAGTGTCTGGAACGTAGCAAGAGATCAATGAAGAGTAGTGATTATGTCATTACCATTATCCCCACCATCAGAGCTGTACCAAGCAGAGCACTCCAAACCCCAGGGTTCTCTGGCCTGGAAGACCCCCTGCATGCCTTGCTTAGGGAAAAATCATCAAAACTGTAAATCTAGAGAAAAATTAAATGACTTCTTTAAAACATAGTGCAAATACAATTTTAACAAAATTGAACTTAGAAAAAAATTGAACTCAACTTTGACAGTACCAGGGAAAAGAAAGAAAGAGCCCACCACTGCTTCTCAGCTGGTCTGCCCAGAAGGGATCTTTGGGTGACCAAGGAGTGACAAGGCACAGGGCTATAGAAGGAGCACAACCCTGGGTGGGGCCTGTCCCTCCAACCTTGTTCTTTCTGCTAAGAATCCTTCTCCTTGCTTGAGCCTGGGGAGTCCAGTGGCTCATGTGGAGCTTGTCCACGCGGAACCACATGGACCACTTTGTTTGCTCTGGGCCGGGGCCCTAGGGAGCCTTCCACCATTGCTCGCCATCCAATAGGAATGCCATCCATCAGAGCCCATAAGCCAAACCTGCCAGTGCTGTTTGAAAACCAACCCCAAAGACATATCTTCCAGCAGACTTCAATAATGACATTCTCATAGCTGAGAAACCAGGGCTCCTCTCTAGGTCGAGCAAATGTCTTCTTCCCAGGTATGCGTTGCTGATCCTTCATCTGGGCCTTTGCTCATGCCTGGCCCCTGCCCTCGGGGCCTTTCCTGCTTCTTCCCATCTTTATAGGCCTCTTCCATTCTCCTAGGCTCAGTTCAAGTCACTCCTGAAGTCCCCCCGGCCTGTCACCTGACCTATGGCTTCTCTGAAGCACCCAGCAGTGACTCTCACCAGGCACCTCTCACATCCCGCCAGCATGGGGATGTAACTTTTCACGTCTCTCACCTGCATCCCCAGATGGAGCTTGAGCAGCTCAGGTCATTCTTCTAACCCTGTGCTGTGCATGCTGCAGGCCCTTCAGAAATTTGTATAGAGTAGAAGATCTGATTCAGTGGCAATGAAATAAGCCAGTGGTGCTCAAAGAAGATTTGGGGCTAAAATAAAGTTCATGTGATCCTGAGTGTTTGGAAAATCGTTTTTCTAGTGGAAAAGACTTATGACATGCTTTTATCACTTCAAGTCTATGTTGTCTTTCTTCCCACAGTATTTTACCTCTGCTCACCATGTGTGAAAGAATAACTCTGTAGTCTCTAGGAGAGGTGGAAGCCAAAGTCCAAAATGATGAAGTCAAGCACAAGAAGATATTTCAAGCTCTAAGGACTAAAATACATGAACTGTTTCAGGGGCGAAAGCATGCATAATTCACCAGTGTTCCACATGGCTATTTATTCCACCCAGAGCCCTGCTTACTTGGATGAAAAATACAGATAATACACGGGCACATGCCACAATTGACTAGATTCAAAGATGCTATCCTATTTCCTAATGGAAAAAAATGCCAAGTACATAAAGAGCGTGTGGAATAGGTTACCAAGTTTTAATCATTTTTTTAAGATTCTTTTTTTTTTTGCGGGAGGGGGGCAAGATCCTACAGAAGGCTTTATATTCATTAAAAAGCAATCTGAAACTGATGTGAACAAATTCAAGAAAGAGAATATTGGTTTAATGATCTCTTTAAAGTTTAGTTATTCAGCCATACCTTGATTCCCAAGTGCACTTAACTCATCGCTCTTGTTAGGATAACACTTCTGTATAAATGCTCAAAACACTTACATCTCAGAAAGGCTGGCTTAATGAGGGGGGAGTGTGGTAATCGCAACTAAGTCTATCTAGTAGAAGCTGTTTACATTTCGGTAATAAACTGAATCCAGTAACCTTGATAGAATGACAATAATTTGGCTTCGTTGTCTCTCTATAGTTCCAAAAGGGGACTGATTTCTTACCTTGCTTGCTGATATATTTTGATGTATAGTCTTTAGAAGTCGTTAAAAAAAATAAACAAATGAAGCCCTTGTGACTCTAACTTCATGCTGTAATTATTCCTCATACCTTATGAATAAATGTAAAGCAAACATCAAAAGTCAGAGAAAACTCCTGATCACAAACACAACAGGTCTCCTGTTCATGCAAGCCAGAAAGTTGGATTAAGAGCCACTCTTCTGATGCAATGCTGATTATTTATTTGAAGGCGGTAACATTCCTGTTTTCTGCAATTAACTATTTTCTTGAAGAGCAACAGGCATAGAAGAACCACACATCTACGGTGATTTTTTTTTCAAAGAAAACAATTAGTACCCATATCACAAAAGCTAATTCAGATTAATTAAAGAACACCCACATCAGTTAAATATAATACTTCCTCTTTCACTTAACTCTCTGTACACAAAGTGTTACTAAGAAGTGTTGGGCTTCAAGATAATAAAAAATGACAGTTGAAGGGTCTGGAGCTTGGAAGCAAACTTTAGGGTCCGTAACCATTTTAATTGTACATAATTACAGAGAAGGCAGTGGAACAATTTAATTTCGGGGACTTCATGCTCTTAGAAGGACGAATAGAACAGTATCAAAATTGGTTATTTAAGTAAAATTATAAGAAGCTGTTTTTCATTCCATGATATAAATGGAAATTAAGTGGAATGTTGACTAACTTCTGCACCATCATCTCCTTGATGTGATATAACGGTAATTCAAGATCTGGTGGAAATTGCTGGTGGAGGTTTAGAACAAGCAAAGTGAAACACACTCTTGAAGTATTTTACTTTTTGATTTGGAAAATACATAAAAGTATGATGAAGAAAATACAAAACCCCATCATATGTATAGAACGTCTCTAGAAGGAACCACAAGAAACTGGGAAGGGTTGCATCCAGGGAGGGGAGCTGGCTGTGTGGGGTATAGGGCTGGGAGGAATCCTAGCTTCTGCTAAATACCTTTTATTATGTTAGGATGTTATTTTTTTAATTAAATTAAATTAAGTCTTTAGGAAATGACTCATAATTTTACCGAAGAATAGACGGTTAACACTGGGACATACTCCAACATTTTCCTATGGGCTTACCTACATTTTCTCTTTTACAAAATCGCTATCAGCGGGTATTTTATACCGTGTTATACTCTGGGCTTTTCCCATGTTATAAAGTGTTCTTCTGAAGCTTGACTATTGATAAATTAGTCGTGTGCATTTGTGGATGTATCCTTCGTTTAACTAAATCCTCTTTTGTTGAGCATTTAACTTACCTTCCATTTTCCACTGATGTAAATAGCTCTGCAATGAACATTCTTAACTCTTTCTATACCTTCCTGATCATTTCCATAAGATATATATCTTACGGAAACAACAAGAGTTAAATTGTGGAATCAAAATAAATTACATTTTAGAACTTTTGACACACATTGCCAAAATCTCCAGCAAGAAATTCCCAGGTTATGCTCTGGCCCCCGGGCACAGGAATGCCCTTTTCAGGGCACACTTCCCAACCTCAGAGAGAGACATCTGGGTCTTCTGAAATTCTCCAATCAAAAGAGAGACTTCCCAAATAGCCATGAGTTCCATACATTTTTTTGTTACATAAATTTGAATGTTGTAGGAAAGCTGCCATAGTTTAATTCTAACAAAATACGTTTCTCCCTTTGGGGCCTGGAATGAAGCGGGATGGGTCCTAAATGTCCCTCTCAAAAGTCAAAGATTTCACCAAGGCCAAAAAGGAACTGGTTCTCTGCCTTGAATCACTAAATGTTCCAGAAGAGTAGGTCTTGGAAATCCATCCCCCAAGTCTCTGTCTTTGGCATCGGGAGAGAATTTAAGACTGAGGGCTACGTACTGCCACTAGGAATTCAATTTCCAAAGGTGCAGCCAGTTCACTCAGGGGTCTCACTTCCCTTAATGGGTCTGTCACCTCCTCAGACTGTCCCTTTGGAAAGGTGCAACAGACCAGCAGAATACCTTGGATGGAGTCTCCTTAAGAGATTTACCAGAAATGACCCTCATCTGCTTTTTAGCATAGAACTAAAATATAGCCTTTATGATAAGACAGAAGGAATGCTTATTCAATATAGAGGAATTTTGAAATTATAGAAAAGCACAAAGAAAATAAATATTGCCTTTAATTCCACCATTCAGAGAGAAACTCTGTTGATATTTCAGTGTATTTTTAGTAACCTAATATCCAATCTTCGGTGCATACACATTTTCTTATTTTGCAAACATGGGATGATATTACACTTGTTGTGTTATAACCTGCTTTTTCACTTAATATATCATGAATTGTTTTCCAGGCCATTAAATATGTTACAAAAATGGTTTTGATATCTTTATGGCATTCTGTCACCTAGATGTATCTTTTATAAAGAACATCAACTCCCACTACTTATTTCCAATTTTATCTGTTAAACTAGAAGCTCTCTTACACATCTGTATAACCTTTAGCAAATGCCCCAGGCAGGTAGAATGCCTCCTGAGCTAAACCTAGTAGCCTTTGAAAAGGCTGGATACAGGTGAGATATCATTTTTTAATGTTCTGTTAGTTATGGAAGAGAAAACTCTACAAGATGGGCAAAAATTAAATCTAGAATAATCTTTCACTTAAATTACTTCACAATTACTTTGAAATTCTTGCTCTAGTTTAAAGAAATTAACTCCCAAAATGATAGGCCATGCCTTATGGATTTGTTGAAAGTGAGAAAGCCAATACGGAACGCAATTGACAAGCCCGCGGTCTCAGAAAAGGCCTCATATGAAAATATTAGTAAATTAATGCACATATTTAAGTTTTAAATAAAAATAAAATATTTTGAGAACAGTCCTCATATGTCATCTTTAATCATTGCCTACTTTAGCCAACTTTTTCAATTAACTGACTGATAACCATTGTTAATTGCATTGGATAAGCAGATTTCCAATCAATGGATAACCTTGTGGAAAAAAATCTTTATAAACAGGATGGATGACTCCTTTAATTTCTTGCTGAAACAATGAAAAGCCACGTTGGTTCAAATGTGCCATGGTAGCAAGTCAAACAAGTGAATAGTATAGGATTCATAGGACATATGGGCATTTTCTACATATCCTTCTACACATGGTATATATACATGGCCATTTTCCTTCTTATAAATGGCCATTTTCCTTCTTATAAAATGCTTTTCCTGGGGAAACCCTGTTTTGGAAGACCTATCCTGTTATCTGTCATTACCAAGGAAAGCTGCTTCTCATGTTTAGAGACATAGCTAATGTTCTAATGCTCAAAAACATCTTCCTTTTGTGTACATAATGGCTGGACTGAAGGACATTTGGATGTAAACAGTACTAGGGAAATGTCACATCAGGAAGGATGTTATTCTTTCTTATTAGAAACAACCAAAACAACACCACCACCCACCAAACATGAAAATAAAAGGTTAGAGTATTTCCCATCTGCCTATATCTCTAGAAGATATGGCAGTCCCAGGTCATCAAAGAGGCCATGTTTTGCCAGTAGAAGCTCATATAGAACCTGCTGCATATAGAGGGAATCAACGTTGATTTAAAAAGTTACCAGGTGGTTGTGTGATGTGAGAAACATTTTCACAATTATAGCTTTCCAGACAATAACCATAGAGTGTGCTTCTTTTAAAGTTGTCTGAGAACATTGGTTATGGTTCCATCTTGAGCCTTTAGAAGCAAATAACTGTTACCAATGGTTAATATTATTAGGATAAATTTTTTCCTATTTATTATCAAGTTTGATTTTTCTCTTTAGGTTCTCTTTTTCTTGGCGGGTCATTTAATTATCTTCCATCTCCACAGTCAAACATCTGTTCTGATTCCTGTTCCATCCAGTATCTCCTCACCTTCCTCTTCCTTCAGCTTCAATTAGAAGTTTGCTAATGCTAGTATCTCCACTCAGATCTTGGACCTTGCAATTAATTTTAATCAGGCTTGTTAACACTTTTTTAATATGTAAGAAATAAGCAAATATGTAACTAAAAAGCCATTTATGTCTTTTATGAAGGTAACAAATATGCAATTAAAAACTCCTTCTCTCGGTGACTGCAATAAATTAACTTGTTTTGTCACTATTGTGCCTGTATAATGTCATTTTCTCTGGAGTTTTGACAGTCAGATTTTTTTTTATCCTTGGCAAAATTAGCAAGTAATATTAAGATCTAAGAAATGACAATTAGTTTGTGAATTAGGTGGGATATACAATGTGTTAATTATTGAGGGACCAGGCTGCATGCAATTAAAATTTAGCATCCAGATAACAATAATGTAGTAGGCTTCTGAGTATCTAATGAAGTTGAAAATGTTCATTACCAATAAATTAATTCTCAGTTGCTTAACCAGTATTTAAAATGTCTATACAGAGGAATGTATCATGATAATCATTATTGTTAACAAATAGAATAATAACATGAAATCTTGAAAGTCTAGCAGGACTGTCATTTTATTGTTAGAGTTCCCTGCACACTGACAGCAAACCTTTCCAAAGACTCAGAAACATGGTGACCCAGAGAGAGATCTTTGCTTCTCTTCAAGCACTCTCTCAAGTCACCAAAGGAATGAAAGAAGAGGAAAGGCGGTTGAAATGGGAGATGGCCCAGTGTACCCAACATTTGCCCTAACGGACCCTTCATATTTCAGTAGTGATTCAGAAAATGTTTTCTTCACCTGACTTAAATGTACTCCTCTTTGTAATTTGGAAACTCAGTTCCATGTGAATTTCCTACTTTAATAGATAGACCCAGTGTTGTAGGAGCTGGAGAGTCAATGACAAGTTATGTCTCAAGGAGACACCAATCCTGTAGGGGGTCAAACACAGAAACAATTCCTTATATTACAGCGTGATAACTGCCTTAACACAGAGACAAAAGTCTGACTTCCATCCTACAAAGCCCCTCTGGCTGCTGAATGGAGAGCAGATTGCAGAGGCAGGGGTGGAAACAGACAGGCCAGCCAGGGTTTCCTGGCCCATGAGAAAGATGGTGGCAGTCTCTACAGCAGTGGTAGCACTGAAGAGATGAAAATGGTAAGACTGTAGATAAAATCTGGAGGTAGAATTGTATCCAGGATTTGGCTTGAGAAACTAGAGAGATATTGCTATGGTTATATGATTTGGGAAGACTGGGAGATGAGCAGGGTTGGTGGGAAACTTCCAGAGTCCTATTTGGGGTATATGATTGTAGTGTCTATGGGAGATGTGAGTGAGGGTATTGTGCAGGCCCTGGAATTCAGAAGTGAGGTTTGATTAGAGGTAGAATTTGGCAATCATTACCATACAGATGGTTCTGAAGCCCTGGAATGGATGAGCCGACCTATGGAGAAAGTGTCGAGAGAGAAGTGAGATCTCAGGAGCAAGCCTCAAGTAACTCTGGGGACATTCAGGGAACAAGGGGAGTTAGCAAAGGAGACTAAACGGGTGCAACCAGAGAAGTCTCAGGACAGTATCACAGTAAGCTACAGAGGACAGAGTTCCAAGGGGGCAAGGGGACAGGTAACCCCATACCTGTGCTAAGGTTATTCAATGGAGCCCTCTTATAATGGCAATACGTTAGCAATTGTCTAGAGGCCCATCATGGGAGACTGAAAAAATAACTTGAGATTCATCCATTCAAAGGAATACTCTGCAGTTGTATTGAAATGATTTTCAAAATGTACTATTCAAAATTCACTAAGTGAAAAGAGCAAGGCTCTCTAGTGTCATTTTTGAAAAAAGGGGGGAATATAGATGGAATTTCTGGAATATGAATATTTTTGAAAGATGCAAAGTAAACTAGTAAGGTAGTTGTTTACAGGATGGGGAACTGGATGACTCAGGACCAGAGGTAGAAGGGGCAAGATTGCTTTTAATCTTAGTGGTGTAGCTTTTAGACTTTAAAATTTCTATTTTATGCTATGTACCTTGACTAATCAACATCAAGAGACAACATTTCTTGGTGTTTATTATTATGCTGCTTTTCACTGTCTTTTATTTTCCAGAGTTGTGATATTTTGATATTTACATAGCTTTAAGACCACATTTACTATAGTCGTTTGGATAATTCCGTGCTTAATTGGTTTCTATGCTCTCTGTTGGTCCTTTTCAAATTTCATCACACATTTCCTCATTCATGAGGTCTCTCCTTTGCTCATCTTTCATTGGCTGCAATATATGTTCATGTAATTTTATCACCAAGAGTACTTAGTCGTATACTTTCTGAGCCCTTAAATATGTGAGAATTTCTTTCTGTTGCTTTCATACAAAAAGAAGAGCTTGGTAGGGGTTTTAATGTAGGTTTTGCCAAAGAGAGCCTGAAATGAAGACCTGGGTGTGAGTAGTTTACTTGGGAGCTGTTCCCAGGAGACAGCAGGGAGGAAGCAGGGAGAGACAGAGAAGACAGAAAAGCAATAATGGGGGTATGACTGAGCTAGTGACCACTGTGGGCAACTGGGGCTCAATGCCACTGAGGACCCCTAAAGGAACATGGAGAATGTGCCTCAAAACTGTTCTGCAAAGGGTGGGAGGCGAGTGCATTCATCTGCCAACTCCAATCTCCAGTTGGCCAAGCTGCCCCCAGGAACATTAACTGTCTTTCACTTCTGGATTCTACACCTTTGGAAAAAGCCCGGAGGCAGAAAGGCCCACAAACTTGCTGGAGGTGGGAAGCTGACAGCACATCTGGAAATTGCCACCAAGCGTGCCACAACAGGTAGCTGAAATCATAGGCATCCAGAGAGAACATAGTGCAGAGCACAAAATGTGTCTGCTTCAACTGACACCACAGAATTCTTCACAGTTCTTTTTATTGACAAACCTCTAGGAATATTGTTCCATTGCCTATGGAATCTAACATGGCAGAAAATTCTGAAGCCAGCCCAACTTTTTTTCCATTCTAAGTAACCAAGAATGCTTTTAAAATTCAAGAAAATTCAAGCTATGGATATTGGTCTAGGTCTTGGCAATTTTTAATTAATCTTACCTACACAAAGAGCACTCTTCCAATCTAGGACTTCAGATCTTTCTTCAGTTCAGGAAAGTTTTCTTCTATTATATCTTTGATATTTTTTCTCTTCTTCAGCTCCTCTACTTAGGCTCATGTAGCTATGTAATTTCATCTCCCTATCAATTATTACCTCTCTGATTAACTTCTTCTCTTTGACCTTTCCTCTGTATCCAGGAGGGTTTTCTCAAGCCTAATTTCCACATCTGATAAAAATTGTCAACAGTGTCAGTTCTGCTCTTAAATGGTCATAACATTATTTTAAATTCTATTTTGGCATTATGTGTTTCCACAAATTTCTGTCTTACTTATGCCAACATCTCTTTTATTTCAGTCTAGTTATCATCTCTTTCATATAAGTACTTTTTACATTCTTATAAGGATTTCATATCCAAACTTCATTTCTTCAAATATATGTTCATCATCATTGCCTGCCAAGTATCACATTTCTTGAGTCTGCTGTTATTGGTTTCCTGTTTTGAGGTGAGTCTCCCCAGGCCTGTGATTTGTCTCAAACAAGTAGGGATGGAGGTGATATATATTCCTTGGATCTGCTCCTTGGTTCCCTGAGTTCTGTTGGAATTGTCTTCATACTGAAGGTAGGAGGCTGGCTGAGGTTGATTGGTAGTGCCATTTCAGTGATTCCTTAGTCTGTGGGAGTGGGGAGGGGATCAAGGAGCAGGCAGGGGGATCAGGGCTGGAGCAGTCCCAGCAGGGAACTTTGTCCTCCACCAACTTTCCTTTCTGGCCCTGAACAGTCTGTTTGGTTTTTTAAGATTTTATTTATTTATTCGAGAGAGAGCAAGAGACAGAGCATGAGTGGTGAGGGAGAGGGAGGGAGAGGGGTTGAGGGAGAGAGAGAAGCAGACTCCCCACTGAGCAGGGAGCCCGATGCGGGGCTTGATCTCAGGACACTGAGATCATGACCTGAGCTGAAGACAGACGCTTAACTGACTGAGCCCCACCCCCCCCACCCCCCGCCAAACACCCCTGAACAGTCTGTTGTAACCACACCCACGGACTGCTTTTTCCCCAGAGCTTAATGTGGCACTCCCTGGAAACTTATCCCTTCCCAGAGCATGGACCCACTGCATCAGGGCTATACCCCTTCCTACTGCAGGGAGGGTGGGAGGCTGCCCTTCCAATTCTGAGAGATACAATCCCCCACTAGTTCCTTAGTAAGTGGAGCCACGATTGAGACAGTGGTGACTTCTTTCACCCTACTCCCATGCTCACCACCCTGAGGGACAAGGCCAGTTTCATGAGCATGTCACCATTGCAGCCATATAGTCCTGTGCTCAGAATGACCCTATGCATGGCCCTGCTCTTACCATCTTGAAATTTTTAATAATTTTTTAATTAGGGCCCCAATTTTTCATTTTTCACTGGACCCCACAAATTATATAAACAGTCTTGCCCAGAAGTTATTCCCTGAGGTTTATGGCAAAACAGTGCCTGACCCTCTGCTAGACTGATCACAGACCCCTCCGATCCTGGTCATGCCCTATCAACTGCATTAAGTGGACAGTAAGGAAGGAAAGGGATAAATAGAACAAATACCACCAAGAGGGATGAGAAGCACAGTGCTTTGACCACATGAAACCACAAAGCAGAGGTACAACCACAAAAGTGCTGCTCAGGATCCAAACTCTCTAGGCCAAGCACTGCTCTGTTCTCATACTAATTCATGCAGTCATTCTCCAAAACCCCCACAGTTCACCACCAGTGAACTGTGATGCGCCATTCAAAGGAGGGGCTTACAGTCATGATTTGGATTTGAGTCCCTCACTCCAGTGCTTTATTCCATTTTCTATTACCTTCCTTGAGTATCATCGTACCCCAGTCTTCACAAACTAAAACTTGAGGGAGAGATACAGCAAATTTGTGCATCAGATGATCTACAAGACCATGACCTTGCCATACTCTGACAGGCCATAACTAAGCAAGTTCAAATCCCCTCTGAAAAATCAGAATCTACCTTTTCAATAAAAGCCTAGCAAATGGAGGTCATGTTAGCCTGCTAGCCTAATAAGCTGATTTATATTTATTTGCTCATATGAATCATTTGGTCTAATAAAAAGAATATCTAACAAACTGGATGCTATGATAGGAAGATGGCCTCTCACTTTGAAAATAAATGTCAAGTCTTCACCTCAACATTTATTTTTGGTAAATGCTGAGTCTCTGCCTTGGCATTTAAATAGCAGCAGGAAAACTTAATCAGACCACTGGAGGGTTCCAGGACTGGCTGGAGAGAACAATTGACTTCTGTAGACTAAGAAGAAGTTCAAAGTGTAATGCTGACTACTGTATATTCCCTGGGGCATACCTGGGGGAAGAGGAGGCGGGACTGATTAGCCAGCCATTTGGACTTGTTTGTGCAGTCGAACCAAAAGAACTGACCTTCTTGTATACCTCCTTTTGTAGGAGAAGGAGATCTGGGAGGTCATTGAACTCACTCTTTGTGTGTTCAGAGCCTGGGACTCCAAATGCCACTCGCACGCGCCAAGGCCAAATACACCAGCATAAACTGCAGAGCTGGAAATGGGAATCAGAGACATAAGAATGTATTGTCTGCATGATCCCTTCTGATTTATTCATTTCTGAGGCTTCTTCACACTGTGCCATTAAAAAAAAAAAAACAACAAAACCAAAATGCAGCAACTCCTAATTACTTACCACTCTCCTAATCAACACATTTCTTAGGTTGTTTTAAGCACTGTCTATTCCAATAGGCAGAGGTTGTACTTATGTTGCCAAGTTCAGAAATCAGCGTATGATTAAATCCCTTGCACGCCGTGTCCAGCGGGCAAGACAACCGATTATTGGATACGCCTTGTGCTGCTTCTCTACCTGGACAGTGGAAGCCCGGCAGCCTCCGAGAGCTGCTTTCAGAACAAAAGAAAGAACACGTTCCTCACTCAACTAGGGCAGAAAGCCACCATTTTCATTAAAAACAAAAACAAAGCAAAACCCTCCACGTGACACCCACTGATTCCTGGC
This sequence comes from Eumetopias jubatus, assembly GCF_037043125.1. Taxonomy (NCBI): domain Eukaryota; kingdom Metazoa; phylum Chordata; class Mammalia; order Carnivora; family Otariidae; genus Eumetopias; species Eumetopias jubatus. The sequence goes on along the minus strand of NW_028274823.1, from coordinate 13,115,116 downwards.
CCCAAGAGGGAGGTCACCAAGGACCTGGAAATGTCTGCATGGTTCGTGCCTTCCTGCCCCAGCGCCTCCCCAGACCACAGGCCACCACTTCCCTCCAGGGAGCAGGTGTGGCTTCCTGGACAGGCAGGTGTCACTTGCTAACCTGCAAACGCTAAAGGACTGCCTGACAGATGCACCTTATACAAATATCCCATGAGGTGCTGCCGGGAGCACCCACCCCTTCCCAGGAGCTCGGAGTTGTTTGCTTCCATCTGCTGCTGGACCGAGAGGCCCCACAGGATCATGATAATTTCACTACATTACCACCAAGTGGATGTGGGACAAGGGCCATTTGAAAAATGAATTTTTACTTTCAATGGAGCATTTTTGGAAACTCCAAAGGCATGGGGAGGTGGGGAATCTGGCAAAGAGAACGAAGCTATTTTCTCCCTTCCATTAGCACTGGACTGTCGTGGAGGAGGTACTGTGGTATCAGCGTGGCTCCGTGGAAGTGGCTGCACATTGAGAATTGGATGCTTGTCTGGCCCCATTTTACAGGCTGTTGCATTCTCCACGGCATTCCAGATAGACACAATATGTAAAGTAAATATGTTAACCTAGAAAGAATAAATCCATCAAAGAAAAGAGAACTGTCATTTTCTAAGGGCAACTACGTGCCACCCACTGAGCTTAATATAATTGGTCCTTAATACTTTATAGATGACTCCACTGCTCAGAATATGTCATTGATGAACCTGGACACCTGGCAAGTGGCAATGTCTACACTGGAACCCAGATCTCACCACCCAAGGAACCCAGATCTCACCACCCAAGGGCTCACACAGCCTTTGCTCTTTCACTGTCCTGAGGATGGTGGGGTCTCCTCTGGTGACTCTAGGCCTCATGGCCATGTGACCTGAGAAGTCACCCTGTGCATCACACTTAGAAGGGCCCTGAACTTGGGCCCTTCTGCTATCACCATCTTGAAATTCTTCATAATTTTTGAATAAGGAGCCCCGTGCTAGATTCTGCTAGATCTCTGACAGAAGGCCACTTGAAAAATTATCTAGAGCAGACCTCTTGTGACTCACATGCCTTATCATTAAACCAATCCTGAAATAACTACCCTTGGCTTCCATGTTCATAACATCCAGGATAATTTCTAGTGAGCTTAGGTCATGATGAACCACCTATAAGTCCTTTCTCTGGTTTCTAGGAATAACCTACCTCTAAAGAAAGATTCTGGAATAATTACCCCCTAAACCTCTCTACCATTAGAAATTATGAATAAATGGAACAATAAACATTAAGCACCTAGAATAGGAGCTACCGTATAATAAGAGCTTAATACATTTAATGATTTTATTATTATTAATGTTTTTATTAGAGAATGCATTTAGGTGAAACAAAAAATACCATCAATACAACTAATGGCCACCAAATATCCATTCTTCCTTCTTCCTTTTAAAAATAAAATCACTCCCTGCCCCCTCATACATTCACCCAGCTAGAGATGATACTTACCAGCTTCCCTTGCAGCTAGGCAAGACTGAGTGACTAAGGTCTGGCCAGTGGGATGTGAGCAGTAGTGACTTCCACAATTCCTGGGTCATACCCCTTACAAAGGCAACTACTTGCCCTCCAGCCCCTTCCTAGGGTTTGATATGCAAGCGTGGTTCTGTTGAGCTGACCTGGAATATGTTCATGAACAGCAACACTTCAGGAAATGGTAAAGCCTCAACCAAAACCATGCCGGAACTTCGGGCGGATTCATGGAGCAGAGAAGACTGCTCGCCCTCTACCTATCATCTCTGAACTCCTACACTGGAGAGAGAATGAAGTATCTGGTTTGAGCTACTAACTTCTAGCATTTCTTTGTTATAGGAGCATAGACTACACCCTAACTGATACGTGGCTTAAGCATGTAAGAGGTTTCTTTTTTTTCCTCATACAAGAAGTACAGTAGACTTCTCATGGCATTGGTTCAACACATTCTAGGATGTCAGGATTGAAGTCTGTGTTTCTCATGAGCTTTCCTCTAGGAACTCAAAGTGTCCATTGTAGCTTGAGTTAATCACATCTGCATTTCTGAGGGAAAGGAGGAAGAGGGAAGAGCAGGTGGAAACGAAAGTCTTACTGGAAATCCCCAGGGCTCGATCACTTCCATTTGATTGGCCGGACCATGTCACATGGCCACTCCTAGCTCGGAGCCAAGAAAGGTGAGTTTCTCATTTTCCTGCCTTTCTAGTAGAGGAAGGCGAGGGGAAGGAGGCTGGGATTGGTGTCGAGAAAGCCCTAATTAATAATGTGATTATTTTATAGCAGTTCTCAGAACTTCCTGGGTGGTCTCATGGAAATTCCTGACTTTTCCTAAACATGCTGTACCTTCCATCAGAGGCTTTGGATCTAGCTGGAGATGGCCATTGTCCTAAGCACCCGAAGTAGAAAGCAATAAGCAGAGGGTCCCCCTGAGCCTACTCCTCCCCAGCTTACTCTCCACAAACAACTTTCCTTTGGGGCTCCCTCTGTACTCAGACTTGTTGATGAAGGAGGCTGTGTCCCCTAAAGAAATCAACAGGGAAATGGCTGGTGTTCAGAGTCCATGAGTGTATCAATGTGGTGCCATATCTACAAGGTTCATTCTCAGGACCAGGGGAGCTTTATGAGATCCTGGTGTTCTCACATCACCCAGGACAGAGGCTTAATATGAGCCAGGCATGATGCTCAGCACTGTCGAGGTACTGTTGCAGCTGGTGCCCCCCAAAATCCTGCAAAGTGGACAAAATTATTTTCCAGATTTTTCAGATGAGAAAACTGAGACTCTGAGAGGTTTGGAAGAACAGAGCGATATTTGGAGACATTTTGCTATGAATTGTGCAGCATGTCTCTATTTCTCTTGGAATGATTTTGGTAACAATTCAGATGCATTTTCAATGCTTTGTGATTGTCACATGGATGTGTGTTCTGGACGGGACCCTGTGCAGAGCATGGCCACCTGGCAGTTCTTTACTAGAGGTCACATGGGCTGTCTCATTTCAGGAGTAGGGAGACAGCAATGAGGACACATGAGGCAGACACATGTGGTTGGTGCTAGGGCTGCCTCCGGTCCTGACTTCCATGAGCATGTGGTTTCACGGCCACCTTTGGAGTGGAGCTGGGAGCCCTTTCCTGAGCGAATCCTCACAAGCTGTTCTGTATCCACTCTCTCACTGGTTTCTTCACCAAAGGCCCCACTGCCAACTCAAAAGCATTATCACATGCATATTCAGCTTCACTAAGATACAAATCTGCCTAACAAAATATTTACTCAGCCTTTGACCTTGTGAGTGTAAACATATTATGACAAGGAACTCTAGAACTGAAAACCAGAGCCGCAGAAGGAAGACACATGGCTTTAAGCAAAGCTGCTACACCAACTGAAGCATCTCCAACCAGAAATGGTGGGGTTTCTAGTCATTGGCAGCTCGGGTTGGCCCCCCCACCTTCACTGCCCCGCCTGACGCTCAGTCAGATCAATGCTCGCTGGCTCCAGTCAGATGGGCGATGCTCTCTCAGTGCTGACGCCTTCCTTTGTGCTAGGGCCACCCAAAGAACAGGGTGGCTCTCTCCCACCTGCCCCCCAAAAAGTGAGTACAAAGAAGCAAGCAGAAAGAAATGCAGGAAGTTCCTACCCACCTGGTTCGCTGGACTGTAGGCCTCGCATCCCATCTGAGTGACCCTGGAAGCGATCTAGAGCAAGAAGTGACTGGCCTTTCTAGAACTCGGACTGCTCACACTCCAGAAAATGGGAGTAGTACCATTTCCCTGGATTCAAATGCTCGTTTTGTTTTGTTTTGTTTTTTTCTCTTCCTTATTCCCACATCTTCCTTGTGGTTTACTCTTAAGTAAACATTTGCCTCTCGTGTCTTTTCTGCCTAGCCACCTCCCCATAGACCTGTGGCTACCACATTTGTCCCAGTTCTGCCAGATTGCTGCCAGGGAACTTTACAGTAGGAGAAGGACGCATGCTGGCCCCTTGTCATAGGGTGGACATTTGTCTTTACATCCTGCCTGGCATTCTTTCTTCCAGCAAGGGCTCACTGATCTTCATTAAGGCCCCAGTAATCCCCTGAGGGAATGCATGCGATCTGGATGGCACTGACCCCTTCCCTACTCGAGAAATCTGGTTATCAGAGGGTCACGTCTGCCCTGGACATAGGGTCAGGTACATAACCCAAGTCAGGACAAAAGAATTGGCCAGATTCCAAGATGTCCTTACAAATGTTGAGAAGAGTCAGGTAGGCCACGCCTTACAGATTTCATTTAAATGCAAAGGAAGGAGAAAAGAATCATAGCAAATTTAAATGAGAAATGACATGATTTGATTGAGGCTTTTAAGGGATCAATCTGAGCGCATGTGAAGAATGGACAGGGGCGCCTGTGTGGCACCGTCGGTTGAGTGTCTGACTCTTGGTTTCAGCTCAGGTCTGATCTCAAGGTCATGAGATCAAGCCCCATGTACGGTTCCACACTCAGCACGGAGTCTGCTTGTGTTCCTCTTCTCTCCCTCTCCTTCTGCCCCTCCCCACCGCGCTCTCTCTCTCTCTCAAATAAATAAAATAAATCTCAGAGAAAAAAAGAAGAATGGACAAATCTGAGCGATGGCAATTGGAGCTGGTGAAATGAAGAGACGTGAACAGTTTCAAGGTGTACGTTGTAGTTCAAACAAATAGCCCACTGCTCTCTCCAAGACAGATTCATGTGGGGAAAAAAGCCCTCAAATTACCTTTGCACACTTTTCCCCCGGTGTAGACAGCAGCAGGAGTTGCCTTGGCCTGATCCAGAAAGTAGCTGCAAGTGTGTTGACCCAAATAGCATTCTGACAAAATGATGCCGGTTGTGGCATCTGTCATCATGTGGCGAAAAATACCATTTGCAGTCCTCAGGCCCAAGTTCATTTAGAAGATAGGAGGGACAATGTTGGAGAGAGTGGTTTTAAAGATCCCCCCAATTTTACGTATTACGTTTACCTGAGCACGTAGGGAAGAAAACTGCAAGGACGCACGTCGGGCTGCTTTTCTCCAGCTGGTTATTCTGAAACAATAAAATGTTAAGTAATTCTACTCATGCAATCTAACATGACCCTTAGAGGGAAAAGGAGCATTCTTAACCATTACGGGTTCAATTGTGTCTCCCCAAAATTATGCCTGTGTCCTCACCTGTGATACCTGGGAATGGGCCCTTATTTGGAAATAGGTCTTTGCAGCTGTAATTAAGGTGTAAGTTAAGAGGAGGTCATACTGGAGGAGGGTGGATTTGGCTTTTTTTTTAAGATTTTATTTATCCATTTGAGAGAGATAGCACAAGCAGGGGGAGCCGCAGGCAGAGGGAGGGAGAGAAGCAGACTCCCCGCTGAGTGGGGAGCCCAACGGAGGGCTCGATCCCAGGACCCCAAGACCACGACCTGAGCTGAAAGTCAGACGCTTAACTGACTGAGCCACCCAGGCGACACAGTAGGGTGGATTTTAATCCAATATGACTAGTGTCCTCACAAGGAGGAGACACAAAAGGAGAGCGCAATGTGCCAATGAAGGCATAGACTGGGGTCAAGGCAAGGATTTTCAGCCACCACCAGAAGCAGCTCTGAAAGTGAGCACATCCCTGCCGACGCCTTGCTGCTGGATTTGGGCTTCCAGAACTGTGAGAGAGTAAACCTCTCTTGTCTTATGCTTCCCCATTTGTAGTATTTTGTTACCGCAGCCCCAGCAAACAGCTGCACTGGGGTTTTTAATTTGAAGCAAATTTGGGGGTTTTTGCCAGAAGTCCAAATTTGGGTTTGGGTGTATATGTTTCAGATGTGTGAAAAGCACACCTTTTAATACTTTCATGGGCATATGTAACTTTTATTTCTTAGAAAGATCTTTGGGATTATCTGGGCAGTCATATTTTGAGCCTTTTTAGTCTTTGCTGCATTAAACAAACTAATCATGTTTTTAAAAATTAGAAAGCATGATTACAAGCACATGTATAAACACACACATATATAAACATGAAAACATATATTCAGTTTCAAATTATAGTTTCAAAATAGTATCCTACATCTATTCATTCAAATACTAGTTACTTGTGTGGGAACCCTTTTCTTGCACTTCTCAGGGTCTTTGGCCAAGCAGATACTGGACTATGTATTGAACAATTGAAAATCACTATTAGCAGCATATTGATAGAGACAAATGATTTTTTAAGGGGAAAAGGCCTTTTTCAAAGGAATCCTTAATTAAAGACCAAATCATAAATCAAAGAGCTAGGAGGGAAAGTGAGGCTCATGTCTAGTGATTCCATGCCCCATTCTCTAGGTCATCATGAAGCGATTCTCCCCCATTCTGGTTCTATGTGAGTATTGTGGGTCTCAGATAGATAGATGATAGATAGATTACATGATAGAAACCTTGCAGATACATACATGCACATACGTATATATAAGATATATGAGGATATATAAAAATATATGGAGATTTTATATATATATATATATCTTCCACATGATAGAACAGGGGGAAAAAGCCATATGTGGGGATATGTATTAGTCCCAATTAGTTGGCCAAACATGGCCAATCTCATTTCCAGCTATGAGTAGAGGCTTGGATTTCAGTGTTCTAGAATCTCACCTTCCATGTTCCCCTGGTTTTCCAAAGTGTTTGCAACCACTCAAATATTTCCCTCTTGCTTGATTGGAGGTCCCCTGGCTGAGGCATTCTCCTCTCTGAAGAGCCTGCAGAGAAGATGGGGACTAGGGCCAGGCAAAACCTCAAGTTTCCCTGCTTCCTCCTCCTCCTCCCTGCACCTCCTCCCCTTCTCTCTCTCCCAGTTGCTCAGTGAAGCTCTTGCCCCCATGGGTGTGGTCCAAGGCTGGGCCACAGGAACAGGAAGCAGCCACTCCCGCTTCCTCTGGATGCCAGGGCCCTTGCAGAGACAAGTTCACATGTGTAAGCCCGGCCCTTCATCTTCTGCCTATTTATTAGTTTTAACGGGCACCATATGCAATCCATTGATTTTTGTTTAATGTTTTTCCTTTCCTTCCTGGACCTTCGCAAGCTTTTCCCACCATGGCAGGCAAACAAGCACAGCTGGGAAACACACCCCATCATAAGAATCTGGTTCCTCTGAAGACTTCTCTTTGGATCCACATTTAGATTGGGGAAGAGAGTGCTGGGGGTGGGGGAAGTAGGGGAAGTGGATGTGCCCTGGGCCTGGCTGGAGTGACATCATTCTAACTTATCAAAGGGAGCCGGGGCTGATACATTTATGGGAAACTGCTGTCGCTTCCAACCGAGTACATGCTATCTCCTTTAATTTCATGATTAGTGTCATTTCATCCTTGGAAAGACCAAGCCTCTTCCTGTTCAGTGGCAATAAAGCTAATATAAAATCAGGCATGAGGTTCCTGGAAATATTCACACAATATTTTTGAAAAATTGACATAGTTCAATAGTTGGGCAATAAATTTCCTTCCTAATGAGACATTAAGAGGAAAGTGAACATTTGATGTGATGCCCAAGGAGAATTAGCTATTGAAGATTTATAGGCAATCTGTGCAAATACTGTCATTTTTTCCGATGAGTTTTTCATTTTGGTTTGATAACGTCCAGGTGTCTATATTTGCCTGCGATATTACATGCATAAAACTGGCGTAACAGACATATATTGTCTTTCTTCCTCCCTGAACTGTACCTGTCCCGTGGGCACACTCACAGCAGAGTCACACAGGGCTGTGCGGATGCAGCTGTGTTTACACCGACATACAGGCATGACATTAAATAAAGACAGGCCTCTAGCTACCCACACCAGCAGATGGTATGAAAAAAAAAATCTCTGTTCTACAAGTTTTCCCTTGAGAAAGATGGCCTTCCAAACAAGGCGTGCAGAGCTTCTCTGCTGAGCCTGAGATATTTCCCCATTTGGAATGTTCATAGGCTTGAGGGCGGGTGTGGCCTGTAGGAACATCTTGGGTCTCTCAGCAATAAGGGGCCTGGCATTCATTTTCTACTAATATTCAGATAAAATCCTCCTTGTGTGGGATCTTTCTGGAAGCCTGGCTGTAGCAGGCCTTCTGTGATATCTTAGGAGAAGCTATAGTGACCCTCTTCTGTGTCCTTTGCCACCATTATGAGCATTTGAGTGGCTTTGTGTGTTGAAGTCTTTGTGCAGTCCTGTTATCCTACCAGAAATATCAAATGGAAGACCTTGGGAGTAAACGTCAAAGGTCTTGCTAATGATCAGTCATGTACGCAGTGCCCAGGAGGAGCAAAACCATCCATTCTTTAAGTTCAAGTCACCTGTTGCTATCCATATGGAGCCTAGGTGGGGCGGGAGGATTGGGAAGGGAAGGATACATGTGGTCTTTCTCCCCTGTTAGCTGCTCTCCCTCTCCTTCCAAAGCACAATGGGCCTTTTCTTCTCACATTAGGGGCACCCACAGTCACCCTTCTTCTGGTCTGCTGGGGGCCTCCCCAAAAAAAAGGAAACATGAAAAGGGACAAGCATACTATGTACACAGAAGACTCAGGTCTCCTACCAGATCATCTCTTCAAGCTCCCTGTGTGTTATCAAACTCTAGGAAGTGTCTCTGGCAAAGATTAAGTGATAGAAACTATGTAACACATGTAAGGTATTCTCCAGTCTTCAAAGCTCTAAAACACGGTGGAGAGGGAGGATGCCTATGGTAGTGATGATGATGGTGTTGATGATGATGGTGATGGTGGTTGTGGTGGTGAGGATGATGGTGGTGATGATGGTCATGGTGATGATGATGGTGGTGGTGGTGGTGATGGTGGTGGTGGTGGTGATGGTGGTGGTGGTGATGGTGGTGGTGGTGATGATGGTGGTGGTGGTGATGCTGCTGCTGATGGTGATGATGATGGTGATGGTGGTGATGATGACGGTGGTGGTGATGATGGTGGTGGTGATGATGATGGTGGTGATGGTGGTTGTGGTGGTGGTGATGGTGGTGGTGGTGATGATGGTGGTGGTGGTGGTGATGGTGGTGGTGGTGATGATGCTGCTGATGGTGATGATGATGGTGATGGTGGTGATGATGATGGTGGTGGTGATGATGGTGGTGGTGATGATGATGGTGGTGATGATGGTGGTGATGGTGGTTGTGGTGGTGATGATGGTGGTGGTGGTGGTGATGGTGGTGGTGATGATGATGGTGGTGTTGATGATGATGATGGTGGTAGTGATGATAATGGTGGTGGCGATGATGGTGGTGGTGATGATGATGGTGATGATGATGGTGGTGGTGATGGTGGCCCTGACTTCAATATATTATCATTTCTTAACTTCGGGTTCCATATTCCTCTGATAAAGTACCCTATTGCTTAACAGAAAAATTTCTTCCATTGCCTGGTGTTGAACCTCCTTCTCTATGTTCCCTGGAGCCTCTCTGAGACACAAGGGGAACCCTGAGATTCTCCTGGAAACCTGAATCAGCCAGCATCCTGACGTCCCCAAATAAGCAGAATACATGGAAAGATAACCCCTCCTAGCTTTCTTCATTCTTACTTGCTCCTCTCCCTGAAGGCTGAATGGGCACCCTGAGAAGGGCAGGGCTGAGACGGAGACTAGGGCAATGCGGCCTGAGGAAGCCTGTCTGTTTTCCCTCCATCAATCCAGACTCAACCACAAACCTGTTGGACAGCTCTGGTAGAAAACTTGGTGCCATCTACTGGCCATCCCAAGTATGGCATCCTGGAGGTTCCGAGGTCCTGAGAGAGGGGTGGCTGGAGGCACACACCCTCAAGGGATCACCCACTCTGCGCAAGGTTCTGTGTGGACTCTGAGGGTGGACGGTGGACAGACAAGCTCTCTGCTTCACAGGCTGCCTCAAAAATCAGGGCACATACCGACTGGGGTCTCCTGGGGGAAAAATGTTGGAAATGGGGCTGCTCAAGAACACTTGAGAAGGCCTTGAATGACAGGCCAACAGTTTAGGGCATCAGCCTGCCTATGCACCCAAGTGTGCTCAGTGGAGGGCTAGGGGTATGCAAAACCCCAAGAGAAACATGGTACATTTTCTGGAGAATTTATTCCAGTCAAAGACTTGGAAGGAAAAATTGTAACAGTTTTGAAGATATTTTAAATTAAAACAAACGCATATGTATCATCCAGTAGAATGCAAAATTTGTACAATTTTTAAAGGCAACCAGCTATCCTCAGACGTTTTCCACTTGCCACAGCCGTCTGCTGCCCCCTGGAGGTCAGGGTTTCTAAGCGGCAGAGGTTGAGATGCAACGGCACAGCAAGCCTTGGGAGAGATGGGGGTGGTGGGTGGATTCAGATAAGAAAGGACCGCTTCCGGCCTGGGTAGGGGCCAGGGAAGAAGAGGAAGTGATTTTCAGCACTGTGTCAGCCGTGCCATGACAGCACTGACGTCCTAGGCTTCCTGCGCCGGTATGCGGCTGTCAGAGGCTGGAAGTTGCCCGCAGTTGGACGTTCAAGGTGAAAGACACCTGCCAGCCGGAGAGAGGCCAGCCCCCATGTCACCACTCCCCAGCACCGTCACACAAGAGCATGGGCAAGCACAGCAGGCTTTGCTGGCATCAGGGGTGATTGCAAACAGATGCCCCCTCCGGGAAATAGTGGCAAACGCCTGCACTTTCATCCACCACTCTCCAGTCGCTCCTGGTTTCCCGCTCGCAGTATGACCCGGCCAGAGAAAGGCCCCCCACCCCATTTCTGCACAAAGGAAGAAAGAAGGGATTTTGTGATGCTCCATCCCTCATGTCAGTCGAAAGAGCTTAGGTCAGAAGGGGGATGATTGGTTGGAATTTGACTTCTTTTATTCCCCAAACATTCATGAGTTGAGGTTGTCTCTCCACTGAGAATACACGCTCTGGAATGCCTTGACTGTGGTCACTGGATTCCCGTACACTGGGTCTGTTCGCCTCGTCTCTTTAGAAAATATGCATATTTTCCCCCGTGAGACTTTCTTCCTCATCCCCCACCCCCACTTGTCAACCACGAGCAGGGCATCGTTAAACTAATTATCATTTTCTCAGGATGACCTGGCCAGCAGCTGTCTTAGCTATCTGTGCTAAGCATGCCCTTGGCTTTGAGCGGATGCAAAGTCCACTGGGTGTTTTTTAGATGTAGTGAGAACTGTATGCAGCATTCCTCCAGTGAAGAGGTTTAGCCTTGCCAGGCATTTGTTTTGCTCACTGAATGATGTCAGAGATGCAGTGAGGCTGGAGGCGGGAGGCAAGTCACGGGGGGAATTCAAGAGTTTGTGGAGGGAAAAAGAGAAGTCTGAGTGAAAGGGTGGAAACTTTGTAGAGAATTTTAAAGAAGGCTGCCTGTGTGCTGAGCAATAGTCCCTGCTCCCATGCCTCTGAAACCTGCAGTGAAATCTACATCATTTGTGAATGGCTTGGGAGCTGGATGTGCATTGTGCTGGGGATGTGACCACATACGGAGGCTGTGACCCATCTGTGAGTGGGCAGGGGTGAGGGCAGAAGCTGGAAGGAAGCCTTGCTCTTCTCCCCTTGATATATACATGCCGGTGATTTCATTCTCAAGTAACAGTCTTCCATTTGCAATGTAAGAACACCCACATGGTCATGAAGCCCTTAAACACGTTACCATGGAGTGTCACTTTCTAATGTGAAAGCCCGGGTTCAATTCTCAGTGCTTCCCTTACCCTCTGCGAGACCCAGACAAGTCCTGGAAACTCTTTAGGACTCAGAATCTGCCTTCATAAAATTGGGCTTATAATAGTACCCATCTGAGAGGATTGTGGTGCAATTTAAATGAGGTAATACATTGAAAGCAGAAGAATCCAAGATCCTTATTGTTTCTTTGCTCTGAGACATGCCTTCCCTTCCCTTCCCAAACCTCCCACACACACAACTCCCAACACACACATACCACAGGCAGGCTTTACTTTTTCATCAACCTTGGATTTTTTTTTTAATTACAAAGGTAATACATGAATATGTACTGCTTGTAAAAAAATAAATAAGCTCAATAAATGAGACTGTAGTCTCCTTTGACCACCATCCATCCTATGTGGCCTACTGCATTTCCCAGCATGCCTGGCAGTTAGGCCGGCTCATGTGACTAGTTCTGGCCAAAGGACTGTAAGCAGAAGTAAGCCACGCTGTCTTCCTCGAGCTCAGCCACTATGGAGACCGTATGTTTTGAGTGGCATGGCTACAGGCTGGAGGAGGGTGCCCTGGCACTGGATCATCTCACCAAGTGATTCTCAAACTTGAACATGCATGAGGATCACCTGGAGGGCTTGTTAAAACATAGATTGCTAGGCTCCACCCTCAGAGTTCCTGATTCATAGGTCTAGGGTAGAGCCCGGGCATTTGTATTCCTAACAAGTGGTCAGGTGATGCTGAGGCTGCTGGTCCGGAGACCACACTTTGAGAACCACTGGTCTGACCTATGCTGTTCTAACTGATACATGCCCTCAGTCCCAACTGATTTCCCACGAACAGCAGAGTTGAAAACTGTTATTAATTTGTGTCTCCTCCCCATCCCTATTTTATGCACTAACACACGTGTAGGTCTATATAAAAAAATGTAACGTTTCTCTTAATTTCACATATGTGGTATCATGTTAAATATATTGTTTTGCATCTCAGCTCTTTTATTCAACAATATGGCTTGGGACTTATCCACATTAACTCATACAGAGCTAGCTCATTCTTTTTAGCTGCTGCATGGCATTGCATGGTGTAGGTATACCATGCTTTCTTTTCCTGTTCCAGTAAGTGGATATTTAGGTTGTCGCCAACTTCTTCCGATTCAAACAACAACGCAATGAACTTCATACATATTTCCTTGCACATATACTATTATTTTTATCAAAAGGCATGTACGTTTAAAATTGCAATAGCTGCTCTTGACCATTCTTATTTTCTAGGCCAGAGCTAGAACTCAGGATGATGAAAGAAAGAAATCTTTCTAAAGTAAACTCTGCCTCCTTACCCTCTCGGGGACCCTTATATATACTGTGACATTTCTCAAAGTGTGTTTCATGGGGGCGGGGGTGGGGAAGGAAGAGTCTTGTGCTCAAGAATGAGCAATTCAAAGTTAAACAATGTAAAACAGCTTTAGGTACTGCAGGACTTCTCAGAGCTTTTAATACATAAAAGTGCACCTGCAACACTTCTCAAATGTACTTGCCGTGGATGCCATTCTTCACTGGGGAACTCTGAGACTAGGGTTAGTCAGCATCCTCTTGAAGAAATGATGTTATAGTAAAAGAGCTTGAGCTTGGGATGCAAATTTCGGCATGAGCCTTAACTCTGCTGCTTATTAGCTGTATGACCTTGGACATGTTACCTAGCTTCCCTAAACCTCAGTTTATTCATCTATAATGAGGAGGAATAAATCCTACGGAATTGCTGTGATTAAATGAGATAATAATAAATGTGAAAAGGCTTGGCATGTAATAAATATCACTAAATCCTTCCTCTATAACCTAAAGCTAGACACAGGCTAAAAGGCTGGTGTCAACTTTTTCAGCTAGAAGGGTATAAATGATTTCCTATCAGAACCCGACCGCCCCAGTGTCTAGAACATTTTGTCTCCGGTGTGTGCTCCCCCCCATGAAGACAATATATTATGGAGGTTATTTATTTAGGCTCTGTAATCAAATTAGGTACAAACCCCAGCAGACAGACTCTGTGACATTGCACAAGTTACTTAACCTCTCTGGGCTCAGTTCCCTCGTCTTTAGAAGGAGACGCTAATGGCACCTACATCACAGGATTGCTGAGGCTGAAATGAGACAATCCATATAAAGCTCTATAATTAGCACAGTGCCCGGCACACAGTTAAGTGTTAGCTGGTAGGATTCTGGTCCTGTCCAGTCCAGCTACTTAACATGTCTGGCTCCTGATTGCCATCTCCCTGTCCCATCTCACCCTTTGGTGTCTGAGTCTTTCCTGCATCTGGACTCTCCACAACCATCTCCCAGTATGCCCTTAGCCCACCCCACTCCTCTGCTCCTAGCTTCCCACCCCGCAGGTCCTGGTCCAACAGGACACATCTTCCCTGGAAGCCCCAATGCAGGGCAACAGACAGAGCCCACACAGCAGGCTAAGGTCCTCCTGGGTGCTTTGCCTAGGACATCACAGTGCCTTGACCTGCAAAGCTGGATCACAGGGATGACATGGCAGCAAAATGATCCCACTCAGCTCGTTCAAGGTCTGGACCTGCCACCTGACTCATGTACCATGAAAGACCGCCTGATGAAAACCGTGATCTACTAAGGAGGGAATTAGGCATCTGAACAAGTGGCTTTCAGTACAATCGTGTTCAAAGCTTTCCCCCTTGTGGTGTTCATCCTCAATGGAAAGTCCTTGAGCCCTCCCAGGTTCTGCAGCTGGAACGTATATCTACTCATCTGAGTGTGGGTGGGTGGTGGCAGGCAGGGGCTGGGAATCTTCACTGAAATCTAAATTTCCTTTTCATTTGGCATAAGAAAGGCATGCAGAAAGAGAACTGGGTGTCAGGCTCCATCTTCCTTGGTCCCTTCCCTTTCACACTCCTGGGAGAGTCGAGGACTTGCTGCTGACAACATCAGGGGCCAAGGTGAGGCACCCGTGCCAGTTCCAGGTGGGCGAGATGATGCAGACATCCCTGCAGTCCCAGACACATGGCAGGGACTCACCATACTGTTTATTAATTCAGCGATAGATTTGTGCTCACAGGAGATGCTCACAGAAGACCATCCACGAGCCACTTCACTCTGTTTAGCATTTACCAAGTGCCCAATATGAGCCAAATGCCAGACCAAGCCCAAAGTAACAAGATGCAGTCCTCGCACTGCAGGGACCAGTGGTTAAGAGGGAGGACAGCAGGGAGGACTCAGATGATAGGAACACCACAGCTACAGTATGAGCCGTGGGACAACACGCTGGCTGCCCTCTTTGAGCCATTTGTAACTTTGATGCTTCATGGTCCCTTTCCAAACATTTGCCCAGGAAGGGCTACAGTACCAGTTGTTGATGTTCGGCATATAGGAGTACCCCACAGCGTGATTGCCAATTTCACGTGTCATGTGCAGTGACCTACTCGGGACAGGTAGTAACAACAAGACTCCTATCCCACCACATGTGAGCACCTGCTAAAATCCAGCATGAGAAACACTCAGGAAGTGCCTAGGACAGGGCCAAGTGTTTGCAGAGGAGCTCAGGAACAGGCAATGTCTGTAAATTTGCTCCACAGTCCTCAGATGACAAAAAGAAAAGGGCCATGTTGCTTTCTTTAGGGAAAAAAAATTTTAATTAAATTAGATCTGGCTCTCAGCCCCCTCATGTCTACATGACTAGAAATTCCATCTCAATCATGTTTTGAAAGCAGAGGTTTAGGAGGGTCATATGACAACCTGGGAGTTACGTGGTGCCCAAAAAAAGGTGGGCAAGGGCCATCTTTAGTGTACAGGGGTTGCCCTATTACCATTGTTCCTTCTTTTTTTTTTTTTTTGAAGATTTTATTTATTTATTTGTGAGAGTGAGAGAGAGGAAGCACGAGCAGGGGGTAGGGAGAGGGAGAAGCAGACTCCCCACTGAGCAGGGAGCTTGACCCAAGACTCAATCCCAGGATCCTGGGATCATGACCTGAGCAAAGGCAGACACTTAACCAACTGAGCCATCCAGGCGCCCCACCATTGTTCTTTCTGTTAAGCGATGCTCCCATGGGGCTGGTCTTCAGCCCCACTGCCTGGGTAAGCAGAGGTTCTCCACAGCACCCACTACACTGAGTGAGGGGTCAGCTAGAGACTCCCTCTCCCTCAGCACCCCAGACCTTGAGTTTAGTAATCTCTCTAGAACAGTCCACAGCCATCCCCCCATCTGGCTGTAGCAAGTCAGTAGGACCCAGGTCCACGTTTGTGGACCATACCCCCCCACACACATATACAAATCCATTCCCTTCCAAGTCCTGGGGGACCCCAAGGGCATCTTCTGGCCTGAGCCACTTCTGCAACCTCCCTCAGCTTCTCCAAGGACCTACATCCCCAAACAAAGCCAAGATGGGTTGGGGATTTACCTTCCATGTGCCTGGCAGGTGCCATTTTGACTCTGAAACACCAAAGCAGTTAAGTCAGGAGAGCCCTGCACGGGAATGGTTCAGTGCCTGCTCAGGACAGAAGGAGGAAAACACCACTCATTCTTATGAGTCACAAGGATAGCATTTGAATGAGTGTCTTCATAAACCTCCTGTCCTGCAGTTACCCATAGGGTAATGCATTGTTCGTGTATGTTTTATGCAGACCATACACAGGGACTTAATTCCTGTTGCTCCAGTCCTGATTTTGTACTGCAATTAACAAAGTTCTCAAAGGCTCTCAAAGACCCAGTTTGTCCCCAATTTCCATGATGGTGTAGGGCTGCAGAAAGGACAATGGCCTTAGAAGAGTGTTATTTGGGGGCACCTGGGTGGCTCAGTCAGTTGAGCAACTTGATTTCAGCTCAGGTCATGATCTCAGGGTCATGAGGTCGAGCCCCGCATCAAGCTCCACGCTCAGCAGGGAGTCTGCTTGAGATTCTTTCCCTCTACCCCTCCCCCCAAGTTCACTTGCTTGCTCGCTCGCTCTCTCTCAAATAAATAAAATAAATCTTTAAAAAAAATAGAAGTGTTATTTGGAGCATGAAGGGAACATAGATGATGTCTGGATTTTCCTCTATTTTATTTGTAAATTTTTATTTACCTTTCTCCCCCTGCCTAAAAACAAAATATTTGCGTATTATAAAATGTTCAAAATATTACAGAAATATTTTTTCTAAGAAGCAAAAATCCTCTATAATCTCACCTGTCACAGTTAAATATCAATAATGGCTTGGCGCATATTCCTCCAGATACTTTTTCTCAATATTTAAAAAAAAATAACATCATAGTGTATATGAAGTCTTTTTTTTCAAGCAACAGAGCTTGGGCCTGCCAAAACACAGAGATCTACCTGCCTCAGTCTCTCTAAGAGCTGCATGGTACTTTATTGCATACACCAGAATTTAGGTAACCTGTCCTCTAGGGGCTGACATTTTATCGACCCACATTACAAGTGAATCCTGGAGGAGTTAAGTGGTTTTGTGCGGGGTCACACGGATATTTAGAGGTAGACCCCAGACTCAAGCCTCCTCTTGCCTCAGGCCAGAGGCTGCCCCCTAAGTTTCTATTTTTTATTTATTTCAGTTCCCAAGGGCAGGAGCAGGGTGTGTACTAGAGAAGGACTTGTGGGTCAGCTTTTGTCCCAATGATGCCAGAGAAGAATTGAGGACAACTGGCCGTCACAGCTAACAGAATGTCAGCCAGGTCCTTTCATTAAAGAATGAGTTAGACTCATGCCATCCTATTGAATTAGTAAGAACATAGAGACAAAGAACATAAAAGAATCTGGGTGGGGGGGACCAGTGTCTGGTCCTTAAATCAATTTTTGATAATGAGTGTCATATATTTAAATGTTCACACATAATCATCACATTAGCATTAACTATACCATCAAAGACAATCTGATTACATAATATGCTTCTTCATGTATCACCGCCATGAACTTGTTAATACATGTAATTATAAATGGAGAAGTAGATTGGGGGTATATCCAATAGAAGCCTCTGGAAGTCTGAGTGTGATTTCCTGCTGTTTCCCATCAACTCGAATGAAACAAAGCTAATGATTGTCCTGGCACCATGATGCCAGGACGCACTGCCTGGCCGTGCCTCCCAGGCCTCACAGCAGACCTGCTCTCGCTGCTTTTCAGGGTGTTTGTGGTCTCTGTGTGTGTGTCTCTGGTGGCCACAGGCTCATGCTTAACTTCCCAGCTTCAGTGGGAGAGGGGTAGGAGAGGGGTATTGGGAAATTGCCGGGGTGGTGCCCGGATCAAAGAGGACTAAACCAGCAAGAATAGAAAAAGCAGAAGTCAGTCTGGTACTGGAACCTCAAGAGCTGGAAGCAGCTCAAGCGCTGCCCCACTGTGTACATGCTGAGCACACTGGGGCTCCAACACCCACTAGGGCTCCCTTTGGCCAGGGCTCCTTCACCCTGCCAGGGCTTCCACACCCTATGCTGGCCCACTAGCTTCATCCGACCTTGCTCAGATTCCTCGTGCTCACACTCCTCTATGCCACATGGGCTCCCATACTCTGTGACATGCTCTGATGCCACTCACTAGGCCACCACCACATGGGTACCAAGGTCCTCTTCACTGTACTCATGCCCCACACGTGCTCCAGCTACTGCATGTCCGCAACCACCCTCTGCAGAGGCCTCCCTTGCCTGGCCCCGCCTAAGAGCTTCTGGACCAAATTGTTTGGGATATATACAAATTGTTTGTATCAGACTGGATGCTGAAGGCATCTATCTTCATAGATACCAGCTTTCAGATCCAGCAGATGCTTTCGAGGGAGACCCAATGCATAAAAATGAAGAAATCTCTGACATTCAGTCTTGAACACAACCACATGCCTATGGTGAGAGCAGTGTTGCACTATGGGAAGTGTTCGGGCTCTGGGTTTAAATCCCCTTCTATCATCTACAACCTGAGCCTCATTGAGCAAGCCCCTTGATATCTCTGGGTCTCCGTTTCTTCATCAGGCTTGCTTGACAATACGTATGTTAACCCTCTGGTACAAGGGAGACACCAATAAACGGCAGCAATAATTATTATTACTGGCTAATAGTGGGTACACACGCTGCTCCATTTTATTTCTTTTTCTCTCCATGTCTCTTTCAGTTAAAAAAATGTAAACAAAATTGTCTAGAATATTTTCTGTATTTGTCGAGTTGTCCTTTAAAGATCCATCCAAAATGTTACCTTATTTTAGCAAAAGCTCAAATGATGAAAATTCCAACTATCGGTTTTTAAGACTGCTTTCAGTTGATGTGGAGTTTCCACTGAGCCCTTGCATCAAAAGTTCTCTCTCCTTGCCCCTGTAACTAGGGGCAGTCTAAGGCCCCCCAGACTGTCCACAACCTAGGTGTAATGCATCAGTGAGCCATTCATGTTTCAGATCCAGCCCAGAGAAGACCCATCAGCAGCTTGTTGGCTGAGTATCCTTTGGTGGAACTGCAGCACCTCCCTCTGTCCTTTCAAATGAGAAACTGAAATCCAGTAATGCAGGTCTTTATATTCATTTTGATCATGAGAAAAAACAAGGCAACTCCTCAAAGAGACCTTCTCAATCAAGCCATCATTGGGATGTGAACCTTGTGTCTTCCCTTGAAATGGCGTTCAAGGTCGCTGTTTGATCTTTGACCTTGATGTGACTATCACTCCAAGACTGGGAGAGCACCAGTTTGGTAGCCACACACATAAGAGCTCAGTTTTGCGTACTGCTCCCATGATATGAGGAATGGGAGGACAGAACTGAGCATCATGGGGAAGGAGAGCAAGTCTTCAATATCACCCCAAATTTTGCTTCTCCCACCACTTCTTAGCTCAGCTCATTGGGTAGATCAGCTGTCTGAGTTTCCTACATGGGCCCTGCAGAGCTTCTGGTGCATCTACCCAGGCTGGTGGGGAGACAGAGTCCCCTATCAGCAGAAGGACTAACCCAATACATGCTACTTTGACCGGAACTAGAACTCTAGTTAGAATGATTTTTAATAGCGGAAGGTAAAGACATCCACAAGACTCTTTCTTCAGGGGCACCTGGGTGGCTCAGTTGGTTAAGTGTCTGCCTTCGGCTCAGGTCATGATCCCAGGGTCCTGGGATGGAGCCCCGCATTGGGCTCCCTGAGCAGTGGGGAGCCTGCTTCTCCCTCTCCCTCTGCCTGCCACTCCCCCTGCTTGTGCTCTCTCTGTCAAATGAATAAATAAAATCTTAAAAATTTTTAAGATTAAAAAAATATTTATTCAAATGAAATCCTTTGTGTAAGCCTAATACATAAAACAGGTGATAGAAAAGCTAGTCCGGTATTGGACCGGTCAGGAGAAAGTATCCAGATTCAGACACACAGAGAAAATGAGAAATAAAGCTAGTCATATTCTTTGGCACTCCTGAAGTTTGAAAACCACCAAGAAGAGGATGGGGTGTGGGTTTTGGATTCTGAGAGACCTCAGTTTGAATACTGAACCTACTTATTGACTAGTTATGTGTCTGAAGGTAAGTGATTTCACTGCTTTCAAGCAAGGCTCCTAGTCTGTAAAATGGAAACAATAATACCGATCTTACTTTTTCTGAGAAGCTGTGATAAGGATTATCACAGTCACATGAAAAAGCATCTTGCACATCGCTGGTGCATAGTAAACAGAACTGTGGGTTTCTCAAGCACATGGATGTTTTCTCCACTTTTCTAACTCACTTAGCTCCTATCCAACAGTTGAAAACTTAATTGCTGAATAAACCCTTGTTGTTTTAATTGCCTTTTCTCTATTAAAAATGTTTCCATGTAAGACTTGGCCTCCACAGCCCTAAATCCTGAGCTATCATTATTCTGAAATAGCACAGTGGGACTTGGTTCATATTGAGAAGTAGTAGGCTAAAGAGAGCTTTTAATTGCAAATGGAAGATAAATGAAGATGGGCTCCTCCATGTGTGTGCACATGGAAATTGACAGCCCAGATGGTGATAGGAAATTGAAACTGCTACCTGCAATGCTTGATATGAATTACAAACTGATCTTCTATAATAGCCCAAATATCTCTAAAGACGTTTAATGTAACCATTCAGTAGCACACCCTTTGTAAAAAATAAATTTGCTTTACTGAATGTGTAAATGGATTAATTGATAGAGGATCATGGAAGCCTTTGCCACAGTGTTGATAATCTTGTTAATAAAACATCATGAAATTTTTCTAGGGGAAAAAAAATTTAGTTTTCTGATTTCAACCTTAACAGAAAGGGAAAATGTTCCTTGCCATGACAGCAAACCTAAGAAAAGCAGGAGGAAAGCATTAATCAATATAAAAAGGAGGCATACGTTAATCAGAAGAAAAGAAAGAGGAGAACCCAGTAAAATAAACAAATGTCTAGATAATGTGATCAAGGAAAAAGAGAAAACACATACTGAGAACCAGGAATCAGCGAAGGGATATAAACAAAGATATGGAAGTTACTTTAAATCATGGAGAAATAATACATGTAACTCTGTGATGCCAAATTTGAAAAGCTTGATAACATGGTTTTCTAGAAAAATGTAAACTGTCCAATTTTTCTTAAGAAATTAATAGCGGGCACCTGGGTGGTGCAGTCGGTTAAGCCTCTGCCTCGTGGTTTTGGCTCAGGTCCCGATCTCAAGGTCCTGGAACCCAGCCCAGCCTCCGGCCCCTCACCCAGCACAGTCTGCTTGAGACTCTCGCTTGCTCTCACTCTGCCCCTCCCCGCTTCTCTCTCTCTTTCTCTCTAAAAATAAATAAAATCTTTAAAATAAACAAATAAATCTTTAAAAAGGAAGGAAGAATCTGAGCAGACTAACAACTCTGCAAAAAACTGAGAGTAGGCAGAGAATTGAAAAAGTAGTTTACAAGGCCCCTGAGCCCAAAGGTTTTACAGGCAATTTCATTTAACTTTCAAGAAACTATCATTTCCACATAAAAATATTTCCATAATTCTGAAATAGATGCTAACTTTCCCAATTCAATTTATTAAGCTAAGCATAACCTTGACACAGTACCAGGAAAAGAAAAAAAAAAACAATAAACCAAACTTATGAATATAGATATAAAATCAAATCGCAAATCAATAAGCAAATTTTCAAGTAATAACACCATAACCAATTGTGATTTGGAATACAAAGATGACTCAAGAGCAGGAAAGCTACTCACGTAATTTATCATATCCACAGATGATAGAAGACAAGCGCAGCAGGGACAGTGCAGAATTAGTGGACAAGCAGCAGTGCTTGAAGCCAGAGACCCTGGGTTGGAAACCTGGCTTTTCCTCTGTTGCTGACTTTCATCAAGCAGTCTGACTTCTCTGTGCTTCAGTTCTCTCACTGTAAAATGGAAAGACTAACATTACCTACTTTATGGGGTTATTGTGAGAAATAAATTAACATTTGTCAAATTGTTTACACCTATGCCTGGTGTTTAGGAAGTGCTATACTTGTGCTTGCTAAGTAAAATAAACCCAATCATCATCTCTATAAATGCTGCCGAAAGTTTATCTTTACCATCATTCCCTCTTAGAAACTTTTAGTAAACTGAATAGGAGGATATTTCCTTAACACCATTGAGAATATCTATCCCAGACTAATGACTAGATCATTCCCCCCAGACAATAAAGGACACCCTGAATATCAGAAACAAGATCCTGATGGCACAATCACCTCCTCGACCTCTGCCGGGTGAGTCCCCAAGGCAGCCTGACCATAGGGAGAAAGAAATGATTCTCTAAGTAGACCACATTATTTTATTTGCAATCAGACTTGTCTTCTATGTTTTCCTGATCTTGGGCTAATAATGAAATAATCCAGGTTATTAAATTATTTCCTCTCACACCAAGCCCTGACATAGAATACTCTGAGGTCCCACATGAGCATTGTGGTTAAGAAACAAAGTGGCAAATGGTCCCAAGGGACGGTATCCACAGAGACCAGCAGCTCCAGGCTGAGATGCTGAGAGCTTTGCGGGGGAAGCCCTAGTTAGAGAATTTGACACTGGAAGGAGATTTCTTGGCTTGGTCCAAGGTCATCCTTCCTCTCCCACTTCAGTTTCCTTTTATGTAAAGACAGTGGGACCCAACCAACTTTTGATGACAGTATTTGGACAACGTGTCCTTACACTAAAGATTAAAAGTATACTAAACAAATATTGAAACTCTAGTTAGTAAGTTTTATTCTTCCCACAGAGCCATGGGTTAGCAATGCTGAAACTACTTTCTGTATGTGGTAGATCTGAGCAAATAAATATACTGGGCATCATGGGGACCAGGTTTCTCATTGGTAGAGAGAGGAGTTACAGAAATGGAATAGGGAAAGGCTAGAATATACCCTGTCATGCTGGATTGGAACTGGAGGTATCAGTGTGAACTAATGGGTCTTAACAGAAACAGATTGTTCAATATGAAAATAGATACAGGTGTGGTGTGTGTGTGTGTGTGTGTGTGTGTGTGTACATCTATGTCTTACCTCTGTTCAACACAAGGGCCTAGAAGCAATGGCATTCCAATAGCAGAAAGCTATTAGCCTCTAGATATTGGTTTCTAAATATTGTTATCCATTTAAATGAAATAGAGTTCCTTGGAGAAACTGCTGATTCGGGGGTGGAAATGGGAAAAGTACGAAGATGAACCTAAAACATCTTGTGCCCAAAAGTAAGGGAGTGCTCAAAAACGATGGTGACATAGCAAGAGGACTTGGAAGCCAGCTCGAAGGTATCTTATGGAAAAATCTGGGACACTTGGACATCAAAATATATAATGATAGTAAAGGACTACAACTTATGGACTATAATAATCCATGAATCCACACTGATGTAAACAAGCAAATACATATACATATATATATATACACATATACATGAATAAATAAATAAGAAGGAAAAGTTCTTCTTTACAGAGGAAAGTCAATGAATAAATGAAGAAGAAATGATGGGATTATAAAATCATCATTATGATAACAATTGATTAAGGCAAGAATAATCAAAGGATGCTCAAGTCAGTGGGTGACATTTTTATTTTGACATGATCACAGAGCACCTTTGCATGATATAGTTATTATTTATAAATGGCAAAATAGTAACTTTACAGTGGAGATACCTAACAAGCAATTTCCATCAAATAATCAACTTTAACATCATCAGTAATAGGTCAGATCAACAGCATGTGCCCCTTAATAGGATGCACTAAGAGAACACGGTATTATTTCTGAAGTATTTCTGCCAAAAGCCCAGACTCTGAATCTAATTACGAGGCAACATCAGACCAACCCAAAGGAGGGGCATTCTAAAAGTTAACTGCTTAACTAAAAATTAAATTCGCGAACTATAAAACAAGTCTCAGAAACTGTTCCAGTTTTTTAAAAAACTAAAGAAATGTGAGAACTGAATGCACACATGATCCTGGGTTTCCTTTGGCAATAAAGACATTTATCCTGTGTCTTTATAATTGAATTCATTGACAATTGGAACCTGAATATGGTCTGATATTGGAAATAATGGATAATGTTAACTTCCTAATTTTGGATGCTGAACTAGGACTATGTGAGAGAAGGTCTCTGTTTTTAAAAATTCATACAAAAGTAGGTAGGAATAAAGTATTAATCGTGTCTGTAATGGACTCTCAGCATTTCAGCAGAAATAAATAATGTAGAAGTATATAGAGAGAGGAATAAAGCAAATGTTAAAGGTTACCATTTGGAACTCGGTGAAGGGTAATCCCAATTCTTTGAACTATTTTTACAGCTTTATGAAAGTCTGAAATCATGTCAAAATTTTAAAAAGTTAAAATAAAAAGAAGAGTGTTGCAGTTGGAAAACAGAGCCAAGAATTCAGTGGTACTCATCCCATTGAGAGGTAGGTCGGTGTCCCCTCCTCTTGATGATGGGTGCGCTTGTACCTACTTCTACCCTGAACTATGAAGGAAACAATGTCGTGTGACTTTAAGACCAAGTCAGCAAAGAGGACCATGCAGCTTTCACCTTTATAACTGGAAAACTTACTCTCATAGCCCAGAGCCACCCTGAGACCACCATGCTGCAAAGACCACACAGAAGCTTCCAGCTACCAGCGGTGTGAGCTGAGCAGCCCCAGCCCAGGCACCAGACGGGTGAGTGAAGAAGCCATCTTGGAAGTGAGTCCTTCAGCCCTACCTAATCCCACCCGCAATGATTTAACATTACCCCCAGCTCTTTGAGTCACAGCTGAGGTCCCTGCCGACATGAGAGAACAGAAAAGAGTACCCCTCTGTCCCTTCCAAATTCCCGACCCACAGAATCCATGGGCGTAATAAAACTGTTGCTGTCTTATGCCACTTGGTCTTGGGTGGTTTGCTACACAGCCTTAGGTAACCAGAACGAATAGCTAACATTTCTACGGCACCGACTGTAGGCCAGACAATGGTGCTGGGTACTTCACCTGGATTGTCTCCCATACCCCTTTCCACAATCCTGTGTGACAGACATTATATTCTTCCCATCTTACAGATGAGGCGATTGAGGCCCAAAGAGCCTTCATAACTCGCCCAAGGTCAAAGAGCTGGTTAGGTTATAAAACTAGGACTTTTTCATAGGAGTCCACATTGCCCCCAGAGCACCCTGCTACATTCTGTCTCCCTAAATGCCTTCGTTCCTTCATTTCTCATTTAGCCAACAAATAAACCACATTAGGGGCTGGAGACACCATGGTGGGCAATGTAGATACCATTCCTGCCTTTGTGGTACTTACAGTCTGGTAGGACAGACAGACATCAAACACACAGCACCGAAGGTGCTATAAAATAACAACGTGATTCACGCAGGGAATGAAAGGGGCCCAAGTGATTTGGCTGAGCAAGTCAGCAGTGTCAACAGGCTGGAGTCCTTCGAGAGCAGAATTCCAGGATTCCAGCTGCCCCTGTCTTACTCTCACAAGCACAGGGCTCCCCTTCTATTTTTCAGACAAGCTAGAATGCAGACAAGTCTCTGCCTGGGCTGGCTCTAACCCAATGAACACAGGGCAGATGAACATGTGTGGCTGTTTCCCCAAGAGTAGCACCCCCCCAAGGGGAAGGGAATTGTAATGACATATGGTCACTGTTGGGGCGCCTGGGTGGCTCAGTCATTGGGCATCTGCCTTTGGCTCAGGTCATGATCCCGGGGTCCTGGGATCGAGCCCCGCATCGGGCTCCCTCCTCAGCGGGAAGCCTGCTTCTCCCTCTCCCACTCCCCCTGCTTGTGTTCTCTCTCTCGATGTCTCTCTCTGTCAAATAAATAAATAAAAATCTAAAAAAAAAAAAAAAGGAAAAGAAATATGGCCATTGTTCCTCTAATTCAATCAACAGAAAAAAGATTGCTTTCAAGTACTATACCCTCTTGCCACCATCACCCCCCCACAAAAAAAAAGTAGATCTGAGAGGGCCTAGGAATCTGTATTTTTCCCAGCTGGTCAGTTCTGAGCTCTTACGGACAGGAGAGGTGCCCCATCACACCCAGTGGAGCCCAGAGCTGCAAGGATTCAGCCCAGACCTGGCAGCAGGAGCCCATAATGTCTCTTCCCTGCCCTCACTGCCCCTCCCAGTTCCCCAAACTGGGGACCTGTGGGCAGCTAGCATTCCAAGCTGGAGGTGTTGCCACCTCGCAGAGCCCAGGAGTCACTTTCCTTCCGCAGCTTTGGCCTGACATCTGGTGGAGAAAGGTGAAGTGGCACATTTAGTCATTTAGGTGGGTAGCTGGAGCCCCAGACAGACATCACAGGAGATTTTCCTTGCACTGAAAGGAAGGTTCCAGAGAACCAACACAAGGGGGCAAGGCGGCGGGGGCAGTCTTTCCCTTGGACCAGTAAGAGCCACCATGTCTTGGGGCAGGTGCTTCACCTACATTAACCCATCGAATCTTTCGAACGCAGCCATGAGGTAGGTGAGAGCTTCCTCCGATGAGGAAACAGCCCCTAAGAAAGGTGCAGTGGTTCTTGCAGGTCGGGCAGCTAGGCAACGGAGGAGGAGGATGCAACCCCAGCTTTGTCTGACTTCAAAACCATGTTCTCACTAACTCCACCATCTTGTTTCTCAGCGAGAGTCAACTGAGACATGGAGGGGAAGGAGTGTTCATGGGGGCCATTCGCCTCCGTCCAGTCGGCTGCCAGATATTTCCTGAGCTAGGGTCAGGGGTTCTGAACTGTAGGTTAGGCAGCCGATCCCAACAGGTGTTCTCAAAACTGCCTGATGACAGATTATCAGGAGACCACGTTACACTCACACATTCCGGGCTTGATCTCAGGTCCCCTGAGCCGTCCTCCGGGGAAGAGGTGTGGGGACCTGCAGTTTAATCAGCATCC
The DNA here is from genome assembly GCF_037043125.1 of Eumetopias jubatus. Taxonomy (NCBI): domain Eukaryota; kingdom Metazoa; phylum Chordata; class Mammalia; order Carnivora; family Otariidae; genus Eumetopias; species Eumetopias jubatus. The sequence continues at coordinate 13,088,235 of NW_028274823.1, read as the reverse complement.
CAGGTGATTGCTAACTTCAGGTTGATTTGGGAATTTGCGGGTGTTTCCTGCACAGGTGGGGGGGGCGTAGCCTCATTAGTAGGGTGATGGTACTAACCCCTCGTCACCAGGTGCTGCTCTGCTCACACCAGAAAGCAAAGTGCAGGAAGTGCGGGCCTCATGCACTCCACCCAGAGCCCCGGGCCTGAGACAGGGCTTGAGGCCACTTCTCATTCCACTCTTTCCCAAAGTGTCACAGTCCCCTTGGAAGCTCACTCGGATAGTTTCTCCAACTTAACGTGGCCAAACCAGAACTCTTGACCTCCACAGCAGACCTGCTGTCCCCTCCCGTCCCCCACCTTCAGTCCTTGACGCCACCGTCTTCTAGCTGCCAGACCAAAACCATGGGACCCATCGTCGCCTCCCTTCTCCCCTCCCCACCCCCCACATCCAGTCCATTGGCAAGTCCTGGCACAAATCAGATCCGAGCTTGTCCCCTCTGCAACCAGCCCAGACCAAGCCTTCCTCACAGTCCACCTGGACCTGGGCAGGAGCTAAATCGTCTGCTCGCCTCCTCCCTCTCTTGGTCTCTCATGCCGTTGCCCGAAGGGATTCTTTTAAACAGAAAATTTTAAAATTTTAAAAAAGAAAGAAAAGATGAAAAGGAAGAAAGAAAATCAGATCGAGTTTGCCCCTGCTTAACTCTCTGAATGGTGACCCAGTGCAACTAAAATAAAATCTTAACCCCTTACTAGAACGTCTTTCCCGTGAAGGGAAGGAACATTTTCTTTTTCTTTTTAAGATTTTATTTATCTGAGAGAGAGAGAGTGTGTGTGCACAAGCAGAGGGAGCAGCAGCAGGAGAGGGAGAAGCGGGCTCCCTGCCGAGCAAGGACAGACAGACATCTGTCTGTGGGGCTCAATGTGGGGCTCAATCCCAGGACCCCAGGATCACGACCTGAGCCAAAGGCAGACACTTTTAACGACTGAGCCAGCCAGCGCTCTGAGAAGGCACATTTTCATCTAGCTTGCTGCTCTACCCCCACGACCTGGAGGTACTGGCACTGGCTCATCAAGAGTCATTTCCATAATTAATTATTCCTTTACAATAACCCAGGCTGTTGCCTCTTGTACTTTCTACAAATGAAGCAGCTAGCAAGTTTGACACAGGAGAGTATAACACCCCAAAGTGGGACTGGAGAGGGGGACGTGGAGTGAAAACAGGCAGGGCTCCACACAAGCAGGGAGAAGGCTAGGGGCCGGGGGCTCCCTTACTTTGATTGGGGTTCTCCCAGCTGAAGGAAAATCAGGCGCTCGCAGAGCTTAGCAGATGACTGACAAGTATGCGCCCCAGAGTCCTGGACTCTTGCCGCTTCGGTGGTGGGGCAGCTTGTCAAAAAAGTACAAAATCACAGCTTTGATGGCAAAGCAAACTCCCCAGTGCGCTGGGTCTGTTTGCAGGCTCTTCCTGCCTGTGTGCGTACAGATGACGCACCACAAGTGATTTCAGTTCCAAGAACACAGACTGGGGCGGAGGGTGTTCTCAGACTTCAGCGCTGCAGAGACACGGAGAGATAATGACCCTTTCATTGACTGAGCGGCGGATGGCAAAGGGAAGTATAGATCCTAAAATCCCCGATAGGAAGACAAATTGTAGGTCAGCAGCGAGAGAAGAAATGTCTACATTGAGAAAACTGAGAATATGCCAGAGACTAATGTTAGCCCAAGGAACGTGTCCATAAGAAAACACAGAGGAGATAATGGGGAATCTGGAAGAAACCATTAACCATTCATCAAGCATTTATGGGATGCCGGCTCTAGGCTGGTTTTCAGGGTGCCTGGGAAGAGAGGATGCCTCCCTCTCTGGGGCCCCCTGTAGGACGCTTATACTCTTTCACCACGCAGTATTGTATTATCTGGGTGGGGGCTCCTCATGGTGAGGACTGTCATTTCTGTGTCCCTAGCACAGAGCCCAGCATTACTCAACACTATGGTGGTGGGGTGGGCAACGGGAGGAGCGCTGAAGCTTTTCCCTGGAGAAAAGGTCATCCTATGAAAATACCACCCTTTAACACTAGGTGGTGCTCAAGGCTCACACAGCTTTGGACACAGCCCTTGAGCAGCGAATGCCCTTAAAAGATCATGTAAATCCCACCAGGTTTTTATTTGTTTGTTTTTAATATCTGAAGGGGAAGCTGATGTTCTTAATCAATTTTCCCCTCCCCAACCCCATCAAAATCTAATTTTTTTTTCAGACCCAGACTCTTGTCTGTAAACAAGCTGTGAAATGGACTTCTGAGCTTAGTCTGAGCATCAGGCTGAGCTCACTTTCTTTCTAGATGTCTGTGACATGTGGGGTTGATCTGTTGATATCTGGAAAGCGAGTGTCTCCATTCTGAGCCGGCGGTGGCCAGGCTAGATATTGTTGCCTTGCCGGCCTTGAACTAATGGGTCCGATCCAAGCCCATTCCATGACTTTTATTGGAATTACTACGTTTGAGAAATTCCTTTACGGTGGGCTTGCAAGTCATAAGGCTGTAAGCCTGAGCTTCTAGAAAAGAGCTCTGAGAACTGACAAGAGAGAAACAGATGGTTGGGGACCTCCCGTGAGTGCCAGGAGCCATCACGCTTAAGCCAGCTCTGGACTCTCCAGTGGCTTCAACCAGCGTCAGCCAATAAATTCCTTGTCTGCTTAAAGCCAGTTTCAGTGGGGTTCCTCTCTCAACGCTGAAAGAGCTCCTACTACTACATTTGAAGAAAGGTCCTTGTCACCTGAAAGGAGTTTCTAGACCAAAGGCGGAGGTATATATTCAGTCTCTAGGGTCAGCTGCCTATATCTGAACGAGGAGCTTCAAGCAGCAGCTTCAGGAAGCCCAGAGACAGCCTTGGAGCTGCCCAGCACCTGGAATCCAGACACGGTGCTGAGTACTAGACATCTCTGGGCTTCAGGAGCACGGAGGGAAAAGGCAGCCTCTGAGTGCTAGCTCTCTGGTGATAAGGATGACGACAATAGCTTATTTTTCAGATGAACATAGGATCTAAGAGTTATGGGCACCCCCATGTTGGTTGCAGCATTATTCATAGTAGCCAAGATATGGAGACAACCTAAGTGTACATCAACAGGTACAAGGGCAAGGAAAGTGTGAGATTACGTGTAATATACATATACATATACATATACATACAAGAGATTGTTATAGATTTAATCTCACATTTTCTTTGTCCATATAAATATTATTGAGCCATGAGGAAGAAGGAAATCCTGCCATTTGTGACAATATGGATGAATCTTGAGGACGTTACACTAAGTGAAATAAGTCAGACAGAGAAAGACAAACATTGTGATCACATTTATATGTGGAATCTCAAAAAGCCTAACTCAGAGAGACAGCGAATGGAATGGCAGCTACCAGGAAGGCATGGGGGCGGGGGGGGCACGCGGGGTGGGAGGAGATCCTGGAATGTTGGTCAAACAGTACAAACTTCCAGTTTTAAGATGAATAAGTTCTGGGGACCTATTAGACAGCATGGTGACTATAGTTAATGATTCTTATATACTTGGAAGTTGCTAAGAAAATAGATCTGACATATTCTCACCACAAAAAAAAAATGGTAATTATGTGATAAAGGTGTGAGCTAACACTATGGTGGTAATCATTTTACAATACAGAAGTGTATCAAATCAACACATTGTACACATTAAACTTACCCGATATATTTCAGTTCCATCTCAGTCGAGCTGGGGGGATAAACTAACTTTTCATGAGTAATATATGCCAGACCTTTTCTCAGTGTTGTGTGTGTACTAGTCCATTCGATCCTGACAGTTCTATATAGCAGGTGTATTTGTCACCCCACCAACAGGTGAGGAAACTGGATCTTAAAGTTTGGCCAGTGTCACTCACTAGTTTTTTTTTGGGGGGGGGGGTGGGGTTGTTTGTTTGTTTTTTTAAAGGAGGGTTTGATTGGAATCCAGGCAGTTGAGGCGAGGAGACCGAATGAACTTCCTCCGAGCTCAGACCCAGGGTCCAAGCTGAGTATGTGACTGACCAGCTCCTGAGTCATCTGATCCACCATTTCAGGCTCTCGAAACCCACGACCAGGACTAGAGTTGATCCTAAACTTGGTGGAAGTGAGCTTGCAGGTGCAGACACTTGAGTGGAAACTGAGGCCTGGTGTGGACCAGCAGGTTCTCCTGTGAGGACAGAAGCCACTTTGGAGCTTTGGAATAAGACCCATGTCCAAAACCTGGATCTGTCCCGTCCCAGCTGGGCACTTAACCTCCCTGAGCATCAGCCTTTATGTCTATAAAATTGGGCTGACAAAAACATCCCTTTATAAGATCGCTGTAAGGATTCCAAGAGATCATGCAGGTAAAACATATATTGCCGTGCCCAGTGCCCAGAGAGCTCCCACAAAAGGCTCAGGATGGTATTTATTTTATATGAGATAGGGAGAAAGTGATTAGGGAACTACAAAAATCGAAGAATTTTTGGAACTTTGAAAATGAGACACAATAGTGGAGGTTCTATAAATCGGTGGTTCTCAGCCTGGGCAGCACCTTAGAATCACTTAGGGGACTTTTTTAAAAATCCCATTCCTGCACCCTGCCCCCAGACCAATTACATCAGAATCCATGGGGAGGGGACCTAGACATTGATTTTTTTTTTTTTTAAAGCACCCGGGTAACTAGTGTTCAGTCAGGGTACAGAGCCGCTGCTAAGATGCACAAGAATTTGGGTCCCCCAGAAACCAAGTGATGAGGCCCTCGCCAGCTTTCTTCTGAAACTAGAAAAGGGTGGTCTCTCCAATAGTAAAATCAAAGCTCATGGCCCCCTCTGACAGCTGAAATTTACACAAGGTTTGGACAGGTCTGTTCTCAACCTCAGTGTTTCAATTAACAGCTCCTCCCGGCTTCGGTGACATGGTGACAGATGGATGAAATGAATACGCTAGGAGATTAAATAACGGGGAGATGTTATGCCAACAAAATTAACTTGTCCAGCCCTGTTCCTTAGCAACTGCACTATTATTTCAGGTTTCCTTTCGAAGCGTCTGGTTATTCACACCACTCCCTTTCATTAAAATGCGAGGCACCATTATTTATAACTTCAATGAGAAGGAGAGAAAAATCAAGGAATGAGGCAAAAGAAACTTCTAACCACCCTTCAAATGGCATCAGGTGGGCCCTGGACAAACAGGATCGAACTGGCAACTTGTAAATTGGGATGCTTATTTCATTTTCCTGCAGACGTCGCAATCTGCGCCCCTCCAAGGCTTCACAAAGCAGTCCTGCCTTTTATGAAAGCCCAGTGCAGTTTCCAATCCAATCAGGGGCTGCCCAGATTGTCATTGTGTGGGAGTCAGGCCCTGAATGCCGGAGTTCAGGACACAATGTTCTCAGAAGAAAATCGCTTTTGTGCAGCAAGAACAGGCACAGAGTGGGTAACCGGCGGGTTGTCAGAGGGGCTGGGGGAACCCTCCTCTTTCTAAACTCTGCCCAGCTGAGTTGCCAAAGACCCATCCTCTTCTCAGATGGAGTCTCCCCTGGATGACCAGCAACTCCCAGGCTTGGCGGAACTCTCCCAACTTCACTGATGGAGTGTTCGCAGCTCTGGGCAGCAGGAATCCCTGAGATACAGTGCCCGGCCCAGAAGCGTGGCTTCTTGTCAGCACCTAATCAGATCCAGCTATGCTCTTGGCTGCCCTGGCCTGATCATCTTATTTATTGACCACTGTGCCCTTCTGGTCCCAAATGATTTTTTTAAGTATCTTCCAGAAATCTCTGCCTACAAGGTTTGCTGTCGTTGCTCTGGGCTTGAGGTTAAGAGTATATCCATTTTATCCTTGGAAGCTGGGGTTGTTAACCAAGGTTAAGAATTCAGTGGGTCTGGGGGGTGGGGGGGATGGGTTAGCCTGGTGATGGGTATTAAAGAGGGCACGTTCTACGTGGAGCACTGGGTGTTATGCACAAACAATGAATCATGGAACACTACATCAAAAACTAATGATGTCATGTATGGTGATTAACGTAACAATAAAAAAATTTAAAGAAAAAAAAGAATTCAGTGGGTCTGTGAACTGGGATCAGAAAATAATTGACCTGTATTTTTTGACTCACCTATCACACACACCAAAAAAGGCATTTCTTTCCATTATGAATGTAGGCAAAAAGGCATAGTCCAATTAGAGACATCAGTGACTCTGTTACCAGTAGAAGTTACCGATTATTCGACATCACACTGCAACTGTGGCAGATTCTCCAAACACTGCTAATGCAAATCAGGTTTCAACGTTACAGTGACCATGTTACAGACCCGCCACTAGATATTTTATTTAGTATATTAATAAAGAAATGGGCATGTTAATACATCCCAACTGGAAGTTTTTAAATATTTTAACTCTATTTTTAACTGTGTTTTAACGTAATTGGTTTCCTTCGCAAACCTATGTGTCTTACGCACTTAAAAACGTTATCTTGGAACTTCTAGGAAGATATATGTACTTTTTCCTATTCCTCCTGTTAAGTGTCACTAAAAATCCTAATATTAAACATAAAGAAAACATAAGATTCTGAAAGGTAGAAGGAAGGACCAGATAGGAACCTTGGAACCCAGAGAACAACACAGTAGCATGCTCCCTGGCTTGTACTTCTGCTTCGTAGACCCCAGACTTGGGGCCGCAAACACTGGCAGCACAAAACACCACTAGGCATAGGCAAAATTAAAAGGCCCCCCCCCAAAAGTCTACTCTCTCTGGCCAAACACAGGAAAGAAGCTTAGCAAGACAGGTAACTTTCAGGCAATAGCTGCTCTCTACTCCAGCCAAAGACCACAGAAAAACTGTGGCCACACCCACACTGGCTATTGTTCTGGATATGGTATCTTTGCTAGAAAAGATTAACATGGCCTCAGGTACGTGGTATGTAGCCTTTGATCAGGCAAAGGTATTCCTTTACTTTCCTATCAAAAGAAAACATCAGAAACAGTTTGCATTCAGTCTACATTTTATAGTTTTGTCCCAGGGCCATTAACTCTCCTGCTCTCCAGCATAATAGAGCCCAAAGAGGTTGACCAGTTGAACATCCATCAAATCACACTGGCTCACAACCTATGATATTGTGCTAATTGGACTAAATAAGCAAGATGAAAGTGATACATTTGGAGTTGAGCACAAGCAGGACCAGCCCCCATGTCCCTCAACACAGTTATATCAGCACTTCCCATCAGTTCACACCTACGTCACATGGGGAATCCCTCATGGGCAGCTGATGTTCTGTAGTAGGTTGGTTCAGTATGTTGGTACAAGTCAAAAAAAAAAAAAAAAGATGGTGATTGCATTCTAGTTTCCTCTCAGTAATGGCCTTAAAAGACAATAGAGGCTTGAGTAGAGCTTCAGAAAGTGTACCTGATCATCCACTTTGTGTGGAAAGTCAAGTTCACCATGGTTAGAATATATATGGACTCCTGGGCAGTGTTAAATGGCCTGCTTCACGTCAGGAACTATTAGCCCCTTCAGGGATTGCCTCAGTTGAAGAGAGCCACCTTATTCAAGGCCGTGCCTTCTTTCCTTACAACCTACATCCAATGACTGACATGGAGAATGGTCCCATGCTTCCTGTTCACATACGATATCCCAGATACTCCCATCAGGTTGGCTGAGGCCTCCACTGGGACGACCTTGCACTCAGCTTCTCCCTCTGACCAATAATCTGCTTCCTTTCCCTTCATTTTCCTTCCCTTCCCTTCCCTTCCCTTCCCCAGGTTGTCGATCCTCAAAGAACTCCTTAATAAACAACCTGCATGCTAATCTCTTTCTCAGAGTCTATTTCTCAGAAAACTCAACTGGTGACCCTAGTCTTTGAATATGTTAAGACGAGCTCTGAGGTGAGTAGGAGTGCCCCTGCCCCAATTCATATGTTGAAGCCCTAACCTCCAATATGACTGTATTCAGAGACGGGGCCATTAGAGACAATTAAATGAGATCATAAAGGGTGAGATCTTAATCCAATATGACTAGTCCTTATAAGAAAAGGAAGAGACACCGAGGATATACACACAGAGAGAAAAGGCCATGCAAGGACACAGTATAAGAAGACAGCCATCTGCAAGTCAAGGAGACAGGCCCCAGGAAAAAAATTAAAATTGCCGACACCTTGATCTTGGACTTCAATCTCTACAACTGTGAGAAATAAATTCATGTTGTCTAAGCCACCCAGTCTGTGGTATTTTGTTATGGCAGCCTGAGCTAAGACACAGTTCTAGCAAACTAGCACAGAGAGCTAAAGACTAAGTTGAGGAGATTCCCCAGAAGAGAAAAATGATGAGATGTGGGGTAGTCTTGAAGGAAAGAAGCGGATCAGTAGTTTGGAGACTGGACACCAGGGGAACAGAGTGTGGAAGGGGTACAAGGAATGAGGCTGATAAGAAATTTTCATTTGGGGCGTTGCTGAAGGATTTGTATGATGTTTTAAGTACTTTATATTACTGGGACATAAATCATCTTTGGGTAACCAATGGTCTTTGAGGACCATCCCGGAAATTGCCTGCCTCCAGATTTCTTTTTGAGTCAGACAGTAAAGGTCCTCAAGATTAATGCTTTATGCTTCATTGGGTATTCTCTTACTTTCTACAGAAAGCATTCCTGATTGATGCAGGTATTAAGTACCTATGGCATAGACCCCATATTTTACCTTTTCTTCCTAATGCAGATAGGGCACATAGGAAACATCTAACCTAAGAAGACATTCAGATATCTGATGCTAATTTCTCTCAAAAGCGCTTTGCCACCTATTGTCTCTTCTCCATCCTCATTTGAACTGCCCTACCCCTAACCTTTCTTCTCCTTCTCCCAGAAGATGGTAACGATTCTCTAACTCATCTCCCTGCTTCCTGTCTCTCCCTGAACCACACTTTCCCCGTTGCCAGAGCTGGTTCCTAGAGTATGTTCTTGAACAAGTCATTTTTTTTTTTTTATCTCCCGCTCATTCTAAACCTGCAATGACTCCCTACCGCCTCCCAAAAGGCCCAGACTCCTTAGGTTGAAACTCAAATTAGGATGTTACATGGATAGGGATGCAGGCTCTGGAATTCAGATCCCAGCTCCACCACTTAGTACCTGGGACACCTTGACAATTTGCTTGGCTTTCTTAAATGTCTGTTTTCCTAGCTGTAAATTAAGAAAAGTAGTAAGAATGCCTACTTCCTAATGTGTTGGGAGATAAATGATATAATGGAAAGTACCCAGCACATAGTAAGAATTCAACAAACTTATTTGGTATTATTAATCTTCCTGGCTCTAGCTTCAGCCAACCCATCTTTCATCCTTCTCATAAGCACAGCCAATACCCTCCACTGGACGTCATCCTTTCGCACCTCGGACCTCTCACTAATGCTCTTCCCTGTCCATAGCATGCTTTCCTGCCATTACTCTCTTTATTGCTTACAATCTCAGGAACTTTCAAAGTCTGGCTCAAAAGCCACCTCATTCATGAAGACTTCTTTGATCATGAAGGCCAAATGTGAATATCTCCTCCACTGAATTTGCATGGCACTTACTTGTGTACCACTTTCATGCTTAGGCGTGTCGGGGGAGTATTCCAGTTTCTTGTCAACTTGCTTTCTCCCCTGGCTCCCAATCTGTGGAGACACCTGGGCTGGCTCTAGCCCTCCTCTGAAGATACTGCGCCTCCGAAGATGGTCTTCACTAAATGACTCTGCCCTTTGGAGTTTCAGCAACCTCTCCCTCCCCTCCTCGGGGATGTTCCTGAAATCAGGGATGGTAACAGCTCCTCTGCTTCTACTAGCTACCGGTTACTGCTCAATCCTCATACTTACATACACCCTCGCCTTTGTAAACAGACCCTTTATCAATAAACCCTCCTCAACTGTGTTGGGATGGGACCTGGCTGAAACACCTGTGGTCAAAAAAGGTGAAGCACTTTACTCCCCATGGGTCTTTGACCTTTGTGAATTCAACACACAAGAGGGATTCACCTCCCAACTCCTGGGATTCACCACACCTCCCAACCCTGGGTTGTCAGTGTGTCATTTTAAACACCAGCTATTGTTTGCAGGGGAACAGCTGGGGTGGCACCAGCCATGATCAGGTGCTGAGCAGGATCTGGAAACAGCCAAGGAGAAACGGGCAAGGCCTTTGTGTTGGGAGCCAAGGTTCCCACAACCCACTCAGATGGTATCAGTGGGAAGGCTCCACAAAGAATCATCCCCTCACCCTGCCCCCATCCACCAAGGGGCAGCATCCTAGTCTCTGTGATTACAACGAATTCAAACTGCTCTGCATTTCTTGCAGAGCTCTGGGAGCCCTTCTAAGTCCCAAAATTGTCTCTTCAACCAATGCCACTCACTGGCTGAAAAATGGCTAAATAGTGGTACATTCAGACCACCAACTCCTCTTCAGTCAGCCAGCCTAGAATGAGGGCCATCCCTATGTCTCAACATAGAAGGCCATCGTTAATATAACTTTAAGAAGAGTAAATTATAAAACATTATGTACAGTTTAATCCCATTTTTGTAAAATATAAACTTCATATATGTGTGCTCCTGATAGAGTCTGGAAAGAAAAGCATGAACTATTAACAACTTCCCCAGGAGAGGTGAAAGGGAAATTTTCACCTATTCTTTTTTAAAGTAAAAGATTTGTTGTTTTTGTGACTTAAAAAATAATCTCGATGCTGGAGTTTCCTTATTCAGCAAGAAGCCTAGCTTTAGATCAACAATTTCGTGGAGCAGTGGGTCAACAGGTGATTTTTGTTTTTCTCCTGGGCTAGCTTCGTTCCACCTGCTGACCCCACATCTTCAAGGAAAACACGAAGTGTGTTCTGACCAGGTTGCAGGAACCTCCACTCCCAACATGAAGACCTTGCTGGGCGCTGCCACTTGGTTCCCTCAGGAAAAACAGCCAAACACATTGCTGCAGGAGAGCCACTGGGAGAGGCCCCCCAAGGTCTGACTCCTCCTCTGGACCTGCGAATCCGTTTCCTTGCCTCTTTGCCTCCCACCCCTTCCCACCATTTCCACTAGCAGGATGGGATCTCTGGAGTCCCCAGCACATACACAATAAAAGCAGTTTTGTGTTACTTCCCACTTGGAGATAATGCACAGGAAATAGACAATCAGGTGACACAACCATGTCAGAGGCGGGGGGGGCGGGGGGGGTGGAGCGGGCAGCGCTCTCCAGGCAGCACCCCGCAAGCGCACACACACAACCACTCACCATGGAGGCCGCTGGATCCCCGCCCGCTTGCCGCACAGGCAAGGGCTCAACAACACGGAAACTGCAGATTCCTTCCTCGGAAGTCAGACGTTGTCTCCACAGTGATCAAGGGACACCTGAGAAACTCCGGATCACTTAGAATAGGGCGACAGAACCTGCCATGAAGAGGAGCCCCAAAGTATGGCTTCTCCACGCCAGGGCCGGGCAGCTGCCCAGGGCAAGAGAAGCTCCCCCAAGGACTGCCTGAGTGCATCCTCTCCAAGCCCCGCCACCAATGCCAGAATCTCTCCAAGAACCTTGAATGCGCCTCACCCGGCAGGTGGCAGCAGTCGCGCTGTAGCGCCCGGGTGCCTAGACCACCGCCTGCCCCGCGGCGCCCGCATCCCTAGGCGTCCACCTCCTGGCGGGGCACAGCCGCAGTGCCCAGGGGCTGGAGCCGGGAAAGAGCAAGGGAGGGGGCCCGAGATACAGGGCATGGCCTTAGCCTCCCCTCGGTTCTGGGAGTAGAGTGAGAGGCAGAGGATGGAGACCGAAGGCAAGCCCCGGAGTTGGGCGAGAACTGGAGGGCATGGAGTGGGCGCAGGTGCGGGCGGTTCCCCGGCGCAGAGCCGTTGCAGGACACTGAGCACCGGGGATGAGGCTCAGGCCCAGTCTCTGGAGCAGGTGAAAGACGCTCAAGCGCTGGGAGCGGCGGCAACACGCAGGCTGCCTGGACAAGCAGTAGCAGGGAGCCCTCCCTCCGCCTGCGGGCGCGCGGTGGTTGGGCCCGTCTGTGCTCGCAGAGGGGCTGGGAGGACCGCGGCACCGTCGGAGGCGACAGGGAGGCCACCACAGCGTCGACCACGGCAAGCCCTTGGTGTCGGTCCGGCGCTGTTGGCCACAACGAAGTCTGCAACAGAGGCGTGCAGCCCCTCGAGTGCAGCCCCTCCAGCGCCGCCAGCGCCTGGCTCGGCGGCGGAACAGCCACGACCGCATGTGGAGAGATGCTCGGCGAGGACAGTAAGCCCAAACACAGACACAGCGTGGTCGCTTGTCTGCAAGAGGACCACGAGGTAGCACAGGAAGGCGCCGTGCACTCAGTGCTGGAATTCGGGGGCCGAGGCCAAGGCCAGCGGCACAGGAGCCCAGGACAGAGGGCCAGAAGTTAATCATATGGTGCAGGGACTGCGTGCTGCTGCGGAGGTGGACGCAGAGGGGGTTGCTGGTGACTCCCTCTGAGCCTTTGAAAGCACATTCCTGTGGTGGGAGACACCCTCTGCCCTTGGCGGGGAGAATGACCCCAGCAGCCAGGCCATGGACACTCAGCTGGTCCCTGGGGGCCAACCCACCCTGGCGCCAGTGGGAGGTACTGGTGCCGGCGATGGACACGCTGGTTAGCCGGCAAGCCCCACCAGAACTCCTGGGTCCCCACGAGACTATCCTCTAGGCCGGCGATCCTCCTCCACCACCGGAAGTTGAACACCTCCTTTGCCGCAGGCCTCATGTGCCAGACGACAGGCCCTTGGGTGCCCTGATGGAGCCAATTCCCCACGGTGAGGTCGGTTAGGTCAGGCAGAAGGACCTGGGTTCTAGCCAGGTCTTGAGGCTTTGGCTCAGCTGCGTGTGGAGATAGCTTATTATTAGTCTCACAATAGGCCTCAGAAGACATCCATCTCTCAGAATGTAACAGTGTTGTGAAAACAGCCCAAGCTCTGCAATTTTACCACAGAAAGGAAAGGGGCTTTGCTGGAGGCGACTGGGGTAGGAAGGAAAGGGGAATAAAGGCTTGTTTTAAAGAAACCATTATGGCCATTGAAGGCACCTACCAGTGCTCTAGCTTTCCACCTGTGCTTGCCCTTGGCTCTTTTCCGTGATAACGAGGTCAGTGCGCTTCCCAGTATCTGCCGCACGATGGGCAGTGGCCTCGGAAGGATTTGCCCCACATAGTGACCCCACACCCCGCAGGGCCAGGGCACCCATCTGACTGCCCCAGGGTATGTTATGCTTCAGCACTGAGCCCCTACTCAGGTGGCTGGGCCATGCTCCTAGGATGAAGACCCAGGGGTGATTGTGGTGTTCTGGGTTAGAGAAGAAGCCCAGCACCTGACTTCTAACCCAGAGCTGAGACCTGGAGTTTTTATTTAATTTTTCCAGCTCAAAGGATTTTTTTTTTTCCATTACTTGGCAATACTGAGCGTGTATGGTGGGGGAGAAGAGAGTAGCTTTCCATTCATCATTAGATGTCACTCCGGAAGGAGGAGATGAGTTCTGGGACTGTGGGATTTAGTTGTCAGCAAGTCAAGAAGAGGATTCTTTGAGACTGAGAGAGGGAGGCAAGGAATACTTAAAAGGGGAGATTGTCCTTTGCTTTTTCTGGCTCTGGTTTTCTCGTTCCAGCCCCAAACATCAAAATGAAACACATTTGACCTTTTGTTGTTAGGCCCCCCCTTAAGAGCTCTCTCTGAGATTTAGCACATTAAGGGCCCAGCTGGAGATCCCATGCAAACTCCTGTTGTCCACCTCTGCGTGCAGCTTGTCTGGGAAACGATCAATTGTGTGAGCTTCAAGACCCCACAGTGGGCAGGAAATGCAATGGGCAGCAGCCCTCCACTGATCTGATGAAGCCTGCCTCTGCAACAGAACTAGCCAGAGTATCTCTCCAACATGATTCACCTTATACGAACCCACAAGAAGGTGGATGCTTGAATCCCACCACTTCCCACTGGGGAGGAGGGAGCTTTAGATCGGACGTATATTATAGATAATATGAGAAAATAGCAGAAAAGGGCCAGAAATAGAGAAATCAGTGGGAAACGAAGAGGAATTGAGTTGGAAAGCAGAAAAGAATGAGTATGCACACTCAATTTTCAAAATAAAGCTTTCTATTTCCAAAGAGTGATGGAGAATGCACAGTCTTTTAACATATCAAGGTTACAACTCTCGTTCATCCAAAGGAATACTTTACATGCCCAACATCTGTATGTAGCTTATCTCACTTTGCAAAATAGGTGGATCCCTGGGAAGGTGTCCATAAATGTATTTTTAAATCTTATTTTGTAAGTGTCAGAAAATCCTCTTTGTGACACTGTCATGAACATTTTGGAATCTAGATGATCAAATTTGGTTTATAGACCCATGTGTTGGATGTTTTTAAATTTCCCAAGTGATAGGTGGAAACAAGTAATAAAATGCTAGCCTTTAAATAATGATCCAGATTAAGGATGAATATAGAAACTAAGGATGAAATTCTCTACTCTCCTTTTGATGGACCTGTCAATTTAGGCACATGCAATTTTGGAAAGCACAGAGCTTGGTACCATGTACTGAAATGCTGTCATTACTGAGGTTGGAGCCAGGGGGTCATAGAAGACCCCAAATGAGCAGTTCATATCTGGAATTAGCTAGAAATGACAAATCCAGATTGAGTAGCATGTTATCCTTGATACGATTTATTTTTGCTTTGACCCTGGCCATCCCAAGGTTATGTAGTTTACACTAGGTATGTAACTTGAGCTGGTACTACTGATTTAATATTTATTGAGCACCCAAAAGGCAGCAAACAGTGCAAGCCCCAGCCTGAAGAGCTTCATACCGTGAGTCAGTAACACACGCATCTTACACATATAACAAAGACATCAAGGCATGGAGGGAACTCCATTGAAGATCTACCTGGTAAAACAAAAGTGCTCCTGACCTCTCGCCTGTGGGGGATGGACCCTGGGTTCACTCTCAGATCTAGCTACGCTCTTTCCTGGGTCCCCTTGATGTCAGCTCCATGCCTCGCACTTGCAAGACTACTAAATGTTCATAAATGCAAGCCACAGGACCGAGACGGTTAAGTAGCCCACCTGAGAAAATAAACCTGGAACTGAGCACCCCCAATAAAAGAGCAGGCAGAAAATCCACAAGAACAAAAATGCAGGAAGGTTACATCAATTGGAATATTGTTACCTTAGCATCTCTCACAGTTGCTATTTCCAGGTAACTGTTGCCAACACATATTGAAACACTCCCTGGCTGATTTACTGAGATAAATCTATTGATTGGCTGCCAAAAGTGAGACCCAGTGACAATGCTTGCAAAGAGGATTACAGAACCTCCTGTCAGCCTCGGAATGGGCTGTTGCCAAGTACCCGGCTGGCTCCGTTCCCAGCTTTAAGGTTTGTATGACTCCTTTGCAGGAGGAGGACTGGATGCTTGGTATTAACTAAAATAAATTACATTAAATAAATTTTCTACCTCAGCGCTATGTGGATTTCTATAGGACTCACTTCTGAGAGATTTTTTTTAAAGTTCATTTGTTTTACAGTCAAACTAGTCCCAGATAGATTTGAGATAGGATAAGAATTAATTAGTTGCTGTTCAGGGGGCAATTTGGATCATTCATAAAGATGTTTATAAACACAGCATAATTCTCCAGCCTCTTTAGGCTCTCCATAAAGTCCATGTAAATGTTAAAATTTTTAACTTAAGTTGTAGGCTAGAAACAGCGGGTGGCTTTTCTAGTAATTAATGAGGACACTTTCTTCTCACAGTTGATGTAGATTTCAATCAAGCTCATCAGAGAACACTTCAATTTTTTTAACACCCTGGAAACCAGGATTTGGAATAATTCATGGTGTATAACTTTATACTGCAAATGAATCTAAAGTTGAAAAAAAAACTGATTGGACTCATGCACTGCCTTACACATAGGAGATTTGTAAGAAAACTGTTGAATGAATACCTATATATTTTGATTATACGGATTTGCCTCTGTGTGATTCATGAATACTCGTCTGAAGACTAAAAGAATATTATTCCCCAAGTGTAGCATGTAACACCCTGACAGAATTCAACTCCAAATTCATAATACCTTTGGCAGGTATAAACAAAGCTTCATTCAGATGTTGCTGAGATTCATTAGAGGATAATTCTTAAGGGGCTTAACCTTGGATGCATATTAAAGTCACCCAAAGTGCTATGAAAAATGCTGAGGCCCGGGTCCCATCTCAAATCAGTTGGACCCTCTGGGGATAGGACCTAGGCACTGATGTTTCTTGAAAGCTCTCCAACTGATTCTAGGAGCAGCCAGAGCTGAGAACCAGTGACTTAAGCCTTCCAAAACTGAAACCACAATTAATCAGATCCTTCCCCCCAACTAATCCCAGCCTTTCCCCAATCGCCTCCATTCTCCACACATTCCCATCAAAAGAATGCTCTGAGGAAACATGAAATGTCTGTCTGGCCTTGAGCCTCCCAAGTAATAGAGCTGCTGGAAGCACAGGAGTCAGCCTCTGGGATGCCTGGGGGATGCGCTCGTTTGGAACGGGGGAGTCACATAATGCTGTTGGTGGGCTACATTTATTAGAGCATAAGCTTTGTTCTCCACATCCACAGATGAAGCTGAAAGTTAGTGATTTGTGCCATTGCCAAAGGTAACTTGCATCTCCCAAGTTAACCTGCTTTTTTCTTTCTCCCAAGCCAGGCTTTTCCTGCCCTCCCCCATGCTGCAAACAGTCTGGCTATATAACTACTAAAGATACATATTGCTAACTAGCCCAACCAGGAATACTTACTCTCCCATCAGTGGCTGCTGGCATTGGAGTAATAGGACTTAATTCTTGTCATCCCCAAGTCTTTCCCCTCTTTCCCTTCCTTTCCGGGCACACTTTCATGAGTGAATGAGCTCATTTTAGAGAGTAAGATAAGGAGAGAAGTTAATTCTACTGTATAGTGAGCTAGGGTGGTACTGGAGTCTTACAGATGATAACAGACTTGCAGTTGCTGCACTAGCTCATGCCCTATATGCTCAGGGGCTGATCTGACAGGTGCATATCGTGCATCACTTCCCAAGACTCTCACCCTCATTGTCCAGTCACTACTCCCACATCAGTGTGAAAACCCTTGTCCCAGGGCACTTGTCCTCATATACAAAATTCTCAGGAGGTGAAGGTGAGGATTATCAGCCTGGTATCATGGCCCAACAGTCTTCATCTGACCCCTTAAGCCTGGAAGGAATGAAATGTTTGATTGCAGTTGGGTGGGAGTTTATTTTTTGGTTCCAGCCTTAAGTAAACTTCTCCCAGTCCTTGCATTCTGGGTTGTGTTCCAAGCGTGTCACCACCGAGCAGGTGCTGAGCAGTCAGATGACAGCTGTTGAACTGTCGCTACTGAGCAATTAGAGAATGCAAGAGAATGCTTTGGAACATGGTTCACATTGAATATTCAGAAAGCCAAATATCTGTGTACCTGCCCTGTGGCAAACACTGGGTGTGTATACACAAACACACAACACACAGAGATGTCTGTCCCGTGCACAGTTACATGCCCCCTTAAGTGATTTGGACCTTTCCTTCTTTATCCCTATATATCTACCCCTTCATTGACTAATTCATCTTATCATTTTCAAATAGAAGTTAGGGAATAAGGAGGGGGGAAACAATAGCAAGACCTTTTGCAAGGTGGCTCCTGAGTGGTTTTGTGCTATAAATTCAAGTGAATTTCAAAGTAAAACCCTTTTGGTGTGGAAAGGTCTTATTCAGGAAATGCTGAAATCCCAGATACAGATTTGTAATACATATTTCCCTGGAATCCTAGGAATTAATGGATTCAGATCGACTCATCAGTATCAGGTATGACAGCTCAGTTGAGTCCTTTTTAAAAGGCAACCCGAAAAGCTTCACCAGCCCCAGCGCAGCCATTTTAAATCTCACCCCCATTGTTCCTTCAACTCACCATTGAGCAAGCAGAAGGGAAAGCAAGGAAGACAGCCACGGCTCTGAATTACTGTCGTGAACCAGGAGAAAGAGCTTTGTTTGGCATTCACGGGCGTAAAGAGGAAATAATAAATCCTCTCCCCTCTCCCTGGCCTCTTCCAAGCAAAGCACAAGACTCCCACCAAAACCCACTTCACATTTTACATAGACACAAGGACAAGGCAAGGCAGCTGGACAAGAGGGCTAAGCTGGAAGTTTTGCCACGTATTGGATTAGCCCTGGTGCTGGGAATAAGCGCTCCAGTCCGGCCCCAGGTGGGCACCCTCGAGACGAGTGGACGTGGAGCTCCCCAGCCAAGCCCTGGCGCGGTGGCATCAGATGACCACGCTGACTGTCACGGTCTGGCCGTGCGGCGCGATCTTGCGGGGCCAGGCAAGCAAGAGCTTGCGCAGCTCCTCACGAAAGTTGTCGTGCAGCCAGGCGTAAATGAAAGGGTTGTAGCATGCCGAGCTCATGGCGAGCCAGTGGCAGAGCAGCTGCACTAACCCGAAGGCGTAGGGGTCTATGGCGTGCGGGTCGAGGTCCCGCAGCAGGTTGAAGACGTGCAGCGGCAGCCAGCAGACGGCAAACACCACTACGACCACCACCAGCAGGCAGAAGGTGCGGCGGCGCCGCGCACGGTCCCAGTCGGCCTGGCTCTGGGTCAAGCAGCCCGGCACCACGCGGTTCCGCAGCTTCACCGACACCCGGACGTAAGACAGGAGGATGACCAGCAGGGGGAGCAGGTAGGTGACGAGCAGCAGCCCCCAAGCATAGAGCTGACGCTGGCGCTCCTGAGACCCCCAGAATTCCTCGCAGAGGCGCACACCGTGCGGCTTGAGCTCGACGTGGTACGTGTGCACGGCGGCCGGCAGCGCCAGCACCGCGGACAGCGCCCAGATGGCCAGCACTGCGTAGGCGCTGAGGCGCAGGGAGATGCGCCGGCGCAGCGGATGCACTAGCACGACGTAGCGGTCCACCGCGATGGTGGTGAGAGTGAACACCGACACGTAGACGGTGACAGGCTGCAGGAAGAAGACCAGGTGGCACAGGCCGCCGCCGAACACCCAGCCGCGTGGCTCGAAAGCGTAGGCCAGCGTAAGCGGCACGCAGGCGGTGCACATGAGCACGTCGGACAAGGCCAGGTTGCCGATGAGGAAGTTGGTCACGTTGTGCAGCCGACGCACCCGCGCAATCACCAGCACCAGCAGGCAGTTGCCCACCAGCCCGACAACCACCACGATGCTGTAGAGCAGCACGATCAGCCCCTTCAGCCGATGCACCAGCTGCAGGCTTTGGAAAGGCGTGACGGCCTGAGCGCCTGGGTCAGCCGCCGACCCATTGACCGCCGAGGCCTCCGTGCTCTGGTTGGCAGGAGTTGAGGCCGCCGGTGGCAACCCAGAAAATAAGTCAGGGACTGGGGGGCCCTGAGTCGCCAGTGAGGCCATGGCCACCTGTCCAAAGAGAATCAAAGCCTGTCACTTCCCACTGTCCATTCAACCCTCCTACACCAATCTTGCCTCCCCCCCCACCTCAATTACCCAAATACTCCCTTTAGAATAACTGGCCAAAATAAATAACAACAACAATCAGAAGTGCTGTCATCCCCCCCTATGTAAAAATAAATCTATGGGAGATTACGTGTGCACAGGTTATTTAAACGTCTCCTATTCAATGTAGAGCCTTGGCAGTCCACGCAGGTCAGACCCAGAAGCATGGTCCTACCTGGTGAGTAGGGCTTGGCGGGCGGGAAAACGCTCCGGGCAATGAGGGGCCGAATCCCGGCTGTCCTCTAGCGGTCCTCAGCCCACGACGGCGGCGCAGGCTTCTCGCTTCCCCGCGGGAGCTC
This sequence comes from Eumetopias jubatus, assembly GCF_037043125.1. Taxonomy (NCBI): domain Eukaryota; kingdom Metazoa; phylum Chordata; class Mammalia; order Carnivora; family Otariidae; genus Eumetopias; species Eumetopias jubatus. The sequence goes on along the minus strand of NW_028274823.1, from coordinate 13,068,457 downwards.
AACAGATTCAGGAGTTCCCAGTGGGCTCGCAGTTTTTGAGAGGGACTGGGAGCGCCTCCCCTCCGCCCCGCCCCCACTCCAGCGCTCCCTTGTATGGAAAGATGGGGGCGGAGCGCGCACCACCAGAGTCGGTGCTTAGACAACTAGGTAGAAGGACAGTGTGAAGACGATGGAAACAGAAAAGGGAGGAGGGTCAGACAAACCTGGGTCAGAGGGACGAGGGAAAATCTCGATGCGGGAGCTCGTTGCGCCTTGGGAAAGTCCTGCTCCGGAGGAGGGAGCGGCGGATGAGGAGCGAGGAGCGTCGTCAAGCGCTAGGCTCTCAGGATGACCCGGAGCAGGGTAAGCAGTGGAGTGAGGGATTGGAGCTACACCACGGGGTGTGAGGGAGAGCTGAGCGACCCGTCCTTAAGAGCTGGACCCTGCTTAGGGTCTGGGCTGGAGTGGATAGGAGGTTCTGGCAGGGATTTAAAATTGAAAGTCTGGAGCTCGCCGCAGACCTTCAGGCCCTCGCCCTTCTCGGGACCCCCTGAGCCCTTCACCCAGGCTGCCGCGTGCCTGGAGAGCCACGAATCCAGCCAGTAACAGAGTTCAGAAGAGCGGACAGCTCCCGCGGCGCGCGCGCGCGCACACACACACACACACACACACACACACACACACACACACACACCCGGTGCGGCGCGTGGGTCCCAGGGGAGGACAATTAAGGAGTTCCCGCCCCTCTCTGGGTCCGAAGCTTTCAGAGAAGGGACCTGGCCTGGTTCAAACAGCTGCCTCACCGCCTGTTTTCTGGGCTGGGGGCTGCCGACTCGAGAGCAGTAGGGTGGAGTGAAGGAAAATAAGCAGGGGTCCCTATGGGGTCAGAGGAGGGTGCTCCTGCTGTGGGTCACCGCACTTAGTGCCAGTGACGACGCTGTCTTACCTTCCTAAGTCAGAAAATACTGCCCTCATGCCAGTTACCCTACACAGGCACACTTCAATACCTGGCCCCCAGTACTCCCCTACTCACCCTTGTCGCTCTTTTTTTTTTTTTTTAAGATTTTACTTATTTATTGGAGAGAGAGAGAGCGCGCGCCCACGTGCAAGTGGGAGAAAGGGACAGAGAGAGAAGCAGGCTCCCCGCTGAGCAGGGAGCCCAACTGGGGGCTCATCCCAGGACTCTGGGATCATGATCTGAGCTGAAGGCAGACACTTAACTGACTGAGCCACCCAGGAGCCCCTGATCTTTCTTTCTCAGCCACCATGACCTATCGTTTATCTGCCTGACTCTTCCAGGACAGTAGGCAAGTTCCAGGACTGGGACCCTACCATCTTCCTCCTACATAAACACACCCAGGCCTCCTTACCTCATTTTAGGATTAAAAATAATACTAGTGATTGTAGGATTTCCATAAGGATAACAAAAGTAACAAACATTTGAGAAGCTTAAAAATTACATAAAACCCCCAGTAGCATTAAGTTGTCACTGAAATGCATATTAACCTGGACCACCGTGGGGGAGGGGATCAAGGAAGGAGGTTTTGTAACCTCCCTCCTTTGAAACTATCTCATCCCCTCATTGTCCCCTCTCTGGTAAGCTCTTGTCCTTTGTCCTCTAGCTGCAGATAGCCCACTTAGGCTGGAAAGAAGTAAAATTAGTCCACCCTGCAAATTCAAGTGATTCACTCATACAGGAGGAAAAGTCAACATCGGAAGAAAAGCAATCAATTTGATGCAACTGTGTCTATTCTAAACCCACACACTCCCTGAGTTATAATCAATACCGCTAAAGCCAATATGATATGGAGAAAAAACATCAGAATGAAATACAATCTGGGCCTGTCTAATCCTTTACCTGTAATGTTTCCCATCATGTTCACCCACAGGGTTATATGCACCCAAGAGCAGAGGCACTCTTTTGCTTCCAAATATCTTAAGCAGAGGAAATTGTGCTAATGAAGGTGAAAAAGGATTTGGGATGTAGTTATGCCCCCATAACTAGAGCCATCATTCTGGTCGATATCACTAATACATAATACTAAAAATAATAAAAAGACAACCTTCTCAATATTTGCATGCAAAGGTCAGTATTTGGAAGTTCACCATCAGGGCACCTTCCAGACAAGAGGGTTGGTCATTTGCCAAGTTCCTGATACAGATAGATGATAGATAGATAGATAGATAGATAGATAGATAGATAGATAGATGATAGATAGATGTTTAAGCCAAACTGGCTGCTAACATGTTCTCACCATTCCTGTCCAATAACTCTCTCAGGGGTTGTTCCCTTTCTCCAGCATGCCGGTTGCTTGGTCCCCACTCAACTCCACATTCTTCACATCCCACAACCCAACTCAAAGATTCTTTTCCCTTTCATGATCTTTCTGTCCTTTATTATTTTCTACTTTTGAAAGTGTTTTAGCCCCCTGTCTCCACCAACCATGACTGTAAACTCTTCCTGGATGCCTACAACATGCCTGAACCCTACAGATACCCGATACATGTTTCTTTTGATTGAATGGATAAAAATAGCCACTCTTTGTTGAGGGCTTTTTACATACCAGGCACTAGGCTAAGTAGATCACACACCACATAGTTATCTCACTTGATCGCCTCAGAACTCTTATTATACCCATTTTATAGATGAGGAAACTGGCTCTTCAAGGCTCGCTGAATAATGGCACAACTAATAAGTAGCAAGGCTGGAACTTCCACTTAGATTCACCTGATTCTGGAGCCAAAGTACTTCACTACTTTACTGCCTCTGAATGAATGAGAGATGCACCTGCACACACTGAAAATACAAGTAGATTCAAATGGGATTAAATAAATATAGGAATCCCTCTGCTGTTGTGGTTTATCAAAGGAAGCTCTAACAAATCTAAGGGCAACCTTAGCATTATTATGTTTAAGTTAAACAGATCTTTTTTTTTTAAAGATTTTATTTATTTACTTGAGAGAGGGAGGAAGAGAGCACAAGCAGAGGGAGCAGCAGAAAGAGAGGGAGAAGCAGGCCCCCCACTGAGCAGGGAGCCCCTAGGACCCCAGGATCATGACCTGAGCCAAAGACAGACACTTAACCCACTGAGCCATCCAGGCATCCCTAAGCTAAACAGATCTTTATGGCTCACCCCAAATGTCCCTTGCTTAGATCCCATGTAGGAGATAAAACCATAGGCTGTATGAACTTCAGATGGTATTATGCTTTATGGTGGCAGGAGGCAACAGGATATAGAAAACAGAAGACAGAGACAAGAGATAAGGACCGCAGCTAGAATTCTGGGAAACTGGATTAAGGGATCTGAAAATTTCATGCCAGCTAAATTCATGCTGAAATACTGCAGTTAGCCCAACCATATGAGAAAACACTAGGGATCTTTTTTTTTTTTTAATTACTAGATGGGAGACAGCAATTTTTTGAGACTTGTCTAGGTCCAGGCAATAACAAAATAGATGCCCCCTAGAAGAGAGTTTTCTCTTTTAAGCCTGTCTTGTGTGTATTCCAAGAGCCAGGCTCCCCTCCCCCACCCGGGCTCCCCGGGCTGAGCCGTGCAGAAGATCTAGAGGCCAACTCAACATGGCAGCGCAGGCTGCATACAGAAGACAACAACCTGAGCCCAGCAGTGTAAGAACTGACGTGACATCACAAACTAAAGTGAAAAAAAAAAAATGTGTTTCCCTTAGATCACTTTGAGAAAGTGCTTTTCATCACAGACTCCAGACATATCAATTATCACTTCCAGCTTTGTCAGTGCACACCCTAGTCATTTTTAAATTCTCCAACACAACTTTGCCCAAACAGAATGGAGGCTTAAAAGCTATTATGCTGACCAGAAACAGTCCTTGGCTGAGCTTTTCTTCTCAGCCTATTCAAAATCAAAAGTGAGCCCCCAATAGCCTTGTGCCCTCTGCGGTGGCCTGTGGGGCACACATCTTGCTTCTGCCCATTTTAATCTGGGCTGCCAGGGAAAGGAGTGGATGAGCCCCCAGAGTAACCTATTTACCTACGAAGTTGGGGAGGAGTAGGAAACTCTTCCTTGCCACAAGAGAAAAGGGAACAATGAAACCTGCTAAGTCAACCAATATTTGTGATACATCCATGTGAGAAGAGGTAGACAAGTGAGAGAAAGAAGTGTAAGATATATTCCTGCCCTCAAAGAACTCACAGTCAAGGGCAGAATTGGCTAGACACAGTTAGCTAGGTGAGGAAACTATGAAAACAATCCTAGGTGCTACTCCAGGAAACTCAGTCTTAAAACTGAAAAACCCTGTGGCTTTAGTAAATTAGCTATCCCTGAGACCTGATTTCCAGTTCTTTCCAGACTTATATATCTCATTATAAAGCTGTTTCTTTATATATTTTTTTTTAAATAATGGTTTGCGCATGAATTATGCACTCAACTAAAAATAAGACCTTGAGGGGCGCCTGGGTGGCTTAGTCAGTGAAGCGTCTGCCTTCGGCTCAGGTCATGATCCCAGGGTCCTGGGATCAAGCCCCACATTGTGCTCCCTGCTCAACAGGGAGTCTGCTTGTCCCTCTCCCTCTGCCTCTCCTCCCTGCTTGCGCTCTCTCTCTCTCTCTCTCACTTGCATTCTCTCTTTCTCTCTCAAATAAATAAATAAAATCTTTAAAAAATAAAAATAAGACCCTTGAGTTAGCAATCAGGGAAATAAGAATAGAGAGAAGCACTGAAGTACTCCGTATTGACGGGCACTCTTGCATCTGTCCCTACACCCACCTCGGGATAAGTCTCTTTACTATGCAAATACTTAAAGAAATTAGTGCAAAGGACCTTTTCAGACAGACATAAAACTTTCCCCACAACACACACTGAAAAGGTGATCAACACATAAAATTGAAATACAATAGAAAAGGCTTCTCTAAGCAAAGCTTGTGCCACAGCAAACAAGAGCTCCCCCCTTGGCTGGGGGAGGAGGTGATGTCTCAATCCCTCCAGTTTCTTTCACCTCCTCTAGGTCTGGAGTGTGACGCTGTCCGGTTCCTCAAGCAGGGCTCCCTCAGGAAGTAGTTCCCTGCATCTCCAGCTGCCGCCTCTTCTACCTGCTACCAAAGTCCTAAAGCCCCACATCTAGAGGCTATCAAGACAGGAGAACCTTCTGCCTTTTGTTTTAAACTGAAAACTCACAACGTTATTGGAAGAAAAGAGTCTTTGTAAAGGACCCTAGGTTTCAAATAACGCTGCCACTGATAAACTTTGTGCATCAGCCTGAGTTCCTCCTTGCAAACACTGGAGCCCACTCTGGCTGGTGTACATAGAGAAGAATGGCAGCTAGCCCACATAATTGTTGGGAGAACTGGTCAACCAGCCTCAAGGCTAAGCTTCCCAAACCACTGCTGGTGAAGAAAGCCCCACGTACAGTTTTGCTGCCACTGTTTCTGTCACCTGCACCAATGCCACTTCCGCGTTAGGAACGCAATCTTGTGGCCATCACTGTCCCTAAAATTCAGGCGCCTCTGCTGAACTTTGTCCAACAAAATGAGGCCCCCTTCCCTCGGGTCATTCATGTCTGAATGCAAGTCTCATCTGGGTGCATCAGAGCCAGGATGCCAAACCTGAGTTTTAACTGCAAAGTATTCTGGGAATTTGGAGTCTGACCTCCACTTTGGAAATTTAATGAGGAATTTTTCCAAATACAAGCAGATGATGAGCAGCTGTGAGTCATGACAAATATTCACTAACCCCTGTTATCAGTGTTTTACAGCAGTGACACTGTAAAGAGCAAAAGTTATGAGGAGACCCCTATGCTCTCTTAATTTCCTACCCTGCTTCTCTATCATTTTGAATGAAAATGTCAAGAGAAACATGAGAGAATTAAGGTTGTCTTTTGAATACTTTATAATATATTAATTTAACCTACCCTAATATATGTAACTAACTGTGCTCCTCTTTATGAAAAATAAAAAATGCCAAACAAAACTAGTTTCCAAAGATACAAGGAACATAGCACCACATTATACCGGGGTTGCTCATCTTCAGTACTATTGACATTTTGGGCTGGATAATTCTGTGTCAAGTGGGGCTGTCCTGGGCATTGTAGGATGTTTAGCAGCATTCCTGGCCTCTACCCTCTAGAAGGTAGGCACACATACCCAATTATGACAACCAAAAATGTCTCTAGACACTGCCAATATCCACTGGGGGTAGGAATAAGGGACAAGATCCTCCCTGGTTGAGAATCAATGCTTCACACCAATACAGCACATTCAAAGTACACAAAGTACTCTCCTTAGAAATGCTATCAGCCTTCATGGCCAACTTTCTTCAGACATCTTGACCCCAGCATTGCATTTGGAAAACATTTCATTTCCCATTTCTCACCACTTCCTGAAATAGCAACAGGGCAAACAGACAAAGATGATATTTAAGAGGAAAAAAAAATCCATCTCTAAGGTAAGGTAAGCCCAAGTTTGTCAAATGGAGGAGAGAACTGGTTCCAAAGCCCAAAGAAGGAATACACAGGGCTCTTGGGCTTGTGTAACAGCCGTACCTCTACTAAATGTGAGTTGCTGGGCAAATTCTTTTTTTTTTTCCTATTTCCCTATGTTTATTTATACACACAAAACACCTGTTAACTCAATCATTTTCACTTTTTAAGCTATGTCCAATCCTCTGGGGAGCAAAGTAAGAGATAAATGAACAAATAATTGTACGTTACAGAAAAGTGGAGAAATATGAATCAGAATAATAAAGGGAAAAGATCATCCAGAATCCCATTATCTAGAATATTCATTAATTCTAACTGAGTGTACTTATTTCTAATATTTTTCCTGAATATTTTACTTTTTTAAATTTTATTTTATTATGTTTTGTTAGTCACCATACATTACATCATTAGTTTTTGATGTAGTGTTCCATTCTTTATCCTGGAAGAACCCCAACCCTGAAAAATATAAGAAATCCATAATGATGCCCACTTCTGGAGGATGTGGAGAAGATCCAACGTGAGTGAAAGAACGAGTACATAGCTGGCACACAATAATGGTGGCTACTCTTGGATAATTCTTTGTACTGCCTTATGTCACTTCCTCTTGTCAAGAGGGGGTCATTCTAGGGGACATTCCCAAACTCTTCCACTTGAACATTACTCCAGAAGACAGTCTTTTTAAGAAGAATTTTCTCTTTCTCAGCCCAAATGCTTTTCCTCATTTCATCATTGTTTACCAGGCACACAAAGTCCAGAGCAAGATATTGTAAGAAGAATCAAAGACAGGAGGGACAGGGAGGGGGAGGGGGGAGGGAGAAGGAGAAGAACATTACTGTTTAAAAATCTGCAGTGTAGTAAGAGAGAAATCTACAAAAATCACTGAGATGTATGACCATGGTCAATGCCACTACCATCTGCTATGAAAGAAAGACATTAATGATCCCTGGGAAATTTGCTAATTGCTTTAGTAAATTTGAATTGTGTTTATCCTTATAGATCATATTTATTTTCAAGCACAAGAGTCTTTAAAGTGTTCACAGCATTTTTCAACTCAGCCATATCAGCATTGCCCCTGTTATTTAAATATGTTCCCCTTCCTGTGTTTATGTGAGCCATGCACAACTTCAGACCCTCATGAATGTGTATGAGTTAGGTGCTCAGGTGGCAGGAAATGAACATGAAATGAGTGCTCATTATGTCTTTCTAATCATCAAAGTGTTCTGCAGGCTGAAGCTTTGTGTCAGGAATCCATCCCCTTCTTTCCCCAGCCACTGCTTGGCGTCATTTCTTCCCCGAGGAGGACTACCAGCAGTCCTGGCTTCCTTGTCAGGGCCTGGGGTGGAATAACTGGGTGAAATTGCTTCCTTCTTCCTCTCTGCTGATTGTTTCATTTTGAAATGTAGTCTTTAACAATATCCCAAGTGGTCCACGAAGGATGCTGACGGTGCAGCCTGTATTTGGTGCGGTTATGCAGGGCTGGGGTGATCCAGTTTGGCTGAGTTGCTAGGGCCCTGGCAACATTCTAGAGCAGTTCTAGCCCCTGCCTGCCCATGGCATATCTGGGGGATTTCTCATCAAAGACGGCCTCACTGCAACCATCCCTGGACCTCATTGCGTTCCTAAAGATCCATGAACCAGCCAGGTCATCTTCTCTGGTGACACTCTGTACAAAGAACCTCTAAAAGACACAAGGCTTGACCAACTTGTCAAGATCTTCAAGATCTCAGCACACTTTATTTTTTCACTTTTGATTAGATTTTCACCAATACTTCAGACATTAGCAGCACGGATGGTGTATCTCAGTTCTACTAGTAGAAAATATATACAAATACAAAAATAGATAAATAAACACAGAGACAAAAACAAAACACTTGAAAGCCATTTTATTACATTCTTTTTGAAAGACAGAGACAAGGCAATTTGCTTTCCCATTTTGATTCCAGCCCTGCTTCATTATCAGCTAGAAATGGCTTTTGTGGATGGCAAAAATCATCTTGCATCTGCATTGTGCCATTTAGCAGTGAAGGGCTATTTGTTGTCACATTTAGATGGGAACCTTGACCTTGCAGGAGCCCCTCATTTAGGTTTCCATTAATATATGTCTCCTGACAAAACTCAGTGATGAACCCAAACCGTATCTCATTATGTCCATCTCTGAATTATTATGTAGACACATCTAAATTCATTCTAGTGTCACTATCTAGGGTGAGAGGCCCTTTCCAACATTTTTTTAGACAAAATGCAGAACTGGAATGGTCTTCATGGTGTTTTTCAAGTGCATTATACATGTGTGCACACGCACATGGCATTCAGAGTTGGTAGTTTGGCAGCTGGAATGTCTGGGATGGTGCGTCTTCCCTGTGTCTTATCTTTGTCACCAGGGAGACAGCCCTGGCTTTCATGCGAGGAGATCATGAGCAGTGTCCCTGAAAAGGTGAATAGCAGGAAGGCATTATTCTTCTCCCACTGTGGCCCAAAGACCACCTTCATCAGAATCAACTCTGGTGCTTATTTAAAATGCAGATTGCTAGATCACAAGACAGACCCATTAAGTCAGAATTACTGATAGTGACACCTGGGAAAATGAATTTTTCACAAGCACTGCAGATTATTCTGATGTACGCTCAAGTGTGCGTGTCCTACAGTCTGCCATCAAGTGGTGAATCTATATAATCCTGGCTCCCTACTTCCCCAGCGTGGCTGGGATGCCAGCCAAGGGGGCACAAGGCAGGGGGACCAGCAGGGGATTCCAGCCCTCCCTCTCTCCTTACATGATAGGTATTGGACAACAAGTCTGTTATACCGTTGGGTGCTTTCTCTACAGTTTATCTTCTTCAAGTTATTTTTAATGACATAAATAGCACATGAACACATTCCCCTGTTTAATAAAAATGAAACAGATAAGTCTAAAGTCCCCTTGACCTTAATCCCAGTCCCTCCCTCAGAGGTTACACAGGCCCCTCCCTGCACATTTAACTACATATGTCTAAAACCCTAGAAAAGAAGTACTGATGGACATTTAGGTTGTTTGCAACTTTTTGTTTTTTACAAAACTCACCATGATAAAGATGCTCCAGATGTTGGTCAAGGAGTACAAACTTCCAGTTCTAAGAGAGCTAGTGTACAGTATGGGGACTATTAAAAAGACTAAAGTAATAGTATATAATATTAAAGTACAATATATTTTAAAGTTGGCAAGAGGGTAGATCTAAAATGTTCAAGCCCAAAAAAGGAATGGTGATTATGTGACATGATGAAGGGGTTAGCTAATGCTACAGTGGTAATCATTTTGCAATATGTAAGGGTATCAAATCAACTCATTGTACACCTTAAATTTACGCAATGTTATATGTCAGTGCTGTCTCCATAAAGCTGAAAAGAATATTCCATATATTAATATTTGAATTGAAAGTAAAGCATATGATCAGTGATGATGGTTTCTAGCTGCCCAAAATATTCTTATACAGCTCTGTATTCATTATTTATTTTGTAAAAACTCAGGATTTGAATTCAGAGAAATCAAAATCAAATCAAATCAACATGTTCCCGTATTTCTCCTTGGGGAGAATTCTCCTGGGACCATTCAGCAAAAGGAAATTTATAAGTCACAAGATATGGCCCAATTCACATTGACCACCAGCGCTGCAGGGAACTCTTTTTTGCTTAATGAATTTTAAGAGCTCGTTATATATGACATGAGTTCTCATCGTGGTCAGATGAGTATGGAAAAGAAATGCATCATTCTTCATGGGTGTTGGGAACAACCACCACATCCTCCCAACTAATAGCTAATAAAATGTCTAAGGCAAAATCTAAGCTACTGGACCCCTGGATCAGGTGGAGTCCATAGGATAGGCTAGAACCTGAATCACCATCCAGGCTCTTGTAGGAGTGAGCTGGACGGGGGCAAACTGCTGGAAGAAGTGTAAGGGGCACATGAATGTTTCCATCCTATGAATCAGGACACCTGGGTGCAAACTCCCACACTTATAATAACTTTCTCAGTCACCCAGGGCAAGCCCTCTCCAACTCAGGATCTCCATGTCCTCATCTGTAATCCTGAAGGTCTCCATAAGCTCTCATAGTTCAGGAGTCCAAGATTGTGGCCCTGAGATAGTCAACTATCTACACACCTGGATGACATCAGCTGTCTGCACACACCTGGATGACATCAGCTGTCCATACACCTGCCTGGCATTTGTCTCCAGTTCCACCTTAATAAAAGGTGGTCCCCCTTCTGTCCAAAGTACTTGGACATCCTTGACAGCCTCACTGTGGCTTTGCTCACTGCAGGTCTGGCCTTCCTACATATCTAGGAAATCACCTTGGGCGCTCGGATTCGCACTTCACTGAGGAAGAATCCTTGCGGGAAATAGTTTGGTCCCTGCGTTCACCTCGCCACGTTTCAGCTCTCAAGCCCCAAGCATTGTGAGGAAAATCAGCCTGTGTCATTGTTGGCAGGCTTCAGAGTTTAGTTAAGTTGTGTTTCGTTTGTTTCCTATGATTCACCAGATGCAACCAACTCCGTTCCTCACCCTCCCTCTGCAGGCATTTTCGGGACAGGTGACGGCTCCGCTGGTTACCAATGATGCGTGTGCATGCAAGATTTAAAAAGTTGTAATAGTCTGTCTACTGTTCCCCAGCTACTTTCCTTTCATATCACAAAGTTCAAAAATGTAATTAAAGGTGGGGGTGGGGGGATGGGTTACTCTGGTGATGGGTATCAAAGAGGGGACGTTCTTCATGGAGCACTGGGTGTTATGCACAAACAATGAATCATGGAACACTACATCACAAACTAATGATGTCATGTATGGTGATTAACATAACAATAAAAATTTAAAGAAAAAAATGTAATTAAAGGAGGCAGAGGGGTTTTTCCCCTTACATTAAACCCGCAAAATTAAACACAGCTAGAGAGCAACCTGAGATTTTTCATATGCAAGTATCTTCATTAACAAAAAAAGAAAACACACAGGACATAAGGCAATAAGGTGGGGATCTTGGGGTTTTTTGTTTTGTTTTGTCTGTTTTTAGGACTTGTCCAGTCATGAATCGAATGTTTAAGCAACTGACAATCCTGGGAAACATTCGATAAGACTTAAGACCTTCATGTTTTCATTTCACATGCAGACACACTCGGGCCAAAAATCATGTTCTGAAAAGTCCTGAAATCCTGTAGCTTACCCAGACCTGGTACTGGTCTTTCTAGTGGAAATATCTTACCGCACGTGCAGACCCCAGGCCCCATTTTGTTCACCCCAACCTCCCCCCTCCGCCATGTTCCTGCTCTCTGTGTCACGGGTGCACGCACGCATGTGTTCGTGTGTGTGTGTGTGTGTGTGAATGTCAGGTGGGGACTTAGCCACACTCCTCAGATCCCAGAAATTACCATCATCTGTCTGAGTAAGGCCCCTTGCCTGTAAATGTTTTATTTTTTCCCCTTGTCTCCCTTTATAGGCACTTACTCTAATGATTTCATATATATATCCTTGGATATACACATAAATCCTTGAAATAAGTGCTGTGGGCTTGATGGGAGGCTTAATTTACATAAATGTTACTGTGCCATAAATCTTGTTCTGGGGACGCATTTTGTTCATTCAATACTAGCTTTTAAGGTCTATCCCTTTCGCCATGTGTCTTCTACTTCACCGCTTGTACCTGCCGCCTTGCCTTCCCGGGGAGATGGCGTAGCCTGCGTCAAAGGGGACGCTTCAAATCGGTGTGGAAGAGGTGAACTGTGTGGACAGCCTCTCTCTGCCTCAGTACAGAAGTAGCTGCCACGTCGGAATGCAGGCTGTGCTGATTTTCTAAGAGGCCTCGAATATACAGCGACTTCAACGAAGAAGCTTCTCTTCCTTCCAGGGGCTCTGCCACCCAACATGGCGTTCCCATCTCTGGGCACAGTTCTCCTGGCTCCCCGGCCAGAAGGAAAGCATCAGAAATCCCGGGAAAGACACGCGCAGCCCTTTCCCTGGCAAGACCCAGAAGTAAGATACCTCTTCTGCTCACAGCCCTCATGGCCATCGCTTGCTGCAAGGGAGGCTGGGGATGTCACACATACCCAGCTAAAGGTCTGTTCCTTGTCAAAGGAGCGGTTCCTGTGACAGCTAGCCGTCTGTCACGCGGCACTGCTCCTAAGCTGGTGGGCAGGCTGTGCTTCGTGGCCCTGATCGTGCTTTCCTGCTCTGAGCCGCCCAGGGCCCCCCACTCTGGGGCTGTCTCGTGGGAATGCACAGGGCTGCGAGGTCCATATTTGCATGCAAGAGGCACTCTTGTCTTTGTTGCTTCTCTAGCCTCGCTCTACTTTCTATCTGATTTCCTCACTTCCCTAATTTCTGCACAATGGGAAAACAATTTGTTATTTGTAATCCATCTGCATTCTAAGAAGAGGGGCTCCCACAAAGAATCCTCTGCTTGCTAAGCAGGGAGGGAAGGGGGAGAGAGATTGAGATTGCCCAGCCTAGCGAACAGGATGGAGGTATGGGAGATGGACAATGTAGTCATGGGGTGGGGGGGGAGGCCCACAAATATCTTGAGGGAAGTTGGACACAGCTTTACTGTTGTAAGAAGTAACGTCTCACAACCCTTCGGGAAACCCTAAACCTTTCACCAGTGAATTTGGCATTTGATGGAGGGGGAAGTAAGGACTGGATCCAGAAAGTGCTGGGTCTGGCATGCAGCTGGGCGCGAGGTGAAAGTAGTGGCTGTCCGTGGGGTCCTGGTCGGTTCAGGTTGAAATTCCACACATCAGAACCAGCCTCGATCCTTCTGGTTTGGGGAAGAGGGTGTCTCAACTGCTGACAATGCGTTGCTGCTGGGCCACTGGCTCCACCCAACGGTGCTCAGCCCCTGCCCCAGGTCCTTCCCAAAGGAGCCCAGGGAGATAGGCACGCAGCCCAGAACTCAAGGGAAAAGGATTTTTTCCAGGTGAGGAGACTGAGGCCAGGGTGAGGGGCAGGTCAAGGTTACCCAGCTATTCAGTAGTGCTGCAAAGTCCTGCCTCCGGGTCTCTGGAAGTCCCACCCTGTGCTTTCTCCTTGGGGTGCAGGGTGCTTTCTTGAAGCCAACAACCGTGTGGAAGAGTCACAGCTTCCGTCTGGTTTCCCCCATCTTTAGGACATGTCTCTTCTATTCATTCAAAATAGAAATCCAGGCTGGTTGTGCTCCCACAGTAGGAAAAGTAGAGAAAAGAGCTGGATGCCAAGGTCAGCTTGGTTCCTTCCCAGCTCAACACCTTTGGTGAGACTGTGCCCGCCCCCCGGGGTAAGAACATCCTCAGTCATGTTTATCTTGGAAAATCCTGCTTATTTGATAAAACCAAGAGAAAACTGGACTGCTTCTCCCCATTTTGAGTCCACACTGACCTCTGTCCCCTTCGCAGCCCCTCCAACGCCGGCTGCCCACCCTGGTCCCGGACGTCAGCTCTCTCCTGCCTGGACTTCCTCCTCGCGGTTTTGTTTGTTTGGCTGAGGGTCCCCGTGAGCCCAGCCAGCGACAGTGATTTTTCCTGCCCCTGTTCCCCACGGTATTCTGTAAGTTCTGGTTAAATTAAACCCAGATGAAGCCGACTCGACAACTTCCAGATTTAGCTGAAGCCGCCATGAGCAGGAGGGCACCCAGAAGACACACTGTTGGAGACAGAGGGAGACAGTATTGTATCTGCTTTGTAAATTCAGCCTTTGCCTTTTTCCTTCCTTTCCTTGAAGGCAAAGCCGTGATTTTACAAGAGAAAGGATTGATTTATACAATGTCCGTTCACCTTCCTCCTTTTCACTGAAATGGCCCTGGAGCCGAAGCAGACACCACTGGGGAAGAGTTCAACTTGGAGCAGAGAGCAGGTGGGCTTTGGTGTGTCTGAGATGTGAGGAGTGGGGCACAGTTCCCGTGAGGAGCAGTAAGAGGACTTGTGCTGACAGGTGTCTCCGCCCGCCTCAGCCCGGCCCCCTCCCCACCCTCCCAGGAGTCCTGAGACTGGCAGCATTCAGGCAGCACATCCTCTGAATTAATTCCAAGAGTGTAACTCGTATCTCCTGCGGCATTAGCCTTTGCCTGCCCTGCTTCATTATTCCAGCGAGGTCTGGTGTCCAGAGCAGCCATCCCTAAGCTCGGTGGTTCAAGGCTACAAACTCCTAACATCCAAGTCTGGGCAGAGTTCTGGGCCAGAACCCAGAGACAGGAACAGGGGAAATGGGAAAATAGTCTCACTGCACACCCCCCGCCCCCCCCAAAAAACAACTGCTCTGAAAGTTAGAGTCTCATGGGAGACACGAGGTAGGCCGGGGAGAATGATGGCTAAAGAGATGCATTACACTTGGGAATAAGCTCATCGTGGTTGGAACACATGCATGAGGGAGGAGGCATCGGGGTAAGTGAGTGGATGCCCAGAGGTGGTCATCCAGAAGGCTTCGTGGAGGAAGGAGTAGAGAGCTTTCCTGACCACTTTCTGGTGAGGGGGGTGGCTGTGGTGAGGACATGGGCTCTGGCTGGCTGTGATGCTGGCTGAGTCACCCTACCTCTCTGAGCCTGTTTCCTCTTCTGTAAAATCAGTTTCGTAACAGCCCTGACCTCCTAGCGCTCCTGTGAGTCTAGAGACGAGACACTGCATAATGGGCTCCGGGCAGGCCCTTGCACGTGGTTAGTGCTCAGCAAATGTTTGTTTCTATCCCACAGTCGCCTTGAGGAGTAGGTAAGATTGTTGGGCTCATTCCCAAGACTTGGAAGCTGAGGCTCAGAGAGATTGAATGATTTCCTGAAGACCCTGGACCCTGGGTCCATCAGCCTCCTCACCCCACCACTCCACGTGAGGGCAGGACATCAGAGCGGTGGGTGCTGCTAAGAACACCAAGGAGCTTCTGACCTTGCAAAGCAGTTCATGCAGCACACACAGAGTCACTCATTTAATTCCTTCATAAAATAGAGAGGGCAACCGTTCTCACGCTCCACAGCTTGGGGATTATGAGCCAGATTGCTGGGTTCATCTCCAGACTCCACCACACATTAGGTATATGGCTGTAGGCCATTACTTAAACTCTAAGTGGCCTCAGTTTTCCTATCTCTAGAATGGACACAGTAATTTGTGTCCCTATCTCACAAGATCAAATGACCAGCACCTGGCACAGAGTTAGTGCTCAGTGAACCGTAGCTGTGATGATCCCCATTTTACAGACGGGAACCTGAATCCTAGAGGAGCAGAGGCTTAAAGCTCGGTTTGTAGGAGTCTTCCAATTTTCCCTTAAGGGCCTGGCCCATCTGCTCCAGAATAGATTCGCCAGCTGGAGCATGTCAGTGCCTGCGTCAGCCGCCCGCCCAAATGAGCAACCACCTCTATCTAACTGAATCCGTGCATAATGCCTCCTGCTATCATGGGATTCTTTCGAAAATATTAAATAGATGTGTTTTTATTTCCAGCAGCTTCGTCGCTTTTTAGCCCAAATCAAGAATTTAAGTCTCAAGAGTAAAGAGTCATGTAATTGTGACAATGATTAAATCAGCATTGAAAGGCTAATTTTGACGTGTGCCTTGAGCAAGGAAAGTCAGAATGAAATAAGCAGGTTGAAGGCACACTCGGATTCTAGACTAGGAAGAGAAATGCCTTCAAGTTCAGGTGAAAACACTGGAAATGTGATGTGCTTTTTTTTTTCCCATGCCTAATAAAAATCTAATTGAGTCCCAGAGTTTGCCACGGACAACTCCAACAAAAGCATGATGTGATTTAATAAACAGGAAAATGCTCAAGGGCACGAACAGATTCAAGCCATCAAGAGGTGGTGTTGCCAGGATTTATATAAAACTGATAGTAAGCATAGTCTACAAATTTGAGAACTATTGCCAAACTGTGTATGAGTACCCGATGCTTCCAAAACTATTTTAAAACATCGGTAGTATAAACTCACATTTACAAATGATGTCTGATCTCAAATCTTTTCTTCCCACTCGAACATAAGGGCTTGGAAAACAAAGATGGAGTACCTGTTACTTTTCAAGGGTCACAGGGCTAGAGTAGAGAATCTCTTCCCCGGGACAGAGGCAAGTCATGTGGACAAGGTGTGAGGGGGTTACCAGGCTGTACGCCCAGCCCGAGCTCACTCTGATGGGCAGTCATGAAGAAAATGAACACATATTTAGATAGCATTAATAATAATAATTACAATGATGATTAATAGGAGCATAGGGTCTGAGTATAAGGAAATGCCTGTCCCCATATTTCACTTATTTACTTAAGGCTCAGCCTTCCCTGGAGCCAGTCTGGAAGAAAGACGTGGGCAAACTAAGTGTGTATATGACAAGAAGAAGTGCAAACTGATAAGAAACCTACAAGCCACATCCAGGAGGAAAGAGGAAGGCCCTGGAACTGTTTAGGTTAAAGAAACAAAAGAAGAGCAGTTAACAAGACCTGGGGGTACAGCAGGAGACACTGAGGGCTCCAGAAAATTTACATGTGAGATTGTCTTCAATAGGAAGTGTCCTACAAATATATTCTTCATTAATGTATTTTTACTCATAAGAATATAGTAAGCAGACTCGTTTAAATGCAAACATATTATTTGTGCATATATTTTTCTTGAATATATTTTTAAATGAGTTAACTATATTCAATGACTATATCATCTTAAGGCTATAGTCTTATGAACATGTTCTTATAAATATATTCATGTCGCCTCCACTTCCCGTCGTTTCCTCTGGGACTCCCACCTCTGTGGTCCTCATCATTAGTCTCTGTTCTACAGCCTGACGTCAGCAACAGGGAGTGAGGGCAAAGACAAACAACTTCTTTAAAACACTTCTATGAAGACAAAGGGAGAATCAGTAAGTTAAAACGACCTAGTTTTATTTGATCTTTTTTTCATCAATGTGGTGAACTGACCATGGGTATCCAGCAAATTGATCTTTTGTGAATTAACCTGGTGGCAGGTTATCTGGAAGAGGTAGAAAGGTGTGCTTTTTAGCTAGCCCCAAGTCCAGTATGACATCACTGTGTTAGTTGGTATCAAAGTCATTAAAATAAATTGATACATTGGCTAATAAGAAAGCGATACATATTTAGATAACATTATTAATGATAATGACCCTTCTCCTTGACCAGGGGTGATTGAGTCAGAGGTGGTCAGCTGACCCTGACCCAAGCAAGGCCATCAGAATTCTTCCCTAAGGCTTCTTAAATTGAAAGTGGGAAGGGAACGAGCCCTCCCTAAGATAGATCCTTGTTTCACCCACCAGGTAAAATAAGCCCCCACCTGCAGGGAAAGAATAGAGCTGACCAGCACAGAGTGGCAAAGGACATGGAACAAGAGAGCATATTAACAGTGTCCAAGCACCCGGATCCCACTCTTCCTAAAGTCCGGGAGGGGAAGGTGGCTAGTTCCAGTTTCACTGGATGGGTCAGGCCACGCCTAGAATGAATCTTAGAAGATGAGAGAGATTGAAAGAGGAAAAAAAAAACAAATCCAAAGACCTGGGACGTCAGAGTGGCCCAGCCCCGAGGTGCCAGTGGCGCAGGTGGCTGGGCAGTCTGGATGAGGAGAGTTAGGTGCACAGAAAAGTCCAGCTGGGGAGACAGGCCACACCTGGAAGAGCCCTCCAGGCCAGGCTAAGAAGCTGGAGCTTTACTCTCTAGGAACTGGGGCCCCCTGATGGGGGCCTTCAATAGGGGAATGAAGCTCATTGGGGGGTAGGGAGGATGAAGGGGACTAAATGGGGAAAGGCAGGAGATGGAGCGCCCATTGAAAGTTCCAGAGGAGCAGTGAGGGGAGCCCACCGAAGCAGGGAGAGTGACGGAACCACCCTTCAGCCCTTCCCACCACTGGGTGTGCCAAACTTCTGTGTGGGGCTGGGGGTGGGGAGAGGGGGGGCCTCAAAGGGAAGGGAAACTGGCACAGGCAGCAGCCTTCTGACTGTTTCACATGCTACCCAGAGCACCTCGCGTGGGCACACCTGCCTGTCCTGGGTTCCTCAAATGCCGGCCCGGCGCATCTCCCCTCTAGGTCTGCCCGACCCGTGCATTTCTCCCGCGCTTGCCAATTTAGCTCTTATATCTACTGGCAGAACTTGGTTCCTCGTTCTAAACCAGAGGTCCCCTCTGACCCATATGTTCTACCCAACTTCTTATCTCTCTACAAAAAAGGAGCTCAGATATCATAATTTCTTCCATCTGCCCTTTCTGCTTCATTTTTTCCCCTCATCTTGTTCTACACTAAAACGTACTGCCAATAAAATAATAATGCTATCCCCGTTGACATGATTTCCCTTATGAGGCCATATAATCAATTCTTAAACCCGTTCTTGGGCAGAGGGTCACCCTCTTACCCAGCCCAAATGCTATACCAAGGAGCTGTTGTTTTACCACTGCAGATGGAGAGCTTTGCTTCTTTGTCCCTTTGTCCTGTGCACCTCATAACCCCCACCATTTGTTGGAATGGTTTTTTTAAGTGCAGTGCTGCCCATAGTCAAGGTAAGTTTCTTTCACGATGAGAAAAGGCACCTTCATTTTTTGCCACTGCATTTCAGGGCCTTCTGAGATATCAACAGTGATGTCCTTTTAAAAGCACTGTTCCTCAGGGCAGGAAAAGATACAACCCACTGCGGGAGCACTCTGGCTTGTGGGCTCCTCCAAACAGAGCTCTTCCCTGTCCTTCCACTGGGGTATCTCCAGTAACCCCCAGGTGGGAGTGCAGGGGGCGGGGACAGGGGTGGGGGGGCAATAGAGCCTGGGGCAAACAGACCTCCCGCAAGGTGCAGACAGGCCCATTTTGCCCTCTCCTCCGGAAGGGATCAGCAATCTGTCTCCAGGGCCCACTGCTGTAGCTTCTGGTCAAGAGGCAAGATGGGCATCCGTTTCCCTGGCCAGGACGTGGGACACAGCCTTCCTTTCCTTTCGGCCATGCTCAGAGCTGGGCGGGACGCAGCCCCCCATCCACTTCTGGCCCAGCTCTCCCATAACAGTCCCAGACTCTTGGTGGGGATCCTTGCGCCCTGATGGCATCAGGCAGCACTGTCAGCCTTGGGGTCAGCCACCAGCACCGTCCACCCAGTGAGCTCACAGCGAGGGCACGGTACTCGACAACCCACCTCCTTTTACGCGTGTCTTTCCACCTTTCCCATAAGTACTGCCCATGAATCTCCTAGGTCAACAGAACTTGTGTTTAAATAACTCTTTCCCTCGAGGTCTACAAATTTCCATTTCCTTGGCTCGTTTTGACTCTTGGCTTTCTGGAACTGACTTCAAGGTGGGTAGGTGGAGGCATCGCCTGTCCTAGAGCATCATCCCTTGCAGACCAACCATCTGAAAAGAGAAACCCAAACCTCTCCCCAGAGAACCACCCAGGAGCCCTAAGGTACAGAGCGTCCAATGTAATTTTTAAAAAGAACATTTGCAGGTACTTAAACAAAAAATACAACTGAAAGAAAGAATAACAAAATATCAGCTCCTACAGTTTTGTTCAAAATCCTCCTCTAATTTTCTCCACTGGAGCTCCATATTTGAATGTTTTTGAACAACAACAAAAAAAAGTCTCTTTCCGTCACTCTCGTATTGGGCTTCTATCATGTTCACATTCCTGTGACCAGATGTGCAGGCCTTTTTTTCCCCCTCCAAGCAATTCTGCAAGTCTGATCAATAGTCGTATCAATCATGTTGAGAAAATAGATTCTGGCTGAGGGGAGGGAAGGACAGACGGCAGATTCCAGGGGCTCTGGCTTGTGGGCTGGGAAGAGAAGCATGATTGGGGGAAGATGATTGTTTCGCTTTGGGGCATGCTGTGTTTGAGGTGTTGGTGTCCAACCAGGTGGAGATGCCATGTGGACGTATGAGTAGCTTTGATGGGTGCTTTCCCGTGCAGATGGGAGGTAAAGCCATGGGCATGGACCATCTGCCAAGCATGCTGTCATGGGGGCTTCTGATGCCTGAGAGCAACTGGAGCATCTGAGCCATGGGGATCAGCCAATTCTGGGGGGAAAAAGGAATCGAAGAAGTTTTGCCATCCAGCAAAGCATCAGGGTGGTCAGTACATTTTGACTGGAGAAACAAGCTCTGAATCTAGCAGTGCTACTCTTTCAGTGAGAAAATGCAAACAGAAAAGCTGAGGCCCAGCGCCCCGGGAGCCATGTCCCCTTGCAGGTCAGAGCGGCTTCACACAGGTTCTTTTTTCTCGCCACACTAAGGACTCTCCGGACACATAACTGCCTTGACACGGCCAGCATGGAAACTCTGTGAAAAGCCTCAGATGGAAAGGAAGAGGAAGGTCACAAGACAGTCAGTTGGAGGTCGGTGGGGTCTGCGCCTTCTGCCCCCCACCCTTGCCCCACAGGGAGAAGGGCAGCGCGGCGAATAGGGCCACGGCTCAGAGGGCCCTGAGGGCCAGATCTCAGCGCTGCCTTGCAGATCAGCTGCACTGAATCAGGGAGCAGAAAAGAGTTGGGGACAGCAACTCTGTGACCAATGCAGCCCCTCTCCCCGCTGGATCTCCCCAGGCTTTCGCAGGGAGCAGAGGGGATGATTCTTCTGACAGTCCGTTCCTATACTCATTTCTGAGCATGCAGCGGACGTTCAGAAAAGGGTGGGGCCTGTGCAAGGGCTGCTGGGACTTTCCCCAACCCCTCAGCCCTCAGCTTTCTGATGCCCCCCACAAGCTAGGGGACCCCCCCAAGATATTGTGGAAAGATTCCCTGAGCTAACAAGGTCTGAAAGCGGATGCCATGTCTACTTGTGACTTGCTGTGTGATTATGGAAAATTACAACTCTTCTCTGTGACTACTTTCCTCGTAAGATGCGTTAAGAGGCAGTTAGCACCGTAGAGGCTCGTGGCAAACGCTCCATGAATATCAGCTATTTTTATGACAATGAGAATGAAAATGTTGATGGGGCATTTGGACTAATGACCCTCCCGAACTTGTAGTGGGACAAGCAAGACATCTGTTTGTAAGAAGCTGATACAATAATAATCACAGAAACTGTTTACTAAGCACCTATGTGCCAGGTACTACAGCCACATCACTTCCTTTACTTCTTAGACACACCTTGCAAGGCAGGTGATCTCAGCCCCTGTCTGGAAGATGACAAAATGGAAGCCCAGAAAGGTGAAATAACTTGCCCAAGGTCCCCAGCTAACAAATGGAAGAGCTTGAATTGGAAACCAGGTCTTTCCATTATCTCACTGAAGCCACCTCTGTAAAAAATGGAGAAGCCCTATCAAAACAGCACGCTGCTCACAAGAAATAAACATATAGATCCATAGAATAGAATAGAATAGAGAGTCCAGAAATAAATTCAAGCATCAACAGCCAACTGATCTTCAACAAAGTTGCCAAAAGCATACAATGGGGAAAGGGCAGTCTCTTCAATAAATGGTGTTGGGAAAACTGGCTATCCATATGCAAAGGAATGAAAACAGATCCTTATCTCACACCATATACCAAAATCAATTCAAAATCGATTTAAGACTTTTTTTTAAAGATTTTATTTATTTATTTGAAGGAGAGACAGCACAAGCAGGGGTAGGGGTAGAGGGACAAGCATACTCCCCACTGACCTGAGCCCCAAAACTAAGCCACCCAGGCACCCTTAAAGACTTAAACATAAGATTTGAAATTATAAAACTACTAGAAGAAAACAAGGGGATAGCTTCTTGATATTGGTGTGGGCATGCATTTTTTGGATACGACACCAAAAGAACAGGCAACAAAAGCAAAAATAGATAAACAAGATTGTAGCAACCTAAAAAGCTACTACATAGCAAACAATTAAAAAAGCAAAAAGGCAATCTATGGAATGGGAGAATATATTTGCAAAGCATATATCTGATAACGGGTTAATATCCAAAAATACTCATACAATTCCATATTAAAAAAAAACAATTAAAAAATGGGCAAATGGCCTGAATAGACATATCTCAAAAGAAGACATACAAATGGTCAATAGGTACATGAAAAGATGCTCTACATCATTCATCATCAGGGGAATGCAAATCAAAACCACAATGAGATATCACCTCATATGTGTTAGAACAGGAATTAGCAAAAAGACAAGATAACAAGTGTTGTCAAGCATATGGAGAAAAGGGAACTTTGTACGCTGCCAATGAGAATTTAATGTGTATAGCCATTATGAAAAACAATATACAGTTCCCCCAAAAATTAAAAAATAGAACTACTTTATGATCCAGTATCCCACTTCTAGGTATATATCCAAAGGAACTGGATCTCAAAGAGATATCTGCACTCCCGTGTTCATTGTAGCATGATTTACAATAGCCAAAGTATGGAAACAACCTAAATCTGTCCATCAACAGATGAATAGAGAAAATGAAATTAATCTCAAGTGTTCTCACTACAAACAAAGAAAAGGTAACTATGTGAGGTGATGGGTATGTTAATTAGCTTGACTGAGGTGATTATTTCACAATGGATACATTTGTCAAAGCATCAATTCATATACCTTAAATATATTCAATTATTTGTCAATTATACTCAATAAAGCTGGGGAAGAGAAAGAGAAAGAAGCCCTATGCCTAAGGTGGCCACCTAATTTATAGTGAGTGCAAACATTTCATTGGGTGACCAACTGTTTTAGTTTATCCAGAACTGGGGAGTTACTTGGGACATGAAACTTTCAGTAATAAAACTGGGATAGCCTTGGGCAGACCAAAACATTTGGTCACTTTACTTTTGAGAGTGAAAGGGAACTCGATTATTCATTCAATTTGTGCTACTTTCTTATTCTCCTTATGATTTCTTCTTTGACCAATGGATTGTTTAAAAACGTGTTGCTTGGGGCGCCTGAGTGGCTCAGTTGGTTAAGCGACTGCCTTTGGCTCAGGTCATGATCCTGGAGTCCCAGGATTGAGTCCCGCATCGGGCTCCCTGCTCAGCGGGGAGTCTGCTTCTCCCTCTGACCTTCTTCCCTCTCATGCTCTCTCTCTACCATTCTCTCTCTCTCAATAAATAAATTTAAAAAAAAATCTTTAAAAAAATAAATAAATAAATAAATAAATAAATAAAAGCGTGTTGCTTAATTTCCAAAATACTCGGAGATTTTCTAGATATTTTTTTTATTTCAAATGTAATTCCATTTTGGTTACAGAACATTATTTATGGAGCGCCTGGGTGGCTCAGTCGTTAGGCATCTGCCTTCAGCTCAGGTCATGGTCCCAGGGTCCTGGGATCGAGCCCCACATCGGGCTCCCTGCTCAGCGGGAAGCCTGCTTCTCCCTCTCCTGCTCACCCTGCTTGTGTTCCCTCTCAAGCTGTCTCTCTCTGTGTGTCAAATAAATAAATAAAATCTTTTTAAAAAAAGAGCATTATTTATGATTTTAACTTTTTGAAATTTACTGAGACTTGTTTTGTGGTCCAGTATATGATCTATCTTGGAGAATCTTCCATTTGCAGGGGAAAAGAATATGTGTTTTCCTGTTGTTGAGCAGAGGTTCTATAAATGTCAACCAGTTTAAATATGTTGATAGTTTTGTTCAGATCTTCTGTATGGTTTTCTACTTGCTCCATCAGTTATGGGGGGGTAATAAAATTTCCTGCTACGATAGATTTGTCTATGTCTCCCTTTAGTTCTGTCACTTTTACTTCTTGTGTTTTGAAGCTCTGTTATTGGGTGCGTTTACTTTTAGGCTTGTTACATCTTCTGATGAATTGGCCTTTTTCATTATTATGAAAGGTCCCTCTTTATCCTTTGCAATATTTATCTTGACGTTGAGATTAAATAATTCACAATCTCCCTCTCACTCTAAAAAAGAAAACGTTAAGAAAATATGTATGTCCCTGCAGCAGCCCTGACTCATTTAAAGTCAGAGATATTCTGTGGGGTTCTTTTCACTTCCTTTCTTGGAACATGACATATCTCAACACTTAGAACATCCATTTATACGAAAAGAAATGTTTTGATTGGTTTAAACCTTCCCAGATGTGATTCCAACTTGGCTGCAAGAGAAGCAGCTATTTCTGTCAGCTGGGCTGATAATGCCTTTTGTCTTGGGAAAAAGCAGCAATTTATCAGCTCTCTTAGACCCAGTTCGCTGGGGTTGGGGGACAGATGCTAATGTTGCCCTTTGGAAACCTCAGAAACACAGGCAACATTCTCGGGTAGTGGCCTCCTTCCTTGTGGCTTCTGTGTCATTTCATCTGCACAGGGATACACTGGGATAGGGCAGGGCCTCAGGGTCCTATGTCACCAAATCAACAATTTATTGAAGCTCACTATGAAGCCAGAACTTACCAAGGGGCCATGATGTTGGGATGCTGGCGGTGAATGTTGTAAAAATAAAGAAGCGTCAAAGGCCTGTGTGGTTCCTAGTTCAGAAGACGGGAGAACGGCATTCCCCAAGCCTGGAAGAAGGGTGTTGGTTGGTACCATCTTATTTTGGTATTGTATCCCCCATGTTCAGCACTGTCACATCTTAGAAGATGCTTAATTCATATTTTTGGATGGTTCAATAAATAAATGAGTAAAACTGAAGTCAGAATGTACCCTCAGAGAAAGTAAAGGAATAAATCAGGGGTCAAAAACCTTGTTCCTTCAGGATCCCTATCAGTCGGGGTTCAGTTGCATACAACGATAACCACTATAAGGGCACCTGGGTGGCTCAGTCGTTAAGCGTCTGTCTTTGGCTCCGGTCATGGTCCCAGGGTCCTAGGATCGAGCCCCGTGTCAGGCTCCCTGCTTGGCGGGAAGCCTGCTTCTCCCTCTCCCGCTCCCCCTGCTTGTGTTCCCTCTCTCGCTGTGTCTGTCAAATAAATAAATAAAATCTTTTTTAAAAAAACCAATAACCACTCTAGCTAGTTTAAGCAAAAGTGGCTTTAATTCCAGGGACCAAGTGCTTACAGAGTCATTTGGAAGGGATGGATGAATAAATAACCTCTAGGCTAAGAAGAGATTCCAAAAAAACTTCACAGAACTGGTTCACCAGGAAAAAGGAATGGTTACTTCTGCCCTAACCAGGAAGTGACTGCTGGCTCCAGGTCTACACTACAGGTGGTTGGAGGTCAGGAAGCTGCCCCTAGAATCGCCCACTCCGGGGCTGCCCTGTGCCTGATGGAAACACTGCAGCAAAACTGGTGCAACTCTCCCCCTTAACTGAGGTCTGAATTCAAATCCCAAGCAGATGCACCTGGTTAAGTGACTCTGAAGCCCTTCTGGAGCCACACCTGCAGGGAGTTTGGAAAACCCTGATCTTAGCCTCCCAGCCTCTGCTGTGGAGGAAGTATCCCAGGAGATTGACACAGACGCCAAGTGAGCCAAACTCCGTCTCCACCACAGGCGCCAGTGGTAACCTCGGTATGGCAGGTGTAAGAAATTGGGGGTGCCTGGGGGCTGAGGGTTCACATTCTAAATGTTTCCAGAACATCGTGCTGGCCAGGTAAGACAAGTCTCAGCCATGTCTGCTTCTCTCTGTGAGCCGAGCGTCCTGGCATGAACGAAGAATGGCAGAGCCTGGGTAGGGAGGTGGCGAGAGGAGAAGCCTGGAAGGGAAGCGGAAAGAACAAAGCGGGGAGAAAGCAGGAAGGTAGGCGTGGCCGGTCATCCTTAGAGAAGATGAAGCTGGTCAGCAGCCCCTGGGTTTGACCAGAGGAGGCCCCAGCAAGATTGGAGGCGGGAGGGGGCGGGGGTAAGGAGGGAAGAACACCGTGGTGGCAGGGAGACAGGTGCACGCACAGGCTCACAGAATTGGGGGAAATTACACCTGAATGTCCAGGGAGAGGAGCAGCCGAAAGTGGTCTATTCAGACGGTGACTACCGAGGTTAAAATGAAGTATGTGTGTTATCTGTGTGCAGAAGGGTCTACAGCAGCCCCGCTGAGGTCGCCTCAAGGGCATGGAGGAGAGAAATGGAATGAGGAAGGTAGTTGAAGAAACCTTTAGCTCCACTGCTAATGTTTACTATTTTTAAAAACGCAGGTAAAGGGGCGCCTGGGTTGGCGCAGTCGGTTAAGCGTCTGACTCTTGATCTCAGCCCAGGTCATGATCTCAGGGTCCTGAGATTGAGCCCCACGTCGGGCGCTGCGCTGAGTAGGGAGTCTGCTTCTCTCCCTCTCCCTCTGCTCCATCCCACCCCTGTTCTCTCTCTCCCTCTCCCTCCGTCCCTCTCTCTCTAAAAATAAATATTTTTTTATTTTTTAAATTTTTTATTATGTTAATCACCACACATTACATCATTAGTTTGTGATGTAGTGTTCCATGATTCATTGTTTGTGCATAACACCCAGTGCTCCACGCAGAACGTGCCCTCTTTAATACCCATCACCAGGCTGACCCATCCCCCCGCCCCCCTCCCCTCTAGAACCCTCAGTGTGTTTCTCAGCGTCCATCGTCTCTCATGGTTCGTCTCCCCCTCCGACTTACTCCCCTTCATTCTTCCCCTCCTGCTATCTTCTTCTTTCTCTTTTAAAAATAAATATTTTTTTAAAAAAGGTAAGAAAATGGGATAATATGTTAACAACTATTAAGTGGTAACAATATGGGTGTTGGTTATATTCTTTTTGTGCTTACTTTTCTGTGGAATTTAATGTCTCACAAAATAGATTCGTGTTTTTAAGAAACGGAGGTGAGTGATTCGGAAGTGGTTCTGCACATTTAATGCAACTCAAACATTTGTTGCTCGCTGATACACTTGGATCCAATGATTGCAATCCAGAGGCGCTCCGCATATCCTGCCTCTCCTGAGGTTTAGGCAAATGGGTGGGGCTCCAGGCAGCTCATCTCTGCATGTGGAGATGCAATTTTAAATCATCACAGCTGCTTCTCCTGGCCTTGAGTCTCTCCCCAGCGTGGAGCTGGGGCACGGGGGCGGGCTCAACATCCTGGGGGCAGGTGGACAGGCGCCGCCCCAGGCTGCTGCCCCCTCCAGAGCCAGAGGGAGGGACAGACACCTCAGGATCCATGGTCCCCTCCCTGAGCTTCCTTTCCCCTCACCTTGAGGAGTCAGAAGGGAGTGCGAAAAGGATCTGAGGAGAACGGGCACACCAAGGCAGCGAAGTGGAGAGTCCTCGGAGCAGACGGTGCCCCGGCTCACCACTTCATGTTGGGTGCTTGGCTCAGCTTATAAACTCCATGTCAATGAATTCTGCTGCTATGAGCGGAGACTGGGAGAGAGCCCTGCTGGCTGAGTGTCCATGAGTACCAAGCTCCGAGGCAGGCACGTAATTACACTGGGAGACCCACTCTCCCATCTCCCAACAAACCTGCGGTGACTTAGGGCTCTTTAGTTACAAGCAAGAGAAACTAACCCCAGAGAATTTAAGCAAAAAGGAACCTACTGGAAGGAGATTGGTTAGCTCATGGAAGTGACAAGAAGAGGACCTGGAACCTGGGCACACCCAGGGGTCTTAGGAGAAGCAGGACTCACTCTGCAGTCTTGTCAGGGCTCGGCTGCCAGAGGTCATTCTGAGGGTGTCCCCAGCTGAAGGTGCTTTGATTGGCCCACCTTGGTCACACGATCCCTCCGGCCAGGGGAGGGCAGGACACCTGGATCTATGTCCCTCTGATACTGCACATGGTGGAGATGGTAACTGCCCAAAAGAAAATCAAGGAGCTGTTACCAAAGGACGGAAAGGAGACATTGAACAGCAGATAAACAACCAGTGTCCCTAGGACATGCACCCATTTTACGGATGAGAAAACTGAGGCTCAGAGGAGTTAAATCATTTTCCCAAAGCCACACACTTAAGGCAGAACTGGGATTCCAGCTCTATTCTTTGTGTTCCAAGGTCCATGTGCTTCCCACACACTACTCCCAGGTCTCCAAAGAACACACACTGGCCAAGGGAACAGACATCGCCCCAGACGCAAGGCCCTGCCTGAGTTTTCCCTCTGGACACTGGTCGTCTGAAAGCTATGGCTTCTCAAAATGTCCGTGCATTCTCACCCCAGATGGAAATTAAGGCCATGACCAAGCTCAGGACTTATTGCCGTGGTGTGGGATGCGGCCAGCATAATTGTCTTATTATAGCAGACTCAGAGACATAATTCCTCAAACCGTCTGTCTAGAGTACGTGCCTGGGAAGGACAAATTAAGATGCCCTTGGTGAGACTAATCAAATAATAATTGGCAGACACTCTGAGATTGCTGGTTCACGGAGAAGTAGCCTCGGAAGCTGTTAAGGACTCGAAGCCCAAGACAGCCCAGCCGGGCCTGTGCACCTGCTGTTGCGGCCCCCCCTCTCTACATGAGAAGGCAATGTCATCACAGTGGGGAGGGAATTGGGTTCCAAATGGGAAGCTTTCAGAATGAATGAAAAGAGTTCATTTCTCTCTTGAGGAACCCGGTTGATCATACTTGGGATAACACATTTTAGATACAATCTCCCAGGAAGCTTGTCACCATGATAATGACCAACATTTGGGCTCTACTTTTCTCCTGGAGAGGCTAGGGACAGACAGGGAGGGGACTCAACGTGTAGAAACATCTTACCTCCTAGAGCTGCTTTCTGAACACGGAGCGGGCAGCTTGCTGCCGGCCTGATTGTATTCCAGACAGAGAGGTGGCCTCAGGAGGGCACTGAGGGGGGATCCCCTGCTGCCTGGCTCTGAGTTAAGGGTGCTCACGTGTGTGCGTGTGGGCATGCACGCATGTGTGTGTATCCTACCATGCACAGAACAGCCCTGAACAAGAAAGATTCACTCAACCCAACATACAAGGGGGAGGGGGTTCTCAGCCTCAGCACCACTGACATTTGGGGCCAGTTAATTCTTGGTTTGGGGGCCGTCCCATGCATGGGAGGACTTTCAACAGCACACCTCAGGCCTCTGCCCTCTGGACACGGGGAGCACCCTCAGCCTCCTCTTCTCCGCGCCTCTGTCCTTTCCAAGCCTGACTGCCCCCTCCCCCACCCACCTCAGCAGCAGCTCTGACAGCTGAGGTCCGGAACTGCCGGGTGGCAGGCCAACTGGGGCTGTTTTGGTTTGGTTTGCTAGTGTTTTAAAGGCTCTAATCAGCTACCTACCAGCAGACAAGTCAAATTTCCATCTCATCCTGATAATTCGAAAAGTCCAGAAAACAGTTGATTGCCCTGGCTGGAGCAGGGTGGGGGCCTACAGACCCCCCAGCTGCCCTTTCGCCCATGGCAACCCCCCTCCCCAGCTCACCTCCACCCCCACCAAGGGCACCAGCCCAGCCTCAGGCACTTGTGTTTGTGATGCTCCTGAAGGGGTGGGGGGACGGACTCTGTCAACACCCCTCCCAAGCAGAGGTGAGCCTGACAAGTGGGGGTGCCCCAGGGTTCCCAGCTCTCCTTTCTCATAAGATGACCTCTCATTTTGGGGTCCCTGACTATTTACAAGGCTCTCTCCCAGCTTTACAGTCATCATCATCTTCATGACCGTTCCGGAAGGTGGGAGGCAGAGGTACAATCTCCCCCAGAGTACAGGAGGGGAAACTGAGGACCTCAAAGAAGTCATGTCACTCCACCCAAGTGACCTAACATGTAAGCAGAGGAGCTGCTTGGAGCCCAGGGTCCTGCTCCAGAGTTTGCTCCTTGTTATGCACTGGACGTCTGTCCCCGCCCCCCAGAAGTCACCTTATGTTAAAGCCTTAGCCCTCGGTGTGGCTCTTTGGAGACCGGGTCTCTAAAGAAGTTAACTAAGGTTGAATGAGGCCATGGATGGTGCTGCTTTGATAGGATTGGCGTCCTTAATAAGAAGAAGCCAAGGCCATGAGAGGACAAAGCAGAAGACAGCCCTCTGCAAGCCAGGAAGAGAGGCTTCCAAGGAACCATCCTGGCTGGCACCTTGATCTTGGACTTCGGGCCTCCAGAACTGTGGGAAAACAAATGTTTAAGCCACCCAGCCCACGATATGCTGTTATGGCAGCCCGAGCAGCCTAAGACAATAGTCTACACACCATTTTATAAGCTGCTTTTTTAATGTAATAGGGTAGACATCTTTTAGGGTCCTTCCCTGTAAGAGCTACCTCCTCATTTTTAATGCCTCTATTCAGCGTATACTAACTATTTCTGAAATGGAGGCTTCCTGTGTGTCAAAGCAATGCCTCCTGTCTCGGGGCAGGGACTCCCTGAGAGCCATATCCTGAGCCTGCTGAGGTGAGACCAGGAATGGCTCCAGCCCGGAGGACAGGTGGAAACCCCCGGCCCACGCTGCAGAGCCCACAGCCCTGCCGGCACCTGCCACACTGGCCCATCCCCTCCCCCCTCCCCCAGCCCCAGGACCAGAACCCCTCTCCAGGGCCTTCTTCCTGCGGGCGGGAGCTTCCTTCGCCGGTGGCTCAGGAGCAAGTGGTGGCGCTGCGAGCCCCCGTCTCCCCTCCTTCAACACTGGATCATTCTGGAGGCTCTGCGGCAGGAACTTGCCAGGCAGAGGTTGGTGCGTTCTCCGCGTGATTTGGGATAATGGCGCTGAGT
Source organism: Eumetopias jubatus (assembly GCF_037043125.1). Classification (NCBI taxonomy): domain Eukaryota; kingdom Metazoa; phylum Chordata; class Mammalia; order Carnivora; family Otariidae; genus Eumetopias; species Eumetopias jubatus. The sequence goes on along the minus strand of NW_028274823.1, from coordinate 13,037,669 downwards.
CACACAGAAGGTCTGTTTTTCAGCTCAATTTTTCGAATTAGGGTTGGGAAAGTGTGCCCCCCACCATCACCCGGGCCGGCTGCTTGAAGCGCCAGCTCCCCCGCCACCACCACCGCCAGCCACCACAGCTGCCCTTTCCCAGCACAGGCCTCTCAGAAATAGAAAAATCCTACTTCCGATGAGAGGGCATGAGAGGCCCAGCTGCCGTCACCAGGACTGTGGACAGAGATCGGCAGGATGCTGAGGCAGGACAACTGAACCCCCACCCCCACCACCAGCCACGTGCTTTTAAAGCCTGGGTGCCTGCCCCTGGCTTGGGCTGGGGATGAAGACCCTGAAGCCTCCAGAGTGGGGGCCCCAAGACAGCAGGGCATGCCAGCCTAGAAAACCTTTCTGCGGGCCCCCGACCCCTCCCCTCCCCAGGGCTGCCTCTAGGTGCCCCCTCCCTCCCCATTCCCAAAGACGGCACCATGACAAAGAACCACTCACTGAACAGCTACTACGTGCCAGGCAGCATCCTGAACCTTTTACACAGACCATCTTAAGTAATGCTGCATCTGTCTCTGTGTGATAAGTCCTAACACTGTCCCCCTACAAATCAGGAGAGGAGATACAGACAGCTTGAGGACATTGCCTTGTTAAGGAGTGGTGGCGGCGGCCGCGGTGCTGGGCTTTGAACCCTGCACCTGCTCTCAAGCATGATGCAGTAAGAGCCTGGACGGGTGGGTAAGGTGCAGAAGGCCCCAAGTTAGGGGCATGGGCATCTCACTGGGGTGGGAATGAGCAGCCCCTCCATCGGATGCTGCTCCAATGTCACCCACATCAGATGCTTTCACCGCTTAGCGGCCGCGGGAGGGGGGAGTCCCCATCCTCGTCAGCTCTCAGAGGGCACAGGGCATGCGGCAGCCTTGCCTGGTGTGGCTCTTTACACACCCGTTTGAGGCCTTGTGCCCAGATGGACCACAGGCCAGAGAAGTTCCAGCCTCCTTTAGCTGTTCTGACACCATGCCTGGCCCTGCCCCCTCCCCAGCGGGAGGCCGGGGTCCCAATCTTCAGGAAACTTCTAACCCTGTGGGTCAGAACTCGGCCATTGGGGTACAGGTCCAGCGCCACGCCCCAGCAGCGGCTCCATCCCCAAAACCCCAACAGAAGGTTCCCGGTCATTTCCATTCCAGTTTTAGCCTTTGACACCTGCTCTGTCCAGCCTGCCCCTCACTCTGCTGTCCACCGGAGACCAGGGGAGGGGAAGGCAAGGCAAGATGTGAAGGATAGCTGGAAACACTAGTCCAGCCCCAACCCTCCACCCCAAACAAGGTTCAGACATGCCTCCCTCCAGTCCAGACTGACCTCTGGGGCTCAGTTGCCTCATCTCTGCAATGGGCATGAAAGTTACTGACCAGCCAGAGGCAGAGGCCTGGAGCCCATGAATTCTTAAAGGTGTGGCCTGCTCCCCAATGCCGGTTTGGGTGGTTCAGAGCTGCAGGAGGGTCTTCTCCTTTAGGGAACAAGGCAGCAAAGGAAGGGCAGGCACAGGCATCTCTGTCCTCTGGCCTCTAAATGCCTCAGTGGGTCCTAAGAAATGGCCTTTGACCCTTCCTTGGTACTGCCATGGAGGAGACAGGGCAGGGGGACCCTCAGAGGGAGACAGTCATGCTGCGAGGGGAGTGGGAGAGTGAGGGTGCTGGGTCCAAACTCCTCCCAGCTCCCACCCCCAGTCTGTACTTCTTCTGGGCAGTCTGTCTGTGGCCCAGTGACCCTGCCGCCAGGAGCTGCTTAGCCATGGGCTGGACTCTGCTGGTGAGTCGGCAATGTAGGGTCTGCAGCATCTCTCTGGTCTAATGGCCTGGCTGTGCTACTTTAGGCAAGTCGCTTAACTTCTCTGAGCCTCATGTTTCTCAGCTGTCAACTAGAGCATTTGAATAAAAAGATCTGGTTTTCAAACACATTTAGCAGCAGATTCCCCAAATGTAAAAGAAGTGAAGGCAGAGCCTGATAACTTTGGGGGTGGGAGTTGCTCTGGGACAGTCAGGGGCTCACCCAAAGACCTACCTGTGTGGTTTCTCTCCCCAGGGCTGGCCAAAAGACTTCTTTGTGGACACCTTAAGCAGCCCATTCACCGAGAATCATCTTGCCAAATATCAAGTCATGCAGATGAATTGAAAATACCTTACATGGAAAATTAGCATAAATGTTAAAATTCTCTAATGAAGTGCTGGTGATTGGCTTTCTGCTGATGAAATCTCCTAAGCTAAAATGAACTTCCCTTTAATAAGCTACCCAATATCGCCACACTTACTGAATCAAACAGGAAAACTGATGATGCAGACGCATTGGTCATTTTGGCAAACTGAAGGGTGGCTTTTCTTTGAATGCAGATTCTGGGGCCCGACTCCACACTCACTGAGTCAGGACCTGAATTTGAAACGGGATCTCCAGGATATTCCAGCCTCTCTTTAAGGGTGAGATGTGCTCATTTACAGCAATGGTTTCCAGCCATGGCTACACATTAGAATCGTGGAGTCACTCTCTCGCAAAGATACTGCACCCCCATGTTCATCCCAGCAGCCACGGACATGAGAACAAGCTAAGTATCCACCAGTGGATCCACAGATAAAGAAAATGTGGTAGATATAGGTATCTATTAAAAAAGGAGGGAATCCTGCTGTTTGCTAGGACATGGATGGACCTTGCGGGCATTATGCTATGTAAAATAAGTCGGACAGAGACATACAAATGCTGTATGATACTTAGATGTGGGATCGAGAAAAGCCGAGCTCATAGAAACTGAGAGTGTAGATTGGGGGGTGCCAGGAGCTGGGAGGTGGGGGCACGAAGGAGATGGTGGTTGAAGGCTCCGAGCTTCCAGCCAGAAGATGAGTAGGTTCTGGGGATCTAGCACACGGCATGGTGACGGTGCTTAACAATACTGGAGTGTGCACTTGTGAGTTGCTATGAGAGTAGATCTTAAATGTTCTCACCACTCCAACAAAAACTAGTAACTGGGGTGATGGATGCGTTAACTAACCTTGTAGTGGTCGTCACTTTACAGTTTATACGTGCATCCGATCACCGCACTACACACCTTAACTGACACAGTGTTATACGTCAGTTGTGTCTCAGCAAAGCTGGGACAGGAAAAGAATCATCTGAGGCGGTTTTCAAAACAATCAGCACCGAGGCGCCGGCCCCAGAGTCTGAATTCATGGCCTGGGGTTAGGCCCGGCTCCTGGTTTCTGAGCTCTGCAGACAGTGCTGATGAGCAACCAAGGCCCCCCAGTGACTGCACCAGAGCCTCCCCAGGCTGTCTGGGGCCCACATTTCTCCGTGTCGTCCTCCCTCTGTTCCCCTGAGGGCCTGGGAGCTCCACACTATGGCAGGGGTTCTCATCAGGGCCCCTGATTGCTGTCATTTGAGGCTGACAGTCGGTCACACTGAGCCATCAGCCAGGAAGATGCATCCCTTTGCAAACAACTGAGTGGTAGCCTCTCTGTTCACACTGCTTTCCATGGTGCTACTTACTGGGCAGATAACAGCCTGAAAAGCAAGCCCCGCTGCAGACAGCAGGTTCGCAGTACCCAGCCCGGAGCTGGGCCAGCAGCAGGGGGACAGAAGCGGGGCTAGCCCTCACTGACCACCCACCTCTCACGTCCACGGGCAGCTCTGGAGAGGAGGCGCTGTATGAACATGGATTGGGGGGCAGCCAGGGCAAGAGGGAGATGCTGGGTTGGGGAGGGTGTTTTGTGGGGCCGGTAGAGACAGCAGAAGCTGTGAACCCCAATGGAATGCAAAGCCAATATTCTGAAGGCCCCACGAGCTACACTTCTCAAACTCTAGGGCCCAAGAATCAACCTGGCATGCTTCTTAAAACACAGGTGGCTGGCCCTTCCCCAGAGTTTCTGTTGTTCTAGGGTGAGGCCCAAGAATTGACATTTCTAACACCTTTTGAGGTGATGCTGATTCTGCTGGTCCAGGGACCACACTTTGAGAGCCACTGCCTTTGAGAATATACTTTGAAGCAGCCCTTCAACCACAGACTACTTAGCACAGTGGTTAGTGGAGCAGACTCAGGAGTCAACCAAACCTGAGTCTGAAGCCCAGACTGCCACATCCTAGCTGTGTGACCTGAGGCAAGTTACTTAACCTCTCTGTGTCGATTTTTTTTCCCTTTGTGCCTGTCTGCCAAGTGGAGCCAAGGACAGTAGCTATGCCTTAGGGTCTTAGGGAAGAATAAGTAAGAAAATACCAGGTGCCTAGAGCACTGGGACTCCTCTTGACTCTCATTAACTGAGCTGTGGTCAGGACGAACCTGGGAAAGTGTGTCCGTACCTCCTGTGGGCCTGGCCCCTGCCGGGGTTCAAGTGTACTTTACCAAATTATCTCTTTTAATCTTCAAATACTTAAAAGCAGATGCTAGTGATACCCCCCCACCCCATTTCACAGATTAGGAAGCCTGCTCAGAGAGGGCAAGTAACATGGTCAAGGCTACACAGCTGGGAAGCGGCGGGGCCTAGATTTGAACCCTGGCGACCAAGTCCATAGCCCTCCTAACATTCTGTTCAAAGTCACTGCATTGACCTGACCTCAGCCTGTGCAGCCTTAGTGGCTACAAACAACTTGCATCCAGGAGGGTCCTGAAATACTAAGAATGGTAAGAGTCTCCTGCAGCACTGGGCCCACCAGCTACCTCAATTAATGCTTCCAGACCTGCTAGGTCCAGTGCAATAGCCACTAGCCAGCCGTGGCTATTGATCTTTAAATTTAAATGCACTAAAATTAAACAAAATTTAAAATTCAGTTCTTCAGTTGCACTAACCACATTTCAAGAGCTCAAGAGACACACCTGGCCGGGGGCTGCCATATAGGATGGCACAGCTCTAGAACATTCCCATCTTCCCATAAAGTTCTGTTGGACAGCACTGCTCTAGAGCTTTGCTCAAACTGTTCTCTGTACTACCCTGCATTTTTAAAAGTTTTTCCAAATAAGAAGAAGAAAAAGAGAGAGCTTCGGTCCATTATCAGGAACAAAGTGACGCTGACTCAATGAAGCAAACATAAACACAAAGGGCCCCTGAACACATGACGAGATGCTCAGATCAGTCCGTATCAGAGAAATACAAATTACACTAGATTGAGATAAACAGCCTGTCTGATCGGGAATAAGCCAGAAAGTTCGTAGCACACACTGCAGGTGGGGCTGTGGGTAGACAGGCTGTCTCAGATACATCAGCAGGAGTCTAAGCTGATTGTTACCACTTCTAAGCAGGGTAGGTTGGCAATTTAAATGCACATGCCCTTTTATTCAGCGATTCCACCTCTGGGCATTTTCATTAATCCTAGAGATAAACGTGTTCGTGGTGTAAACAGCAGAGATGCAGGACTTTCACTGCAGCCTATATATCAGACAAAGGAAGCACCCAAATGTTCACGGATAAGGGGCCAGCCAAGTACATCAGAGCAGTGGAATACGATGCAGCCGTGAAAAGGAGAGGGCGTGGTCTCTGACCATAGGGAAGGGGAAGGATAGAGTGTGAAGGGGGATGAGTTAGAATATACATGTGTATTTGCTTATGTTCACCTGTTTTCAATGTAAAAGAATACACAAAGCTAATTAATGTGGTTGGCAATCAGTGAAAAAAGGAAAGGTGAGGAGATTTGGGGCACAACATTTTTAGAGTGAGAGAGAAGGCAGAGTGAAGACAGCCCTTGCAGGTGCCCAGTGCTGGTCACGCCGAGCCTCAGCAGCCGAGCCCAAACCACTGCCCTCACAGCCACCAAAAGTTGGCACACTGGCTTCCCTTGCGCCCCCAAGCCCTCCCATTGTTTCTCCACCCAGGCTGTCTCCAGACGGCACTGTTCGAGAGATCTTTCAGCAAGATGGAAGCTACCCAGCCTCACGGGGCTACTGACTGCTTGAAAGGTGGCTGGTGCAACTGAGCAATGGAATGCTTCACTTAATCGTAATGAAATAGCCACACGCGCCTAGTGGCTACGGTACTGGACAGGACTGCTCTCAACGCATCTGGTTCTTGGGTCTGCCATCATCTCTGTTCGGAAAGGCAGCTAAGAATCGTGAAGCCAGATCTAAACCGTGCTCAATACGAGCTGGTGCACTGTGCAGTGAGTTGTAGAAGTGTGCAAGGCATTCAGACAGAATTCCTGAAAAGATGGTCAAGTTAAAGAAGGAGGAATGAGAGAGGGAGAGAGGGAGGAAGGAAGGGAGGAAGAGAGGGTGGGAAGGAGAGAGGGAGGGTGGGAGGGAAGAAGGGGCCTGAGTCCCCATGACAGCCGGCGCTGGGGAAGCTGGCCTCCCTGCACAGCCTTGCAGATGGGGCCCTCCTGTAGGTCCTTGTTCCTGCGCAAGTGGGGAGGCTGTCCTGGGGAGGGCTGAGCAAGAGCCATTCAAAGACAACGAGAGAGAGGCCAACTACTGCCTGGAAAGACAGAATCTCCACCAGGACAGATGAGAAGCCCAGCCACGCTCCTCTGCAGGAGTCAGACCTGCCTCTGCCGGGTTTCCTTTCTGAAGGCCTGGCTCAGAGGGCAGCCGGCCAGAGTGGAGGAGGAGGAGGGAGGTTAGCTCTGCCCTTGCCATCTCCCCATCTGAGCCTGGCAGGAGGTTTTGAAGACCATTCCTCTGCCATGTTCCATGAGCTGAAGTGGGGGCATTTGCCTCTGCGTAGTGGGTGCGTGATACTGACAAAGGGACGCCGTCAGCCTCCCTGGGGACCGGGGTCAGAGGGGTGGAATGGGACTGACACTGGCGTCCCAGACACATGCTCAGAAGCCTTAGGGCTCTCCCTGATTGCAAGGACAGTACCTGCACAAAATAGACACTCAACAAAGAATTGAAGGAACAACTAACGTAATGGGTGTGGGTTCTGGAGCCAGACCACATGGGTCCACACTGCGTTTGCTGGCTGTGCCGCCTCGCACCAACGCCTACCCTCTCTGAGCCTCCCATGGCTCCTGGGAGGCAGGAACAGATCACGTAGTGCTCAAGAAAGGGGGGCTGCTACAGTGAGGATGAGAAATCCACCTGAGCCCAGAAGACTGCTTTCCACCTGACGGGCCGTTGGCATCAGTCTGGTCTCACCGCTCATGCTGGGTCAGCACTGTGTCTGCAGACAGACTTCTGAGCGGCTGGTCTTGTGGCCCAGTGCCACCCAGCTCCGCTCGTCAGGGGTACCCCTTCCCAGTGCTCCTGGGGTCCTGCCTGGCATCTCTGCGTAGCGCAGGCTGCGCTCCCCAGCTCTTGCGCTTCTTGCCTGAGGGGGAGCCTCACAATAGGGGGCCCCAAGAGCAGGGAGGGTAGAGAGCAGCACAGGGAGACTCTCCACAAAGCACCCTGACTCCCAGCTAGAGCCCTCCCCCAGTGCCAGGCAGCCGAAAAACCTCTTGGCACGACGCGTCCTGGATCGGTGCTCCACAGACAAGTTCCGCGTGTCCTCGGATGTCCGAACCATGGCTGCCAGCTCATGGCCCCTGGGGATGGGCCCACTGGCCCGGGACTCCGGGCCCTAAGAGTCCACACCAGACCTGCCTTATTTCCCCCCCAGTGCCTGGCCTCATACCAAGAGGCCGGCAGCACCCCTTGAATGACATCCCTCCTCATGCCACCCCCTGGTCTCCCCACCCCAAACTCAGAGACTGTGAAATACAAGGACAAGACCAGAGATCCTACCAAGCTCACTCTCCTTCCCCTGGATAATGAATGGAAGCAGGCCTCGTTGCCAGAGTAACCATTCAAAATCCATTTATGTGAGGAAATCAAGAATCCTGTTTATGCTCATTAATCTATATTAATAAAGCCCTTGACTGCAGAGGGCTCTGGGGGACTCCATTCCAAAGCACCCCCCACCCCCATCCCATCCTATCCCCAGCCAACTGGGTTGTCACACCACCCTGAGTGGGCCAGCAGACAACAGGCTCCCTGGGGCTGAGCAGCCCCTGGAATGTGGTCTGTGCGCACCGAGCCGCAGCAGGGCTCACGGACGGGAGAGGGGGGAGCCCGGGCCAAGCCCCTGTCTGGGGAGGCTGAGAACGCTCAGGGAGAAAAGCATCGTCTAGTCCAGAAAACAGGACTCATCTACCCTACATGCTGGGCCCCCAGTGGAGTGTTCAGCTCCTCCTAGTTGTTGCCAAGGGCTCTGTTATGAGGGCCCTACAGCAGGGGGACTGGGACCACTGTGTGTCCCTGTCAGCCCCCCATCCCAGGTCCTGGCACCAGAGTGGGTGTTCAGCGCATGGTGACAAGTGAGTGAAAAGGTCAACTACATTGGGGATTCTAATTTTAGCCCTGGATGAGAAAAGTTGAAGGGTGATTAAGAATTAGCCTTCAATTAGACCACATGGAAATTCAAACCTTAGACGGGATCAAGCCTGAGTCCCCTTCCCACCTGTGGCGGGCCCCACGTGCATTCAAGCCACCTGGAGTGCCAGGCTGAAATGCAGGTATCTGGGCTCTGCTCCAGACCTAGAGACTCAGAATCATAGGGGGGTGGCAGTGAGGGGAGTCACAAGCCTCCTGGGAGCTAGCTGTGCACACCAAAGCTCAGGAACCCCCTCTTCTTGCCAGCGAGAAGACAGAGGGGCAGCCAGTTGGCCAAGGGCCCCTTGCAAGGTAATGTCGGGAGAAGGTCTGCCACCCAGCTCTGATCAATGCCACACTTGCTGAGATGGGGAGGCAGAGACATGGTGCCAGACCTCAATTTGTTGGGGGGACAGGCTGACATAAGGCGCTGGGCATTTGCAGCAAGATGGGTCTCAGCTGCACATGAGCGGACGGGGATCTGGCAGCCTTTTAGCCAGTGGAGTAGATGCAAGCCAGGCAGGGAGGCTCAGCCCAGTGGGGTCTTCAGGAAGAAGCACAGCTACTGGTCTGGGGTCCACTGCTACGTGGTGGCAGACAGCCAGCAGAAACAAGAGTGCAGGGAATCGTTCAGGGGAGTTCTGATTCGGGTCTGGCCATCTTGGCTCTGCCACCTACCAGCTGTGCGACCCTGGGTACCTACTCCCTGAGCCTCCGCTCCTCATCTGGAAACCAGGAATAGGGAGAGCTCCACCTTCCTGGGGTAGCTGGGGGTGGGGCTGAGATGGTGTAGGCTGCTCAGGTCCTTTTGGGCTCCCTTCCACCCATGCTCATCCCTCCCTGTTTCTACGCAGACAGAGGGGAGGAGGGCAAAACAGGAGCTCCCAGACTGAAGGTCCCAAGCCCTTCCATCGCCTGCTTCCCCGGCTCCCAGCCCCACCAGCCTCCAGGCTGCCTGCCCACAGTGCAGTTAAGTGCTAATTCACCTTCTGTTTCATTAAGCACATCCTTAACTGCCCATCAGGGCCAAGTAGACTCCAGTTGGACTCCCAGGGTGGCCATGAAGAGTTAATAGTGTTTCAGCTGCAGAGTGAGCCAGCCCAAGCAGTCTTTTAGGGGTAAATGATTGGTTCCTATCAAGTGTGGCTTGAAAAGCTGAGGTGGCTCAGAGCTCCATTCCCACTCCGGGGTCCTCAGTGTGGCCCAGGTCTGGGGGCACAGCCTCTGGGGACAGACCCAAGTTGGACCACATCTCTATCCCCTGGTAGCTGAGGGACTTCAGACGGGTTACTGAAATTTATCTGAAGCCCACTTACCCCTCTGGAAAATGGGATTGAAAATGCTAGTAGCCCCCTCCTGGGACTCCTCTAGGGCTTAAATGCCATCGTGTATACAAGGTGCTTAGCTCACAGCCTGACAAGAGACACACTCAATAATTGAAAGCTACTGTTTTTACCCAAGGACTTCCATTCCGGGACCGCAGCCTAGGTATGGATCTAATAAGATGTGTAGACACATCGATTACCATGGAGACCGCCTAATCTAATCCATGGGGGCTGCTCAGTGGCTGTTTATTGAGTTAAAGGAAAACAGGCATCTAATTTTAGCCCAAAGAAGAGAAAGTTAAAAAGCAACCTGAATAGTGGACTTTGGCTAGACAGTATGATCAAAACTGCTGTCATTCTCCGTCATGTGATAATGACTTTTAAAGGAAAGAAGCCATTCGCACTCACTGCGATCAGAGCTGCCCTGGTTTTCCTGGGACTACGACTAGCCCCACCTCCAGTGCCAGCCTCCTGATCAGGTCGGGGAAAGGCAGGCCACAACTACACTGCCCTAAGTACTTTCCTAAGTGGCCTGGTTCCAAAGAACCGAGCGGCTAACCAAGCACCCGGTACGCAACGTCAGGAAGAAAACCCCACAGCAGCTAACACAGCACGAGCTCGCCCACTTCTGTCTCTCCAGGTGGCAGGGGACCCATGACAAGGCCCCCACACAGCACTGCAACCTCTCCCCTCCAAGTAGGCACACCCTGGTGCCGCGGGCCAGGCGCAGGTGCATGGATGGAGCAGTGTTGGAGAGGCGATGGCCCTGTGGCTGGTGCGGGGAGACCTGGAGTGATCACCAGCTGGCTCCCCAGGACCCCGGTGTAGCAGAAGCCCCGTTGACTCAAACGCCCTGCTTGGGACCCAGGACTGAACCCCATGTGGAAAATGGGGTGGTAACAGCAGTGCCTGCCTCCCAGGGCTGAGCGAGGGGATGTGACACAGAGCTTGGAACGAGGACTTGCTCACTGGGGCTGTTCTCCTACACGACCTCATTTACAGACAGAAACTGAGGCCTGCGGTTTGCTGTCCTGCTCAGGGGGCTCCTTCCAGACGTCAGGTGGTGGCCCCCGCCCACCCCCAACTGTTAAAGCCCACTAGGTTCCCAGAAGGTGCCCGTGGCCCGTCCCCTCCCTCCAGGATGCCCTGGCTCCCGCTCTCCTGGAAGGTCCCCTGTGCTCTCAAAGCCCCTGAGCCCCGGTCCTCCCTGCTAGCTCGCACTGCTTCCTGGGATGGGAAATGTGTTGTCTTTTTTTTTTTTTTTAATTTAATTTAATTTTATTATGTTATGTTAGTCACCATATAGTACATCATTAGTTTTTGATGCATGATCAAAACAGGTTCATTGTTTTCGTGTAACACCCAGTGCTCCATGCAGTACGTGCCCTCCTTAATACCCATCACCGGGCTAACCCATCCCCCCACCCCCCTCCCCTCTAACACCCTCAGTTTGTTTCTCAAAGTCCATAGTCTCTCATGGTTCGTCTCCCCCTCCGATTTCCCCCCCTTCAGGTTTCCCTTCTTTCCCCTAATGTCCTCCATGCTCTTCCTTATGTTCCACAAGTAAGTGAAACCATGTGATAATTGACTATCTCTGCTTGACTTATTTCACTTAGCATAATCTCCTCCAGTCCCATCCATGCTGATGTAAAAGTTGGTTTTCATCCTTTCCGATGGCTGAGTAATATGCCATTGTATCTAGGGACCACATCTTCTTTATCCATTCATCTGTTGAAGGGCATCTCGGCTCTTTCCACAGCTTGGCTATTGGCAGACATTGCTGCTATGAACATTGGGGTGCATATGGCCCTTCTTTTCACTACATCTGTGTCTTTGGGGTAAATACCCAGTAGTGCAATTGCTGGGTCATAGGGTAGCTTTATTTTTAATTTTTTGAAGAACCTCCACACTGTTTTCCAAAGTGGCTGTACCAACGTGCATTCCCACCAACAGTGTAAGAGGGTTCCCCTTCCTCCACAACCTCTCCAACATTTGTTTCTTGCCTTGTCAATTTTTGCCATTCTGACTGGTTTTCCACTTTGTCGGGCACCAGGGCAAAAGCAATTTACAAATAGCTGAGGAGAGCGGCGGCGGGAAGTGTTTTGCAGTTCGTTAAGCTGTGGTAACCGGGGCTTCGAGAGAGACACTGGCAGCCATGCGGGAGCACCTGCTCATGCAGACCAGAGGCCTGGCTGCGCCCAACAGGGTGGGTTACGGACGGGGCCAAATCAAGGACGGGGGCTGCTAGGGACCCCATACCTGGTTACTCCATCCTAGATCCACTGTGATGTCTCCCTTTACTTCCCAGAGAGAAAATGCAGAGGAGGAAGAAGTCCTCATCTCTATGTTCAATGTGTTCATCTATGTGTCCACCACCTCATTTCAGAAATGCTCCAAAGTGGATAACAGTCCTCACTCTGGGGAAGGGATCCTGCACAAGAGATCTTCTGGGGGTCTAGCCAGAGCACTTGGGCTGCAAGCACCAGTCACTGACTGCCACCCCTGAAGACGGAGGTAAGGCCACAGTGGGCGAAGGGATGGTGGTCACCAGGTGGAAGGAGTGCTGTGAGCCACACTTTGGAGCCCCCACACCTGGAATGAGGGCTATCTCCGTGGCAGGACCCCCACCCAGTCCCTGCTGTCTCTGTTCTTGCAAAGGGCTGGCTCCTGTCCATTTCAGACTGCAGATTTCTCCACACACCATCCCAACTCCGGGGGAGAAAGCCTGGATGGCTCGGGTGGCCTGCCCACCCAGGGCTTCACCAGCAGTGCCCCTAAGACTATGGCAAACAGGAGGAACAATCCCCCAAAGTAGACTACATGAAGAAGGGAAATGGAAGGTCAGAAGACCCAAACAATGATGTTCACCACCATGGGCCAATTTTTGGTTTTATAGATGAGGAGACTGGAGGTCAGAGTGGTTCAGTGACTTGCCCAGTGAATTAATGGTGGAGCCAAAATCCCCAGTCTGCTCCAGATTCTAAGCTGAGCTCTCCCTGCAACAGGGTTCAGTCTCCTGAGTCTGTTTGCCCTTGGCTTAGATCTCTGTCCCTCCAAACAGCAAGCAATAGCCACTCAACTGCGATTTCTGGCTGTGTTGGCAGGGCAGTCATTTTTTAGCCTCGGGAGTCTCTGGCTCTGCTGAGAGAGCTGACTCTTGACCACCTGTTGTGCACCTGTTCTTCCGTGTGCCCGCAAAGTCTGGTCTTCCCTGAGGCTGGGGCACTCAGATGGGGCTCCATCTGCAGGCCGAGCGGCCACCCGGAGATTACAAGGCACTGCCCAGCAGAGAATGCTGTTGCCAAGAGACGGCCCACAGGCTGAGGACTCAGCACCACACGGGAGGCTGAGTTCACGCCCCTGGGACCCCTCTGCCATCCAGACAGCTGCGCCCTGGAGCAGCATGGCCACCATAAGGAAGCAAGTGAGCCCTTACTGGGCTTGCCAGGCTGTGTTCTGGTTACATCTTGCAGCCCTTACATCAACCCAACAGTGTGCAATTGTTGAGGACCGGCTGCTGTGTTCCCGGTGGGTGACCTTGGACAGGTCACTTCACATCTGTGAGCTCCACCTTTGTCACCGGAAAATGGAGCTGCTGTGAGCATCATTCAGACGATGGACAGAGTGCTTCGCACAGTGCCGGGCACACAGCTGACACTGGGTGATAGAGCGGTGGAAGAATCACTGCGGTGGTAGTTGTTATCCTGAGAACTGAAGGATGAGAAGCATCTGAGCCATGGAACAAGTGAAAGCCTGAGCCCTCTGGCTTTACATCAGGAGAAACTGAGGCTCGGAGAGCTGAAGTGACCTGCACGGGGACATACCGCTCATAGACCAGGAGCTAACCGACCCCAACGCATCTATGTATATTCTTTCAACTGCACCACGCTGCCTCTGAGAGGTCTTGGTCAGTGTCCCAGCCACTTGCACCCCTAGCCTGAGTCTCAAGCCCCACACCCCCCCACCCCATGTCTCCAGGCCACGGTGGCTCCCCATGGGCCCTGGCCTTGGATGGCCTGATGTGACTGGCAGTCTCAGTTCTTAAAAATGCCTTCATGGCCAGGGTGCCTGGGTGGCTCAGTTGGTTAAGCACCTGACTCTTGATTTTGGCTCAGGTCATAACCTCAGGGTCATGAGATCGAGCCCCGTGTTGGGCTCCATGCTCAGCGGGGGAGTTTGCTTGAGATTTTCACTTTCCCTCTCCCTCTGCCTCTCCCCCTGTGAACGCTCTCTCTCTAAAATAAATCTTTTTTAAAAAATGCCTTTACATCCAAACTTCACTGGAGCACCTACCTCTCACTTGAATTTTCCCATTTTTCTTTCCAAGGCTCCCCTGTACCCTAAGATAGCACTCCCAGCCCAGCAGAAAGCCTGCTTGCCTTGATTTGATCTCTCCTGTATCAGCACATGGGGCTGGTGCCTTAACCTTCTTGCTGTGCTTGCACAGCACCTCCCCACCTCACAGCTTGGATCAGTTTGACTTAGCATGATTTTCAGTCAATGTGAGAACTCCGGGTCTGTGGGAACTAGGGAGTAGCTGACTAAACCCAGGTTATCCTTGGAAAGCCTGAGAGTAGAGGGTGCAAGGAACCCAGAAGAGAGGGATTCCCCCCCGCCCCAGTGCCCCAGGGAAGATCTCCCAGCTACAGGAGATCCACATGCCAGGGACTTCAACCACCCATCTTTCAAAGCTTCCTCTGATGGGTTGAGTTGCCATGTCATTTTAGCTAAAGCTAGGCTGGTAATACCAATACCAACCCAATTCTCCAGTCCCTGATTGGAAGCCAAAAATGTACTGTCAACACCAGCAAGAGGGCAGTAGAAGCAACACACAGGTGTTAACACAGACCCTTTGATTTGAAGATAAACATTTAAGTCATCTCAAAACAGATTTTTTACTGGCAGAGCTTGGCAGCCTGCCATCAGACCCAACACCACGTGCATGTTGGGATTATTGCAGCTTCCCTGTGAGCTTCTAAAAGAGGACTGGCAGCTCAGGTTCGAGGACTGTTATTTCATACCCCTTTATAACCCTGAGAAACCCATGGGATTAAAAAAAAAAAAAAAACTTTTTGGGAAAGTTTTTGATTTATGGAAGAATTGGAAAGACAGTACAGAGCGTTTCTATAAATCCTTCCCTCAGCTTCCCTGAGTGTTAAAACCTGATGTTTGGTTCATTTATCAAAATTAGGAAATCATCATTGGTACCACACTATTAACTAAGCCACAGATTTTATTCAGACTTCCCCAGCTTTTCCACAAACATCCTTTTTTTCAATCCCAGGATCCCACATTGTGTTTAGTCGCCATGTCTCCTGGAGTCTTTTGTAACCTAATCACAGAAGTGATGTTCATCACTTTTGCTGGATTAGAAGTGAGTCATTAGGTCCAGCTCCCACTTGAGGGTGAATGAATACCAGGAGGTGGGGATCACAGAGGGCCATGTCAGAAGCTGCCTACCACACTTCTGGAGAGTGAGGCTAATAACTGCCTTAAATAATTGAATGCTCTTAAAATGTGCACAAAGCACCTGCCATACAGGCGGACAGCCAGTAAATGGCAACCATTACCCATAAAGTAGGCGCTTGGTTCACATCTATTTCCTTTCCCTCTTTTATACTGTTTGAGCCATCTCCTTTCATTGATAGATGTGTTCACCAAGCACTAGCTCAACTAACATGGCCCTTCCTTTGTTGCCCGATGCCCTGTCACCGTTACATTGTTACATACCACCACCCTACCTAGCTTCCTTATGGGTGAACCCAGTCACACCCAAGAGAGAACTTTTCCCAGCCAGGGACGTGGTTTTCTTGGGCCTCTGTTCAGCTAGTTCCAGCTCTGTTCGGCTTTGTGCTATTTATAGTTCCCTGGCTATTACAGTCAGGGGTGTGCCTATATCCTTGTTTACAGATTCTAGATTTGGGCCACCGTGACTTTCAAACAAGAGTACATCAGTTCATTCTGGACAAGAGGTGGTGTATTTGTGTAGTTGTGTGGAAAACAAAATTGATGTAGAATTGGGGGCTGGCGGGGGGAAGGTTGTTTCTGGCACCTCCCAGAGGCTCCTTAGTAGAAGTCATTGCCCCGTGCAGTGGATCCCAGTACCCAACAGTCACCAACAGCCATTCTTCCCTTCCCCCTTCCTAACAGAGGCCTGGCTCAGTTCAGGTCCATCCTCCTCCCATGGCCACTGGGAAGTTGAGCCCAGTCTCAGCCCCAGCAGGGAGACGTACCTAAGTCTCCCATGGTGGTCCCAATCTCTTTCCCACTTATTAGTTTGGGCATATCTATGTATCCCAACTTCCCCAAAGTGGGGGGGGGGAGCTGGGGAACAAGGTCGTCTTCTCAAGTGGCTGGCCTCATGGTCTGACAACCATAGCAGCCGAGATGACCCTGAAGGAAGCAATTCCAGAATAAAGCTAACATACCGAGGCTGGCAGAGCAAAGAACTGGAAGAAACCTGGCTCCTTAATGATGTCAATGAGCTGCTATATTTATTGACCCTGGCACTGCCCAATCTTGGGACTTTTGTGAGATAACTCGACTCCCTTAATGTTGAAGCTAGTGGGTCTCTGAAGTAAAACAAGATGATCCACAGAGATGCAGGAAGAAAACATGAACTGTAGAGGTTTTTAAGAGTAAAGAAACTTTACCCAAACACAATGCACACGTAGGGGTCAGGCAGCGCGAAGACACGAGGTATGCCACAAGAAGCGGCGAGAGCTCCGCGAGCAGAGGCGGCGACCCACGCGCCATCCTCTTGCAGAACAGAGGAGTCTGTGTGGCAAGTGAACTCACGGATTTGATCTTACGTAAGGGCACGCTTACAATATTTTATACGATGGGGAAATTTAAATCCCAAATGAGGCTGCTGGTTTTCTTAAAAGTATTGTCAAACTTAAAGATGGCATGTATTTATTGAGAAAAAGAAAATGTTTGCAATTTTGCCAACCTTTCCTGTGGTGACAAGGGCCTGTCAGTAATATGCAATGTAAAAGGTATTAAAAAAAGAAAAAAAAAAAGACTATCTGACCCTTCAAAGTAAAGAAGATATTCTAACAATGAGTAAGAAAGCAGCTACCTTTTCCAAAAGAAATTCATGTTAAAAGCATTTTGAAAATGGTTAGACATGTTTCCAGCTTTATGAAAATGTATTACCAAAAACTGTCACCTATAAAAACTCTCTTAACACTTAAACCTTGGGAAATGAAATCCAAAAATGACTTTCAGCAAGTTTTGAACCCATTTCTTTTTTAACCAATAAAAATGCCACACTTGCAACTGAGCAAGAACAAGGTACTGGCAGTGAGAAAGATGGAAATTTATTATAAAGATTTCAACAAACACTTTTGAAGACTAGATGGAGTTGAAAGTCATTGGGACCCACAGATCTTAACGAAGTGGCTTTTTTAGCTACAATAGCCACTAAAACCCAGCATTAAAATAAACTTACCTTAGAACCAGAAATTAATTTTTATCACAAAATGTTAAAACTAGAAGTTTCAAAAATAATGAAGCATTTTTAATTGTATAGCTCTCACTAAAAGAAAAAAAATTTTTAGAGCAAAAGGTATTTTTTTAACAATACACATAAAAGATATTTTAAACATTTTCACTTTTTCCTGATTTTTTTTTGCCTTATGTGTATTGGTATAGTACGTAAACATTAATTTAAAAAATATACATGTCTATATACACATGCTGAGGTGGGTGGTACTCTACACGCACTCGGGTGACTGGTTTGGACAGCGATGTTTCATGCCATTCCTTACATCCTTAGAACAAACTTCTCCAATCCCCCAAATATTAACTATACTGTCTTCTAACTTTTATAACTTATTCTTAAATTTTTAGTCCAACTGGAATTTCTTTTGGTGAATGGTCTTACGGGAATAAATTTAATTTTCTCTACTTACACCAGCACCTTTTATTGAGTAATCCATCATGGTCAGAATTATTTCAAAAAGCCACCTTTAATGTACTCTAAATTCTTAAAAGCATTTGGGTCTATTTTTAAAACTACTTTCCCCTGAACGGTCCATTTTTATGAGTGTAAAAATTTAATTGCACTTTAAAGATTTTTTTTGGTACAGCAAGTTCCCCTTTTTCTCCCCTTACAATGAAGATCCTCTTATTTTCATCTGTTATACTTCCATATGAATTTTTAATTTGTATTAAAAATAAATACTCTATGGCATTTGGATTGACTTTGCACCGAATATACACACCAACTCAAGAACTGACATATGTACAACGGTCAAAATGTTCCTATTATCAAGCGCTTATAAGCCCGTGTTGCTCTCTGCTTTCCTTCCACCCCATCCCTAAGGACACCATGATCTTACATGTTGTTAGTCTTCCTTTAGTTTTACTACTCATGAATCATTCTGACTTCTTTAACTCGTGATTTCTGAAATTCACAATGTGCAAAGCTCCACACTACCCTCACTGCTCTCTAGAATTCCACTGCACTGGGGATGGGCATTTGGCTTTCTTCTTCCTTCTTTTTATTATAAACAACGCTGTTGCGACCATTCCTGTGGGTTTCCTGGGTGTATACACCCATACAGGAGTTTCTCTGAGCGTAAATCATTGCCTGTAAGATAGATCTGTGGTCAACTAGATAATACTGTTTTCCAAAAGTGCTAGTACAGACTTACATGCCAACAGCAGCAGATGAAAGAGACCCTGCAATCATAATCTGTCCAATTGTTGGTATTTTCTGATTGTTTAGTGGCTGCCAATTTGGTGGCCACGAAATGATAATAATGGGTTCATTTCCTGATGACTAATCAAGTTAGACATCTTTTCAGGTTTATGGGTCATTTCTGTCCCTTCTGTGAAATGCTTGCATCTTTGCCCATTTCTCCCCTTTTTGTTACTGATTTGCATGCAGATAGCTTAACAAGTTAGGTATGTTGTGAGTATCTGTATTGTATTCCACTTTGGGCTTATTTTTTTCACTCTGTGGAATGTTCAGTAAACAAAAGTGCTCTATCATCGCAGTCAAATCATTCATCTTTCAATGTTTTGCACCTCCTCCTTTGTTTACAAAATCCTTCCCTTCCCAAAAGTCATAAAAACATTCTTCTATATTGTCTTTTAGAAGTTTTATAGTTTTAACTTTCCTATGTGAACCTTTAATCCACCTGGGATTGCTTTTTGTGCCTGATGCAAGGCAAGGGCCAAGTCACTTTTTTTGTGAAAAATTACTGAATCCCCGTTTATAAATAATCCATCCTCGGGGCGCCTGGGTGGCTTAGTTGGTTAAGCGACTGCCTTCAGCTCAGGTCATGATCCTGGAGTCCCGGGATCGAGTCCCACATCGGGCTCCCTGCTCAGCGGGGGATCTGCTTCTCCCTCTGACCCTCCCCCCCTCTCGTGCTCTCTCTCTCTCTCTCTAATAAATAAAATCTTTAAAAAAAAATAATAATCCATCCTCTTCCCCAAGGTCTGCCACGACTGCCCTTTTAAAAATTAAGTTCTCGTACTAATTGGGTCAGTTTCTGAGCAATTCATCCTTGTCTGTTCATCTACTCGTACTCTCTGTATCAATTCGACATTGTCTTAATCACTACATTTTACGGTAAGCTTTTTGTTGTTGCTTCTTGAGATGTCTGAGTAATGGTTTCTGTTTTTTTTGCATTTTAGAGGAAGTTTTAAAATCTGGTCATGCCAGTTCCCTTCACACTTCATTCTTTTTAAATAGTGTTCTGAATACCCTTGCCCTTTGCTCTTCCATTTACATTTTGGGATCAGCTTGTCAAGTACCACAGTGAAAACCACTGGGACTTTTGGTTGGCATTGCATTAATCTATTAACCAGTTTGGACAAAGAGTTGAGACCGAGATCATCTTCTCCATTACACGCTCTTCATTTATTTAGGTCAATAAAGGTGTTGGGTTTTTTTAAATCATCATTTTCTCATTAAAAGGCTTACACAGCTCTTAAGATGTATTCTTACATACTTTATATTGTTTTGTTCCTACCGTAAATTTTATTTCTTAATTACATTTAAATTTTTAAGACGTTACAGCTTGTAGCTGGATGCATGGAAATATAACTGACATTTGCATATTGTTCCAGGGATCTTGATAACTCTTAAGTCTTTTTCTTTCTTTTAAAGATTTTATTTATTTGACAGAGAGAGACACAGTGAGAGAGGGAACACAAGCAGGGGGAGTGGGAGAGGGAGAAGCTGACTCCCCGCGGAGCAGGGAGCCCGACGCGGGGCTTGATCCCAGGACCCCAGGATCATGACCTGAGCCGAAGGCAGATGCTTAATAACTGAGCCACTCAGGCGCCCCGATAAACTCTTAAGTCTTTTAATTTGCCTTGTAGACTCTGGATTTTCACAATCTGATCATATTTTAGTCCATTAACAGATAAGTCACAGAATGATTTTCTAATATTAACCAATTTGCTTCCTGGGATAAATCCAATGCGGTCATCATTCCTTTCCTTATACTTTAAATACAATGTTAGATTTGGTTTGCAAAAAATGCCTATTTTCAGGGCGCCTGGGTGGCTTGGTCATTAATTGTCTGCCTTCAGCTCAGGTCATGGTCCCAGGGTCCTAGGATCGAGCCCCGCATCGGGCTCCCTGCTCCACAGGAAGCCTGCTTCTCCCTCTCCCACTCCCCCTGCTTGTGTTCCTGCTCTGGCTATCTGTCAAATAAATAAATCTTAAAAAAAAAAAAAATGCCTGTTTTCTTATTGGAAGGTGCAGGGAGATTTTATATATCTCCATCAGGTCTAATTTATTAGTTGTGCTATTTAAATCTTCCATGCCCTTCATCATCATGATCGTGTCTTCTTCATGATCTATTAATCAGGGAGGTATGTTTAAAATGCCCATTATATTAGTAGATTAACCTATTTCTCTTTGTAGTTGTAGCCATTTTTTTAATACATGTTTTGGGGTATACGATGAGTCACTTAAGGTGCATAGTTAAGAAGTTCAGAATTGTTCTGTCCTGGCCAATGAAACCCACTGCCCAAGGCAGAGGCTCTATCATGAGTAATCTGGGGAGGAAAAAGGGCTTAATACGGAGAGACTAAGGTTGAGAAAAATAACCTTACCCAAGAACACACAACTCAGTTAAGCTAAAACAGACTTTTGCTCTCAGATTATCTGTATATGATATTCCTTCTACCAAACTATGTTCTTTGAAATCCAAAATGTTTTGGAATTTTAGATTATGAAGACATAAGCCAATAGAGGAAATAAACACACATCAACACACACAAAGAACTGACTCTAGTAGAAAAGTTTTATGCTCAGTAAAAAAAAAAAAAAAAATCTGCTAAAAGAAGGGAGAGGATTTAAATAACTCCCTATGTGGCTGAAACAAAAAGCTGACGGAGGAAACTGTCAGGTGATTTCAATGCAGAGAGTAAAAGACAGTCATGGAATCCTGCTGTGTGCGGTAATCAAAAAGAAGGTACCAGTACAACACAGGTCAGGTTTTAAGAAAGAACAGGATGACAACTGGCATTCTGAGAACACAGCAGGAAGGACACTTGAAGAGAGAAAGCAAGAGAGACTAAAACTGTAAAGTGAGATTTCAAAAAACCTAGTGAATAATTATTAATTTCATAGCAAGAAACCACAAAGGGTTATTTTTTAAAAGTGTGGTATCATCAATGCAAAAAACCACCAAGTCAGAAACTTTTGATAAAGGTCCACAATGTGCCAGTGTTTAAAGAAAAACAACATATACATATGTACATATGTATACATACTACATACATATGCAGAGCAACTAAATGTATATAATTAAATACACACACCACACCGTTTTTTTTTTTTAATCACTGGTACAAGGTCAAGATGGACACTGACCCTGCCAGCTGATTAACCAGCTGACAGAACAGACAATGTGCTGAGGGTGGTTATTATTTAGGAGGCATTATGAATATACTGAAAGCAAATCATATGTTCTGTATAACAAGTTACTGTGAACCAAGTATCAACATAACAAGCCAAGGACATCTGTACAAGATTTATTTCATTAACCACAATGTTTTCGAGTGATGGTATACACCCTTAATACAGAAGGAGTGAATCCAAATCCATCAAGAGTTAAAGGTCAGAGCCAAAGTCAGTGGCTTTAATCCCCAATCAGTAAGAGTTTCATCCACCATTTTGTTTTTCTTGGATTGATAAAAGAGATGGTGCACAGAACACCCTGTTCTAAGCTCCACCATGCTTTCCAACAAATAAGCACCACCAGGGACTAGACTTCATTGCTTCATCCTTGCTCTGGCTGTGCTGGTGGGTGGCAAGAGCCTCTTGTCTGCATTTGACCTCCTATTTATTCATAAGCATTCCTGTTTCCAGCCATAACTCCCCACAACTTCACATTTGAATAATTTCTCCTGAATCGCATGGTCTTAATATTGACAACCAGGGCTAATGAGAGCGATTAAATTGCCATCTGTTTAACAAAACATACCCTTCAAAGAATATCCACAGTCTTATTGCATTTAGTACATCGTCACCACATTGAAATGACATGTTAGAATCAATACAAAATATTTATTTTTTTTCCAAACCACAAAATTTACCCCAGAGCCACACTATAAATTTCCTAGAATTATAAACCATTAACATTTTTCTAAACAATGCAGTCCAACCAGAAATGAAGATAATTTTCGACCAGCAGGGGTACAATGTATACTGAGGTCCTGTAAGAATGTACCTCTGATGAGGATTTTCTCTAATGCTCCCACAGCCACACTATCAACATCAGCAGAAATAGTCTATGTACTTGTGCCACTCGGCTCTGTAAAGAAGTTCAAAATAGGATCTTGGCCAGGCAAGGAGGAAAAGTGTCAGTGACCGAGTTCATCAAAACTAAGGGGACAAAACAGGTATCATTACCCTTGAAAAAGAACAGGGGTCCTTTCATCGATTCTGGTGGCCAGAAACTAGGACAAATTTCCACTAGGCAATGAAAGTAACAAGAAAGCCATTTCTCCAAGAACTCCTATTTTAACTTCTGATAAACGTGAACTTCATCTTATGCAATCTTACTGAAAACTGCAACCACAACCGAAAAGGCCCTATAAACCTATTCTAGGTGTCAGTCAAGGGATTCACATTCTGATCTTACATTTTGAAGTCCCCTTAAGAGGCCTAGACCTGGAGTAAAGTAAACATAATACTCTGAAGCGCAATGAGACACCATAAAAAAAAAAAAAATCAGCTCAAAACATCCCAACTGACTGGATACCTAATGTAGGTTTTTTGTTTTGCTTTTTAGTTTTAGAATTTTTTAATACCTCAGATTAGTGTATATTCATAAAACAATGTTCAGTTATTTTTAATAATAGCTTCTTCTTAAACAACTGAATTTTAGCTCAAGGGCAATGCCCCTATAATAATCATGGAAATAATTAACTGCTATAAAACAGAAAAAACACAGAAGAAAATATAGCCAGTCTCAATAAGAAAAGAAGACAAAATCTGGAAGTGCTACTCTGGAGATTAAACAGGCTTATTTAAATACTATGATACAAGTGCTCCTGCTCACTTTATACTGCAGAAACCAATCGTGTTTGCTAGATCACCATGACCTTTGCTAGTACGAGTGCACAGACCACCATTCTGAAGCTCTCCTTTTGTGCTGAAAAACGTTCAAGTCCCTTGTTTGGTCAGTAATGAATATTGCAAGGTGATGCATGTGCAAACTCTTCCTGAGGAATTCTTCACGTGTGCAAATTTGCAACCCGACAGAAAGCACGGAGTCTGCACTCCAGGGGAGTGCGGCTTACATGGCTGGGGCACTGGAGACACACACAGCAGTAATGCCATGGGCGCCCATTCTCCTGACATCTCACTTACCGCTCAGTTTCCGTCCTATACCCCAAAGAAGGGGAGAGGAACTGCCTCAAACTTGTGAAAGGGACAGGAAAAAAAAAAAACTTTCCCACAAAATTTAATAATGCACAACTCATGCATCCAGGTTTGTGTTTCTTCTAAATCTACCTAAGAACTACTAGATTAAGAGTCACACTCTACGAAGTTTTGCCTTCCGCCCCACAGAAAAAAAAGCAGTAGCTCCTGTCAGGTTAGGGTGCAGCTGTGACAACAGAGACCAGGAGAGGACACTGTTACTGAAGAATAAGGCCAACTTTTAAAGTAAGTACCGTCTCTCAAAACCATAGTCATTTACTTTGACGGGTCATTGTTCAGGTGACCGAGCTGCCTTTCTTTCGGGGAGTCTAGCTTCAGGCTGCACATACACACCAGTCGGGCTCGCCGGATCAACTACATGTAGCCTAATGAGACAATCAGTGTATAATTTTCTGTCCTCGGTGATTTGGGCCCCACAAAAGCTAGGATTTAACTGGGGTGGAAAAACTAGACACTGTACTGGCAAGAAAAATACAAGTAAACATGAGAAGAAAATACTTTCTGGCCAACCGAGCTTAGTCAATACAAAATGGAGGGCAAATCTTAATTTCCTCTCCTGTTGCAAACCAAGAATTTTGTTAAACCCAATTAAATAAGCAAGGTCAATTTCTACTTAAAATAAAGAAATAGGTTTTTCATCCTGCAATGCACCTCAAGGGGCCAAGATGAGTAACAAGTCACATACACTAGGAGGATGCATGTATTTCTATAGTGCCTTCCACTCACGGCTTTGCAGTACTAAGCCCTGGCCCACTGTGAGCTGCAGTCGCTGCGCAAATATTTAGAGAGACTAAATTTTGCAAACTTGGCCCACTTTTTGCTAACACATACATAATAATAATAAAAGACAATATAAAATCTTTCTCCATTAACTTAATAATGCAAAAGCATCAGAAGATTTTAATGCCAGTTCACATCATAATATAATGCTTTTATAGAGAAAGTTCCATTGTTGGCCAAAGAATACTCTCCCAGAAAAAGCATTTGGGCACATTATTAGGATAATGAAGAACTCATCCACATTTAAAGAATCATCCCAATTTTATTCCTTTCAGAAGTATTATTAAAACCACTCAGGAGAGATGTTAGTCGCAGGTGTTATTTATAAGCCCGCAGCGAGCACTCCATGGCAAGGAGTAAAATTTGGACTTCACGATGGAATGCAATTCTTCCTTGACACCACAATGTTACTGGGGTAGCAAATCAACCTATACAGGGCACAGTGAGAGCCTGTATATATTCTTACAGTAATTCAGTGTTTATCAATACAATCTAAGATGCTCACAGAGTTAAACAAGTCCAATCCAAAGTCCTCTGCAAAATCCACCAACTCTGGTTTGTTTAAGTACTTAAAAAATAAATCTGACACCCTTTACGTTTACTTCTCAGAACAATAATTTTACAAATAGAGGACTTCTATTAGATGACTTCCTTGCTCCTATCATCACACTTCAAACTCTCCCATCCAGCCTGCTCGTGAAAAAAGACAAACTGAATCGGCAGAGGCACCTATATGAGAAACCTGACAATCAGAAGTGTGACACTATCCCTGATACATCTTGTTTTGCCCCAAGTTCTCTGAAGAGGTAAATATTAGTGTGACATAGCCAAACAGAATCAAGCATATGCTCAATTTAGAGTCAAGCAAAATTGAGAAAATATTTTCACCTGCCACATCTATTTTTCTTTGCCTTCCAAAAACAACTAGAATAAGCTTTGGAGTCTTTTGTAAGAAACTAAACAGCACTGTGGGTACAGAAAAAAAACAAAATATAGCTGTGTCACAGGTGGAAGGAAGCTTGAAACAGCAGTGCTACTTCTCTATTATACTTGAATATAATGCTAAAAAAGATGCAAACTGCAGACTTTTTTTTTAAAAAGTACCTACTCACCCATTTAAAATGAAATGGATCCGGAAGCCCACACCAATTATTATATTTGGATTTAATAACCATATCTGCTTCCTAGAGCACCACAGTAACTAGCTGTTACCACTGGAAATTTCTCCACAATACTAAAAAGGGAGCTTAGTGCTAAAGTACAGCCCACCCCTACACTAGCATCATGCCAATACTCCAGCAGCTGGTGAAATCATGTGAAGTGACAGAGGGAATGGATATGTTCTACAAGAGTTGGTCCCCAACATGAATATGAACATGCCACGGTGAGGCAGGGGGAGATCTGACCAATGAGCAACACACTTCTATTTTCCCACTTACTTAGCATCCTGCTACAAAGTCACACCTGACATCTTAGTGGGTTAGTCTGTGATACCATAAACTTTTTCAGGAAGCATTTGTGAGTTGAACATCATGGTCACAGAGTTGCAAAGTGCACAAAGCTCAAGGCACACAGTAGAAAAAAGTTGTGAACTGGTGAGGGGAAAAGTTATAGCAGAAGCCAAGTTAGCATTTTCCTTTAACAAGACTTTCTAATGCTAAACTCTTTTAATGACCAACTCTTTTAAAAGGGGTTTGTTTTGGTAATGGGTGAAAAACACTGTATTGTAATGATCTGCTTGATTTTAAAGCAAAAGAGATCCTGATGTGTAAAGCCAATATGCTGAAGTGCCAAGTCCACAAATGAACAAAACAAGTGCTTTAAAAAAAAAAAGATTCTTCGGCTCTTATATTTTTGGAGGAAGCTGCTGATGTCGGCTGCTGGATTTCCCTTAGCAATGGTCACTTTTCAAGACGCTTGTTCCTCATGGAATCTGTAGATAAACTCATTAAAAGATTGTCCCATTTCAAAATCATCCCCAAGTCTAGCAGCAACTGACTGTTTTTTTTGTTAGTTTTTTTGTTTTTTAAAATTACAAACCAAAGTAAGAAGTCCAACATCCTCTTCCAAGAACAACTTTGTGACAGAGCTCCTGAGTGTCTGCAGGCCCCCCCCGCTGTGCTCCGAATACAGTCTCTGCAGCTCCAGTGTGTCCTCTTTTCGGGAAGGAAAGTACATTCAATACATTCACTATCTGTACCCTCTGGAACTTGCACATGCTGATGAGCTGTCTGGAAAAAAAAAACATTGCAACGGGAAAAAGTATGAATAGCAGACAGCATTTGATAATGGTAAGAATCTCTTTATTTAATACATATTTCTCTCTCACCCTTCTCTCAATCCCCAAAAGGAGATTTAAAAAAAAAAAAAAAAAAAGCTGGCTGAAGTGTAAGGGGCTGTGTCATCAGGAACTGTATCATCATTCCATTCTAGTAGAGACTCCAGAATCTGGGAGGCTCTTGACAGCTGCTGAAAACCACTGCCACAAACCAGACTCCAGCGCTGCCACAACCCGCAGAACAGTCTGGCGTCAATCACAGAGTGCCTCGTGAGGCCACCATCAAGAACACTGCGGATTTCATTATACTCACCGCACGGTCCCCACCAGGAGCTGCCTGACATAACAAAACCATCAGAAATGGTAAGGAACATCATTACTTACTATAAGCCAACTCATCCCCAGCTCTTTTCCGGGACTGGTCACCTCTGGGGATAAGAAAAGAAGGAATCAACAGAACACTCAGACATCTTCAAACACCAAAACAGGAGAAATGAAAGAACTGATAACAGAAGTAAAGCACATATTTCAATTCTAACAACCTATCTTAAAACAGACACTAAACTTAAACAGTAGTACAGTCATATATAACATGAATATTCTTAGCTAAAAGGTGCTGCCTTTTAAATATAGAAAGCTATTAAATGAAGGAAGGGTTATCTATAAAAGTGGCTTACACTGGGTTCTAGAAAACAGGTTCAGACTAAAAATGTCTTTGAAGATAAACCTGAATTCTGCTACCAACATCCCTAGTGACCTGGCATATACTAGGACAAATTTCAGATATGAATCCAAAATGTTCCCCCCAAACGTTCCCCCCTTTTTAAGGAGGCTCCACCCCAGTGTGGAGCCCAACATGGGGCTTGAATTCATGACCCTGAGATCAAGAGTCAGATGCTCAACTGACTGAGCCACCCAGGCACCCCTCCCCCAAAAAGCCTTATTATAAGACCAAACACTGCTTAAGGCTTTGAAAAATCTCAGAATCTTAATGTATACGAATGCCCTTCCCGCAGGTGGGAGAACACGAACCTTCACATGTATTAAGCAGTTCATCTTCAACACCTATAGAAGTTCTAGTTCCATTTTACAGATAAGGAAATAGAGGTCCTGATTAGGTCCTGTGCTGCCTGATAAATCCTAGTTTTATCTCTCTGGTTTCTCAGACAATAATCCAGACAAATAACTAAAATGCTCGAGTAATGAGTAATAACAATGGATTTGCTAGCTTTTTCTTGCTCAGTCCCTCAGTGGCATCTACACAGTTCATCTCCTCTTTCCCAAAACAGTTTTGGCTCCACCCAACACTGTCCTTGGCCACTGTTTCTTCTCCGTGTATATATTTGGCTTAGTCTAAGACAGCAATCATACCAGCCTGTGACTTGAAATACTATCCATATGCCAATGACTCCCAGATTTCTGTCTCCAGCTCTCATTTCTTCCCTACACTTCAGACTTGTAGGTCCAACTGTCTCATCACCACTGTCACTTGGAAGATTGATAAATACTGCCAGTGTACCATGGTCAGTGACTCCACTCGATCCCCACTCCTTCTCCAGTCTTCCTCAATAAATGGTACTACTAGCCACCCAATTACTCAGACCAAAATCCTAGCTCATTCTTGATTTCTTTCTTCCTCTCATTCCAGAGCACTCTGTAGCAAAACATAATCCAAAATCAAACACTTCCCAACAACTCCCTGGCTACACTCCCAACCTTCGCCACTATCATCTCTCCCCCACACAATCTGCAAGAGTCTTATTATTAGTCCAGACCAGAGCCAGAGCAATCTTATGTAAAAGCATAAATTAAATTATTTCATGCCTCTGATTAAAGCCCTTCAGTGGCTTTCCATCACAGTTAAGAATCAATTCAAATTCATTTCCCAGTCCTATGAGACACGGCTCTTGCCTACCTCCCCACCCTCAACTTCTACCTCCGCTCACTGTACGTCAGCCACGCTGGCTCTCCTTCTTCCCTGGCACATGCTAGCACTTTCATACTTCCCATTTTCTCTGCCTGTAGCATGCCTGCCGCCAGTTAGCCATGTGGCTGTCTCCTTATCACCTACGTACGTCCTCACTGGAATGTCTCCCCCTCGGAAGGCATGTCATCTCCAGTTAGCTGGACCAGCCCTTCACTCATGCCCTGTCACTCACTCCCTCTTTATCCCACACTCTGTCTCAATTTCTTCACAGCACTTTTTATTATTTGAAGTAATTTGCTTACACGTTTGTTGTTTATCTCCTAACATTACAGCATAAGCTCCAAAAACACAGGAACTTGTTTACCCAGTACCTAGAACAGTGTCTAGCAGAAAATAAATATTTACTGAATTAACAAATCAGTGAATAATTGATAAATGGCCTCTACAGACAGACTATGAAGATGCTAGCCCAAGTAATTATTTCATGCTTCAGAGTGATCTTCTAGATTAGCAGTTTCCCTCTCCCTTTCTCTGGCTGTGCTTAAGACCAGGACAGAAACCTCTTGCTGGCCGAGGTGAGGAGTCTCAATGACCAGGCAGGAAGAGAAGATGTCAAAGGGCCTCCAAAGAGATCTTCTCTAGGTTGGGCATTTAGAGAAAAACATGCACCACATTTGGCATGAACCAGCCTTAGACGGCCTACAGAGCTCTTAACACCTGTGTCCTAATGCCCTTTTTAAATACCTCCTGTTAACACTATGCCTACAAAGCCAGTTGGCATCTCGTATTATTATTTACGCTTATGTATTACCTTACATGAGTACCATCACAGTAATATTCATCAAATATTCTGAAACAAGTAAGTTAATGCTGATCAAAAAGGAAGACAGAGGATTTTATATCTAGAACCTCAACTTCTATAGATAACCTTCATTCCCACACCTGAAAGGTTAAATAAAAACTGAACGTGCAAAAATAATAGGAGAAAAATGTAGATGTGAAAACAACAGAAGGCAGAGAGAGAATGTAGATGTGATCTACACAAGAGGCTGCCAAAGATACCTCCTAATGCCCCACATCTGGAAAGCTATGGCTGCCCTCAAAACCAGACCCCTGTTACTAAATGAAAAAGTGCCAATTTTAGAGTGACCCTCTCAGTTAAAAAATCAACAATACCCCTACAAGGTACCATTTTGTTCCAGAAATCAAAGTAACAATTACTCTGCAAAATACTTGCCTTTAAAAGCTATTTGGTACGAGCTTTGAAGAGGCCCAACAGGCTGGTTTGAAAGAGAATGTTCCATCTGAGGGCATGCACGTTAGAAGTTCCCAAACAAGGTTCCCTCCATAATGTAATCTCAGACACCAACCTGCCCTCCCCCACCCTCCAATAATCAATTCAATTACCCAGATAACTGATAAAAACAAAATGTTGCTCTTAGCTTATATGTTAATTCTAGCTTACAAATAAGTATATTTCCATGTATCTAAAGATGCTGCATATAAATTCCAGCTCAAATGAGAAATACCCATTAACTATAATTGAGGATATATTTGACAACATTCACAACATTTCCAAAACACTTTGAAGACATCCTGTGCCATCTACATCAAAGCTGGGTGCTGCCTTTCAGGACCATACCACGTAAACAAAACACAGTCCTAAATGAAAAAATAGTTTGCAAAGCTGAACAGGAATCATGTGACTTGTTAGGCATAAACCATAAAATGACTGCTCAATCGGAACAGCCAGTAACAGAATTCTTGTTGGATAGCCTATACTATATTCTCAAGGTTTTCTGCACCAGTGGACACCATTTCTTCCAAAACAATCCTAGTCAAATAATGATCAAAGGCAGCATCAGGTCTGCCAGGGCAGAATGTGGAAGGCCCATACACAAGAGCTGGAAGCATAGGCAGATTCTCTCTCAGCTGCTAAGTATAGGACGGGTGCACATCCTTTCCGATGGGTCTGGGCCAGCTCAGCAGTGGACTGCAGGAAGTCCGAGAATGCAGGTTAGGCAGGACCTACAATGTGCAAAGTACCCACCAGAATAATTTGTAAGGCAGACTTCAGTTCTCATATTAATGTATAATATGTTGTTAATTCTAGAAATGGCCCAATTTGGTTTGTACAACAGTTTAATCGTATCACCTCTTGGAATACTAACGTTTAAATGCAGCCCTGCACCCTGGTCTCTTCTTTCAGTTCCAAAATTAGGATTAGGAAAATATCTCTGGATATGTTTACACAGTTCTACACACTGTTGTGGAAGGTGAGTTCAAGGTGTTCAGAGCAATCCACAAGAGCTATCTTATAATACATTGCTTCATAGAAATAGAAGTTTTCAGAAGCTTGTTTATTTTTTAAAGGTATCAATAAACTCACCTCTAAAATTAAAAGAAAACATTCAAATAAAAACATGAATCAAAGCATAAAAGACTTCAATATTATGGTAAGTCTAGAGAAAACCATAAAAGGTAGACTCAGATTATTTTGCATTTACTTAATTTAAGAAAAAACTTTTAACTGTAATTCAAAACCCATAAGCCATAAAGAAAAAACCTGATAAAGTTACACAAAAATAAAAAACTTCTGCATGACTTAAAATAAAACAAAAAACCACCATAAGCAAAGTCACAAACTGCAAAAATCAACTGACTTATCTTGGGCAGAGAATCAATCTCTTCAACATAGAGCTCCTAGAATTCAAGGAAGAAAGGCTAACGAATAGAAAAGTGAGCAAAGGGCATAAACAGGCCATTTACAGGAAAAGAAATACAAACCTGGTAATATTCTCAGCTTCACTCTTAGTAAGAGAAATGCAAATTAAAACAATTTTTCGGAGTAATTATTTTTCACCTGCCAGACCAGTGAAAATCCAAAAGCCTAACAATATACTCTACGAGCAAGGCCATGAAGAAGAGGAACTTTTCAAACTGTGCTGGTGGATATGCAAAATGGCACAATCCCCCATGAAGGGCAATTTGGCGATATTAATCAAAGTTACAACTGACTGACTTCTTGATCCAGCAATCCCACTTATCGGAATTTACTCTCCATATATACCTGCAACAGGTACACAATTATGCATGTACAAGGGTATTCATCACAGCATTCTCTATCACAGCAAGACTGGAAATCATTCCAATTGCCATCTGCAGGGGACTGGTTAAACAAGTTCTATCTACACAACAGAAGGGGTAAGAAAGGAGTAAAAGTAAAAAAACTAAGAGTGAGGCTGAGAATATTACCAGGTTTGTATATTGTGTTTGTGTTTGCTTGTATCTGTATATTAAAAGAAGTACTGAAAGGAATCATAAGGAACTAATAAAATGGCCACCTAAAGGGGTAGGAATAGATGGGGAAACAACTAGGAGCAAAACTTCTCAATGTGTACTTTCTGTATCATCTTTACTTTTGAACCACATGAATATAATAGCTCTTCAAAAATAAGTAAAATTACTATAGCATTAAACGGGCTCATTCTGTATATGAAAATAATACTGCTATTAGAAATATTGTAATTAATGTCAGAAAACACCTGACCACTGGACTTGAGGGAGGAAAATCAGCTGCTTACATTCCAGCATTTTCTATGGCCTTGCCTTCCCTTAACTTGACCCAAGAAAGTCAGGTCTGCCAGACCTACCTACACAGCTTCCATGAGCCTTTCCCGTATGAGCTGCCAGTGAGTGGGGTCACTGAGTAGGGATTACTCAGTGACCCCACGTCCACAGGAATACAGATGGCACCAGGACAAAAGGGGAATAAATACCAATGCATGAGGCTGCAAAGAACAGGTTTTTCGGCTTTCTTTCCTAATCTGTGCTGAGACTAGAGACAGTAAAAACGATCTTGGTCAAGACTGGTATTCTGAGATGTAGCTTGGCCTCAGAACCTATGAAAGAGAATGTCCATCCCCAGCCCTAGTCAGGTAAGCGAGTCAATATTCAACCTACTATTTATGATCACAACTATACCTCAGGGAGAAACCTAGGCGTCTAACTTTCCATAACTTTCTTCCTTTAATGTCAGGAATTCAAATAAGAGAAGATATGTAAAAGTGCTACCTTACTGCACCCTTCAATGATTTGGTGAGGCAACTGGGTGTTTTCCCATAATATAATCTATTTTGGTTGAAAATTCGCACTTTGCAAGATTTTCTGGGATATAGCTAAGATCCTGAATCGCAAATTTTAGAAAAATCAGCCACATGTATATATCAAAACCAAGGAAGGCAAATTTTCTGGATACATACAGAGATATCCTACTTTTTAAGAAGAAACAAGTAGAATTTAGGGCAGAAGTAAAAATACGAAAACCAGAACTGAAAAGCCATTTTACTGGTTTAGTCATAAACTAGTCATTTGCTAGTTCATTCATAAAACTACATTATAACTAATCATAACATCCCACCAGTGCTGAGAACAATGTAGAGGGTCACAACTGGAAGAGCGCTTATAGGCCTCCCAGCCTCACTGTCCCTCCAGTGAGAGCACCTTTCTTCTAAATCCATGTTTAGTGAAGGGCAGCTTCCATCAAATCAAATCCCAACTTCACCATTTCCACAGGCAGCTAACCCCCTCCCCCAGCAACATCACCGTGATTGCTCAATGGCTGTTTCCCATTCTAAGAACCCTGGCCTCCCTCCCTTGCCAAGCCAAACCAGCCGAAGGAAATGGACATATTTTCTCAAAAAGGAAAGAAAAAAAACTTGCCTCGTAAAACCATTCTGTATAAGTTCTCTTTGAAGTTTCTGATCTTCAGCAGCATATTCAGAAAGTTCAGATTCCACAGCCGGAGGGAGAATGTTTGGAATAAATTTAGAAAACAGAGTTGGAGCCATCTGAACCCACTCTGTGAGGGAAGGAAAAGATTCATTAAGGAAATCATAAAGACAAATTAAATGAAAAAGGGAAACTTTTCTTTTGTTCAAAGAATATATGTATTAAACCGAACTTAAAGTGGGGAAAAAATTAGTGCAAGCCCATTCTGATAAGGAATATACGAACAGATTAAATGTCCT
Source organism: Eumetopias jubatus (assembly GCF_037043125.1). NCBI lineage: Eukaryota > Metazoa > Chordata > Mammalia > Carnivora > Otariidae > Eumetopias > Eumetopias jubatus. The sequence goes on along the minus strand of NW_028274823.1, from coordinate 13,004,100 downwards.
TTCTAAAAAGAATTTATAGTACAAAGCAAGCAGATATTTTTACATTTTGCTGATAAACACTCTCTTACCCTTATTCTGTGAATACTAAATATAAATAACATCCACCTGTATCAAGGGCATGCTAAAACTAGCACTCCCCCATCCTTGTTGCTGGTCCTAATTTAGCACTGTTAAACCCCTGTTAGATTCTTTTAATCCTGCCCTTTCAAATTTTCCCTTTGGAAAACATCTTGGCTGTATAGATCGAAAACCACAAAATGTCAATCTGTATTTAATCCAGTGAGCGCAACGCTTTAAAAATTGTAATCTGAGTAAATAATTCTAAATCTTAAAAAAAAAAAAAAAAAACAAGGGGCACTTGGGTGGCTCAGTCATTAAGCATCTGCCTTCGGCTCAGGTCATGATCCCAGGGTCCTGGGATTGAGCCCCGTGTCGGGCTCCCTGCTCAGTGGGAGCTGAGCTCCCTCTCCCACTCCCCCTGCTTGTGTTCCCTCTCTCACTGTGTCTCTCTCCGTCAAATAAATAAAATCTTAAAAACAAGCCATGTTTGATCCTGTGCAGTGCTGGATGCTAGGTCAATGGTAAGTAAAAAGTGTCCAACAGGAGAATAGTTAAGTTAGACATGACCAAAACAAAACAACAACAAAAAAAACAAGTACCACAAAAAACAAGACCAGAGCCAATCCACTCATCCCTTGTATAAACTCATGGCAAAATGTTCTCAACAGTGTCCCTCCTTCCAGCTCAACTCAAATATACCTTTAGAGTCTCAATACGGAGACCTGGAGAACCACTGACCCACCAGGGAGGGGTGGCAGGAGTCAAACTGATCTGCCATTTTATGGAACTCCAGGAAATCATTAAAATGAAGATGAAGAAATCAAAGAAAAGTGTGTGTATTAAACGAAGAAGGGCAGGATAGGAGAGTTGGCACTGTGCCTAAACTAAGCTTCCTAAAGATCAGATGGAAACATACCAAAAATTCTAAGAGTCATAAGAATCTCCAAGGATTAGGACCCAGGAATTTAGTTTAAAAAACTTCCTTGGGTGATTCAGATGCATTCATTATATGAAGATCGGCACTTGAGAACCAGTACAGTGGACTCAACTTTTTACACTTAAAATTCAACTTTTAAAATATTTTAACCTTAATCTGTCAGGTGAATAAAACTACTTCAACAAACCAGGAAGAGAATGGGTACTGGCAAGACGTGTAAATGTCAAAATATTTTTAATAGTATCTCAGAAAATGCCTAGTGCAGCAAAAGGTTAGTCTCTGATAAAATTCTCCTTTTCAAAAGGACAACTCTCAAAGACAGAATTCTCCTCACAAGTAGTATGAATCCTATTACAAGAGCTCAAACCTGGATAAAACAGCATTTGGATAAACATGTATCTGTGAGTTTTTCTACCCTTAGTGATTAGTTTTATTTTGCCATTTTGTTATTTATGATAAAATCCAGAGCTGATAAAGCTGCCTACTCTTTAGAGACAGAATTTAGAAATGTGTTTAATACCACATTTGGATGATTCCAAAATAAAAGAAAAAAAATCATTCATAACCTAGCACTAAAAGAAAAATTCATGAGCCATTTTTATCACATTTAGTAAAATGAATACAAAACTGAGAAACTAGAAACATCAGTTTATTGGACATATGTAATATTTTTGCTACCTTATAGAAGTAATTGCTAAGAAAAACTTGTTTATGAAGTAGAGTAAGACCCGATGCAAATTTAAGTTAACATGACATCAGGATATTCTAGAAGACCCTAACTGCTTAAAGCAGCCTGGGAAAGAAGGTATTTCTGACATCACAGTCTACCCACAATGCCACAGTTTTTAATTTGTTTCCATTTAGCGAACTAAATTCTGACGTATCTTTCAAATTATTTAAGCAAACAATCAAGCCATCAGTTAATTAAAATAACTACTGGACCTAACTGGATAGTAATAAAAACAGCTAATGTTAGCCACGCTTATTATCAGGTACTATGTTAAGCTCTTTAGATAATGTTTTATTTCATTTAACCCTTATAGACAAAAGAATTCCACAGAAAAAGTACTGTCAAAAAAACGTCCCTTATGTTTCTAGATGGGGTAGCACAATGTTCCACCCTGAGAATTTTTGCAGTCTCTTTACTATGGGCTTTTAAAACATTTGCTAGACAACTGTATGACAAGTTTGAGGTTCTGGCTTACAAACGGGAAGATATATACAAAAACATCTTGGAATTCCTTTAAATTCACAATGGCTTTTTTATTCTAAGATAGATACATTAAGATAATTTACAAACCATGCCTTTGAATATAGTGGTCTTTGATTTTTGGTTCTGCTTTACTGAGTATCTCTCTCCTCACAATACACTTATAAAATGACTGTAATTTTACCAACACGTCTAGATTCCCTACAAGTTACAAAACTGGCCTAAGAAGATGGGAGTTGTGGATGTGTATGTCTATGCATATCTGCAGTGTGGGATACAGGTGAAGGAGAAACTCCACAACAAAAAAGACAGAAATGAATACTGGACATGAGATTCAATTTTATCCAAAACATCTGCTACAAATTATTTCTTGTGTTTCCTAAACTAGTCGGTTTTCCAAGTGAGTCCTGATTTTACATTTCACAATGATAACTGTACTATCTACTCAATTTTTTTTGGCTATAACAAATCCAAATACCATTAGGCCTCAAAAAAACACACAAACACTGCCCTCTTGGATAAGGCTGGAGCTCTCATTAACAAACAAATCAACAAGTCCAACCTCAAAAGAAATGGTGACTGTTTACCTGGTCTGAGAGTATACAGGCCTTTCACAATATTTGCCATAGTTGAAGGTGTGACTTGAAATGGTGTCGACTGGGCTTCTAAAAGTAAAGCTGAAAGAGAAAATGGGTTAAAAATATGATAGAACACAATGATTGTCAAGGTTTCTCTATAATTATTTCTCCCAAAGACGAAAGGGCAAACAAGTGTAAGAAAAGAACAGCCCCAGGGGACAAACCAAGTCTACATGCTAAAGATTTTTTCTAAAAAATCCAATGCAGCAGAGTTCAATCTAACAAGTAAATATGTGCAGGTCTGGTAAAACACTAATGGAGATGATTCAATTCATGGGAATTCTGAAAATAAGCTTTCCAAAAGCAGTAGTATTCATGGTACTTAGCGAGTGAGCTGAAAGTGCTTCCCATTAAGTTCATGAGTCAGAAGATTTACATTTGGAAAATAAAATATTCTCTAACTCCCCCAACCATTGCTCTTTCCCCAAATCACCATATCTGAGGCCCTTGGGATATTTCTGAAGACACATTATTGGTAATTTTAGTAACTACGATCTGAGTCAGAAACTCACATTCCCGAACCCCACAGGTGCGTGTACTTTTTCCTTACTAAACATACAGGCAAGGAATTGCCTGGCTCATCCTCACTTTCTTGACTCTCACAACCACTTGACCCCGACTGACCATGCCAAGTCAGCTTTCTTTTAGGTTACCTTCTCCAACGAAAATTTTATTAGAACATTTATAAATAAATAGGAATAATTCTTCTAAATAACATCATTAACAGATATGAATGTATTCCATCATTTTAGTAGATACAACAAATAACAATGATTCCCGTTAACTTTTAATTTCTCTCAAAGACCACCTGCAATTTACTACCCCCAAAACCCACAAGACTTAGCATAACTTTATGCTAATCAAGGCTTGTAAAGCTGTATAAGCTATGCCTTTGCAAAAAGGAAAGCGCCTCCTCACTTGACCAGCAATGATTTTATAGTTTTCAAACATACAATGCGAGTTACATTTCAATTTATATGATGAAGGCCAGAGGTGCATTTAAGTGTATCCTTCTGATTCTATCAGCAATAGACAGTGATAACTCGGAAAGGCACAGATAAATTTTAAGGATGACAAATGTTAAACACTGCAGAAAATCAAATTTTAGGATGTAATGTTTAATAACTGCAATTCTAAATTTTAGGTTCTGGGAGTCTCTTCCACTCAAGGTTATCTCTAATTACAACATGTGCCCCACACACAGGCTCTATTTCTATTCATTCATTTTCCTACTTTTTGACAATCGTTTTGGCCTTCGTAAGTCTTGTTCCCACTAACTCTTCACATTCAATCACACCTTAATTATGTCATCAAATATATACATTTGGAAATGAAAAAAATGATACATTCACAGATTAAATTATACATAAAATAAATAAAAATTAATTTGGGGAGCGCCTAGGTGGCTCAGTCAGTTAAGCGCCTGCCTTCGGCTCAGGTCATGATCCCAGCGTCCTGGGATCGAGTCCCACATCGGGCTCCCTGCTCATCGGGTAGTCTGCCTCTCCCCTTCTCCCCCAGCCCCCATTCGTGCTCTCTCTCTTTCTTGCTATCTCTCTCTCTCAAATGAATAAATAAAAACTTTAAAAAAATTAAAAAATTAATTTGGGATGGATTAATGAAAAGAATTACATTCGGGAGGAGGAGCAAGATGGCGGAGGAGTAGGAGACCTAAATTTCGTCTAGTCCCAGGAACTCAGCTAGATAGGAGATCAAACCATTCTGAACACCTACCAATGCAACAGGAGATAGAAGAAAAGAATAGCAGCAACTCTCTGAACAGAAAAGCGACCACTTTCTGGAAGGTAGGGTGTGCAGAGAAGGGAATCCGAGGCGATACTCGGGAGGACAGACGGCGAGGGAGGGAGCCTCCATCAGACAATACCGTCAAGTGATAGAGCAGCAGAGCACAAAATTGGAACTTTTAGAAGGCGGCTCCGCTGAGGGACGTCGCTCCAGGGCTAAGCCGGGGTATGTGTGTGTGGAACCCTCGCTGGGACAGTGTGGTCGCAGGACCCTCAGGGTCACAGAAAGACCGGGGGTGCCTGAGTGTGGCAGAGCTTCCAGGTATCGGAGCAGGGAAGCTGGCTGCAGACACAGAGCCGAGGAGCAGGCTCTCAGCTTGGGGTTGCCATAAACCGTGATCCGCGGTACAGTCGGGCCACTGCTCTTCAAGCAGGGACCCAACAAGTGGCAGATCCGGGAAGACTCCCCTTCATCCCCCGGGATGAGCGGCACAGGAGCGCACCACAGGAACCTGCTGGGTTTGGAGACTCCAAACAGGGTCGTGTGCTGGAGAGAGAAACGCTGGGTCACAGGCCAGGTGAGCACGGAGCGTGGCCAGAGAGAGGGGAGACAGAAATGACTGACTGCTTTTCTCTGGGAGCTCACTGAAGAGTGGGGACCCAAGCTCTCGGCTCCTCCGGGTGGAGATTGGGAGGCCACCATTTTCACTCTCATCCTCCAAAGCTGTAGGGAAAATTTGCAGGGAACAAAAAGCTCCTGAGAGCAAACCCGAGCAGATTACTTAGCCCATCCCCCAGCAAGGGCGGTGCAGTTCTTCGTGGGGTAAAGACATTTCAGAACCACTGCCAACAGGCCCCTCCCCCAGAAGATCAGCAAGAACAGCCAGCCAAGACCCATCACTGAGAATGGCAGAACTCCAGCACTAGGGGAATACAGCACACAGAATTCATGGCTTTTTTTCCCATGATTCTTTAGTCTTTCAAAGTTAATTTTTTTTATTTTCCTTTTTCTACATTTTTTTTAATTTTTCTTTTTCCCTTTTTCAACCAACATCTTATCAATCCCTTTCTTTAAAATCTTTATTTTTCATTTTTAGAGTCATATTCTATCCCTTCATTAGTGAACCTTATTTTTGGTATGTATATGTAAGTTGTTCTCTCTTTAAAATTTTGGGATACAGTTTCTTCTAGAAGACCAAAATATACCTTAAATCTCTACTGTATGGCTTTACTCTAGTCTCCTGCCTGATCACATTCTCTCCCCCCTTTTTTTTTTAATTTCTCTTCTTTCTTTTTTCAACCAATTTCTTATCAATTCCTTTTATAAAATCTTTTATAATTTTCATCTTTACAGTCAGATGCCATCCCTTCATCGTATTTACTCTTATTTTCGTACATACATAAGTTTTTCTTTCTTTAAAATTTTGGGAGGCAGTTTCTTCTAAAAGACCAAAATACACCCAAAATCTAGTATGTGGCACTGATCTATTCACCAGTCTGATCATATCTGATCATATCCTTTTTTTTTCTTTTTTCTTTCCTTCCGTTTCTTTTACCCCGGTTTTAGGTCTCTTCTGATTTGTTTAGTGTGTATTTTTCTGGGGACACTGCTACCCTATTAGCATTTTGTTCTCTCATTCATCTATTCTCCTCTGGACAAAATGACAAGACGGAAAAAAAAAACTCAAAAAAAAGAACAAGAGGCAGTACAGACGGCCAGGGACCTAATCAATACAGACATTAGTAAGATGTCGGAACTAGAGTTCAGAATGACGATTATAAAGATACTAGCTGGGCTTGAAAAAAAGCATGGAAGATACTAGTGGAACCCCTTCTGGAGAAATAAAAGAACTAAAATCTAACCAAGTCGAAATCAAACAGGCTATTAATGAGGTGCAATCAAAAATGGAGGCTCTAACTGCTACGATAAATGAGGCAGAAAAGAGAATTAGTGATACAGAAGACCAAATGATGGAGAATAAAGAAACTGAGAAAAAGAGAGATAAACAACTACTGGATCACGAGGGCAGAATTCGAGAGATAAGTGATACCATAAGATGAAACAATATTAGAATAATTGGGATCCCAGAAGAAGAAAGAGAGAGGGGGGCAGAACATATACTGGAGCAAATTATAGCAGAGAACTTCCCTAATTTGGGGAAGGAAATAGGCATCAAAATCCAGGAGGCACAGAAAACCCCCCTCAAAAGCAATAAAAATAGGTCAACACCCTGACATCTAATAGTAAAACTTACAAGTCTCAGAGACAAAGAGAAAATCCTGAAAGCAGCTCAGGACAAGAGGTCCGTAACCTACAATGGTAGAAACATTAGAATGGCAACAGACCTATCCACAGAGACCTGGCAGGCCAGGAGGGACTGGCATGATATATTCAGAGCACTAAATGAGAAAGATATGCAGCCAAGAAGACAATATCCAGCTAGACTATCACCGAAAATAGAAGGAGAGATAAAAAAACTTCCAGGACAAACAAAAACTAAAAGAATTTGCGAACACCAAACCAACCCTACAAGAAATACTGAAAGGGATCCTCTAAGTAAAGAGAGAGCCTAAAAGTAACATAGACCAGAAGGAACAGAGACAATATACAGTAACAGTCACCTTACAGGCAATACAATGGCACTGAATTCGTATCTTTCAATAGTTACCCTGAGTGTAAATGGGCTAAATAAATGCCCCGAACCAAAAGACAAAGTGTATCAGCTTGGAAAAAAAGCAAGACCCATCGATATGCTGTCTGCAAGAGACTCATTTTAGACCCAAAGACACCTCCAGATTGAAAGTGAGGGGGTGGAAAACCATTTACCATGCTAATGGACATCAAAAGAAAGCTGGGGTGGCAATCCTTGTATCAGACAAATTAGATTTTAAACCAAAGACTGTAATAAGAGACAAGGACACTGTATCATACTTAAAGGGTCTATCCAAGAAGAAGATCTAATAATTTTAAATATCTATGGCCCTAACATGGGAGCAGCCCATGTTAATAACAAAATTAAAAACAATTAATAACAAAAGCAAAGAAACACATCGACAACAATACAGTAATAATAGGGGACTTTAACATCCCCCCTCACTGAAACGGACAGATCATCTAAGCAAAAGATCAACAAGGAAATAAAGGCTTTAAATGACACACTGGACCAGATGGACTTCACAGATATATTCAGAACATTCCATCCCAAAGCAACAGAATACACATTCTTCTCTAGTGCCCATGGAACATTCTCCAGAATTGATCACATCCTGGGTCACAAATCAGGTCTCAACCGGTACCAAAAGATTCGGATCATTCCCTGCATATTTTCAGACCACAATGCTTTGAAACTAGAACTCAATCACGAGAGGAAAGTCGGAAAGAACTCAAATACATGGAGGCTAAAGAGCATCCTACTAAAGAATGAATGGGTCAACCAGGAAATTAAAGAAGAATTAAAAAAATTCATGGAAACCAATGAAAATGAAAACACAACTGTTCAAACTCGTTGGGATGCAGCAAAGGCGATCCTAAAAGGAAAGTATATGGCAATACAAGCCTTTCTCAAGAAACAAGAAAGGTCTCAAATACACAACCTAACCCTACACCTAAAGGAGCTGGAGAAAGACCACCAAATAAAGCCTAAACCCAGCAGGAGAAGAGAAATAATAAAGATCAGAGCAGAAATCAATGAAATAGAAACCAAAAGAACAGTAGAACAGATCAACGAAACTAGGAGCTGGTTCTTTGAAAGAATTAACAAGACTGATAAACCCCTGGCCAGACTTATTAAAAAGAAAAGAGAAATGAACCAAATCAACAAAATCATGAATGAAAGAGGAGAGGTCACAACCAACACCAAAGAAATACAAACAATTATAAGAACATATTATGAGCAACTCTATGCCAGCAAATTAGATAACCTGGAAGAAATGGATGCATTCCTAGAGATGTATCAACTACCAAAACTGAACCAGGAAGAAAAAGAAAACCTGAACAGACTCATAACCACTAAGGAAACTGAAGCAGTAATCAAAAATCTCCCAACAAACAAGGGGAAACACTGAGAGCTTTCCCCCTAAGGTCAGGAACATGGCAGGGATGTCCACTATCACCACTGCTATTCAACATAGTACTAGAAGTCCTAGCCACAGCAATCAGACAACAAAAAGAAATAAAAGGCATCCAAATCGGAAAAGAAGTTAAACTCTCACTCTTTGCAGATGATATGATACTTTATGTGGAAAACCCAAAAGACTCCACCCCCAAACTGCCAGAATTCATACAGGAATTCAGTAAAGTGGCAGGATATAAAATCAATGCACAGAAATCAGTTGTGTTTCTATACACCAACAAGACAGAAGAAAGAGAAATTAAGGACTCAATCCCATTTACAATTGCACCCAAAACCATAAGATACCTAGGACTAAATCTAACCAAAGAGGCAAAGAATCTGTACTCAGAAAACTATAGAATACTCATGAAAGAAATTGAGGAAGACACAAAGAAATGGAAAAACGTTCCATGCTCATGGATTGGAAGAACAAATATTGTGAAGATGTCAATGCCACCTAGAGCAATCCACACAATTTAATGCAATCTCTATCAAAATACCATCAACTTTTTCGAAGAAATGGAACAAATAATCCTAAAATTTGTATGGAACAAGAAAAAACCCCGAATAGCCAGAGGGAATGTTCAAAAAGAAAAGCAAAGCTGGTGGAATCAGAATTCCAGACTTCATGCTCTATTACAAAGCTGTAATCATCAAGACAGTATGGTACTGGCACAAAAACAGACACATAGATCAAAAGAACAGAATAGAGAGCTCAGAAATGGACCCTCAGCTCTATGGTCAACTAATCTTCGACAAAGCGGGAAAGAATGTCCAATGGCAAAAAGACAGTCCCTTCAACAAATGGTGTTGGGAAAATTGGACAGCCACATGCAGAAGAATGAAACTGGACCATTTCCTTACACCACACACAAAAATAAACTCAAAATGGACGAAAGACCTAAATGTGAGACAGGAGTCCATCAAAATCCTAGAGAACACAGGCAGCAACTTCTTTGATCTCAGCCGCAGCAACTTCTTCCTAGAAACATCACCAAAGGCAAGGGAAGCAAGGGCAAAAATGAACTATTGGGACTAAATAAAAAGCTTTTGCACAGCAAAGGAAACAGTCAACAAAACCAAAAGGCAACCGACAGAATGGGAGAAGATATTTGCAAATGACGTATCAGATAAAGGGCTAGTATCCAAAATCTATAAAGAAATTATCATACTCAACACCCAAAGAACAAATAATCCAATCAAGAAATGGGCAGAAGACATGAACAGACATTTTTCCAAAGAAGACATCCAAATGGCCAACAGACACATGAAAAAGTGCTCAACATGGCTCAGCATCAGGAAATCCAAATCAAAACCTCAATGAGATACCACCTCACACCAGTCAGAATGGCTAAAATTAACAAGTCAGGAAATGACAGATGTTGGCAAGGATACGGAGAAAGGGGAACCCTCTTACAGTTGGTGGGAATGCAAGCTGTTGCGGCCACTCTGGAAAACAGTATGGAGGTTCCTCAAAAAGTTGAAAATAGAGCCACCATACAACCCAGCAATTGCACTACTGGGTATTTACCCCAAAGATACAAAAGTAGTGATCTGAAGGGGTACGTGCACCCCGATGTTTATAGCAGCAATATCCACAGTAGCCAAACTATGGAAAGAGCCAAGATGTGCATCAACAAATGAATGGATAAAGACGATGTGGTGTATATATATATACAATGGAATATTATGCAGCCATCAAAAAATGAAATCTTGCCATTTGCAATGACGTGCATGGAACTAGAGGGTATTATGCTAAGTGAAATAAGTCAATCAGAGAAAGATATGTATCATGATCTCACTGATATGAGGAATTCTTAATCTCAGGAAACAAACTGAGGGCTGCTGGAGTGGTGCGGGGTGGGAGGGATGGGGTGGCTGGATGATAAGACATTGGGGAGGGTATGTGCTATGGTGAGTGCTGTGAATTGTGTAAGACTGACAAATCACAGACCTGTACCTCTGAAACGAATAATACATTATATGTTTAAAAAAAAAAGAAGATAGTAGGAAGGGAAAAATGAAGGGGGGGAAATCGGAGGGGGAGACGAACCATGAGAGACTGTGGACTCTGAGAAACAAACTGAGGGTTCTAGAGGGGTGGGGGGATGGGTTAGCCTGGTGATGGGTATTAAAACGGGCACGTACTGAATGGAGCACTGGGTGTTATACGCAAACAATGAATCATGAACACTACATCAAATAAACAGATAGATAGACAGACAGGTTATAAAATACAGTTTCCGAGACATGGTAAGGACTCAATAAATGAACTCAATAAAAATAAAAAAGATTTACATTCAATAACATAACGATAACAAAGTTGAGATGGCGTAACAGTTCACTAAAATCCTCTCCACCTAAATTCTTTTTAGGAGAACAGTGCTTAAGAGATTTACTCGTTGGTCTCCTCTTTTAAGGAAAAAGAAGGGAATGGGGGCGGGGGCAGCAGCATGAAACTGAGAAGAAAATATTTCCTGAGGATTTAACAAGTGCTAGGTACTTTACAGGTTTAATTCTTTTAAACTTTAGGATTTACTTTCTCACAAGATTATCTTTTTTTTAAACAGATAAGGAAGCTGAGGCTAAAAACAAAACAATAAAAAAACACTGCATAATTCATCTGAAGTCACAGAGCTAGCAAGTGGCAGAGAGGTCTGAGAACTTTTGTTTCACTCTAAATTCTGTATTCTTTCTAGTTCACCATGCCACCACTGAAATACAGATCTTATATGTAACAGGTACTAATGAAGTTTTACCCTTAGTAAAACTTAGTAAACAGTTTTCTCCCCTAAATTATAGAATTAAAAAAAAATACTCCAACAATTCCACTGATTGTTGATTTTAAGTTAACAGTTTTAAAACTAGACTAGGACCTTCCTGAACTTCCAGGACTAACCTCTTTCATTACAGTTTATGACACTGAAGTCTAGAGAGATTAAGTGCCATCCTAAAAGTCACACAGCTTCTTAATAGCTGAACTGGAGCCAGAACCAAGCCCCTCAGAGCTTTCAATTATCCCTCAGAGCTACAGCCTTACCTAAGGGCTTCTCTCCTTTTCTAATTTGAAAAGTAATTCTTAATATCAAAACTAAAATTAAAAATATTCTTGACCTTTAACAAGTTCAAACTATAAGGGTCTGAACTAAAAGGCAGAACCTAAGAATAACTGATAATCATGTAAATTTTTAAAGCCCTCTGTCAAAGTGAACTATAAATCTTCTACTGTAACTCAACATGTATTTTCTCAAGAAACTTCTACCATTAACCAGCCCATTTTGTCACATTTGCTCAGAATCATCAATATAAAAATACTACAGATACCCTGGCTAAAGTAGATCCCAGTATTTCTGTTTTCAAAGATTAATGCGAAGTAAAAATTAAATTCAAAGGAAAACAAATTTACTACCAGCCAGAAGCTAAAGCTTTTTTATTCTATAAGCATGTATGTACCAAGAGATGGTAGAAAATGGCCTTTATTTACAGTGAGAAGTAACTGTATTCATTCATGAAACAATCATTGAAACAGGGCATTGGAGTACCAATTATTCATTAGCAGAGGGGTGTTCATTTGCCTCTGCTGTAAAACACGGCCCCTCAATTCTTCCAGCATGCCTCCCATGGAGAGGTGTGTCCATGCCCACTCGCCTGGAATCTGGGCTCTGTAACTGCCTGCCCAACACAACACAGCAAAAGTGACACTGTGCCAATTTCCAGGCCCAGGACTTAAGAAACCAGCAGTTTCCATTTCCTATATGTTGGGACACTCACTCTTAGAGGAAACTACAGTCACCACAACTTGCCAGTCATATGAGTGAGCCGTCTTGAAAGTCCCCAACCCTTGGGTGAATCACATCAGCCCATGCTGAGTGCAGCTGAGATAAAATGCCTCACCAAGCCCTGCCCCAACTGCAGCTTTGTGAACAAAATAAAAGACTTTATAAAAAAGACTATGTTTTGGGGTGGCATAATAATAATAAATGAAACACTAGCATTTTCAAATGTATCTAAAGCCACAGAAGGAAATTAACTGATGAGAATTTGTTTTGTTGGAGTGAGGGGGACGTACAGGAAAATGTATAACTAGAGATGAGAAATCAATTCTTCATAGCTCTGTTCTTCCAATTTAATTAATATTAACCTTTCTATGCCTGAATTTCTCCACCTGTAACATGGAAGTAATGACTACTACACTTTAGAGTTATGAGAAATAAATGTTAGTATTTGTAAAGTATCTAAAACAGGTCCCAGTACATAGTAAGCAGTGAGTGTATTTTTTAAATCTTTTTGATGACCATCCACATAGCAGTAATAAACTAGAGTGTCCCTTGTTGTTACAGAGCCCAAACCAATGAGGCCAGTGGTCACTGTCTGAATGCCTTACTCTAAGCACAATGCCTGATAACTGCTCAATAAATACGTGATCAGCTCAGTTTTACACAATTTACAAAAGCTCTGGGGTGCTCAGGTGGCTCAGTCAGTTAAGTGTCCAACTCTTGATCTCAGCTCAGGTATTGATCTTGGGGTCATGAGTTCAAGCCCTGCATTGGGCTCCATGCTGGGAGTAGAGCCTACTTTAAAAAAAAAAAAAAAAGCTTAATAGCTTTACAGTTTACTTGGAAAAGAAAGGCGTATCTGCTTTTGAATGAAAATCAAACTATATAATGACAAGAGAAAGATTACTTTTTTGAAAAATAAAGTACAAATTAATTGAAGGTTTAAGAGAAAAAAAATTCATCTTTTTCCTGACTTTATGTATTTACGTGGAGAGGCCTTTATGTGGAGACTCTTCACAGGGTGTGACCTTGTAAAATATCATGAATCTATGGAAAGCTCACACGGATCAGAAGAGAGATTTCTCTCACCAGATCTGGATGACTATTTTCTCTTTGAATATTCTCTTTGCATATGCCCAATAAAATTGATTTCCAAATTAATGACAAATATAAAAACATATTCAAAGAGTAAATAAGCTTTTCTACCAAATGGTAGCATTTCTCTAAAAAATTTTAACAGGAAAGACTTCAAAATGCTGTGTTCTATTTTACAATGAAAGCAAAGACAATGTCAACTTCAGAGATAATACTTAAGTGCTGCTCCCAAGATTCTGGTCTCTATTCTGATTCTAGAATCTGTTGGGAACATAATAATGAAACAAATATTACCTTAATCTATCATATTATTTGAAAACTTGGCCTTTTTAAAATAAACTGGCCCAATGTTTAACAATTCATTCTCTTCATTTTCTTAATTTAAACTCAAAAATGAAAAAGAGTTTATGGTCAAGCTTAGAACAATTCTTCCGTAAATACTGGTAAGAGTTCACTGTGGTAGAAACTAATCATGACTATGAGAAAAGCAAAAAATACATACTATAAATCCAAGTATGTGCCAAATTCTAAAAAATGACTTCAATGATATACCGCATAAAACATGAACTTTTAAAAGATGCTGAGACATTAGCTTGCAGGGACTTTCCTAAACTCCACTTAGAGAGGTATACTCTTTTAGGAAAGGTAGGCTAAGACACCACCTACTGTGAGGGGGCAGGGGGCCCCAGAACAGGGGGGAGAGAAAAACTAACTGAACTTGGTGCTTTGATCTGCTTACTTACCAATCTACATTACCAAGTTAAATCTTTTATAAATCCCAATTCATAGAAGAAAAAACCAGGACCAGAGGCTGAGAAGCTTGCCTAAGATATAGTTAATAAATAACTAGACTAGACTAGGCTAGAGAAGGGATTTCACACCAAAGAGTAAAAATCAGAGACAATTCTGTGCTACCATTTCAAAGATACAACATAGTGCTCCTTCTAGAATTACCAGTAACAAAGCTAGGGTGAACCGCTTAATAGTATTTCCCCCATTGTCGGGGAGAAAAAAGGTAAGTATCAGGCCAGATATAAAGGCATTGTCCAATGACCTGGCTAAGCTGCTCTCAGCTCTCTAGGGGACTTTAAGTCACATTTTCAATTCCTCCAGGTCTCTCTCTATAGAACTGGACTTGCAATACCTCTTGCTATATGAATCAGATGTCAACACTGGCTGTATATGCCAAAACTCTCTGATCAAAAATCAAAAAGATCATTGCTAGTGTTATCTCATCCCTGAAGGTTGAATTACTTACGCATTAGGCTGTAAATGTGCTTTTCTGCAACATGTTCCGTAAACAGCTTTATAAGGTCATCTTTTAGGTCTCTGTTAAGCTTGGTTTCGATGTAAAACTTATTCTGAAAAAGAAAATAGTTTTTTAGTGCCTCAATTAGGGGGAAATGATTTGTCTAATGAGCTGAAGCACCAAAAAATAATTTTAGGGAACAATTAATAAAGGTATCGATTAAAACATAAAAACCCAACATCAAAAAACAAAAGCCCTGCTACTATTAGTTGTCTTTCTGGCATGGGGTTAAAGCACATAAAGACAAAATGTTATGAACCATACACCTCCCAAAGAACACAGGAAGACATTAACTAAACAGAGAGGTAGAGACAAATGGACCACACTGTGTGACAGGCACATAATATTCCTTTTAAAAATACTATATCACCATCAAAAGGCAACAACAGGAAACACTAATAAAAGGTACCCCGTTTATCAATGATCTAGGCTGAAAGCAGGCAGTGGACATGCACTGGTTGACTCCCCAACATACAATCCACTTCACTGATTACTCTAAGTTACTCAGCTTATGGCATTCTTAGGAGTGGTCTTTGGTTCAAAGGCTGACATGTGACCCCACATAGAGCAATCAGATTGAGAGAAGCCTAGGCTTCAGTGCAAAGTATCTTATAACTCATCTTATGACCATGAGAACAAGATGAAACAGATGCTGTGGTACATCAAGGAGATAAGAACGAACCTGAGTCCCTGTAACACTATTGAATCATGGGATTCAACCAACCCTAGAGACTGCCATATTTGCTTATTAGTTTTATTACAAGAGATTAATACTTTTCCTTATTTACTGAAGTCACTTTGAATCAGGTGTTCTGTTTTTCTGTAGCCAAAAGCATCATGATTAGAATGACTGGCAAGTCAAACAAGACTGAATTTGTTCATGTTTAAATGTTAACTCAATGTATAGGTGTGGAAAATAAAAACAGGAATGTTAACAAGTTGCTCACTGATTCTAATTCTTAAACAGAAGATTATGAAAATTATAAACATGCACATGGTAACAAAACCATGCAATAAAAACCAGTCTCCCAAAGCAGACCCTCCGTTGCATTCTCAAAGGCCCCATTCGAATGGGAAAACATTTGTATGTTCTTTCTAAAATGCTCCTTGCATATATATGGATATATATATCTGGATATGCTTTTTTATCCCCAATAAAAAAAAAAACACTTGCTATGAAGAAATATCATATACTGTGTTGCATTTTGCTTTTTCACCTAATGTATCTGGAGATTTCTCTCTAAACGTACAGACATGTCATTACCTTTGACTACTTGTTTTTCTACTGTAAATATCTCCCCACAAATTAACAGTCCTCTGCTGATAATACAGATTCCTCTCAATGTTCTGTTTTGTATTTTTTTTCAGTGAAGTATATTTTATAAAGAATAAATCATTTTGAAGATCAGTACTCCACATATAGCAATCTTTATGCTACAGAATGTAGGATGATCAACCCAAACATCCCATTGTCTAATCTAATAAACAAAGAAGAATTGGGATAATGGTTGCTAACGGCCCCTGCCTTCAATAGGAATACTAACATTAAGATTCCATGATTTTATATATTTAGGAGAGAGAAGGGGCTAATCAACAAAATCCAGAGACTACAAATTATACTCATGGTGTAATTCTCCAAAATGAAAGAGATCACATCACCATAATGGAAGAAAATTTTATTATTCTACTTTCTCTATGGCATGACTTACTTGGCATTTATCATATGTCATGTTTTTAGATAGATGGCTTAACTCTCTACTTTCTGAAGACAAGAAATCTTTCTTATATATCTTTATTTTCCAAGCACAGTATCTTCTGTATGGCAAAAATAAAATAAATGCTGAGTACTGATTATTAATGCCTAATTGTCTATTCAGCAGTGTTATTTATGGAATTTTTAAACAGTAAAAGGGTAAACAATTCTACGTCAACACAATCAAACATTACTAAAATAGATTAACTTCCATTTCTAACATAATACATAGCAAAAGATAAACAGAACATGCTTAACTGCATCTATCTGTACTGAGACCAATAAACAGAGATATTTGGAAAGGGAAAACAGCTCTTACTTACCATATATATGAAAAGAGGCACAATGCTCTGCAATGCTCCCATATACTGTCCAAGAGCTATATTAAATCTTTCAATATAGAGATCTGGAGGGCTGGCCTGTGAGAAAGAACATTAAATGTGATCGTTCTTGGAAACCAAGTTAAAGACTTTTCATCCACCACAATCTAAAATGCAAACAGACTTAGAAGTCCAAGTCAAAATTCATTCTTTCAAAGACTTTTTTTATTTGAGAGAAAGAGAGAGAGAACACGCGACGGCGGGGGCGGGGGGGGGGGTGGAGAAGCAGACTGCCCGCTGAGCAGGAAGCCCAATGCAGGGTCTGATCCCAGGACCCGGAGATCATGACCTGAGCTGAAGGCAGAACTTAACCGACTGAGCCACCCAAGCACCGCCCAAGTCAAAATTCATATTGAAATTTACAATAAAGAAAAGGAGAAGACATATCCTGAAGGTTAGTTAAGACTTCTATCTTTGTTCCAAAATCTGCTATGCAAAACGGAGGTTTGGTTTAGCTGTCTTTAAAAACTGTGTAATTTTACCATGTTAGCTAAAAAGGCTTGCTCAGTTAATGAGTAAAAAGTTGCATTCACAAGTTGTGTTTCTTAAGATAAATGAGTTTAAAAACTGTCACTCAACTATGTGGACATTTCCTATAGGAACCAAACTATATTTGAGCCTAGAAGAAGAAGAAAGAGAGAAAAAATTCAGGGAAATGGTACAGGTTTAACATACTATTAGAATGGTTGCTGAATTTTTATAATTACCTTAGGCACAGTAATATTCTGACTTCTCTACCAACTTGGCTGTAAACCACTTCTATAGCTAACCAATTAGCTACAAAGCAGAGACTTAAATGGTCCATATACATCTACAGCTCTGGAGAGTAATACATGCCTGGCTTTTAACTCATTGTTACCAAAATACCAAGTCATAAAGCCAGCAAAAGAAATACTTTCAATTTTACTGCATGTTATGGGCTAAATTATGTGTCCCCCTTCCCAAATTCATATGCTGAAGCCCAAACGAGTGTGGCCGTATGTGGGGTAAGGAAGCAATTAGGCTAAATAAGGTCAATAAGAGTGGAGCCCTGATCCTTTAGGATTAGTGCCATAAGAAAAGACACCAGGCAGCTCGCTCTCCCTTCCCCTCTCTTCCTGTCTCTTTCCCTCTATCCTATCTCACCCCCCAGCACACTTGGAGGAAAGGCCACGTGAGCACACAGCAAGCCCGTAGCTATCTACAAGCCAGGAAGAGAATTCTCATCAGAAACCAAATCAGCCTTAATCTTAGACTCCCCAGCCTCAAGAACAGGGAGAAGTACATTTCTGTTGTTTAATCCACCCAAAGTCTGTAGCATTTTGTTATGGCAGCCCCAGCGGACTAAGGCACTATGCTTTATGAAAGTATATCCATCCACTGTTTTATTCTCTAAAGCTAAATTAATTAGGTACCATTTTAATACTGAAGAAACGCACAAATGGGCAAGTCACTTGTCTAAAATTAAGTGTTAAAAGAGGATACATCCAGGTCTCCCAGGTAAGAATTCATTCCAGGGCCAGAGAGTTGGGGAGAGGGGATGGCACAAATCGTCATGCAAACAAAAGTGAGTCGAACCACTGGCAGTCTCACTACTGGACAACCATACCCTGGTACAGAAAGTCTTGCTTTCAAACGAGGAAAATAGCGAAATGCCACACTGAAAGATTCCAAAATATTAAACAATGAAATTAAAAAACCACTTCAGGTAAGATGTTTTAGAAATGTCCAAATGTTCCAATATTTTTTCTTTTTTTTTTTTTTAAGATTTTATTTATTTGACAGAGAGAGACACAGTGAGAGAGGGAACACAAGCTTGGAGAGTGGGAGAGGGAGAAGCAGGCTTCCTGCTGAGCAGGGAGCCCGATGCAGGGCTCGAACCCAGGACCCTGGGATCATGACCTGAGCCGAAGGCAGACGCTTAACAACTGAGCCACCCAGGCACCCCTCCAATACTATTTTTAAAATAAGATTTCATTTCTATTTTTTTCAGGTCTACTTAGATATTAGAACATGTGTAGTGAACTTGTCCTTACTTCTAGTTCATCTTCCATGATTGCATATTTAGAGATTTGGCACACACTGGGTCCTTACATTTATTTCTCTTAGTCTTCCTAATTACCTGCAATCTGAATGTTACTGCCATTTACATATGAGGTCACTAGGGTTCGGAGTCACTTTATCTACAGTCCCACACTAAGCCCAAGAACGAAGAATCAAACCTTAGTCAATCTGAGTCCTTCCATCGATTTACACTGCATCCCTCTTTTAGCATGCTGTACCTTAGAAAACTTTAGGGCACGCAGTCTCTCTGCTTTCACATCCTATTCTTCTCACACGCAGCCCAGCACAGTACTCCCACAGCACGACTAACTCTTCAGTGTGCTGCTTCAGACCTCCTCGAATCTTTTCTTCCTGAATGCCTTTATCACTACCCTGGCTAACTTCTATTCACTCTTCAAGATTTGTGTCACTTCCTCAAAACTGGTGGAAACAGGGGCGCCTGGGTGGCTCAGTTGGTTAAGCGATTGCCTTCGGCTCAGGTCATGATCCCAGGGTCCTGGGATCAAGCCCCACTTTGGGCTCCTTGCTCAGCCCACTTTGGGCTCCTTGCTCAGCAGGGAGTCTGCTTCTCCCTCTCCCTCTGCTGCTCCCCCTGCTTGTGCTCTCTCTCTCTCTCTCTCTCTGTGTTAATAAATAAAATCTTAAAAAAAAAAAAAAAGAAACCTGTCGGAGACGTTCTGCCCTCATATAGAGCACCATTCCACTTCTTCACTTTTCCCACTAGGTGGCCTCTGCCGCTAAACTTCAAGCCCCTGGAGGGAAAGACCTGTGTCTTGTCTTCATACCTCCATAGCTCACCACAAAACCTGGAAGACAGCATGCAGAGATAAACAAGGACAGTGTTGCCTAAAACTAAATTTGCTTAAATCTAAATCTAACCTAGCCTTGTTTCCATCTAAACTGCTTTCTTATTATCTAACAAGGTTGTATTTAGGCAATTCATTTAGCCCTCTGAATTTCAATTTCCATAACTATAAAATAGGAAAAATACTAATTGCGCTACTTCCAAGATGTGCCAACAATCAAAGAAAATAATATGTGTGTGCTTTGAAAAATGTCAGACGTTATAAATGCACATGCAACTACTGAGTACTGATGGTAAATAAACTCTTATGAATTAACTATTTGTCTAATACTTCAGAAAAACCTATTAACATTATTAAAGGCATTCTCTGTTAACTAAAGAAATTGGGGAAAATGGTTCTACATTATGGGCAAACTTTTAACTATAATGGGCAGAATCACATGTAATACCTCTTTCTAAACTGCTGCAAAGAACTCTGGAAATGATATTTCAGCATTCAAAGAAATAAATTTTAGAAGTATTATATGAGAAAAAAAATCCGAAGAGTTTTTGCATTAAAATAATTTTCCCTTTTCATAAAAAGACACTTTATCTATTCAAAAGTTAAAAGTATGAACATTTATCAAAAGACACACTTAATAGCAGAGAGAATAAATAAAATTGAATTCCTTATTCTCTTCAAGAATTTCCAAAGCCTCAAAAGTTATGAGTATTAAAAAGCACTTTTTGTACTAAATCAAATGTCAGAACATTAGTTCCACATTTCATGCTGCACTTATTAAACCTTTTAAATGACAGGACTATAAATTATAAGTCTTCTAAAATAAATCCAATCTCTTTACAAGGAACCAGAAATAACTGCCATTAAAAAAAAAAATAACAAATTGTTCCTCCTTAAAACTTAAGTTCAGTATACTTTGGGCCCCACTGGGGGAACTGCTACCTGTTTGATTTACATTATTTCACAATATGAATGTATTTGGCTTGGACATTAAATGAAATTTTTTACCCTAAAACAAGCAAGTTAGAAAGAAAAGAAAAGAAAAAAAGGGAAAAAAGAAAAAGCAAGCTGCCAGAAAAATAACTATTGCTCCAAACTTCCTCCAACTTTTCGTAACAGAGCCAGATTCCCTGAAATTTGTAACATATCTGGTAGGAATGCTTCAATTTCTTCTTTTTTTTTTTAATGAGTAATGCATTCATCTGGGGGGCGCCTGGGGGGCTCAGTCGTTAAGCGTCTGCCTTCAGCTCAGGTCATGGTCCCAGGGTCCTGGGATCGAGCCCCGCATCCGGCTCCCTGCTCCGTGGGAAGCCTGCTTCTCCCTCTCCCACTCGCCCTGCTTGTGTTCTCTCTCTCGCTGTGTCTCTCTCTGTGTCAAATAAATAAACAAAATCTTAAAAAAAAAAAGAAAAGAAAAAATAAATAAATAAAAGGAAGTAAACAGTTTACCTTTATTTCCTCCTCGCTGAACCAACACTTAATTCCTTTATATCCTTCCAGAAGAATTTTACATACATACATACATACATGAAAGTAAGTATCCCATTTATATCCTTTTCCCCACAAATGCTAACATAAAACCAACACCAATCTGTACTTTTCCTAACAACATATCTTGGGAACTTTTATTCTAGTGGTTCTCAAACATTTTGGTCTCAGGACCTCTTTACATTCTTAAAAATAACTGAAGATTCCAAAAAGCTTTTATTATATGGGTTATATTTATCAATATTTACCATATTAGAAATCAAAACTGGGTTTTAAAAATATGTATTAATTTATTCTAAAATGACAATAATAAAGTTTGTATTTTAACATTTAATGATAAAATAATTATATATTTAATATTCTAAACTAGTTACATGTAAATAACTATTTTCCCAAAAGAGGTTAAGAAAAATGGCATTGTATCCACATTTATGCAAGTCTCCTTAGCTTCTGCCTTTAATAGAAGACTGCTAGATTCTCATTCTGCTGCTGTATGGAATCAGTTGTGGTATGTTGTTTTAGTTGAAGTAAATGAAGAAAATCTAGCTTCACACAGATATATAGGCAGAAAAGGAAGGCATATTTTAATATCCTTTTCAGATAATTGTGGATATTTTTCTTTGAAACTTGATGAGTTTCTTAAAGGTTAGTTGCACCAGGAAATCTGAAACTACCAATGAACTCTCTGTACTCTGTTACATTAAAACCCATTGGTCTATCTTCTACTTTGAATGGATCTTTTAATACATTTTATAACATCAGAAATTGGTCATTTGTAAAATACTGAGTTACATACATCTTCCACATGTCGACACATTTCACTATACATCAAAAAGAAAAAATTACATTTGGTACTATCACCACCTATTTCATCAGAAGAGTCTTTTTAAGTACTGGGAAGCCATCGAGGTCACGGTAGTAGCTACAGGCTTTCCAAATTCTAATTTTCACTTCAAAGCTCGAATTTTATCATTGGCAACCAATACTGTCAGTTGCTTTCCTTGAAGTGACACATTTCATTTTTGAGAAAATGTCATATACCAAAGTCAAGTTAAATAACCATAGTTTGTCAGTCAGTCATTCTTTCAAATAAAAACAGTGTTCTATAGGGAAAAAAACACCCCAGCTAGTTTAGCTCAAAACTCATACAACCATACAAGTGCTTTTTCTTAATCACTGTACTTTGGGGTATGTATGTAGCTTCCCATTTCTTCACACAGAATATTTTTTAAAGTATATTCAAAGTCACAATAAAATTGTGAAACAAAAGAAAAATTTTTGCTGCTTCATCTAGGATATTCTTAAGTGAAATGTTTTTGTTTTCTACTGCAAATGTGTGGAAGTGAAGATTTGTGCAAAGGCATCAACAGTCTGCCCACCACTGTTTGTGAACCATCAGAACAAATATCAACATACAGAAAAGGGCAAATAACATCTTAGTATTACTAGAAAGTTTCTATTTTGCAGACCCTCTGAAAGGATTTCAGGAACACCCCCCCCACCCCACCCCCGCCAAACCACATTTTAAGAAATCTGTTCCTAAGTACAATGTTTAAACATACTATTTAACCAATCTCCACACTGACAGCTTGTTGCTAATCTTCTGTTACCACAATGTTGCAATTAATAACTTCCTATAGATAGTATTTTGTAGACAGTGCTTTTTTAATTTTTTAAGTGAAATAAAGAACTAGATGATAACCTCATGGATAGCTGTATAGAAACAAAGTAATTTCGGCACCTAATTTTGAAGACCTAACCTGCTTAATATCACTAGCATTATACATGTATATATTTAGTTCCTATATATATTCCTTAGAGCAAGGACATAAGGGTCAGATTTGATATACCATACCATGCCTTCACAGAAGGGAAGGAAAACAAGTTTGTTATCCTTACTTTTGAAAGCTAGATAAGGAAGTTTGGTCAGTTATTCTGATTAGATGTATATTTAATTTTATAACAACATGATTTATTTAAATAATTTTCTAGCCAATAGACTTGAAAATACTATGATCTAGGTCAGTACTGCCCAACAGAACTTTCTGTGATGGCAGAAAAGTCCTATATCTGCACTATCCAGTATGGTACCCACTAGCCATGTAGGTCTTCTTAGCACTTAAAATGTATTTCATTTTCGTTTGAAGAGTTACATGTGGTTAGTGGCTACCAAAATGGACACCACAGATGTAAAACACAAACAAGTTCACAATTTCATACTTAATATCCCTCCTCTTCCACCTCTGCCCCCCCCACCCCACCAAAATGAAACACAAACAAATTTTAAGAGTATGTGCTTTTGGGGCGGCTGGGTGGCTCAGTCAATTAAGTGCCTGCCTTCGGTTCAGGTCATGATCCAGCTCCCGGAGTCAGGCTCTCTGCTCAGCGGGGAGCCTGCTTCTCCCTCTCCCTGCCCCTCCCCCTGCTTGTGCTCTCTCTGTCAAATAAATTAATAAAATCTTGTATTTTTTTATTTTTTTAGAGATTTTATTTATTTGACAGAGAGAGAGAGAGCAAGAGAGGGAACACAAGCAGGGGGAGCGGGAGAGGGAGAAGGCTTCCCGTTGAGCAGGGAGCCCAACGCGGGGCTCCATCCCAGGATCCTAGGATCATGACCTGAACCAAAGGCAGGCACTTAACTGACTGAGCCACCCAGACGCCCCATAAATAAAATCTTAAAAAAAATAAAGAATATTTGCTTTTATGTTCACAAAAACATTTTCTTCAAATAAAGAAATGACTTCTGCATGTTAAAATGAAATAGGGAAGAAGAAAGGATGGGAAGGAAGAGTAAAAAATATAACAAGGCCACCAACCTGTATCTTTATAGAAGTAATACATGTTCATTGAAATTTTAAGATTAAAAATGCTATTATAGAAAAATAACCAATACCAACATTGGTAGATAACTACCATTAACATTTCCTTCTGTTCTTGTGTGTGTGTGTGTGTGTGTGTGTTTTAACAAATATGGAATTATATTATTTTATAATCTGCTTTATCACCCAGATATATATCATCATCATCTTCCAGGTCAAATATATTTCTATAACATAATGACCATCTGGACACACCATTGTCTATTTCATCTGCCCTTCTTCATGAGATACTTGAACTATGCTTAACTATGTATATTATCCAGGTCCGCATGGATCCCTCTAATCCACATTAGGACTTCAGTGGTGCAAATGCGTTGAGTGCCACCAGCAACAAAACAATCTTATATTTAAACATAAGATGACACCACTCCTTGCTTAAGAGAGACCAGGTTCAGGAACAATGGTGCATTTCCACAGGCCAGTGAATCTCAAAGAATGTTGTTCTCCAAATCATCTGAAAGGCTTGTTAATGATGCAGATTCCTTGGCCACACTCCAAAGTCCTGACTCAGAAACTTTCGAGAAATGTCTATTTTTAATGAGAACTTCAGGGGAATTTTTGTAACAGCCAGTCCAGGAGCTGTTAAACATTTAGAAAACTCAAGCGTAGACCACTTCAAAGGAAAAGTTTTATGGGAAGGAAGTCTAGAGGATTCAAGAGAGGGCTGAGCAGTAATCACCCATGCAACCCAAAACGTGATTTACTGCAGGACAACATCAACAATTTAGCTGCAAACTATACTGATAGTATTAAAAATGTGATAAGCTAACATTTTAACATTAGTGGTACGACCCCACATGAATTTTTCTTTTAAATTTAAGTTTCTTGACTGCTGTCAAATTCAGTGCTTATAAAGTTACTAAAATGTAAGAGTGAAGTTCCACATCCACTTTCTTGAAATGGAGAAAGCTGCTAGAGAACATCAGTCCCACCCTGATAACAAAAAAAACTAGCTAAACTACATTAATTTTCCAAGCTCATCAGAGACCTCAGGTGTCTGTGTTTTACAGCTGCCCTGTCCAACCAGGTGAAATGAATTCTAAAGCGTGAGCAGCTCTGGGGCTCCTGTCTGGCTCAGCTGGTAGAGCATGTGATTCTTGGTCTTGGGGTCATGCGTTCAAGCCCCATCCATATTCGGGGGTAGAGATTACTTAAAAAAATAAAATCTTTAAAAAAAAATAAAAATAAAAAGTGACCAGTTCTTCTAAGGAAAGATGGGACACATAAACAGTTTCTCCATCGGTGATGGCAGCCATAAAAGCTGGTAAGAAAACGATAGAGGCTTTGGCCAATCATTCAAGGCCAAGTGTAAACTAATAGTACAGAATCCCTGTGAGTCTCAACACAAGGACAGTCCACACTTTCTCTCCAGTTCCTTTATAGAAGTTTGCACTGGCTCTTTGAGAGTAAACTAAATTAAAAGTCCAGCCTCGGGGCACTGGTTGGCTCAGTCATTAAGCGTCTGCCTTCGGCTCAGGTCACGATCCCAGGGTCCTGGGATCGAGCCCCACATCGGGCTCCCTGCTCGGCGGGAAGCCTGCTTCTCCCTCTCCCACTCCCCCTGCTTCTGTTCCCTCTCTCGCTGTGTCTCTCTCTCTGTCAAATAAATAAATAAATAATCTTGAAAAAAAAATAAAAGTCCAGCCTCTGTGATCCTGGATTCCTTTAGCTTATCCATATAACAATGACTAAGCTAAGTGACACAGCAGCTACAAAAGGTTCACAGATTACTTAATAGAGGAAAATACCTAAAGAAAATACCTAAAGAAGTCAGATGGACTAGGATGACTTCTCACTTTCCTACACACCTCACCTCTTTTAACACTTAGCAAAAATTACTTACTCCTATGTGCTTATTTTTTAAAGGAAACCTTTTTCCTTATCTTTTCCAATTTAAGTCAAAACTGTCTCAAAACAAAAAGTTTATTTTAAAAAGAATACAACTCATAGTGCACTCTGTACACTGTGATGACAAACAATTGCAAGTAACTACTCATTATTTAAGTAATTTGACTCTCTTGCTCATCACAAATTCCATTTCCAAGATGCTGTTTTAACTCAACAAGTAGATGGTTCTAGTAATCTCAAGCATATGCTTTTTATCAACTAGTGAGTGTTTTATTGGATCTCTCTTTAGGTCTGGCATTATGTTAAGCCCTATGAGGACATATAAAAAGAAAACACACACACACACACACACACACAAAGAAAACACAGTCCCTATCTTGAAAAAATGATAGTGAACTTATTAAAATTATGGTCTGCTGAGGGTTCCAGTGTCTCATTGGCAAATTCTGTGAGACAAGTACAACATTGCTATAACAACTGCTTTAAGTTTTAGTTTAGATTAAAAAACAGATCTCCAAATAACTTATTCAGAAAAAAATTCAGTAGAATACACACATGAAGAGCTACCTACCAGTAGGCAATGACATTTATTTTACTTGAAATCCACGTGGGGACAACAGGCAATTTTCTTATAATCTAAAATCATCCTCATTCAGCAAGGGGTGAACAGCATATTTGGGGGAATGAAAGTTTTTCTAAAAACACACTCTGTAGTTCAAAAGATATAGAAATTACAGTCTTTAAAAAAAATATGTAAATATCCAAAGATCACATGCAAGACAATCAGTTGAGTTATGCTGCCACCCACTGGACAGAACATAAACAGCAAAGCAAACCTTGCTCTGATTTTAAAAACCAAGAGATTCTGGCTCAGTTTGTCAGCAATTTGGTAGTAAAGCTTTTATATGTAATCTGGTGTCTGTGAAGAGCGAAACAAAGTTAAGTAATGTTGACTAATTATGGTTTAATTTCTATTAATTTCCATTATTACTAATAGGTTTGAGAGTCAAATTATATTTACCTCAACCAAGATGTATTTAGCCCAAAAGATATCAAAACTGTAATCTTATTAAAATAAATGGTTAAAATGTAATTAGTTAGTTGACAAATAAGTCATTAAAACTGTCCCAAATTCAGCACTATTGGGAGAACAAAAACTGCGACACTTTTCTTCTCCACCTCTGTGTTTGTGGTCTCTCCTGAGGACCTGAACTCAGGTTAATATTATTGGTGGTTTTCCTAATGCTTTATTTAATGTTACTGGCCTGGCCTGGGAACCAAGTCTGTTTAAACACTCTCTGTATGTGTATGTAATGTACAGTGTAAGTTCCAAATCACTGACAAACTGCTGGAAGGAACCCACTTGTTAATGGGTTACTGGCTATAAAGCTAGCAGATCAAAACATCAAAACAGTTTTTATGTAGTAAAAGTGAAAATATACTCTCAACAGGATAAAGTGCGTTTATACATAATTTATCAACATTACATGGGGGAAAAGTGCCTCACGACTGCTCTAATGGATTCTGGATTCAGTTGTACACAAAATAATCAAAATATGGAAGTGTCCCTTAAGGAAAATTTTAAGAGTAAAGAATGTTATATACATTAAACTCAATTATCCAAATGGTGATCCAAACAGGATATTCTAAATATTGTCAATTCAAATACTTTTTGTATCAGTCAAAAAACAACCCTTAAAATCTCAGTGACTTAAACAAAGTTTGGATAAATAAAATGTAGTACAATGGAATGTTATTCAGCCATAAAAAGAAATGAAGTATTAATCATGATACAAACATGAATGGACCTTGAAAACACTGTAAATTAATTAAGCCAGACACCAAAGGTCACATATTGTCTAACTTCATTTCTAAGAAATGTCAAGAATAGCCCCAAATCCAGAGACAGAAAGTAGACTGGTGGTTGCCAGTGGCTAAGAGAAGGGAAGGATAGGGCACTAGTGCCAATGATGACTAGCTTTCTTTTCTGGGGTAACTAAAATGTCCTGAAATTAGCAGTGATGGCTGCACAACTTTGTGACTACACTAAAAACCAATGAGTTCGTACACTTTAAGGTGAATGTTAGAGTATGTGATTGTATCTCAAAAAAAATTTTTTTAATGGGTTAAAAATTGAGAAAAAAAAAAAAACATACTTACCCAGGGACCCAGGATAAGAGAGTCTCTACCATCCACCACCATTCCCTTGGCAGGCAAAGGGAAACACGGAAATTTGGACAACTGATCTTAAGGGCTTCAGATCTTTCGGTACACATGTAACCATACATACCTCACTTGAATTCACAATTCACAGGCCAAAGCCTAAGTCTAATTTCAATGTGATAGAGACGTATAGTCTTACCATGTATTGAAAAGTAAGAGAAATGCAAACATTTGGTCAATAGCATTATGATCAGCACCTTTATCTAATGAGTACTTAACTAGTTCAAAATTACAATAGGCCAAAAGAAACCAACACTAGTACATCAGGATTCTGGCCCTCTAGAAGCTCACAATGCCACAAAGATGGCATCCTCCTTGGTAACTAAACCTATGCCAAAGTGCTAAACTAAGGACGATAGTAGCAACACAAATACAGTGCTCCAGAATCAAAGTAGAGAAAGTGATTCATGAAGCCTGCCTGGAACACTGAAGTTAAAAAAGCTCAGCAAACCCTAACAGACAAGGAGAATGCCCCCTCTGCAGAAAGGGGGAGCTAGGCCCTCAAACAACATGGGTTTGAACTACATGGGTCCACTTATTCGTGGATTTTTTTCATACAGTACAGCACTGTAAACATATTTTCTCTTCTTTATGATTTTTCTTAACATATCCTTTATTATAAGAATACAGTATATAACACATATAACATACAAATCTGTGTTAATCGACTCTTTATGTTGTCAGTAAGGCTTCCAGTCAACAGCAGGCTATTAGTAGTTAAGTTCTGGGGGAGTGAAAAGTTATACTCAGATTTTCAACTGCTTGGGAGGTTGGTGCCCCAACCCCCCACATTGTTCATGGGTCAACTACAGTGGCAAAAGAAACCAAATGAGAAAATACACAAAGATGAAAACACACAGCCCATTTAAATTTTAATAGCAAAATAATGTTACACTATCTTGCTGAGTTCACAGTGTGGAGAGCCCTGAAATCCTTGCTAAGGAGTATGTATGGTCTTTGCTCTTTAGGTACATAGAGAGCCAAAGTTTACAAAAACAAATGCTATGAGGGGTACCTGGGTGGCTCAGCCCAGGTCATGATCTCAGGGTCATGGGATCGAGCCCCACATTCTGTGGATCGAGCGGCTCCCCCACTCAGCAACTCTGCTTGAGATTCTCTCTCCCTCTCCCTTTGCCCCTCCCCCATCAAATAAACAAATCTTAGAAAAAAAAAAAAAGAAAATGGATGACTTAAGTCTGAAAAAAACACAATGGACTGATGCAAGATGTACAGTCAAGGCACAAACTAGAATCTTTCTCTATTTTTCAGCCAAGTACCAATGAGAATCTAAACTAGGCACATGGCATGGGATAAATTTGAGACACTTTACAAGGGGGAAAATTAGCAAGAATTGTGATTCATTTTTTATCTCTATCCTATTATTCATCACATTCAGTATATTAAAATGATCATTACACCTTTCCCCTAAGCAGTACTAAAGAATAAACCTACATTTTAATTATCTCTGCAGCCTAAGCATCTAGCACACGTGCTCACACGGACATTCAATGTTTGCTGACCTTAACATTCTCAAACCACTAGCAGCCTCCTTCCCCATTCCTCAAGTCCCCTCTAGCAACTGCCAATATTTCTATGGAAACCAAATCGATCTCTCAATCCTCTCACCCTGCCTCTCTTCCAACTGGTCATGGTTTTAGCTATACTGTTTCTCTGATCCCTGCAATGCGTCCTAGATACTTCTTTCTTCCCATTACCCACACCTCCACAATTTCCTGTCCAAGATTCCTGGGGCCGAATGTGTGCCATAATTCAGAACTTTTCAGATTTAGAAGGTATCTTGATAGCTACACAATGTATTATATAAAATAGCCAGTAGAGATTGGGAATGTCAACACATTGATATTTCTAGGTGAAAATACATAACACATTGATATTTTGGGAAAAGAAATGTATGAATGTCCCCCCCAAATTCCTCACAAGTTTAGACCAAGTTTTACTACCACATGAGTTTTGACACCAAACTTACACAAAGAAAAATCCATTTGCAAAGCCTTTTTTGGATTTTGGAATTGCAGATAAAGAACCATGGGCCTGTAATTCACCTGGTCTACCGCAACCATTATTTCCCTACCTCCCATTCTTTCTTACTTTAACCCATCTTGTATTCTCTTGTATTCCACATCAATCTTTCTAAGATGCCACTCCTGGTATTTAAGGGCTTCTACAATTTGGCTCCAATCTGCCTTTTTCAGCCTTATCTCCTCCCAATCTCCCTCAAATACCACACTCTATCCTCATAAGACCACTCCTTGCTACCCAAACCTCTCCAAAAACTGCCTTTGCTTATGAAGTTCTCTGAGCCTAAATAGCCCTCTCCCCAAACATCTACCCATTCTTTTTTTTTTTTTTAAAGATTTTATTTATTTATTTGCTAGAGAGAGAGAGAGCATAGGCGAGAGAGAGTGAGTGAGAGTACAAGCAGGGGGAGCTGCAGGCTCCCTACTGAGCAAGGAGCCCGATGCGGGACTCGATCCCAGGACCCTGGGATCATGACCTGGGCTGAAGGCAGCCGCTTAACCGACTGAGCCACCCAGGCGTCCCAACATCTACCCATTCTTCATGGCATTCATTTTTTAAATTTTTTTAAAGATTTTATTTATTTCTTTGGTAAAGAAAAAGCAAAGAGAGACAGCATGAGCAGGGGGCAGAGGGAGAGGGAGAAGCAGACTCCCAGCTGAGCAGGAGGCATGATGCAGGGCTCCATCCCAGGACCCTGGGATCATGACCTGAGCCAAAGGCAGACGCTTAACTGACTGAGCCACCCAAGAGCCCCCATGGCGATTTGTTTTTAATGCCACTTCCTCTTAATTCCTCCATCTGGCTTTGGCTATTTCACCTTTAGTCAAACAGGTCACTTTCTTATTCTGCTTTGAACCACAGTTCCCTGAATACTATTGTTCCAAAGGTCCACTAGCAAAGACTGTGACCTAATTCTTTCTTTGGGTTTCCTTTGTATTCTTTTTCTAATTTCTTGAAATAAATGCTACTAATGTCATTGATGCGTTAACTTCTCATTATGATTGTGGATTGGTCTGTTTGTTTTTTTGGGTCTGTTAATTTTTGTGGCTATATTATTGGGTGCATACACATTTAGAAATGTTACCTTCCTGGAACTGGAACTTTTCATTATAAAAAGTCTTCTTTATATCCAATAATACCTCTTGCTCTGATTCTACCACTTTTTACAAAATCAATGTAGTTATAGATCATCTTTCTTTCTGGTTAATGTTTGTGTATCTTTTTCCATCATTTATTTACAATCCTTCTGTCTAAAAGTATGCTAAATATGCTGCCTCATATTAGCAGCATTTAGTAAAGTTGCAGAATTTCATTTAGTTTAATAATCTGCTTACTTCCCTTAGTCTTCAACATTTCAGATAACGATAGATGGAAGTTTAAATTTATTTTTTTTATTTTTTTTTAAGATTTTACTTATTTGTTTGACAAAGAGAGACACAGCAAGAGAGGGAACACAAGCAGGGTGCATGGAAAAGGGAGAAACAGGCTTCCCATGGAGCAGGGAGCCCGATGCGGGGCTCGATCCCAGCACCCTGGGATCATGACCTGAGCCGAAGGCAGATGCTTAACAACTAAGCTACCCAGGCGCCCCGGAAGTTTAAATTTATTATCTTACTATTAGTTTTCTATGTGTCCCATCTGTTCTCTGTACCTTTTTAAAAATCCTTTGACTTCTTTACTTTCAAAATTATTCCATATTCTCCATTATCCTGTTTATTATACTTTCTTTTACCATTCTTTTAGTGGTTATCCTAGAATTACAGACTGCATCCTTGTTATATCAATCTAATAAACTAAATTAGTACTTTTACCTCTTCTGACACAATGCAAGGGCCTTAGAACATTTTTAAATCCATTGATTCCTATCCACCTTACATGCAATTGTCATGTGTTTTGATTATATATATTTTATGCCCTATAAAACATTATCATTATTATTCTACACTTGCATACTTATCTTCTCTGTTGTTCTTCATTCCTACCTGATTCTCCAGTTTTCATCTAGGAACATTTCCTTTTTCACTGAAAAATACTCTTCATTATTTCTCTAAGGTGAGAGACTACTGGTGATGGATTCTCTCAATTCTTGTCTAAAAATGTATTTTACCATTTCTCTTACTTTTATGCTCACCTCAGATACCGTTTATGAAAAACTACAACTAATTTGATGCCTAGGATAATGTTATCTTTCTCCAGAGAGAATTTACTTTTGCTTCTGGTAAGCAACTAGAGGTACCAGTAAGTCCAGACCATCTTAGTGCATCAGGAATCAGGCTCTGGCTACAATAGTCTTTAAGTTATTATTCTTATTACTCCTGGGATGTGATCCCTCAGGTGTGATGGACCCTAAATTCCCAATTTTTATCATCCTATCCCCAGAAGACCATCAAAACTCTATTAAATATCTCAGCCTATTAGCCTCCCCTTCCAGAATAAACAGGTGCCCCTAGCAGAAAAATGGCTCAAATGCTAGACTCCCCTCTCTGGGTTTCCTTCCTCTCTCAGATCTTGGTCCTATAATTCTTTACTTTTTTATTAGCAACCTTGTTTATTTTTTAAATCGTTATCAGTAGGAGGGTTGGTCCACATTACCTAGTCTTATCAATCACATATCTGCTGCTATACCTAATAGAGTCCCTTGCACACCTGGATGAAAAGCACTGGCTACATCAGGTTGCCCCCTAGGAACCCCTGCAACAAATCAACCAGCTCAGTTTTTTATACTAACCAAAAAATCAACTGTGACTGAGAAAGGCAGTAGGGAGTCTTTAAGGTTTTTGAACAAGAAAATATGCCCATCAAATTAGTGTTTTTAAAAGTTTATTCAGCCAAAAACAAATAATAGAGAAAAACAAACCAATTAGGAGAATACTGCAGACATGTGCCAATAATGACGTGAAGAAGGAAAGGGGAGAGGCAAGTGAAACGACAGTGTTCTATCAACCTTGACAATCACCGGGGAACAAGAGGTAAGGGAGAAAAGAGTCAAAGATGAACATGAAATCTCAAGTCTGAGAGTGAAAATGATTTGGATGAAGAGGAATTCAGAGTTAGACACAAATATGAGGTATCCACAAGAAGAAATCCAAGTTGAAATGTTCAACAGACATTTGGAGACTCTGGTCTGAGCCCTCACCAAAGTATGATGATTGCTAGAAGTTTCAACAGAATTTTCCAAAACTAAAAGAATTATTATTCACTAAACTAGGAGACCACTCATCTATTTCCAGTCATTGGTATATTAAAAAAAATCAGGACTGGAAACTCATGTCTGAGGCTCTGGAGACATGGAAAAAGGAAAATATATTAATAGAGAATTTATCACATTTAAAGAAGAGAGGAGTTAAGCGCAAAGGGCAGGGGAGAATGGTTTAAAAAAAACTAAGGCAAAATACACTGTTACAGTTCACACAACCTAGTAGTATACAGAAAAGTAGAAATTTACATGCAATGTAATATAATAGTAAGCAAAATACTAAGTGGGGTTAGCTAGTTAAGTGATTTTAGTGACTTAATAAACTTAATAACAAAAAGCTTTTTAAAGTTACTAAAATGAGGGGCGCCTGGGTGGCTCAGTTAAACGTATACTTTCGGCTCGGGTCATGATCCCGGGGTCCTGGGATGGGCCCCACCATCAGGATCGGCTCGAGTCATCAGGCTCCCTCCTCAGCGGGAAGTCTGCTTCTCCCTCTGCCCCTCCCCCTGCTCGTGCTCTCTCTCTCTCTCTCTCAAATAAATAAATAAAGCCTTTTAAAATAAGTAAAGTTACTGAAGTGATGGAGAAGTCATTGTTTCTTTTAAAATGAAAGAAAGAAATGATTTTTTTAAGAGGTAGCACGTTAGATTATACTCTTACATAAGAACATTTAGGTTTAACAAATTAAAATCTTTTTAAATCTCTGAAAATAGTATTCTCTAGTTTTTAAGTCAATAACTGGAGAATATGGAACATTATTCCATATACTCTTCAGTCTCACCATCAGGATATACCTTTTGATGGAGATGAATAAATCACTCCGACATGTAAACCATACAAACCAGCAGCTATTTTAAGATGCCCTTGAAAGACAAAGGCCCACACCCCAAAGGTCCAGCTTATTGATTTATCAACACTAGCACTACATTTCTGATTATCTGCCAAATGCAACTCATCCCACTCTCGTTTTAGCTCGTGCTAACAGTATTTCCTTTCTAAAATCAAAGCAGCAAACAAAACATTCCAACCAAATACAACTTTTCTGGCTCATGGATCCTGTTCTGTTCCACAGGAAAAGCACCCTTAAGGTCTCTATAAAGTACATTATGCCACATATTTGTGACACTGAATAAATAAATAAACCAAATTAACTGAACACTAAAAAAATTAATAAAATGCCTAAACGTCTAGAGAACATAAAGATTAGTGATCATGTGAAACTAATTATGCTACTCTTTCCATGGTATAGGTCAATTTTGGTTGCTGAGCATTCACTCAACAATCATTTGCTGAGTTGTGACTCGGCCAGACATGAAGGATAAAAAGACACACATGACAGAGTCCCTGCCCTCAAAGGAGGACCTGTCAGGTGGCTAGACATGGATGCAGAAATAATACAACACAATCACTGCTAACAGGGTTGTTATTGCCAAGATGCTATGAGTCCACAGAAGAAGAAATTCCAATGGTCCGTTTTGTTTTGAGGGGAGCACGAAGACTCCAGAACACTTCACACAGGTGAACACTAATGAGTTTAAGCCTGGGAAAACAATGAAGAAGCACTGGCCAAGCAGGAAGTAGGAGACAAGTTACCTTAGAACTCTGCTTAAAGCAACCAGATATTTCAGTAAAGCCACTTCATTTCAATGTTGAGAAAATTTATAAGATTATATTAGCATGTTTAATCAAAAGGCACACAGCAGCTGCGTGGCAGAATTGAGACCAAAACCAAGGTCCCCATGTTTTTATCCACTTCACCAGGACATTTAATAATGGTTAGACTTTATAATCTTACAAAAGGTATCATTCTAAAGTAAGATTTTTTTTTTCAGGCCATACTGCTGAACTCCAAGTAGAACATGTATTGATTCTAAAAATCAACTAAATTCCCTGGTTTTACATCATATATTACCTTTACATTTATCAGGATGGTTTCCAAACTGCTAACATCAAAAGAGATAGCACTCTTACATTTTAGTTTTTAATAAAAATTCCTACTATATAATGCAAAAATTATTTACTCTTATGCTGTATTAGCAAAGGTGGGGGAAAACAGACATTTCACTGATATATATGTAACTGGTTGGAGTGCAACTTTGGTACAACTTTTGTGAAGTATGGTTGGATGTAGTCAACGCTGTAACACTGTTAGTAACAGCCAAAGACTGGAAGCAATGTAAAAATTCCTCAAAAAACAGTTAAATAAATGAAGGTGTATTAATAAAGTAAGGTGTAATGAACAATCAGACATTCATGATAAAGAATGAGGAAACTCTAGACAGTACTGACAGGGACCATTCTCCAAAACCTCAGAAACTTACTCTCTGAACCTCAGTGACTTCAAAGTACTGGTACCCCAGGACAGCCCAGCTAGGCAAGTAACAAGTTATCTTCATATTACTGACAGTTGATCAAGCAAACTCATGGCAAAAATGTGGCCAAGTGGCCTTCCAAAACTACCAATTACATTGAGCTTGATAATACCATATTACAGTGCCCTCCAACTTGCAAAATATTTTATAACAACAGTCTAACTGTAAGAATGAAAAGAGGTCTTACAGCGCTTAATAAAACTAATACAAGAAAAATCCAGGGGCACCTGGGTGGCTCAGTTGGTTAAGCATCTGCCTTTGGCTCAGGTCATGATCTCAGGGTCCTGGGATTGAGACCCAGGTTGGACTCCCTACTCAGGAGGGAATCTGCTTCTCCCTCTCCCTCTGCCCCTACCCCTGCTTATATTCTCTCTCTCTAATAAATAAATAAAATATTTTTTAAAAATATTTAAAAAAAGAAAAAGAAAAAGAAAAATCCACTTAAGCAAAAGTTCCAATATGACAAACGAATTCAGCAAATCACAGTTCTATTGGTCAAATTCATGATCTACATGTGAAGTCAGAGCCCAAGTGTAACACATTATAAAATCTCCAACTCACATTTCATAGATATAAATAAGCAAGTCATATACTTTGTCCTGATAATTTGAACTGAAATGGTTTGCTTTCTGTTTCAGAAAATTATTTAGTATTATTTCAGTAATAGCAAACTAGTGTTAATAAAACAATTCTTTTTGAGGATACTGAGTTCTTTGCTGATCTAATGAAAGCCCTGGTACTCCCTGAACTCCCCAAAACACCTAACACTTGACGTTAAAAAGCATGATCACTAGAAAAACTTTATTCAAACAAGCAGTAAATTATTTATTGGTAAACATTTGATATACATTTCATTCAGTAGACTAACAATACAATAACAAAGAAGGCAGACATGTTCCTCTGTCCTTTCAGAAAATAATACTGGGGACAGAGGGAGGGACAGACACAGCTACAAAAGAAATACGCAGATAAACGACAATAATATACTGGGTGTTAGAAGCACAGATGAGGCGTGCCCCAAACCCAGGCTTGGGAGAACAAGGTATCAGTGAATGTTTTCCAAAACAAATGATGTCCAACCTGCAGCCAAAATGGTATGTTCACACTGACCAAAAAATAAGAGGACAGAGAAAAACAAAGAATGCTCCAGGCAGTCAAGTTAACATGGCAAAAGCCAAGAAGTGAGAGAGTACATAAACTGTTCAAGGAAGTGAAAAAGTTCGGTATGCAGGAAAGAGACGTAATGTATCAGGCCACAGAAATAAGAAGGAATCAGACAATGATTCCTAATCAGACAAAGGCTTCCTAAATCATACTAAAAAGTTTAAACTTCAATCTAACAGAAAAATGATAATCAGATTTGTGCTTTAGAAACAGCCACTCTGACAGAAATGAAGAATAAGCAAGAGGTGCAAAGACTAGAGGCAGAGCCAGCTAAGATGAGCATTTCAGTAAAACACTGAAAGGCTGGATGGTAGCTGGACTGGTAGTGGCAAGTGAACAGAAGCAGACAAGGGCTAAGAGAGAAACAGGGAGTAAACAAGATTTGGTAATAAACTGGATGTGAGAAATAAGAGCAAGGGTAGAGTCAAGAATTAGTAAGCAAGTAACTCAAAGCTAGAATACATGGATCTTGGGTTTCATCTACAGCCTAGATACAATCTCTAGGTACTAAATATATTTGTTAAATGAGTAAAGATTTCACATTTAGTGGCAAAAAGATTAAGAAAACAGTTTACACTCTAACAACAGGAAAAGTATATATTTGGCTATGATAAACATAGCTCTCATTATAATTAAAAAAAAAAGCTACTTTAGTGCAACATCTGTGTGGGATAAACAAGACCAAGATCCCCCAGACCACAGAGTAAGTGCGGAACAACATTCAAGGCCAAAGCACGCCTCAGCAGTTGCTAGAAACTGTGGATGTTACAGAATTGCTGGAGCACTTCCTAAGTGTGGTATGGACCTGCTCATCTACTGCTGGGTGACTTTTCTCCACATCATGTGACTTCTACACCAGAACCAAAATATCATCTGGCCCTGGCATAAAGACAGTCCCTGACCTCCAAGCACTGGAAACTTCACCAAGGCAGGGAGGGGCAGGGATCTGAGGCCAAGCGCTTCCTTCAAGAGAGTTATTTCCACAACTTGCTCCCACCCAGATTTTACAGCTGGGATGATGTTCATCTCTAGAGGGCTTATCAACAAAATGCTGACTTCAGTTGTTCTTATATTAGCAAATATCAGAAACTAGCAGGCAAATACCACTCTTCAAAGAGAATACCAAAAAAAGTTACAGTAAAAAATTTATACATACATTTATATTAAAAAAGTCATCAAATACTGAAGTTAGCAGAAATAACACAGTTTTAAATAAAAGAAACACTAACATAGTAATAAATGGCATCAGTTAAAGTCTGAAATATATTTAATCTATAAAGTTCCACAATTTATATCTAATTTTCTAACAATTTATTCTAAAGGTTAGATAATTTGGTCAATATTCATCTAGGAAATATTTGTAAATTTATACCATTATCAAATTAATAAGCCTCCAAATATATATTACATATACTAATTCCAAAAATCCCAAGGAAGCAAAGATCAATATGATCAGTTCTTTACCTGCAGCTCCTTTGAGACTCGCTCTAGGTGATTAGTTATCTTCTTAATCAGATCACTGTACATCTGTTCTGAGTGCTGCTGGCAGACACATTTATACACACAACTGTGGAAAAAAACCAAAACAGAAAAACCAAGTTAACAATGAAGCACTTCATTCAACCTAAGATGAACGCCACTAGTCATCAAATGATTAATTCAGGCCTAAATAAAGTGACCAATCACACCTTTTTTTATTATCTGAGACAGAGAGAGAGAGAGAGAGAGAGAGAGACAGAGAGAGAGAGAGAGAGAGAGAGAGACAGAGAGAGAGAGAGAATGCATACACTCGAACAGGGGAGGAGCAGAGGGAGAGGATCTCAAGCAGACTCTGCACTGAGCAAGGAGCCCAACCACAGGGCTCGATCTCACAACCCTGAGATCATGATCTGAGCAGAAATTCAGAGTCAGACACAACTGACTGAGCCGCCCAGGCACCCCAACCAATCATAACTTTTAAATAGAAATTTACGTTGCCCCAATCAGTGCTCAGATGAAAGAGATACTACTACCAGCTGTAAATCTTTCTGAGTACTCCATTACACATTTTGTCAGTACTAGATAATCTACTATTGGGTGATAATCTGAAAATCTGACTACGATAACTACTTACAAACCAGCTTCTCTCTCATTCTTTCACTTCAACGAATGTCAAAATAAGGGAGAGAGTGATAATTAGCAATAACTCTAACTCACAAAAAGGTTTGTAATGTAACCTCTTTGTGCATCACTTGTGTAGAACAACACAATTGTCACCTCCTCCTTTGTGACTAGGCTGATCTCATGTCCCACCCCAGATCCTCACTAATTTGCTGCTTCCATATACCAGGACCTGGGAAACAAAATAACCACAGATAGTTAGGATTGTGTGTTAATAAAAATCAACAGATTAAACTAGGGTCTCCGTGTGAGATAAAAAATATGTACTTCCGTGCCAGATACTTGTCATTCTTGTCTTTTTCACTGACCTCCAAAGTTTCTTCATTATGTATGGGGGGGGGGGTGGCAGGCTAAGATGGGAAGACGTCTAAGTGAGGTGGTCTTAACTCTACCTTGACTTGAGAGCCGATTCTGAAGGACAAAGTATAAATCAGACCTCCAACCTCCAACTGTGGAATATACAAATAACCTACAGATCCTCACCTGACATAATATTACATGTGTACACATACTGCCATATTTCAAGTGTCATGAACCTTAATATACCCTCTCAAACCCAGGCAAATGATATCTTGACTTACCTGTATATCTGTTCATAGGATATGGGGATATAGTCACCAGGACTCTGGGTTAAAAGCTGATCTATGGCACCATCCAATTTTGGCCAGTATGTGCTCTTATAATCTTCAATAGTTATAACATTCATTACTAAAAGTAGAAAGTAAAATAAATATTACTACGTATCACATGTAAAGTAAACACAAATCATAGCAATTTTGTGCTCTCAAATTCCTTTCACTTACTTTAATTTCTTTTGACACTCTTATCACCTAAATACAACTCAATTACTATCCCATTTCAAAAAAACAAAACAGCAATCTTGTCAGGGATTTTAAAACAGCCATTAATTATGATGTAAAAAGGAATGACGATGAGTCTGTCCTTAAAAATAAAAACAAAACAAGCATCAGTGGTTTCCTTTTCCAGTTATCTATTAACAGTGGCACATTCTCAAACACACACCCTCTGATATACATTGTCAATGAGGTGACAAGATGGCCTATCCATGAACCACAATAAAGTTCTAGGGAATTAGAACCCCAACAATCAACCTTTAGAGACACCCCTGAGAAAATCTACCTAACAGTAGGACTACAGGGATTAAAGTCCAAATGCTACCTTAACAAAAGAGGTTGCTAGAAACTTGCAGGAATCTTTGGCACCACTAGCACTTCCTGGACATGACTACAGCTCTGACTCAGATTCTACCTAGCTCACACTTGATAAGCCCAACAGAAAAAGTCAACAACCTGGAGACTTACAATGAGGCTTACCTTATTGCTCCTGTCTGGCTCTTAGTCCTTCACTAAAGGTTCATAAAGTTTTTATAACAGCTGGTCCTAACAACTCTGAAATCCAGGCCAACAGCTGCTTTACAACAATGAAATGCTAATGGGGAAAAGAGTGACTACCCGCCTGTCCTGGAGAAAAGAGCTATCCAAAGAGCCTAAAATACTTTTTTTTTTTTTAAGATTTTATTTTTATTTGAGAGGCAGGGGAGGGACAAGCAGAGCCGGAAGTGGGGCTTGATCCCACAACCCCAATATCATGATCCAAGCCAAAATCAAGAGTCAGAGGCTTCATCTACTTGAGCCACCCAGGTGCCCAACACTCTGTGTCTTATGAACCACCACTATCTCAGGAGATCGGAGCCAACAATTACTAGATCAGGTATTTTACCAGAAACTGGGGAACAAAGAGCTGACTTCCCCAAGAGTACATGGCTAATTACTGCCAGAAGTACCAGATAAAAAAAGCCTTTATCTAACAACTTTCTATCACATTACTGATTTCTAAATTCAGGTTCAGAATGTTTCTCATATGTATGGACCACCCCTGTCATTGTTGTTCAGTATTTTCTTTAAATCAATTCACTCTTTCTTGCGTAAATTTATTCTAAAGGGCACCTGAGGAATGAACTATTGATTCATAGAGCATGGAATAATCTTAAATGCATTTTGCCAACTGAAAGAATCAGACCAAAATGGCTACATATTAGAAGATTCTCACTTATATGATGCTAGTAAAGTCAAAACTATAAAGAGGAAAACAGACCAGAGGCTGGAAAGTGGGGAGGACTGTCTACAAAGGGTAGCTTGGGAAAATGAACTCTTGTGTAGAACCAGTCCTAGTGGATACAGCACCCCAGGCATTTGTCCAAAACCAACATAAGTATATACCATAAAAAAGTACATTTACTGTACGAAAATTTAAAAAAACAAAACAAAACCAAAAAATAAACCAGGATGTAGTAGTAAAGATAGAATGAAAATCTTGACAAATGAATTCCTGCACTGAAAGGAATGGAGAAGAAACAAATGTTTTGACTTACACATAAGGCTAAAAACACAGAACTATATACGCATGTACAAAGACACACACACACAAAAGGATGGAGGAGGCCAGATCACAGAGGGCCTTAGGGGCCATTCCTTTACTCTGAGTAAGATGGGGACATTTGGAGGGTTTTGGGTGAAGTGATGTGATCTGACTTAGGTTTTCTATGGCTCATCCAGCTGCTACGTTAGGAGTGAGCAGTCAGGAGGCTGTGAGGTGATGGGGGTTGAACAAGGTGGCAGTAGTGGGGGTGAAAGAGGTCAGATTTAGAATAAATTTTAGAGGTTGAGCCAACCAGATTTGCTGATGGTTTGGATGGGAGACATGGATGACTTGGTTTGGATGGAGTCAAGGATGACTCCAAAGTTTGGGGCCTGAGCACCAGAGGATGGGGCTGCTGTTTACTAGGCTGAGGAGGATGTAAGAGAAGCTCAGAATATTTCAAAGTCCAGTGGAAATTGTTGGTGCCCCATCCATTTACTCTGTCCACAAAGGCCACTGTCAACACCAACCATTATCTGCCTCAGTGTTCTCTCTGGCTGTTAGAGTTGCTCTGACTGAAGGAGGGGCAGCTTGGAAGTTCTGAAGAATTAACAACCCCAGGAGCCTTCAAGTAAACGAGAATTCAGTATAAATATCCCAGTATCTCCCTTTTACTCTGGAGTAAGACAAGGCTGAGGTGCATGTGCTACACGGACTACCAGAGCTCCCCACTGGGCTTACACTCCTGTTGTCCACAGTGGTGACTTCTTTACTGGCTTCTTTACCTTTTCTGTCTCACGTCGCCACTCCCCTGCAGGGGCATCCTAGAATCACCCCCTTGTGCTTACAACTATCTGTGCTTTAAAAAAGGGAGGGGAGGGGGAAAGGAATCTATCCAAAATAGAAAAGCAGTATCATTTTCCATTAAACAAAAGGTGATACAGAAATAAATACAGTGTTATTATTAAATTCTAGCCGTGTCCTACTGCCTGAAGCTGGAGCTTGCTCTCCCTGTGAAAAATGGAGATTGGCCAATGTTGATAAGTGTTACACACTAGCTCCAAAATACCATCTTTCTGCTTTTTGAAGGACTCAAAGAAAACTGAAGAAGAAAACTGGAAATAACTAAAAAGAACATCGCTTTCTCACTACGGGATTCTAGGTTACTGAATCTCCGATCAATCTATCACCTAAACCATATCACATACCTGCTCTACACCAAAAGTTGAAGTTTAAAGAAGGTAAGTGATATGCTCAGAAAGAAACCTTCAAGTACAGAAGCCCAGAATTAACATAATCCCATGGGCACCCAACTGCTGCTGCGTTCAATGAACTCTGCCTCTGCTGCAGTTGGAGAGCGCTCCTACTTCTCCAGCACAGGCTTTACACCTCAGCAAATTACCAAGACAAAGATTCAAAGGAGGAAAAAGAATCTAAAATGTAAAGTCCTGCAGCTGTAACTACAGAACGGAGACTTCCCACTACAGAGATGGTAATTCATGTGGCAGGATTTTTTGTTTTGTTTTTAATGTTCTGCTTTTAAATATCTTTGAAAAGAGACTTTAAAACAAAAATGAAAAAGGCATGATCACGGAAAATCTTAAAGCCTATTTCCACATGAAAAAAAGTCATATCTATTTCCACTCTACATTTCCAAATATAAATAAAAATCTATTTATACATATATTTTGCTTGAGAAATAACATGTAGCCAATTCAGTTGACCTTAAATGCTACCTGTTGTAGACTGAATATTTGTGTCCCTTCCCCCAAAATTCATATGGTGAAATCTTAAACCTCCAATGTGATGGTACTGGGTGGGGCCTTTGGGACGTGATTAGGTCACGGGAGTGAGATCCTCACAAATGGAATTAATGCCCCCTGAGAGCTTCCTCGCCCCTTATGCCATGTAAAGACACAGCAAGAAGACAGTCTACTATGAACCAGAAAGCAGGTCCTTGCCAGACTCTGAATTTGCCAGCACCTTCATCTTGGACTTCCCAGCCTCCAGAACTGTGAAAAATAAGTTTCTGCTGTTTATAAGCCACTCAATCTCGGGTATTGTGATAACGGCTTGAATGGACTAAGATACTAGCTAATATAACTTCCTTCTAGGAAACCAGCCAATCTTCACCATAGTAGCAAAAGAATAGGAGAATACAGACAAGTATCAGAAGAACCACAGATAGTCTGAAGAATGA
This sequence comes from Eumetopias jubatus, assembly GCF_037043125.1. NCBI lineage: Eukaryota > Metazoa > Chordata > Mammalia > Carnivora > Otariidae > Eumetopias > Eumetopias jubatus. Next base: position 12,960,287 of record NW_028274823.1, on the reverse strand, counting down.
ACACACACCGGTATATACTCTTAGCCAAAGATTAGGAAGGTTTTTCATACCTGCAGTCATAATCTGCAGTCAACACTTAAAATAACAATCCAAAAAACTTCAAGGTATTCGTGTTTCCTTGCTAATGTCAACCCACCCGATTGAAAAATATACACATGTATACAAAGCATGTGTGTGAATGTGTGTGGTGTGTAGTCCTGAATTTTAAAACTAGATCTTCTTGTTAGAGAAATGTAGTCAATCACTTTCAACTTTGTCCATAAAAAAGTTCAGACTGACAAAAAGAAACACAAAGCATGGAAACTAAACAAAAATGAAATTACTATTAAATTACTAAATTTGGGGGGTACCTGGGTGGCTCAGTCCATTAGGTGTCTGCCTTTAGGCTCAGGTCATGATCCCAGGGTCCTGTGATCAAGTCCCGCTTGGGCTCCCCTGCTCAGCAGGGAGCCTGCTTCTCTCTCTCTCTCCCTCTGCCCCTCCCCGCCTGCTCGTTCTCTCTCTCTCAAAGAAATAAATAAAATCTTAAAAAAAAATACTAAATTTTATCTAGATTAGATTTTCCAGCTTGAAAATAATGCACTTCTTTTCAAACTAAAGCCAACAAAGCCCAGGCCAGGAACACAGACGAGTAAAGCAGGCCTAGTGTAAAAATAAAAAAGAACAATGAACACTACAAAGAACTGAAGGATGCAGTGCTCTCTGGAGACAGTCAAGTTCAAAAAAATGTTAAAACCCTAGTGTTGGCCTCAAAACATCATGCCATAAGACTTAAAGCTAGGAACACATAAGATAACAAGTTCATGCAGTCTAAGTCTTACTGAGAAAGCTGTTTAATTGACCTTTACTAAAATAAAGTGAAACAAAAAGTCTGAAACACATGGAATAGTTGAAATCTAAGGTTCAAGAAATATTAGCAGGTTACTAATAAATAAGAAACTATTAGAAACATATAATTTATACCAGGTAGGAGTAAATATGTTCAACTCTCATACTTTTTTATTCAAGTAATTTATCAAAACTTGACATTTATTACTGATCTCCCTCAAACTACACATAAGCCCCCTGGAGGAGAAATTTACTACTAGAGCCCCAACTCCAAAGAGTGCCTAGCACATGATAAGTACTCAATAACATATGTGAAGTAAATTAATTTAATGAAAGTCAAAATAAATGCTTACTATAAAAACAGCTGACAGCATACCACTTATCAGTCGTTCTGGAATTAAAGTTTAAAGCATATTTTATTTCACACAGGCTGAAGCAAACCAGCAAAGCTCTACTATTTCTTTTGAATTTCTTTGTTATTTCTTTGTTTATAAGAGGAAGATATATTCAGAAATCGTATCAGGTATTACTAATTTATACTTAGTCTACTGCAAAGACCTCTCATTACCTTTATCAGTGGTTCTCAAATATGAGGATACCCAGAACAGCATCGGCATCACCTGGAAACTTGTTGTAAATGCCAAACCCCAGGCCCTAATCTAAAACTACTGAAAACAGAAACTTGGGGAGGAGCAGGGAGTGATTCACAATACAGGAATCTGTTTACCAAGCCCTCCAGGTGATTCTTAAACCTGCTCTAGTCTGAAAGGCACAGGACAGCCAGGATCACAGGTGTGTTTCTGTTCTCGATTGCTAGCACATGGTTTGTCTGTTCTGAACAACTTGGAGAGTCGATTAAAGGTGTAAATGTATCAAAGAAAAACTTTAAAGGAAAAATGAGGAACTGTTTTCGTATCAAAGACTCCTTAAAGTTCTACTCTTTCACATCCCTTTCTCCCCACCAATACCGCCTTCATTCAGAATTGACTCCTTAAGAATACAGCAAAATCAATTATGAATTAAATGATTAAGCCAAATTTAAGAGGCGCCAAATTATGTTTCAAACACAATGACTTTTTAGATTAACTATAATTAATTACAACTAGATAAGGTGAAAGAATGGCCTAGGACAAAAAGCTCTGGGTTTTCTATTTAACCCTGGCTAGTATATGGGATCTCAGAAAAAAAATTACGACTTCTTGTTGCCACCCTGTGTCCATCCATCAGTAACAATCTAGTAAACTTGTGTTTTCCAAAACATTACGACCTGGCAGAATGCTCTATTCTCTACAGCACAAGGGGATGACAACCCTTTCAAATAACGGAAAGAAGCTGAAGGCCAAGAACAGAGTCTGGGGAATGAGGGGAAGCCTCTGGGAATGAAAAAAAGGAATAGAGTAAAACAGGAGAATCAAAATCAGAACAAGGTAGTATATTCTGATAAATAAATGGGGTATTAACTAAAAAAGACCAATTACTTATTTCTCTCAAAAGGAAAATAACTTGATACTGACAAATGATAGTAATACTTAGTTGTTCCTAAGAAAACTTGCAATTAAAAAAAAAATAGTAAGGAGGAAGAGCAAGATGGCGAGGAGTAGGAGACCTAAATTTCATCTGGTCCCAGAAATTCAGCTAGATAGTTATCAAACCACTCCAAACACCTACAAACTGAACTGGAGATCGAAGAAAAGAATAGCAGCAATTCTATGAACAGAAAAGCGACCACTTTCTGGAAGATAGGACGTGTGGAGAAGTGAACCCCAGTCGATATTCGGGAAGATAGACAGCGGGGGAGGGAGCCTCCATCAGCCAATACCGTCAAGTGATAGAGCCGCGGAGCACAAAATCAGAACTTTTAGAAGTCGGCTCCGCTGAGGGACGTCGCTCCAATGGCTAAGCGGGGCGTGGAACCCTTGTTGGGACAGTGTGGTCGGCAGGACCCTCGGGGTCACAAAGACCGCGGGTGCCTGAGTGCAGCAGAGCTCCCGGGTATCGGATTGGGGAAGCCGGCTGCAGGGACGGAGCCGAGGAGTGGGCTCTCTGCTAGGGGTTGCCATAAACCGTGATCTGTGGCACAGTCGGGCCACTGCTCTTCCAGCACGGACCCAACAAGCAACAGATCCGGGGAGACTCCCCTTCTTCCCTTGGGAGGAGGGGTGCGGGAGCGCACAGCAGGAACCTGCTGGGTTTAAAGGCTCCAAAGGGGTCGTGTGCCAGAGACAGAAACGCTCGGTCACAGGCCAGGTGAGCCCAGAGTGCAGCCGGAGACCGGGGAGACAGGAGTGACTGACAGCTTTTCTCTGGGGGCACACTGAGGAGCGGGGCCCCGAGTTCTCAGCTCCCAGGGCCAGAGATCGGGAGGCCGCCATTTTCATTCTCATCCTCCAAAGCTGTAGGGAAAGCTTTCAGGGAACAAAAGCTACGGAGAGCAAACCCGAGCAGATTACTTAGCCCTGCCCCTGGCAAGGGCGGGGCAATTCCGCCTCAGGCAAAGACATTGGAGAACCACGGCAACAGGCCCCTGCCCCAGAAGAAGATCAGCACGAACAGCCAGCCAAGACCAAGTTTACCAACCAATGAGAACGGCAAAACTCCAGCGCTAGGGGAATACAAGACATAGAATTCATGGCTTTACAAGACATAGAATTCATGGCTTTTCTCCCATGATTCTTTAGTCTTTCAAAGTTAATTTTTTTTAATTTTCTTTATCTTTTTTTTGAATTTTTCTTCTTTCCTTTTTCAACCAACTTCTTACTTGTCAATTCCTTTTTTTAAATCTTTTCTAATTTTTAACTTTACAATCATACTCCATCCCTTCATTGTATTTATCCTTATTTTTGTATATATATGTTTTTCTTTCTTTAAAATTTTGGGAGGCAGTTTCTTCTAACAGACCAAAATACACCCAAAATCTTGTGTGTGGCTCCGTTCTACTCACCAGCCTGATCATATTCTCTTCCTTTTCCCCCCCCACCCCTTTTCCACCCAGTTTCAGGTCTCTTCTGATTTGTTTAGTGTATATTTTTCTGGGGTCGTTGTTACCCTTCTAGCATTTGTTCTCTCATTCATCTGTTCTCTGGACAAAATGACAAAATGGAAAAAGTCACCTCAAAAACAAGAACAAACGGCACTACCAACTGCCAGGGACCTAATCAATGCAGACATTAGTAAGATGTCAGAACCAGAGTTCAGAATGACGATGATAAAGATACTAGCTGGGCTTGAAAAAAGCATAGAAGATACTAGAGAATCCCTTTCTGGAGAAATAAAAGAACTAAAATCTAACCAAGTCGAAATCAAAAAGGCTATTAATGAGGTGCAATCAAAAATGGAGGCTTTAACTGCAAGATAAATGAGGCAGAAGAGAGAATTAGTGATACAGAAGACCAAATGATGGAGAATAAGGAAGCTGAGAAACAGAGATAAACTACAGGAGGAGAATTCAAGAGGTAAGTGATACCATAAGACAAAACAATATTAGAATAATTGGGATCCCAGAAGAAGAAGAAAAAGAGAAAGGGGCAGAAGGTATACTGAAGCAAATTATACTGGATAACTTCCCTAATTTGAGGAAGGAAACAGGCATCAAAATCCAGGAGGCACAGAGAAGCCCTCCCAAAATCAATAAAAATAGGTCAACACCCCAACATCTAATAGTAAAACTTACAAGTCTCAGAGACAAAGAGAAAATCCTGAAAGCAGCTCAGGACAAGAGGTTTGTAACCTACAATGGTAGAAACATGAAACTGGCAGCAGACCTATCCACAGAGACCTGGCAGGCCAGAAAGGACTGGCATGATATATTCAGAGCACTAAATGAGAAAGATATGCAGCCAAGAAGACTATATCCAGCTAGGCTGTCACTGAAAATAGAAGGAGAGAAAAAAAAACTTCCAGGACAAACAAAAACTAAAAGAATTTGCGAACACCAAACCAACCCTACAAGAAATACTGGAAGGGATCCTCTAAGTAAAGAGAGAGCCTAAAAGTAACATAGACCAGAAGGAACAGAGACAATATACAGTAACAGTCACCTTACAGGCAATACAATGGCACTGAATTCGTATCTTCCAATAGTTACCCTGAGTGTAAATGGGCTAAATGCCCCCAATCAAAAGACAAAGGGTATCAGATTGGATAAAAAAGCAAGACCCATCGATATGCTGTCTGCAAGAAACTCATTTTAGACCCAAAGACACCTCCAGATTGAAAGTGAGGGGGTGGAAAACCATTTACCATGCTAATGGACATCAAAAGAAAGCTGGGGTGGCAATCCTTGTATCAGACAAATTAGATTTTAAACCAAAGACTGTAATAAGAGACAAGGAAGGACACTGTATACTTAAAGGGTCTATCCAAGAAGAAGATCTAATAATTTTAAATATCTATGGCCCTAACATGGGAGCAGCCAATTATATAAGCCAATTAATAACAAAAGCAAAGAAACACATCGACAATAATACAATAATAGTAGGGGACTTTAACACCCCCCCTGACCGAAATGGACAGATCATCTAAGCAAAAGATCAACAAGGAAATAAAGCCTTTAAATGACACAATGGACCAGATGGGCCTCACAGATACATTCAGAACATTCCATCCCAAAGCAACAGAATACACATTCTTCTCTAGTGCCCATGGAACATTCTCCAGAATAGATCACATCCTGGGTCACAAATCAGGTCTCAACCGGTACCAAAAGATTCGGATCATTCCCTGCATATTTTCAGACCACAATGCTTTGAAATTAGAACTCAATCACGAGAGGAAAGTCGGAAAGAACTCAAATACATGGAGGCTAAAGAGCATCCTACTAAAGAATGAATGGGTCAACCAGGAAATTAAAGAAGAATTTTAAAAATTGATGGAAACAAATGAAAACGAAAACACAACTGTTCAAAATCTTTGGGATGCAGGAAAGGTGGTCCTAAGAGGGAAGTATATAGCAATACAAGCCTTTCTCAAGAAACAAGAAAGGCCTCAAATACACAACCTAACCCTACACCTAAAGGAGCTGGAGAAAGACCACCAAATAAAGCCTAAACCCAGCAGGAGAAGAGAAATAATAAAGATCAGAGCAGAAATCAATGAAATAGAAACCAAAAGAACAGCAGAACAGATCAACGAAACCAGGAGCTGGTTCTTTGAAGGAATTAAGATTAATAAACCCCTGGCCAGACTTATCAAAAAGAAAAGAGAAAGGACCCAAAGAAATAAAATCATGAATGAAAGAGGAGACATCACTGGGGTGCCTGGGTGGCTCAGATGGTTCGGCATCTGCCTTCGGCTCAGGTCCTGATCCCAGGGTCCTGGGATCGAGCCCCACATTGGGCTCCTGGCTCAGCGGGGAGCCTGGTTCTCTCTCTCCCTCTCCCTCTGCCTCTCCCCCTGCTCATGCTCTCTCTCTATCTCTCTATCTCTGTGTCTGAAATGAATAAATAAAATCTTAAAAAAAAAAAGGAGACATCACAACCAACACCAAAGAAGCACAAACAATTATAAGAACATATTATGAGCAACTATATGCCAGCAAATTAGACAATCTGGAGGAAATGGATACATTCCTAGAGATGTATAAACTACCAAAACGGAACCAGGAAGAAACAGGAAACCTGAACAGACCTATAACCACTAAGGAAATTGAAGTAGTAATCAAAAATCTCCCAACAAACAAGAGCCCAGGGCCAGATGGCTTCCCAGGGGATTCTACCAAACATTTAAAGAAGAATATTCTTCTGAAACTGTTCCAAAAAATAGAAATGGAAGGAAAACTTCCAAACTCGTTTTACGAGGCAAGCATTACCTTGATCCCAAAACCAAACAAAGACCCCATCAAAAAGGAGAATTACAGACCAATATTCCTGACGAACATGGCACAAAAATTCTCACCAAAATACTAGCCAAGAGGATCCAACAGTACATTCAAAGGATTATTCACCACGACCAAGTGGGATTTATTCCTGGGCTGCAAGGTTGGTTCAACATCTGCAAATCAATGTGATGCAATACATTAATAAAAGAAAGAACAAGAACTATATGATACTCTCAATAGATGCAGAAAAAGCATTTGACAAAGTACAGCAACCTTTCTTGATTCAAACTCTTCAGAGTGTAAGGATAGAAGGTACATACCTCAATATCATAATAAAGCCATGTATGAAAAACTCACAGCAAATATCATTCTCAATGGGGAAAAACTGAGAGCTTTTCCCCTGGAGTCAAGAACAAAGCAGGGATGTCCACTATCACCACTGCTATTCAACACAGTGCTAGAAGTCCTAGCCTCAGCAATCAGACGACAAAAAGAAATAAAAGGCATCCGAATCGGAAAAGAAGTCAAACTCTCATTCTTTGCAGATGATATGATACTTTATGTGGAAAACCCAAAAGACTCCACCCCGAAACTGCCAGAACTCATACAGGAATTCAGTTAAGTGGCAAGATATCAAATCAATGCACAGAAATCAGTTGCATTTCTATACACCACCACCAAGACAGAAGAAAGAGAAATTAAGAAGTCATTCCCATTTACAATTGCACCCAAAACTATAAGATACCTAGGACTAAATGTAACCAAAGAGGCAAAGAATCTGTACTCAGAAAACTATAGAATACTCATGAAAGAAACTGAGGAAGACACAAAGAAATGGAAAAATCTTCCATGCTCATGGACTGGAAGAACAAATATTGTGAAGATGTCAATGCTACCTAGAGCAATCTACACATTTAACGCAATCCCTATCAAAATACCATCAACTTTTTTTGAAGAAATGGAACAAATAATCCTAAAATTTGTATGGAACCAAAAAGACCCCGAATAGCCAGAGGAATGATGAAAAAGAAAAAGCAAAGCTGGTGGCAGCACAATTCCGGACTTCATGCTCTTTAACAAAGCTGTAATCAAGACAGTATGGCACTGGCACAAAAACAGACACACAGACCAGCGGAACAGAATAGAGAGCCCAGAAATGGACCCTCAACTCTACAGTCAACTAATCTTCGATAAAGCAGGAAAGAATGTCCAATGGCAAAAAGACAGTCCCTTCAACAAATGGTGTTGGGAAAATTGGACAGCCACATGCAGAAGAATGAAACTCGACCGTTTCCTTACACCACACAAAAAAATACACTCAAAATGGATGAAAGACCTAATGTGAGACAGGAAGCCATCAATATCCTTGAGGAGAACACAGGCAGCAACCTCTTTCACCTCAGCTGCAGCACCTTCTTCCTAGCAACATTGCCGAAGGCAAGGGAAGCAAGGGCAAAAATGAACTATTGGGACTTCATCACAATAAAAAGCTTTTGTACAGCAAAGGAAACAGTCAACAAAACCAAAAGACAACTGAGAGAATGGGAGAAGATACCTACAAATGACATTATCAGATAAAGGGCTAGTATCCAAAATCTATAAATAACTTATTAAACTCAACACCCAAAGAACAAATAATCCTATCAAGAAACGGGCAGAAGGGGCACCTGGGTGGCTCAGTCATTAAGCATCTGCCTTTGGCTCAGGTTGTGATCCCAGGGTCCTGAGATCGAGTCCTGCATCGGACTCCCTGCTCGGCGGGGAGCCTGCTTCTCCCTCTTCCACTCCTCCTGCTTGTGTTTCCTCTCTCTCTGTGTCAAATAAATAAATAAAATCTTTAAAAAAAAAAAAGAAAGAAAGAAATGGGCAGAAGACATGAACAGACGTTTCTGCAAAGACAGCCAAATGGCCAACAGACACATGAAAAAGTGCTCGACATCACTTGGCATCAGGGAAATACGAATCAAAACTTCAATAAGATACCAACACACACCAGTCAGAATGGCTAAAATTAACAAGTCAGGAAACAATGGATGTTGGCGAGGATGCAGAGAAAGGGGACCCCTCCTACACTGTTGGTGGGAATGCAAGCTGGTGCAGCCACTCTGGAAAACAGTATGGAGGTTCCTCAAAAAGTTGAAAATAGAGCTACCCTATGACCCAGCAATTGCACTACTGGGTATTTTACCCCAAAGATACAAATGTAGGGATCCGAAGGGGCACGTGCACCCCAATGTTTATAGCAGCAATGTCCACAATAGCCAAACTATGGAAGGAGCCTAGATGTCCATCAGCAGATGAATGGATAAAGAAGATGTGGTATATATATACAATGGAATATTATGCAGCCATCAAAAAAAAAAAAACCAAAATCTTGCCATTTGCCATTATGTGGGTGGAACTAGAAGGTACTATGCTAAGCAAAATAAGTCAATCAGAGAAAGACAATCATATGGTCTCACTGATATGAGGAATTAGACACAAGACAGAGGATCATAGGGGAAGGGAGGGAAAAATGAAACAAGACAAAGCCAGAGAGGGAGACAAATCATAAGAGACTCTTAATCTCAGGAAACAAACTGAGGGCTGCTGGAGTGGAGGGGGGTGGGAGGGATGGGGTGGATAGGTGATGGACACTGGAGAGGGTATGTGCTATGGTAAGTGCTGTGAATTGTGTATGACTGAAGAATCACAGACCTGTACCCCTGAAACAAATAATACATTATATGTTAATAAAAAAATAACATAAAAGGGTTACCAAATACTTTAAATATCCTTTTCCTTATTAGGAGGGAAAAAAAAACCCTACTACTCAGGTGTATTTCCATTTGCCAATAAAGGAGGGCGGCTAATGTTAAGTCCTAATGAAGCAACTGTTTCTGAAGTAGGCAAAAACCTTTTCAAAGTTGCATGCTTCAGGTATTTGCTTGTTCAGGAAGTTTAGAGTTTGTGGTTTAATTCAATTAAAATCAATTAAATAGTATGGCCAATATAAAATGTCTACTGTGATCATTAAGAAATCATTCCATGTAAAAATGAAGTTACATTCACATAAACAATTAGATAACACTAATATCTTATTTTTATTTCACGTAAGCCCTCATTAACTCATTGTTTAAGGATTCTGTGCTTCCCACCCCAATCTATCCTATCATCCCCAAAAGGAAAACATTTTAGTCCACAAAAGGCTTGTAACATACTGTGTGGAACTATATAACCTGCTTTGTCTTACTTCAAATAACATGTTTCTTTCCTCAAAACACTATAAAAGTTGTATAGGAAATACATTTAAGTACTGTTTTACTGCTTAAAAATCCACACATTTCTCAATTTCACCAAACGTAATGGTACAAACATCCTTCATCACTAGTATCTCCGAAAACCAGCTACAGTGGCCCACAGCAAGATTGAAATCTATATACGTTTAGGAAAGCTACCACACAACATTATTCTACAACTAAAACATCACACTTGAGATTGCAACACACTTCCTAAAATGAACACGTTATGATAGTACATATGAAAAGGGCAAGGGCTATCATCTATTCTAGTTCTAACTCCAGCTAATCCAAAATCTCCTAATATTCATACAGAAAGTATCTGCTCAACTGAATACAAAGGTGTAAATCATGCTAAGTGTAGGTGTGCCATAGTTTTAAAAGTCTGTTGTTGATTTCCTACAAGTCAATCTCTCCGTGGCATTAAGACCAGGAAAGTTTAACTTCGAAATAGTAGTACAAGGCAGTGTGTGCTGAGGTGGAAGCACCAATAAGTGAGCTAATCTTGCCCTGCAGGATCCAGAAGTTCAGGGCTTGAAGACAGGATACATGAGTGTGGGTTAGAGGCAGAGAATGGGGGGCAGGGAGGGGAGAGGTGAAGATTGGCTGCAAATCTGTAGACAAAACAGTAAAAAGAAAAGGGATTTTAATCTGTGCAGAAACTGAAAGATACAAGCCTGGGACTCTGAGACACAGATATATGAAAAGGGCAGAGGGGGCACATGCACAAGCATGTCTGTATGAAACACAGAGCTGATGGATTAAGTAAAAGCCAAAAGTCAACATAAGGAACACTCAAACATCTAATCCTGCTCCTCATAAATTCTAGAATGCCATGGACCAGGAAAAATGTACTTTACTTCCTGTTCCATTTAGCTACTACCCCCACCATTCTCCCGGGATGGAAGATCTTCCCCTAGAGAAAATGAACAGAGCCAGAGAAAGGACATTCCCATACTAATATCTCACAGTTCCCCAACAAAACAGCAGCTCTGCATCTAACTAGCCTAAAGTGAAGGCCAACACTTACACTTGGTAAGGTCCCTTGTAAACACAGAAGTACCACAATTAGCCTGTTTCAGTTTTATATATAGACAGCTATGGATCACCAAGATTTGTAGAAAGTTTCGGACATGAGAAATCAAAACAAAAACAGAAAAATAGGGGCGCCTGGGTGTCTCAGTCGTTAAGCGTCTGCCTTTGGCTCAGGTCATGATCTCAGGGTCCTGGGATCGAGCCCCACATCGGGCTCCCTGCTTGGCGGGAAGCCTGCTTCTCCCTCTCCCACTCCCCCTGCTTGTGTTCCTGCTCTAGCTATCTCTCTGTCAAGTAAATAAATAAAATCTTTAAAAAAAAAAAAAAACTGAAAAGATAAAAAGATAAGAGAATTTTAAAAACTTGAAAAAAAACCCTGTAATTATTACCCTTGAAGAGGTTAAGATAAAAATTAAAGACACTGCCATGAAAAAGCAATCCAACTGCTCTTAAAACAAAAATATAGCAGCTGTTAAAAAACACAACAGAGTATCAAGAAATTCTCCCCAAACATTAAGAGGATATAGCAAAAAGAAAACAAACAGGAAATTCAACACCTGACAACCCATAATTCCAGAAAAAAGGAATAGAAAAAAATGTAAAGGGAGAAAAATATTGACACATTAATATAAGAAAATATCCCAGAAATTTTTTCAAGGGAAAAAAGGTCACATATAAAAGACCAAAAATTAAAATGGCACCTGAATTCTCCAATATAATACTGCAAGCTTAAAGTCAATGAAGCAACACTTGAAAAATTCCAAGGAAAAGTTGTTTTCAGTTAATAATTCTATACCCAGGGGCACCTGGGTGGCTCAGTTGGTTAAGCGACTGCCTTCGGCTTGAGTCATAATCCTGGAGTCCCGCGCATCGGGCTCCCTGCTCAGCAGGAAGTCTGCTTCTCCCTCTGACCCTCCCCCCTCTCATGCTCTTTCTCTCTCATTCTCTCTCTCAAATAAATAAATAAAATCTTTAAAAATAATAATTCTATACCTAAACTGTCAATTAAGGGTGAAGGCAGAATTTTTAGACAGAGAAAACCTGAAACTTTATTATATACACATATTTTCTCAGGAAGCTACTAGAAGATACCTTCTACACACACACACACACACACACACACACACACACACACACGGAAAAACAATAAAAAGGAAGACATCGAGTAACAATCATTCCAACTATTTGGGAAGCCCCTGCAAGGCAACTGTGCAGTAGCCCTAAGGAATAAACAAGCAGACAAAAAGAAAATACAGATTAATTGGGCATTTTTAAAACACCAGTGACAGATGGTGGATCTGATGAAGCCACTGGAAAGTTTTAAAAATACGCTCAACAAAAATGATGTAAGTATAAACAAAGCAACTAATAACAAAGACCTATGTGAAAGAAAACGGAATCTGAGTGCACTCCTGGCCTTTAGGTGAATATTTACATAGTCATAATGTAAAGATGGTTTATTAATTGAACCAAAAATTGTGGTATTAAAAGAATTGAAGGGGTAAAGGTAGGTAGACGTATAAGAGAACTAAAACCTCATATTAATAACCTGAAGCCAGCAGATCATATAAAAGTGATAAATCAAGCAATAACAACATTAACACACTGAAGTGTGTGGATAAATACTAGAAGAAACAGCTAAATGAATGCTAAGTGACTGACTCTGGGTTATAGGTCCAGGAATGGGAAGGGGCAGAGGAGGGAACCACTGATTCTCATTATGTATCTTTTCATACAGTTTGAATTATAAACCTGTATTTTAACAAAAACAAAGTTTTGTGTTGTTTTAAGGCCAAAGAGTTTGGTGAATTTCAAATCCTCAGAAAGAGAAAAAAAAAGCTAGCAAAAAGAAATTTTTGTTTCAGTATTTCCAATAAGTATTCTAAGGCACAGGGAATAAGAAAGCTCAGAGTTCACCAATTGCCCACTAGACCTCTCTACGTTACTATTCCATAGACCTTAAAAAAGATAAACACACACACACACACACACACACACAGCCCTACCTATACCATCCCAGATCTGTATCCTCCCTCCTTCACCCCCAAATTTTGTAGACTCTAGTCCCCAAATATTTCCAAAATCTGAAACATGATCTCTTCCAATGATTTATTAGTTCAGGTCATCATCTCTTGTCTGGACTACAATTACAACCCCCTAAACTCGTCTCTAGGCCTCCATTCACTCTCCTTTCCAATCTAAATTAACATAGTAAGACAAATTTTACCAAGTTGACTCTCTTAATACCCTTCAGTAGCTCCTATTCCTACAAAAGAAAATCCTACCTCTAACATGGCATGTCCCTCACCAGACACCTTTCTATCCATTTGTGTTTACTTTGCACCACTCCGTCCTCACACCCTGTGTTCCAACAATGTCAACTCTGGGTTTTAGGCACAGAATGCCCCCTCTGCAAAGGAAGTCTCTTTGAACCCAATCCCACTTCCTCAATCCTGACAAACTTTTTTTTTTTTCAGATTTTATTTATTTGACAGAGAGAGACACAGTGGGAGAGGGAACACAAGCAGCGGGAGGGCAGAGAAAGAAGCAGGCTCCCCGCTGAGCAGGGAACCTGATGTGGGGGGGCTCGATCCCAGGACCCTGGGACCATGACCTGAGCTGAAGGCAGACGCTTAACGACTGAGCCACCCAGGCACCCCAAAAAAAAATTTTTTTTAAGATTTATTTATTTGAAAGAGAGAGTGCAGGGTTGGGCAGAGGGAGAGAGAAACCCCAGCAGACTCCACAGGGAGCTGGACGTGGGGCCCAATCCCACTACCCTGAAATTGCGACCAGAGCTGAAACCAAGAGCCTAAGGCCGACCCACTGTGCCACCCAGGGGCCCCTCTTCTGACAAACTTTTATTCATTTTCATAAAGATTCTCTTTTTCCTCTACCATGTACTTACATAGCTTTACTACAGCATTTAATCATAACATCACAATTATCTGTCATCTCCCACACTAAACTCTGTCTCATCACCAAAGGCTAAAATATTACCCTGGCATACAGAAGACCCTAAATAAATTATTTGTTGGATAAAATGCCATTCAGATGTCTGGTCAGCACAACTGCAAATTACGGATCTATGACTCTATCTATAGAGGTTAATAGCCAAATGACTACAGAAGTAGAAAGAAAAACAGAAGGCCAGTTTGTCCTGCTAACATGTTACAAAAGGCTATCCACAATTTTTATATGGATTTAACAGTTTATCATGTGATTACATATGGTCTACAACTCACAGAGTTACAGTTTAAAGAGGAAGTAAAAGCATTCATTTCCTTTAGGGATTTGGGACTGGGCCTTACAGAAACATTACAATGGCTTTCTCTTATAGCTTCACCAATGTCACCTTGTACAATACATGAAAAAGTGGCAAGACAAGATTCCCAATGAGACCCTGAAATTCAGCCTATCAATCAATATCATAGTGCCACTTACTGCAGCACAACTCCACTAAGCTGGAAGGCAAGAAGATACCGAATAACAACCACAGATGCTACAAACAGTGCATATTTTAAGACCTGAATGCATTAACTGATACACTTGTAAAAGGATCGGCCAATCTGGAAACTGGCAGATGTAAAGGGCAGGATTTACCAAAATCAGTAAACACTTTCATTTAATTCAAAAGTCAACTTTAACACATTTTTTAATCATTAATTAAAAAAAGAGAATAATTTCACTGAATTCAATTTAAAATCCCGTGAAGCTTTTGTCCCTCTGAAGAAGAGAAACTTTTGGTGTACTGCGTTAGTAATTTTCCTGAGATCATGGCACAGTATCAGTTAATGCAAGATCCCTCCTTACCCTCCCTGTCTCTATCCACTCATTGCTTTTTATTATCATACCCCAGTCCCACCTGCCTACATCCCCAACACATTGTGACAGGGAACCATTCTATTGTTTAATATATTTACAATATGAGCAGATGTAACATGTGTTACATCTGAGCAAAAGCTTTAAAAGCCATTTAGTGCTTCTGTCCACTCTTCTGTTTGTCTCTGCCAAGAGTGACAGGACCCAGAAAAGAGCTGCTGTTGAGAATGAGATGACATGTGAAAAGCCACAGGCAATTGTCAGCCACGAATATAACATGAACAAGAATAAACCTGTGTTGTTCCATAAGCTCCTGAGATTTGGGAGTTATTATCATAGAAAGCTAACCAATGTAGAATGGAAAGCTCAACTAAATAATTACACTTCCCAAATTAGATTCCACCAATAAGACACATTTGAGTGAAATTTGCAAGGTCAAAGTGAGGACGTATTATTGCTGCTGGTGATTCTGGCAAGTAAAGCCAGAGACAGGAGAGTTTGTGACATCCAAACTCCAAGTTCCAGTGTCTGGTGATCCACTTCAGGGATGAGGGAGGCAGCTTTGATGACGTAAGGATGGTGGTGGCGCAGCAGCAGAGGGAGCCTGCCCTCCCTCAGCTTTAATGGAGCAGCCTCACTGACTTCTACACCTCCAACCTTTTCAACAATGTTTAAAGGACCTAATTTCCGGTATTAAATTATCTTCTTGCTTTGGCTATCTGGAGTGATTTCTTGCACTGAACTGTAATCAATGAAGTACTGAAGTAGTGACAGGACACATTCTCAAAAGCCAGGAAGCTGGCTTTGGTTTTCCAATCTAGCTGGATTTAGAGGCGATGATGACAGTGCCAACATCAGATAACATAATGCAATAGTACATGGTAGGCAGCAGCAGAGAGTTCTACATACCCGGAATAAAGTTCTTCTTAAGGAAACAACATGGCAGACTGTTCTGGCAGTTACGATGGAAATGAGAAACAAAGACTGTGGAGTCGTAGGTCTGATTCTGATAACAGGTGAAAACTTTAAGAAAATGATTAGCTCGGGGTGCCTGGGTGGCTCAGTCGTTAAGCGTCTGCCTTCAGCTCGGGTCATGATCCCAGGGTCCTGGGATCGAGCCCCATTTCAGGCTCCCTGCTCCGCGGGAAGCCTGCTTCTCCCTCTCCCACCACTCCCACTGCTTGTATTCCTTCTCTCACTGTCTCTGTCAAACAAATAAATAAAAATCTTTAAAAAAAAAAAAAAAAGATTAGCTCAACGAACAAAGACCAAAGAGCGTCTGTGACTGTCATAAAAGAATCTCTTAGTTCTTACAGGCACAGGGTTGTTATAGCCCAAAAGTCAGAAACAGAATGATCCTGCAAGCTACGCAATTGCCATACAAAAATAATTCAAAGCTTAGACTAATCTTTTAAGTGAAAGGATACTGGCTGTGGAACAGTAGGACCTTGAGACCTGAAATGGGGACCAGCTTGGTGGAGTCTGATCATCTGGGAACCCTGACCTCACAAAAGTCACTGTGCCTTCCCTGCCTAAGAAGTACCCCTCCTCCACAACATGAGGCTAGTCTTTACCTAAGTGAAGACTCTGTCATGACATTTCCTGAAACCTATAAGGGAATGCAGATCTCCTCATGCCTTACTTGCAAGCAGCCCTCACTGCCCCTAAACCTCCAACCAAATCAGATTCTCCAGGGGAACAAGTACCAAATCTAAACCAACAGGAGTCAGCTTACATTCCAAAAAACACTATAGACTTTGGAAGACTTTAAGACTTCCGAAGACTTTAACACCTTATGTTGACAGAAACCTAGAGAAGGCACATGGGATCAGATTCTAGGGTTACTGAATAAGAACGAAACAACTTTAGATAGGACTTAAGTTATCAAAAGGAATACACTTACTAAAGATTATTTACTGGACCACCTCAAGCAACTAGATATGGTTATAACAGTTTGCTCAGTCAACTGACAGAAATCTGGACTCAATGACAGCCTACATTAAAAACAGTTGGAACTCCTGTTAAATAAAAGCAAGATTAAGAGAGCAGATTAGATACCAAGGAAGACATAGCAATGGGAACTATCTGAACTAAGGCACAGGGAGAGGGGAAAAAATTGAGAAAGATAATGAACAGAACCTTAGTGATTTAGGGTACAATAACAAGTCGTCTAACACATGTGTAACTAAGGTGAGTGGTAAATTTTTTAAAATTATATATAGTTATAATATTGTTATAATTACATAATTGTAAATATGTATTAATGTAATTATAATTAATTAATTATAATTGCATTAATTATATTATATATATAATTATATATATAATTAATATATAATATGTTAACTATAATTAACTATATAATGAATGATGATGTTCCAAATTTGATAAATTCTAAAACCTTACAAATCCAAGATGCTCAATGTACAATAAAAAGAATAAACAAAAAGAAAACCCTACCCCAAGGAACATAACAATCAAACTGCTGAAAACTTAAGCCATAAATGAAAATCCTAAGAGCAGCCAGAAAAAAAGGACAAGTTAGAGAGAGGAACAAAGATAAGACCATAGGGACATGTTTTGTAAGAAACAGGCAGGCCAGAAGGCAATGGAAAGGTATCTTTAAAGTGTTGAAAAACAAAAACAAAACAAAGATTGTCCATCTATAATTCTATATCCAGCAAAAATATCCTTAGAAAATGAAGGTAAAATACTTTTGCAGACTAACAAAAGCTGAATTCAAGGACAAAAGGACTGCCCTGTAAGAAATATTAATGTAAGTTCTCAAGGCAGAAGAAAAATAAGAGGTGGAAACTTGGGTCCAAACAAAGGAATAAAGAATAACAGAAACAGTAACTGAGTAAACAAAAAAGAATTATTTTCCAGTTTTTGATTATTTAAGACAAATTTCATATATTACATGATTCCATTCATATGAAATGTCCAGAATAGGTGTATCCATAGAGACAAAAAACAAGTTGCTGGATACCAAAGGCTGGGGAAGGGAGGAATGGAGAATAACTGCTTAACAGGTACCAGATGTTATTTTATGGTGATGAAAATGCTTTGGAATCAGATAAAGGATGGTTGCAGAACACTGTGAATGTACTAGATGCCACTGAATGGTTCACTTTAAAATGGTGAATTTTATGTTACATGAATTTCACCTAAATTTTTTTTAAAGATAAATGGATGTTTTAGGCAAACTTAATAACTGTATATTTGATGCGTGTTATAAGTAGAAGTACAATTATGACAATGGCAACACAGCATAAAGGACAGGAGGGAGAAATGAAGTATACTAATAAGATTGTTAAATTATATGTGAAGTGGTCTAATACTTGAAGGCACGTTGTGACATGCTTAATTTTCATATTGTAAATACTAAAATATGCACTAAAAAAAGGCAAAAAAAAAAAAAGCATGGTAATAAGCCAAAACGAAGACATACGTGGATCATAAAAAATAATGAAAAAGAAGACAGGAAAAGAGGAAATTTAAGAAAAACAAAAGAACAGAGGGGACAGAGAGAAAACAAATCGGAAGACGGTAGATTTAAACCCTACCACATTGTTAATTACATTAAATGTAAATGGTCTAAATGTTCCAATTAAAAGGCAGAGGTTGGGACACCTGGGTAGCTCAGTTGGGTAAGCATCCAACTCTTGATTTCAGCTCAGGTCATGATCTCAGGGTCATGGGATCAAACTCCCCATCAGGCTCCACACTGAGTATGGAGCCTGCTTGAGAGTCTCCCGCTCTCTCCCTCTGCCCCTCCCCGAACTTGTGCATGTGCTTGCACTCTCTCTCAAAATAAATAAAATCTTTTAAAAAAAAAGGCAGAGGTTGTCAGACTAGACTTAAAAAAGCAAAATAAAACCATATGTTGTATACAAGAAATACACTTTAAATACACAGATAGGTTAAAATAAAATAGGAAAAGATATATTGTTCAAATAATCTTGAAAAAAAATAAAACAATGGGAATGGCTTATCAAAAAAAAAAAAAGCATCCTTCAGAGTAAGGAATATTACCAAAGATAAAGACAGACATTCTATAATGATCAACCAACCAATTCACTAAGAAGATTCAACAATCCTAAATATGATACACCAAAGAACAGATTAATGGAATTTAGACCCACTACCTATATGGTCAGTTATTTTTCAACAAAGTTGCCAAAGTAACTCAGTGAGGAAAGGATAATCTTTTCAGTAAATGGTGCTGAAACAACTGGATATCCATATAAAAGAAAAAAAAAGAACTTCAATCCTTATACTACACACAGGTATCAACTTGTAACTTAGATCTAAAACGTAAAAGCTAAAACCTTAAGATTTCTAAAATAAAATACAGGAAAAAAAAAAATCTCCCTGACCGAGGGATTTCTTAGGATATTTCTTAGGATAAAAAAAGTACAAACCATAGAAGAAAAATTGATGTCAGACTTCATCAAAACTTAAAACTTCGGCTCTTCATAGGACACTGTCACAGAGATAACATTCACAATACATAGTATCTCACAGAATATGTATCTAAAATTAATGATGAATTCTTGCAATAAGACAAAACCCAAGAAAAACTTAAAGAGATTCTCACAAAATTACATTAAAGGGAAATAAGCACATGAAAAAAGCCAATGGCATGTGTAAAAGGGAAATGCAAAATAAAACCACAATGAGATATTACTACTCTCCCTCTAAAGTGGCTAAAATTAAAACAAAGAAAGAAACCTTACAATACCAAGAATGTAAAATGTACCCAGTATAAATATCAGTAAGTATGTGGAGCACTGGAACTTTTACACATTCCTAACAGGAATGTACAATGATACAACCGTTCTGAAAAACAGGTTACAGTTTCTCATAAAGTTAAACATACAGCTAATATATGACCAAGCAATTCCACTTACAGGTATTTGTATGAAAACCTATGTCTACACAAAACCTACATGATGGTTCATAACAGCTTTATTCATAATAACCCAAATTGGAGACAACCCAACTGATCACCAACATACAAACAAATAATTTGTGGTATCCCCCCCAAAAACAGAACTCAGCCCTAAAAAGTAGTAACATGCAAGAACATGTAGGAATCTCAAAAACAAGGTGAAGAAGACAAGCATAAAATAATACAGATTATATGATACCATTTATAAGAAAACCTAGTAACAGAAAGCAGAGGGCCTAGGGGCAGGAGTACTGAAAGCAAAGAAGCATAAAAAGTATTTTAGTGGTGAAAATGTTCTATTGATTGTTTTAGTGGTTACTGGTGGAGAGACAGTCTTCCTTGGGCTTCTTGCACTCCTACATGTCTTGCTGAGTGCGCTAAGATTGCAAGGCCCAGACCGATTGCTCTTGAACTTGAGCCATTCTATAGCTGGTAACCTTGAATGACGAGGTAATGTTTTCCCCTGAACAAAGAGCAAGCTCGCTTACTGCTTTCTAGAAAAGCAGTGGATTCCCCAAGTTCAACATTCTTCAGCTGCAACACAAACCCAGGGAGGGAGCATCCATCTTGGCCATACTGTATTGCCTCTGGGAGACTTGGGGAAAGGGAAACCTATGCAAATATGCTGACTTTCACACTATTTACTGTGCCATGAATAACATACTTCTTTCTCTGATCCAGGAGTCTCCTGCTTCTGCCAGCATCCAGTAGTAACAGTAACAGGCTAGCTTTTAGCTTGCTCAAATCCTAGATAAAATGTTATGCCTCAAATGGGTACAATTTATTGAATATAAATGGAAGAGAAAGGGAAAAAGGTGTATGAGAAAGAAGTAAATGGACAAAAAGGGAAAAGAGGAAGAAGAGAAGGAGAATGAAGAGGAAGAGGGAGGGAAGAAGTGGTTGGAACACCAGATATTCCTTAGTATGTAGAATGAATCAATCCAGACTTATGAGGAATGTTTGAGTGTTTTTATCACATCCAACACACACACACCCACACCCACACCCACACGTAAATGTTCTCCAAGAAGAAAGACCCTTCCTCAAGGAATTAAATATATTGGTGAAGGATGTACTGATTTCCTTGAAAACTGCTGCGGTGGCTGTCCCTTGCAGTTCTGGGTTAAAGATGGCCAATATTGCCTTTAAAGGGGGCTCCCTGATTTCAGTGGGATAGTGGGATGCCCAGAGTGACAAAGGATAAGTGGAAGCACTTAATCCTCAGATAAAAAGTAGGTATGGTTTTAATAGGCAAGAGGGCCAGACCTGTCATCAGAATGGTTTGGATCTCTGGTGGTGGATAACCATGGTGTCCTAAGGAAAAACAGATGGGCAGTACACTTGATGAGAAGAAAAAAAAGAAAACAAACAAACAAAAACCTCTAGGTTTATCAAACTGAGGCCTGACTTAAGTGGCCACAATGTAAGAATTACGGCATGTCACCTATACACAGGCTGAGCTTGTTCAAAGACACAGAGCCCCTGCAAAAAAAGGAGACAATGGGTTCCACTGAAGCAGGACCCTACAACATTGCATCAGGAGCATACTTGAAGTCTTCCTCCTAGCCTTTCCAAGAGAACATGCAGCTTTTCATCAAGGAGACAGTGCATGTGGGAAACAGAATCACTCGGGCTTTTTAGGGGTTACTCAACACTGGCTCTAAGCCCATGCTAACTTTAAAGACCAGAAGATCACTGTGGTAAACCAGTCAGATCAAGAGCTGTGATGTCATATGAAGAAAGAAGTGTTCTCCAATCCATCTCACAGTGGACCCAATGAATCCATGAACCCACCCTGTGTTCCTGAACACAGTTAAAGGCTCCCTAAACTATGGAGTACGGGTTATCAGCATAAGAAGGGCCAAGTGTTTAAAAAAAAAAAGGCCAAGTAAAATCCCCTAGATGTGCTCCTTCCTAACAAAATAATAAATCCAAAGCAACAGCACATCTCTGTGGAAACTGGAGGACAATACCAACTTAAAAGACTTAAAAGATGGTGGGACAGGGATTGTTACGACATTCTGTTTCACCAGCCAGTGCAGAGGACTTGGATCTTCGAGAATGACTGTGGATTACAGTAAACCAAATGAAGTGGTGACGCCAATTGTAGCTGTTCCAGATACAGTCTCTACTGGGACAAATCAACACAATCCCTGGCACCTCGTATGCATCCATCAAGCTGACAAATGCTTTCTTTTTACCTATTCCAAAAAGAGACCACTGGAAGCTGTTTTCATCTTACAGTCCAGAAATACACTTTGACTGTCATAGCTCAGGGCTTCATCAATACTCCAGCTATCTTTCATTATTTGGTCCACAGACTGTGGGCATCTCAACACCTCACAGGTCCACTACATTGTTAGTTCAACCCGCAAGTGTATCCCCACCCACACTTGGTGCCATCCAGCTTTCTACTTTTTGCCAACCTAACAGGTGGGAAAAGACACTATTACTCTTTTAATTTTAATTTGCCTGTCTCTGATTATTTAATAATTCTAAATACCTTTTCCTATGCATGTTAAGATTTACTATTCTTTAACCTACTTATTAATATCCTTTGACTATTTTTCCACAGAGGTTGCTGCCCTCTTTTTATTGATATGTAGTTCCTTGTCTAGTCTACATATTAATCCCTTATCAATCTGGGCACTGCAAATACCTTCTCTCATTCTTTGTCTTTCACTGAATGAAAATCTTTAGTTTTTATATAATCGAAGTCATTATCTTTTACCTTTATAAATTTTTGAAGCTTCCTTGTCCCTTAAGGAAAGAGCTTTTTCAACAATGTCTTCCATTAATTTTATAATTTCTCTCACATTTAGGTTTTTTTAATTTATCCATAACCCATCCTTTCTAAAGCGTAAGGTTTGCTTTTTCTCCATATAGTGAGCCACTCTTCCTAATGTGACTCCTTTCTCCAGTGACTTATGATGCCACCCTTAAGTTCCTGAACACATATGGGCAATTTGTTCCCCAAGTCTATTTTTCTGTTCATGCACTGACACTACAGTTCTTATTACTACAGCCTTGAAACAGTTATCTTAATTTCTGATGAGGCAAGCTCCACCAAAACAAATATTAAAGATTGCTTTAGCTATTCACAAACTTTATCCCATCTGCCATATGAATTTTAGATTTAGGTTACTCAGTTTGTCAGACAAACCAACTGGAATCTTGATGGCAATTTAATCGAATTTATAGATCAAAATGGAGAAAAATGACCCTCATAATAAAACATATCCCAAGAACATGGAAAGTTTTTCCTTATTTAGATCCTCTTCTAGTTCCTTATTAAAGTTTTAAAGTTTTCTTCTTAAAGTTCTTATGTACTCTTGTGTTAATTCCTAGAGACTTTACAGTTTTGATGTTTTTATTTATTACAATATTTACTTTTGATTACCTTTCCTAGTTGGTTATTGCTAGTGTAGTAAATGCCACTAATTTTTGTAGTTTGATCTTCAATCCAGTAACCCTGCTAAACTCTTACTAGTTCTAATAGTTTCTCTGGATTCTAATGGTTCTTCTAGGTAAGTGATAATATCGGCAAATAATGAGTTTTTATGCTTCCCTTCATATCCTTATATTTATTCTTCCCCTTTGTAGTGTTAGCCAGGACTTTTCTTACCGTGTTAAACAACAATAGTGATAGAGGGCATCCTTGTAACTGATCTTTAAATGAATGTATCTAAAATTTCTCCATTAAGTATTATTATTTGCTAGAGGTTTTTGGTAATGACCTCAATCTAGTTACCTCATATTCCAAGCTTGCTAAGAGTTTTTATCATATATAGTTGTTGAATCTTATCGAATGTTTTTATGGTATCAAGATAATCATGATTTTTCTCCTTTAGTCTACTAATGTGATAAATTACCTTAATAGTAAATAGATGTTGAATCATATCTACATTCTTAAACTCCACGGATCATGATTTCTTTTACACAGACATGAAGTAGGATTTTCCTATCTATGCTAATAACTGAAACATCTATAATTTTCTCATATCGTCCTTATCTAGGTTTAAAATCAAGATTTCACTAACACTAACTTTATAAATTGAGCTAGGCATCTTTTTATTTCCCTATTTCCCAGAACAACTTGTAAAAAGGAATTGTTAAAGTTCAATGCAGCTCACTGATCTCAGCCCAGTTTTTGGAAGTGGAGGTCTTTACCATGTCAGTTTGTTAAATATTAATTCAAGCCATCCATTTCTTCTGACACCAACTTTCAGCTTGTATTTTTCTAAGAATTTATACTTTTCATCTAGGCTCTCATATTTATTAACCTATAGTTCATAAAATTCTTTTTTAAAATTCTCACGCTTGGGGCGCCTGAGTGGTTCAGTCATTAAGCATCTGCCTTCGGCTCAGGTCATGATCCCAGGGTCCTGGGACCGAGCCCCACATCAGGCTCCCTGCTCCGTGGGAAGCCTGCTTCTCCCTCTCCCACTCCCCCTGCTTGTGTTCCCTCTCTCGCTGTGTCTCTCTGTCAAATAAATAAATAAGATCTTAAAAAAAATAAAAAACAAAAAAATTCTCATGCTTGTAGTTATTTTCCATTTTTCCCTTAATTATATTTGCATCTTTTTTTCTTGATCAATCTTATCAGAGGTCTAGCTTATTAATCTTCAAAGAACAATCTTTTGGTTCAGCAAATCTTTTGTTCCTAATTTCATTGGTTTCTGCTCTTAATTTGATGGTGTTTTCTGAACTCTTCAAATGAACCATGTAAGCACTAAACAAGCTTCTGTCAGCATTTAGATAAGTCACCTGGCCACTCTGTCCAAGGCTTGGTTTCACTATATATAGACTTCAATAGACAAACTATATTATTCTCACATATGCATGATAAAAAAACAACCATATCCAATTCTTACCAACCATACCTACACATGAAAGTCCTTGACCAAAGCTTTACCTTGAAGGCAAATAAATTAGATTATGTGCTTGTACCCACCAAAAAAATGAAAGTGTAAAGCTGTAATTGTATATCTGAATCAAGGCAGATATTTTCTCTGCACAGCTAATTGGACAATTACTGGTACCGCTTGATAAAATTAGTAACCAGAAATGAAATCTCCAGTTGCTTTACCAGATGCTATTCAAATCCTGCAGTTATTAATAGGAGAGTAAAATCTGGCTGCCATGGTCACTTTTCACCACTACCACCACCTCCAAAAAAACCCACTCAAAGCAAAAGCACTTTTTTCCCGTAGCTATAGAAGCATACCTCCTGGTTAGGGGCAGTTTGGGATTACAAAACAGATCTTGGTCTTCAATCTTTCTGCTCGCAATTGAACATTAAGGCAAGGCAGATCACTAACATAAAGTTCAACATTCAACATAACCTTGGACTTGGACACATGCCAAATGGCTTATTCTCATGAGTGTAGGCTTTGAAAAGTAATTGTATATGTTACTAGCTTCAAAACAGACGTCGCTCCCACCGCACTGGTGTGACCCAAGAAACAACTCCTACATTTCCCTATCAGGACGCAGAAGGTGTACACTGAGGAAGGGAAAGAACGAGATGTAGATATTGGTCAACTTTCTAATTCCCGAGTTGTTTCACGCAGACTAGCTAAAAGCACAAGAACACAACTGCCACAGTTCAATCGGGTTACAAAAAAAAAAAAAAAAAAAAAAAAAGGTTCTCCCTAACGAAACTCAGAAGGCCTTATTTTCCCCTCACGTTTGAGGGCGAAACTTTGAAGGGGGAACGGAGAAGAGCTTCTTAATGTTGCGAGATAGCCAGCTGTGATAAAGATCGCATTTGCAGGAGAACTTGGGGCTGTGTGCACACCAGGCTGCTTCTCTAGGCCAGGTAACACAAGAAGCCAGGGCCGCTCCGGCGCTGGCCGCAGACACCAAAAGAGGGGGGGAAGGGAGGAGGGGAGGGGAGGAGAGACCCAGGCCTGAAACAAAGGAAGCGGGGCTGGCCGAGAAGGGTGGATTCGGCGTCCGGGTGGGGAGGAGAAAAGCCAAGGCTGCTGGGGAGAGGCTGGACTCACAGAACTTGGAGGTGGAGGTGTTGATGTTGATGGTGGAGCTGGGGGTGGGGGCGGGGGCCGCCTTGGCCACAGCGGCGGCCGTGTCGCAGCTCTTCAACATCATGATCACCCCATTGGCCTCTGGCGGTGGTGGCGGCCCCATCGAGAGCCCCTCCTTGGGGCCTTTCCTGTCCACCGAGGCGGCGGGCACCGCCAGCAGCTGCCCCCCCGGCGGCTCTCGCGCAGGGGCTTGGATCGACGAGGGGGGCGGCGGCGGTGGCTGGGGCTGCCGGAAGCCGTCCACCGCGGCCTCCCAGTTGTTGTGGTTCTGGTCGTCCATCATCGCCACGTAGCTGCCCCACTCCTCCTCTTCCATGCTTTCCTCCATCCTGCAGGCCCCCAGCACCCGCCCGCCTCACAGGCACCTGCCGCCCGTCTCAACCCCGGGCCAGGGGGCACCGCAGCCTCCTCGAGCTCACATCGCCGGGGGCCGGCACGGGCGCGGCGGGGAGGGGAGCAGCGCGCCGGGTCTCTCCGTCTCCGCCGGGCCGACTCTGGGAAACAGGGCTGACGGCGGTGGGCGCTCCCGGGCTCTAGCCTGGGAGAGGCAGCCGTAAAGCGGCAGCGCCCCTCACGACATTTTACAGCAACTTCCAACAGGCGGTTGGAAAGGGTAGCTGGGGGAGCGGCCAGGAGGGCACGTGGTGCGAGGAACGAGCCAAGAGAAAGCAAAGCAAAAAGGGGCAGGAGCGGTGAGTCACCTCACGCAAAAGGGCAAAGGTTTGGCTCGCCTCAGCTGGCCCCGAGCTGAGACAGGAGGGGCTCCGGGTTCGGAGGAGCAGACGTCGATCCCGCCCCCGGTCCGGCCCCACGTGACAAGGGGGTTTGCGCACGCGCGTTCTGTGTCTGGTTACCAGGGCGACCGGAATCTGGCCCGCTCCTGAAGATGCGCCCCAGATCCTCTGGCGTTCGCTGTGGTACAGGCTCCCGTTTCTGTGGTGGTTTTCGTACGCCCGCCGGATTTACTGGGTCTTCGTACCGCACAGGGGCTCGCGGCCCGGGCCTTTGGCTGACACGGAGCTAAGAGGCCGCAAGAGGCCTGGGTTCGCACATTATAAAAGGGTGGGACTGCCCTGGGTGGCCCTTGACGGGTCTGCTAGTGGGCGTCTCAGCCCATACTACCGAAACTTTCGAAACCAAGAATAAAAACCGAAACATAGCAAGGCGGCTTTAAAAAAAAATGCGCTTGAGCTATTCATGGACTTTTTTTTTCCAAGTTCCTTAACCTCTATACACTGAGGCCAGGAATTTTAAATTTTTAAATGCCAAGCTTCACACAGTGTTCAACAAACCTGACTACAAATTTGGGATTATGTGTGAGAGTCCTGAAGGGAAAGGGGAGAGGTTATGTAACTATAATTTCTTTAATTTCCCTGCATTCTCACATTATAGCAATAGTATATTACAGGAGAACAAATGTTATTGTTTATTGTGTTTATAGCTCATTCTACCCACTGGTGATAAAGTTGACTAGAAAAACCTGTTATTATTTACTCTAGCAGATAATGAATCTTTATTTCCACAGATGTGTAATTAATGTGAAGAATCACTTCAGCTGCTGAAAAATCATCTCGGATGTATTTCAATGTCCACGTTTATTTGGGCTTTTCTACATATGTTTTCCCAGTGTATTCTGTGCTATACTTAATGCGACTGTTCACTCGTCACTTAACAATGATTAGTTCTAGACAGTGCTCCCACATATTAGTGGCACATATTTTTTGAAGCAGTGCATGTTTTTAATTACATGGGCCTACTATACTAATTCTCTGGCCCTGGGAAATTTTTGGAATATTTTTTTCAGTGAAAGATAATTGAGTAAAATGCTACGGGTGGAAAAAATGTAACCTGAGAATTCTGTGCCCAGAAAAAAAAGAGGATGGAAAAGCAAAACAAATTACAATCTTTTATAGACAAACAACAACTCAGAGTTTATCATCAATAGACTTTTATATAGGTGGGTGGGTGGCTGTGACTGGAGATAAAGAGGTTTCTACATAATAAAATATTCGATACACAAGGAGGATACAAATCATAGCTATATCTCTAATAACATGGTCACAAAATATATGAAGCAAAAGTTCATGAAAGTACAAGAAGGAAGAGAAATCTACCGTCATGGCAGGTGATTTTCACATCTCTCTCTCATAGATTGCAGTGGGTTGAATAGTAGCCCCCAAAAAGATATATCTGTGTCCTAATCCCTGGAACCTGTGAATCTTACTTTATTTTAGAAACAGGATCTTTGCGGGACGTGAGGTGTGCAATGCTGATGTGACGAGAACCATTTTGGACGTTGGTTTTCTTTTTTGTAAGGGGCTTCAGAAGGCTTCCTTTAATCTTTACTTTTGGTCCCATTGCCAAGAAGAGTTGTTCAAAAGGTCGTAATACCTGAGTTCAGAAGAAACAGCTTACAGTCGAGAAAATGCTGCCTCTTGAAACGGATATAGCAGTGGAAACCAAAGAGAGAGTAAGGTTTGAGCATCATATAACACAGGAGCTTAAAGATCTATGCTCGTTGATAAAGAGGCTAGTGTCCGAGCGCTTGGAAAGGAGAGAGAGAGAGAGAGATAACAGAAATGTGCAAGCCTGATCGGTCACAAAATCGAATTACCGAAGTAAATGCAAAACAAGAGAAACATGCAGAAAAAAAGGAAAAATAAAAGAGAAGAAGAGAAATCTACAGGATCGATCCAGGAGGTACAATCTACACATAATAGGAATACCTGAAACGGGAAAGCAAATGAAGCTGAAACAATAAGGACCTAATTGAAGAAAATACTCCAGATTCGAAAAATGAACTAAATCTGCAAATAGAAAAAGTTCATAGAGTATCAGTAAAACAACGAAAAGAAAGCAACACCTAGACCTAGCCCAGTGACGTTTTTAAACTGGAAGAATAAAGAAAAAAATTCTACAAGTATTCAGAGAAAGAAGGTTACCTGTAAAGGGGTAAAAGTCAGACTGACGCGATTTTTCTCTTGCAACTCTAAATGCCGAAAGTACAGCTTTAAGGGAAAATGATTTTGAACTAAGAGTTATATATCCTGCCAAGTTATCGTTTCTAAATGAAAGCAACTGGAAGACATTCCTAGATATGCAGGGGTTAAGAAAGTTTATCAGCCAAATACCATTCTTGAAAAATTTGCTAAATGATGTTACTGCAGAGCACAAAAACAACTCAAGTAGTGAGGCAATTGTATGAAAAAAAATGGCGGGTAAGCCTTAAAGCTAGTTAAATATCATTAAAGATTAAATTGTTATATGTAGGGTTATAAAACTAAATGCAAAGATAAATTCTTGAGTTGGGTCTAAAATTTCAGTTTGTCTTGTTTTAAACCGAAAAGGTGTGCTAAATGTTCAATGCAGACAGCAAGTAAGTACTGTTTTTAGTATGTAATGTAGATAAAGATATGCATGCTCTTCAGCTAAATAAATAAAAAGGGCTTTGTTACTGTGGTGGACAGGACACCTAGAGTAAAGGCATTCCAAGTGTTAATCTGATAAAATGGGAAATTGGTACAGTTTTGTGTCCTTTATTTTTAATTATAGAGGGGGGAAAAGTAACAAGTTTGTTTATAATGTTAATGCTGACAATGTGAAGAAAATTTCCAAATCCCTGACTGGGGAGGTGGTAGATGAAAACCTTGTTTTATGTACATCTTGCCTAGGGAAAATCAGTAGTAACCACTTCATGTAGTAGTTCATTCTAAGTAAATTTGACGTTGAGATAAGTGTTACAGATAAAAGAGGAGAGGAAATGGTGAAAAAACAAAAACAGTAAGGAAACATTAAAATTAGCATAAAATAGACTAACAGAGATAACAGGTGAATTATCACGCTCATAAACGGGCTAAATATCCCTGTTAAAAAGATTCAAATTCGGTCAAAAATCAGTCTCTGAACCTGGAGGTTTACATTTGTGTAAAACAAAGGATAAAGGAGTTTAAAGATAATGAAAACTGCTAAAGCATAGAAATTGAAATAAGGAGCAACATTTTTATCAGAATTTAAGCTATAACAAAGTATAAAACTGTAAGATGTAGCATTTAAGAAGCTTTATGTGGTAAATAACATGGCATTCATCTGTAAAATGTTCAATATCTTGATGTGAGTGGTAGTTTTACTGCTGTATATATAGTTAAGTGCATTCTAAGTACTTAATAAAGTAATTCTTAATTCAAAAAAAAAAAAAAAGAAACAGGGTCTTTGCAGATGTAATTAAAGCTGAGATGAGAGCTTCCTGGATTAGCCAAGTGGGCCAAAAAACCAATGACAAGTGTCCTCCTAAGAGAAAGGCAGCGGGAGATGTGGGAAGACAAAACAGGAGGTAATGTGACCCCAGAAGCAGAGACTGGAGTGATGGAGCCACATTCCCACTCAAATGTCAACAGGCACCCAAATCTGGAGGAGGCACAGAATGGATTCTCCTCTAGAGTTTCCAGAGAATTTCACCCTGCCAGTGCCTTGATTTCAGACTTCTACCTTCCAGAACTGTGAGAGAATACATTTCTGTTGTTTACCAGATCACTCGTGGTAATTTGTTACAGCACCACAGGAAACTAATACATAGATTAAGAGGATAAAAAAATCTTTAAGGAACTAGAAGATCTGAATAACACAATTACCAAGCTTGATTTAATGAATACAAATAGGACATTGCACTCAGCAACCACAGAATAAATATACACAAGGATATGTGTAAAGTTGACCAAAAAATTGAGCATACTAGGTCATAAAGCAAGTCTCTCTACAATGTCTAAGGATTGGTATCATAGTGGGGCGCCTGGGTGGCTCAGTTGGTTAGGCGACTGCCTTCGGCTCAGGTCATGATCCTGGAGTCCCGGGATCGAGTCCCGCATCGGGCTCCCTGCTCGGCGGGGAGTCTGCTTCTCCCTCTGACCCTCTTCCCTCTCGTGCTCTCTATCTCTCATTCTCTCTCTCTCAAATAAATAAATAAAATCTTAAAAAAAATGGTTTAAAAAAAAAAAAGGATTGGTATCATAGCAACCACGTTCTCTGACCAAAAATCAATAACCAACAGACAGCTAGTAAACCCTCATATTTTTACTCTTCCAGTCAACTCATGGGTCAGAAAATCATAATGGAAATTGGAAAACATTTA
Organism: Eumetopias jubatus; assembly: GCF_037043125.1. Taxonomy (NCBI): domain Eukaryota; kingdom Metazoa; phylum Chordata; class Mammalia; order Carnivora; family Otariidae; genus Eumetopias; species Eumetopias jubatus. The sequence goes on along the minus strand of NW_028274823.1, from coordinate 12,929,383 downwards.
GAATTTAAGGGATTGGTACTCTCTTAGCAATGCAGCTTCCATCCTAGCAAGGCCCTACTCCAGAGGTTTTTACCCCACATTCTGGTGAACACTGAACCCTTCATATGTATACTGCCAAAACAACCAATATAAGGCATTCATTTTAGTTGTAATTAAACACACCATTGGGGAAAAATCTAATGATGACTGGGCCAAAACAATCACTAACAGGGTGCAACTTGCCATAAATAAGAAAGAAATACCACCTACCAAAGGGAAACCAAATGAGTGTATTGATAACTGGTTGTTTTTATGGACATTATGAGACATTATTTTTTACATTACACATGTAAAAGCATAATTTTATATATAATATGTAAATGTAATTTACATCTTAAAATAATAGGTATATAGAATATGCTATAATAAAAGCATATTTTAATAGTTATTAGCTTAAAATCTTAGATGATTTGTTCTAGGATATGGAGTTAGGGAATAACATTACTAGCAACCACTGACCCAACATTGGACAGTTACAACACATGTCAATAATTACTGCAAGCTCCCATGGTTGTAGGTATTAATCTATTTGCTTGGCTTTTAGGTTGGTTGGTTGGTTGGTTTCTATTTCCCACTAGGTTATCCATTCCATTAAACCAGGATATATATATATAAAATATATATGTAAGATATGTATCTTTATATATATATAAAAGGAGCCCATGGGGGGGGGAGGGAAGCCATCTTTTTCTTTGTTCCTTTTCCTGCTTCTTTTCTCGCTAGGAACTGCACCTCTGCCTTACACATGACTTAACGCATGTTCTTGTAAATGTCAGGAGTTAATGATTTCTTTGGAGTCTTCCAGCACAATACATAACATCTAAGGAGTGACCAGTCAGGGTCATAAACTTCTCCAAGGCCACTGACCCCAAACACCTTGAGGCCAAGAGCCCTGGCTCCAGGGCATAAGTGACTTATAGAGGACACCTGAGCACTCATCCTTGTTCCACCAGTTCCTGGATGCCTGAGAATACATGTACACCATACCACCACCCTCAGTAAAAACTCCAGACCCCTGAGCCAAGACGAGACCCTGCTCCCTTTAAGTCTCCTGGACATTCTGTATCTGTTCTATGTCTTCAGTAAACTCTGCTCTTACTTCCTCTTGGCTTGCATTTGATTTCCGTCCTGAGCAAAGCCAGGGACCCTCTTGGCTGGTGGTGTGGGACCTGCTCTTGGGGTCCTCGGACCTGGCCAGTCTGCATCATAAGTTTGTATACACAAAGACAAGACTGATTCAAATACTAATAGCAGTTATCTAAGGATAATGGGTTTATGGTTTATCTTCTTTGTATCTTTCAATGTTTTCTATATTCTCTACAATGAGTGTGTATTATTTTTATAATCAGAAAAAAAATTCTTAAACTTTAAAAAATAAAACAGAGGCACCTGAGTTGGGTGGCTCAGTCGGTTAAGCATCTGCCTTCAGCTCAGGTCATGATCCCGGGGTTCTGGGATCAAGCCCCACATCGGGCTCCCTGCTCAGCGGGGAGCCTGCTTCTCCCTCTCCCTCTGCCACTCTCCTTGCATGCAAGCCCACGCACTCTCTCTCTCCCTCCCTTCCTCTCAAATAAATAAATTCTTTTTGAAAAATAATAAACACAACATGAAAAAATATAAATTGGGATTGTACATTAAAATGTTCCTTTTGGCTCCCAGAAACACATATCTCAAGTAAAAATTGCATAAAAATCAAGGCTATTCATGGACACCAAACTGACAAGGTCTAAGCAGGACAAAGGTAAGGTGTGGTTCAGCCAGGGCTCCAGCTCTGTTCTCTGCATTGGACTTTGTCCTGATCTCCTCTTTCATAAGTTTCATCCTCAGGCTGTTGGTAAAATGGCTGTCACAGCCCTGGGCCTTTTATACATGGATAAGATGTCAAGAAGAGGGTCCAGGTCACCTGGGTGGCTCAGTCAATTGAGCAAATGGCTCTTGATTTGGGCTCAGGTCCTGATTTCAGGGTCATGAGATGAAGGCCTGCATCCAACTCATGGAGTCTGAGATTCTCTCTTTCCCTTTTCCCCTCCCCCTGCTCACGATCTCTCTCTCTCTCTCTCAAAATAAATAAGATCTTTTAAAGAAGAAGAAGAGGGCCCATAACTTCAGGTAGCTCTCTTATTATGAGCAAGCAAGTTCTTTCCCAGAAGCCCTCAGCAAACTTCCTCTCAGCGCCTCATTGGCTCCTTCCACAAGTGGTGCACATGACATTTAGACATATTCCAGAGCCATTTACCAAAAAGGGTATGGATTTATTTCTGGAAAATTAGGCGCACTCCTAGAGCCCAGAGTGGGATCAGCTTCTCCTTAAGTACATTGGTTGAGAAGTGAACAATGGATACAAGAACAAAAATTGGGGTCCAGTGGTGAAGTTTAAATAGGTGCTGGGTATGCAGCAATGCCCATTATCAGCCCAAGTCCCTAATCTCCTGGAGTCTATCCACTACATAACCTCATCCCAGCCTCTCCACTCCGCCCCCTTCATTAGCACCTCCCTAATTAATATATTTAAGCAAAATTGTATATACACTGATTAGATAAATATATGCCTAATTGTCTAAAATAGTTAAAACTTGGAGGGGGTGAGGCACAGAGACTCTGTCACTAGGAATTAGTCTTTGTTTGGCTTTAAATACCTTCGTGTCACTTTTCCCATGGAATAGTTCATTGTGATTGTTCAATACTTTTGAATAAATCCATGCCTGACTAGCTGAAGTCTACCTGAAATCTTATTCATAGCAACAGTTCTTTTTTTTTTTTCTTAGTCAACTCTTTTTTTTTTAAGATTTTATTTATTTATTTGACAGAGAGACAGTGAGAGAGGGAACACAAGCAGGGGGAGTGGAAGAGGGAGAAGCAGCCTCCCCACGGAGCAGGGAGCCTGATGTGGGGCTCGATCCCAGGACCCTGGGATCATGACCTGAGCCGAAGGCAGACGCATAACGACTGAGCCCCCCAGGCGCCCCTTTAGTCAACTCTTAAAACATGATCTGTGCAGTGAGATACATTTTTCCCTAAGAGAAAGCAAAGTTTATTATTGCCATTTTTACATGTTTTTATCTATTCTACCCTCCTAATTCTTGCATTGTTAGTAAAGGATGACATTGCTCAGAGGTGAGCAGGAAAAGGAAAGGAGACAGGAAAAAATTATGTGAAAAAATCCACAGACTATACATGCCTCTTCTAAGTTGTCAAGTAAGAACTGAATCAAAGAAGATGTGGTAGACAACATACAGCATATAAATGATTTATTTTAATTGCTGTTTTACTTTAAGTTTACTATTAATTTCATGAAGGCATTAGCACGGAAAACTTAAAAACATGACTTTGATAGAGATAAACTGTATTAGGATAAAGAATGCTTTTTTTAATCCCTAGGAGATTATAATGGACCAATATAGCATTTGACAAAGAAATGACTTGTGATGCATAATGCAACTGGAAGTCTAAAAGCAAAGCTATTGGAATGATCTCGATTAGAAGGCAAGAGGATTAGAGACATAGAAATAACTCAAGCCTTAATAGTTGCACACTGAGATTACTGCTTACAGTGAAGATGTGTAGCCACTCAGCGGAGTATTCTCTATTCGGTATTTCTTTCCACATAGATTTTGTTCCTTCCTTTTACATCTTAGCATCTGAATCCTAAATTCCATCCTAGCAGGGAAACAGATAATGATGTAGATTCTCTCTGTAAACATGGTGAATTTAGAAGCTGAAGAAAATGACTTTAGGCTGAAGGAGGCCATAGAATAAGAGTTCTTTCTATTAACACCTTGTTGCAGGCGTACCCCTTCCACTCAGTCATTCACAAATCTTTCTGTGTCCAGGCACATGCTGGGGCTAGGAGAGTAAACAGGCAAAGAGTTTCTGCCTCCCATGGAGTTTCCATTCCACTGAAGTGTCAAGCATTAAATAATTAACCACATGAGCCAAAGTATGGCAAAGCATTGTGAAGGAAAATACTAGATGCTATGAGAGGGCACAACAGAAAATTATTTTACTTCACGTGATCAAGGAGAATTTTTCTGAAAAAGCATATTTCTGTTAGATGAAAGAAGGGTAGAAGTTCATCAATCAGCAATTTAGGGAGAGAACATTCCAGGCAAGAGAATCAACATGGGAAAAGGCATTTGCCATCATCTAGGAACCTAAAGAAAGTAATGAGACTCAAGTGGAGGAGAGGGAAGGGGATATGGCCTATGGAGGAAAGGTAAAAGGAAGAGATAGCCAGGTTATACAAGTCCTTGTAAGTCCTGTCGAGGATTTAGTGTTTCTGCTTGAACAGAAAAGGGGTAAGGACGTGCTGTGATGTGCTTTTTGTTTTATAAGGGTGTCCAACTGCCCTGAGGGGGAATGGCCTCGTAGGAAAGGAAAGAGCAAACAGAGAGACCAAGTGGAGAGTTATGCAAATACTTAAGGCAAGTCATGATGGTGGCTTGGACTAAGGGGATGTCAGTGGGCATGGAAAGAGGTGGTGGACTGCAGATTGATTTTGGAGTTAGGCTGGACAGGACTCCATGCATTAAATACTGAAGGTGAGGGAAGGAAAGTTTTCAAGGATAACTCAGCCACCCTGATACAGACCTGGGTAAATGATCATGCTCATCCATAGCTGGGTTTTTATCAGATGCATGCAATGGAAGGAGAGTTGGGTGAGTGATAGAAATGATGAATCAGTCAGGGACTTCAAGCTGGATGAGAAAATAAAGACCAGATGGGGCAGATGACTATAGAGAAGGTAAAGTTGTTTATTGATGAGAAGTCTCCGTGAGGTCAAAGAGCTACTGCAAGGATGTCTGTCCTTTAATTAAGAAACCAGCAGGATAGGTCATAACCAAAAGGTAGAAATTGTTTGAATTACCAATTTGGTACTGCTTCTCTACACCCACGTCCTCAAAACAAGTGACCGTTCCTGGATGCTTGAAGGCTTCTGGGTGATGCCCACCACCTACATACAAAACAGAGATATATCAGAGTGCAGGGAGGATTTGAGCAACAGAAGCACTTAACTGAAAGAGAAGACAAATTAATTAACTTCTGAAATCCCTTCCACTTGGCATTAATGCAATGGACTCTGGCACAACAAAGTAACATTTCCCAGTTGTGCCAACTGTCCATTTTCATGTTCTAATTCATGGGCTTAGAGTTACTCGCTGTGTTAAAGCAATTTGATTTAATTTAGACAAGATAGATGAGATGCACTTTAAGAGTTAAGTAAGGCAATAGAAGACCCTCGGATATGAGTGAAGTATAGTCTTCGGTAGAAAATGTATTTGTAGAAAGTGTATTTGCTCTACCCATTGCTATCTGTTATAAACTGTTGCTGACAAAAGAAAACCAGAGTTAAGTTTGTCTATTTCACTTCCTAAAGCATTAATTTTTTTTTTAATTTTTAAAGGAAACAAAAAAGTTTGCATGACTATGAAGGAAAGTCAGACAAAATTTCCCCAAACTAATTTCTATAGAGATTATTTTGGACTGTTACAGCTCAAAATGTAACCTGGAGAAAAATTTTAACAAATTAAAAACATAGTGCTATTGTCAGCACTGGAGAATTCAAAAGGAAATTACTTTAAAATACTGTATGAACCTTGATATTTCTTTCAAGAGACAATGAAACTCATGATATTGGTGATTAGCAATTTATATAATGAGATTAAAATATTTTATCCTATTTTCTGTGACAATAATTGATCATATACAACTTAACCCCATCAAAATGTTATAGACTCATGATATATCATGATCATATGAATGTGATATAGTAAACTCATGGTTCCCTTCCAATCCAAGAATTGCTTTAAGAATTCAATGGACAATTCTAGCTGCTTCAACCTCAGCCAAACATAGTTTCTCCACTTTGAAATAAATGAAAAACACCCTAAGAACCACAATGTCCCCAGAAGGTTGTCTAATTAGTCATTACTCTCAATAGAACACAAATTATGTGAAAGCCTTGATTATAACATAATTAGTAAATTACTTAAATGAAGGCAAGAAAATTAACTTTTATGGAATAAATATAATTTATGAATTATGTATGACTTCATTTTATCACTTACGCAAATAATAAGCTCCCATAAAGAGTGCCCAGACATATACAAAAGCAGCTCAATTCTGTCATCTTTGATATTTTACCATAACTTTACATGTACCTTTTTTTGTGTCAGGGAAAGGGAATAGGATATATGCTACATAATAGGATACGTTAGCTGGATGTATAACATTTAAATATCGGGACATACAGATGAGCCTCCATTTGTACTCCTGCTGCAAATATTAGATTTGGGCCTGGTCGGAGGGCTGGGGATGTAAGAGTTCAGAAGACTGGAAGGGCCACCCACATGCATGTTGAAGTTTCCCTCATTGGGAATGATGGCAGGGGTTGACATAGAGATAAAGGTCATCCAGAAACAAAAGTGAGGGGTGCTAATAACCCAGAGACGGTCACCATGCAGGAGCAGGGTGGATGACTTCAATGGTATGTGCCTCAGTGGACCTCACAAGGGGGAAGGAAGGAACAAGAAAGATGCCAACACCACCTCCCCATCGAAGAAACACAGGGTATGAGAAACATGTGTCTCCCTGAGAGGTTGCAGAGAACCTTCGCTCAGAGAAGAGCAACACTGGGTTAAAGCAAAGACTTGGAGGGAAAACTTGAAGAAAAAATACATCAAAGAACGTGCTGCTCATGCAGCAGTGAAAGGGATTGTGAAGGAGGAGTGGGGTGAAGGAGTGTGTCAGGGGAGAAGGTTACAGGGAACTTTGGAGATGAAAATTCAGAAAGTTTATTAAAAGTCATTGTTGGCATGTTGAGTGATGAAACAGCTTTGAAAGGTCCAGTGTACCCAATCCCAGTGGAGCCTTAGGAGAAGGGAACACCTGGGCCCAACACAGTTCAGTTGTGGCCTGGAAGTGAGGCCCTCCCTGTGGCTGAAATTCAGGACTGGCCCTCCGCCCTCAGCCAGCACTGGCAGGTGCTGTGGGTATATCTGTGGTTGGCAGCAATGAGCACAAAACACCTGGTTCTTCATGGCCAGTCAGTCTGGGCAATTCTCACTGGCATTCCAGGTGGTTGGACCAAGATGATCTGTGATCATGGGGCCAGCATCCTCAGTGGATTAGCCATGGGCAGAGGCCCAGGGCCTTTTAGAGGCCACACCAATCATCTGGTAGGAGTTAGTATCTATCTTGTCATTTAAGAAGGGGCAGCTACAAATGGGTCTCAACTCCATTTTTTTCACACATAATCAGCACTTTCATACATTATATCCCAAACTGCCATTCATACTCTAAACGCAAACATTTCCAGCTCTGGCACAGAAGTGCGTCCTGCCAGCCAACAGGTCGGTTTGGGCAACTCCGTTTCATTATCTGTCAACGGTATATGTTTATGAAAATTGCATGTTTTTGCCTTATTGTTCTGTAAAAATGGGAAAATGGAAAACTGGATGAACTGATACCAGTGATTTTTAAAAAGCTGTAAAGTTAATCCCGTTTAGACACAGATGGAAACCATTAGGAGAGCTGCAGAGACTCTAATCTCCTTTGGCCATTCACTGGACTTCAGCCAGTTACTCATGTGTTTAATTGCCAAATGAAAGAACAAAATTCATTTCAGAAGGCAACAAAACACCATTAAGGACTGTCAAAAAGGACACTTACCATCGAGGATTTTATATTTTTAGCTTTCTGAGACTGGAGCAACCTTTTATAGCTATGGGGATCCATTGTTCAACTTTGATGCCTTCAGATGCCCCCACATTTTGAGGAACATGATTTTTTTTAAAAATGGAGGTCGCCTGAGCAGTCATCAGTGATTCAAAATGGAAACCTCTCTCCTGGAGAACATTGTCTCCAAGGTGACAGTTTAAGTATCACTCTGAAGCCTTGACAGGAGAGAATGGAAGGCCACTGAGCTGTTTGTATAATTTTAAGGCAGGGAAAGCAACTAATAGTTATTGTGTACCTACTATGTGCCAGGCCATACCAGGGGCTTTTTCCAGCCAGCATGGGCTGCCTTTTCTCTCTGCCCAGAACTACCCTAACACCAATGCTAAAAAGGATTATGGGGGTCATGATGGCCAGAGCATTCGCCAGCTTTTCCACGTGGCCCAGAATACCATGAATAATAATAATAATAGTAATATTAAGGCTACTAAGAGCAGTGATAAAAATAGCAAATACTCATTGCCTATTAACTTTGTGCTAGACTCTGTGCTAAGGCATTTTCTATGGATTATCTCATTTAATCCTCACAAGAACGCTATAGAGTTTTTACAGATGAAGAGGCTGAGGCTAAGAGAGCTTAAAGAAACTCCCAAGGTCAGGGGTAAGAGGAGCTAGAATGCGAGCACGAGGAGTTTGACCCCAGAAACTATCCACATGTCCCCCACACTCAATTGTCCATGAGTGGGCCATGCATGGCAGCAGGGGGAAGTAGGAGCCTCAGGTGACCCACCAGCAAGAGGATGGTCACTTCTGGAGGCAGCCTGGTATGGCAAAACAGTAGAGTCTGGGTCAGATAATACCTCAGAGGACTACTGGGAGCATTACTTGAGGTGCTTAAGGTCAAACCCATTCTCTGTGATACCATCTTTCCAAGGCAGAGCTCCCCATATTCCCCCAGAGACAACTGGGGCGGCTTGGCCACGGCTATGTGCACTTCTCTCTCATCTTCTGGTTGGCTTGATCATCTTCTAAAATGTCCTCTCTTTTTCATCCTTGTTCTTGCTTAACCATACCTCATACTGCCAACACCACCTACAAACAATGCCAAAGCTTAGACCTCAGGAATAGAGAGACAGTAGATATCTGATGGAGAGTCAAGAACCCGAGCGGAGTTCAGCCAGGTATGCCTAGGGTGTGGCCACACAGGCTTCTGGCAAGGACCATTGGTAGCCCAGCTAACAGCCACTCCCTGTCCCCACAGCCTCTACTAGTTTGCTGGGAGGCATCAGGCAACCCCGGGCTCCCAGAAAGGTTCTACGCCAGAGCCAGTCAGGGTGACTCCTCAGGAACAGTGGTTGACTTAGGGATGGACCTGCTCTGCAGTCCTGGCCAAAGAGCCATGAGAAGGCTGATGGAGGCTCAAGGGACGCAGGGAAGGAATGTCCCCTTCTGGGGGTAGGGGAAAGCTTGGGGCTGCAGCAACCGTCACATAGCCCCTTAGCAACAAGCCCGAGAACAGAAGCCAACATGCTGAAGTTGGTAGAGCAGGGAGATGAAATGAGCCTGAGTCCTCAAGGATGTTTTGAAAGCCAATTAACCAACCCTGGACCTGCATACCTCCATATGTCTTATTGTGTGAGACTGTAAGTCCTCTTGAGGCTTGACCCTCTATTACAGGCGGCTGAAAGTACCCTGATACAACAGCTCTGTAGCATCTGGTGGCCCCTGCCATCACTGGGTAGTTACCAGGTACCAAATCTGCACCACACCGGGGGTGTCCTGGGAAACTTAGTCCAGTTAATACCACCCTAGACCTGTGGGCAAAATGCGAGTCAGTGGGAAATTATTTAATGAACTTTCCATGAGGCCAGGAAAAGTGTCAAAGCATTTTAGAATCAAACCTAATTGAAACAACAGCTCTTTAATCTAAATTTACAACATAATCAGCCTTCTGGTTACCTAATTATAATTAAATTAGATTGGCAGTGTATTTCATATATGCTAATTAAAAGCACCAAAAGAAAAAGCTGCATTTGGAAACTGCCCGTGAGAGCCAAGTGTGAGAGCGAGCTTCCGGGCTATACATTTGGAGACCTGGGTTCTAGTCCTGCCTCTGCTCAAACTGGTGGCCGTGTGACTTAGCCCCACTGAGTCTTCTCGTCCGTGGGATTCCAATCAAACACAAGGTGTCCTCATGGATTCATTCTGCCTATTCTTGATAACTATTCTCATATAACTAAAATCATACACAATGTACTTTTTTTGGTATCTCGTAAGAAGCCTACTACGATTTTCATGTGTTTCATCGCCAAAGAAATGACGAGCCCAAACTAGCCAATATTTTGACTGTTCAAGCATTAAACAACCCTTGGGGCCCTGAGATTGTGCAGGCAGGAAGTCGGCTTGTGCAACTGCCTGGCTGCAAAGTAGGGCAAACTCTCCAACATTCACTTTAGATGTGGCCCCGTAGATAAATGGTCAAGGCAAAATCTCCCAGTGCATGGAGTCAGGGCCACAAAGAACAATGGATCAGGGAGCTCCTCCCAGAAATCTGAATAGAGTCTAATCAGGGAAATTCTCCACCCACTGTCCCACCCACCTCAGGGCCTGCCCAGCCGAGCTCACAAGTGCCAGGGGCCAGGGGCTTCTCTGTCTGCCAGTCTTCCCCTTTCTGAATATAAGTTTGTACTGTAGCCCTGTTGTTTCTTCTCCACCTCCATGTATTGGCTGTGAAGGTGGGGGATTCAGCTAACTTGTCCTTTTAGTTTATATGATACCAAAGCAAGGGAAGCCACATCTAAACTCAAGAGAGGACTGGACATCCTCAGCTTTAAGCTGGATACGGTGACCTGGGAGGTCTTTGAATTATCCCCCTTGGGGAGGTGATGTGTTCTGGGGGAGAGATGAAGAAAGATGCACACAGATGCTTAACTGGTCACCAAGGGCACCCAACACCCTTTGGGAGTGTGGAGCTGTCCCTGGGATGACATTTCCCAGCCCCTTTGCATTTATTTTATTGAAGTGAAATTCATGTTAACATAAAATTAACGTGTTGAAATGTACCATTCAGCAGCACTCCATACACTCACAAGTGTTATGAGTCACCTCTTAGATCAAGTTCCAAAACATTTCCACATCCCAAAAGAAAACTCCATGCCCTTTAAGCAATTACTCCCCATTCCTCCCTCCCCTCAACCTCTTGAAACCACCAATTTGCTTTCTGTCTCTATAGATTTACCTATTCTGGATATTTCTTATAACAAAAGGAATCGTTCATTCAGTACATGACCTTTTGCACCTAACATAAGTTTTCTGGGTTCACCCGGAAATATACCAATGTTGTAGCGTATACCAATACTCGTTGTAGCATATACCAATGTTGTAGCATATACCAGTGTAGCAATACCAATACTTCATTCCTTTTTGTGACTGAATAATATTCTGTTGTATGGATCTCCATACATTTACTGATCCATTCATCTGTTGATGGACATGTGGGCTGTTTCCACCTTTGGGCTATTGTGAACAGTGCTGCTATGAGCACTCATGTACAAGCATTTGTTTGAACATCTGTTTTCAAGTCTTTGGGGTACATACCTAGGAGTGGAATTGCTGGGTCATTTGGTAATTGTGTTTGACCTTTGGAGGAACTGCCAGACTGTTTTCCACAGCATCAGCCCCCTTACACTTTGGTGCGATGGTATGACCAATGACTCATTCTCACCAATGGCAAGTGAGCGGAAGGGATCATCATCATATCTGGGCAGACATGCTTCCCGCAGGCTCGGCGCAGTCCTGGCTAAGCACAGGAGGGAAGGAGGAGCCACAACACGGAGGGATCTGGGTTCCTGGATGAAGGAACACGCCTGACCAGAAACACGCACACACCATGGTGTAAACAAAGCAGTAAACTTCTAGGGTGTTAAGCGACTAAGGGTTCAGGCTTTATCTGTCACAGCAGCAGGCATTGTCTTCTATACATGGCTCAAATTCCATCTCTTAATTTCCAGCTTCCTAATAGAGGTCGCCCTGCATGATCCCACCCCCACATCTCAACTGGCCTGGACCGGACACCAGATTCATCATTTCTGTGCTAGACAAGGGTATGTTGATTGCAGGGAACAGAAACCACTCGAACTAGCAGAAGCATTTATCATGAGGCTACTGAGATCTCATGGACTTTGGAGACAAAGTACATTGAAGCATCATGCAAACAGTTGGAGACACAGCAAGGGAGGAGGGCAGAGGGACACAGGTTCCTGAGTGCCCATCACAAAGACTCAGGGAGACAACTTTTTCTATTTTGGTTGTGTACTGAATTACTATTTTTAGATATGATGAACATGAAACCGCTAGTTTTACACTGTTTGATATTTGTTTCCAGGCAAACTCTGGCCCCCAGGCTCCATTTATCTCCCTCTGTGCTGGGATGAGGGTCCAGATTGCCATAGGGAACCAAGGCCAGTACTACCTCCACTCCACATCCAAGGGCCCTGTGGTATCTGGTCTCTGCTTCTCTCTGGGCGACTGTCCCTGCTCTCAGGCACTGCTTTCTGCTTGCTCCTCCTCTCCCAGGCTTAGCTCCCCACTGGGGACAATCCAGCTCTTATTCCTCCCTATCCAGACCTCGCTGGCTTCTTTGTCCCTCCAAATTCTTAAGTTGTGCATGGTCCACTCCTATCTGTCACTTGGAATTCCTGCCTTGGGTGGCTGGTTCCTGCTTTAGTGAGTGTTTATGTCATCTCTGCAGGGAGAAGGTACAGCCGCAGTTTCATGCTGGGGTCAGAACCTACTGCCCCCACATGCCATCTTGTGATATCAAGCAAGTGACTTAATATCAGTGAGCTTTGGTTTCCTCATCTATAAAATGGGTAGAAGAATAGTACCTACCTCAGTGTTCTTGCAAATATTAGATAGATAGATAGATAGATAGATAGATAGATAGATAGATAGATAGATAGATAATAGATATAAAAGATAATGCTAGCAAAGTGCGTAGCAGGGCACTCCTGATACACAGTGAGAGCTCTCAAATCCAGCTCCCTCCTCAACCCAGCAGGTACATGGTGAGCAGCAAATGTGATCATTGAGTCCATCTGGTTCTCAGACCTTCAGATGATCAGAATCAGAGGAGTCGCTTTTGGGAAGGTTCTGGCCTATCTCCGAAGCAACTGGATCAAAATCCCAGGGTTGGGCTTGGCAATCTGAGATTCTAATAATCACCAGCTTTGACACCCTCGGGGACACCCCACCAGGCTGGTGAGGCTTCCTCTGGTAGGAAACGGGGAGAAAACTCTGACCTCAGCCCCCAACAGTCACAGGAGTTCCTCCCTTGCTCATTCAAGCCCTTGCTCAAGATCCCCGCCTCAGAGAGGCAGCTACCTCCCTTCATCTCCTTCCAAATCCTCCTTAGCCCATTTCACTGCCCACCCTGGGAGTGTGGGTTTATCATCCATCATCTGTCTCCCGCACCCCCTGGCCAGTGCAGGGACCTATGCACCTGGCAGTGACTAGCACATAGTAAATAGATGGTAAGTACATAAGTCAAATAAAAGAATGATCCAGCCTCTGCTGAGTACCCCTTCTCCATCCCTTAACAAGGTCTCGGGCATATTTCAGAGCTTTCAGATCCTTTTCCTCATTAAAACAGCCCAGTCTGAGGCAGCAACCTCTTTGACCTCAGCCGCAGCAACTTCTTCCTAGAAACATCGCCAAAGGCAAGGGAAGCAAGGGCAAAAATGAACTATTGGGATTTCATCAAGATAAAAACTTTTGCACAGCAAAAGAAACAGTCCACAAAACCAAAAGACAACCGACAGAATGGGAGAAGATATTTGCAAATGACATATCAGATAAAGGGCTAGTATCCAAAATCTATAAAGAACTTATCAAACTCAACACCCAAAGAACAAATAATCCAATCAAGAAATGGGCAGAAGCCATGAACAGACATTTTTCCAAAGAAGACATCCAAATGGCCAACAGACACATGAAAAAGTGCTGAACATCGCTCGACATCAGGGAAATCCAAATCAAAACCTCAGTGAGATACCACCTCACACCAGTCAGAACGGCTAAAATTAACAAGTCAGGAAACGACAGATGTTGGCGGGGATGTGGAGAAAGGGGAACCCTCCTACACTGTTGGTGGGAATGCAAGCTGGGGCAGCCACTCTGGAAAACAGTATGGAGGTTCCTCAAAAAGTTGAAAATAGAGCTACCATACGATCCAGCACTTGCACTACTGGGTATTTACCCCAAAGATACAAATGTAGGGATCTGAAGGGGTACGTGCACCCCGATGTTTATAGCAGCAATGTCCACAATAGCCAAACTGTGGAAAGAGCCAAGATGTCCATTGACAGATGAATGGATAAAGAAGATGTGATACACACACACACACACACACACACACACACACACACACACACACACTGGAATATTATGCAGCCATCAAAAGGAATGAGATCTTGCCATTTGCAACAACGTGGATGGAACTGGAGGGTGTTATGCTGAGTGAAATAAGTCAATCAGAGAAAGACATGTATCATATGACCTCACTGATATGAGGAATTCTTATCTCAGGAAACAAACTGAGGGTTGCTGGAGTGGTGGGGGGGTGGGAGGGATGGGGTGGCTGGGTGATAGACACTGGGGAGGGTATGTGCTATGGTGAGCGCTGTGAATTGTGCAAGACTGTTGAATCACAGATCTGTACTTCTGAAACAAATAATGCAATATATGTTAAGAAAAAAAAGAAGAAGAAGATAGCAAGAGGGGAAGAATGAAGGGGGGGAAATCGGAGGGGGAGATGAGCCATGAGAGACGATGGACTCTGAAAAACAAACTGAGGGTTCTAGAGGGGAGGGGGGTGGGGGGATGGGTTAGCTGGTGATGGGTATTAAAGAGGGCACGTTCTGCGTGGAGCACTGGGTATTATGCACAAACAATGAATCATGGAACCCTACATCAAAAACTAATGATGTAATGTATGGTAATTAACATAACAATAAAAAATTTAAAGAAAAAAAAAACCTGAACCTGGCAATGAACATTTCCAAAACCCAAAACATATTTTTGAGAGAAGTTTAACAATCTTCACTTAATTTTTAAGACAAGATATAAAGTCAATAAAAAATTATCTACTCTGATATTCATTCATTTGTTCAAAAGCATTAAATGAACATTAAGTCTAAAGGATTAATGGCAAAACCCATTAAATTAGTGGAAGTTGGGGCAGGTTCCAAAGAAATATAAAACATGCACTCTGTGCCCTTGAGAATTTCACAATTTAGTTAAGGAAAAAATAATTACCAAGCATTTTGAACCATACTTGAAAGTTGTGGAGAAATAAAATTTTTATTAATCTCTATTTAAAAAAAAAAAAAACAGCCCAGTCTGCTTTAGAACGCTATTTTCTTATCTGATTCCAAGGTCATTCCTTCCCCATCAAAACTGAGCTTGGGGGCTGGGGAGCAGAGTGAGGACAAGCAGTCTATTTTCACTTCCTCCCCACACCTAGGAGTGAAGGGGAGCTTGGTGTGCCTTTGAGAAAACCCTTCCCTTCTCCAGCTTGTCTGGGATTGGGGGCTGGGACTCGGCAATTCCAGGGCAAGGACAGAGGTCTCCTGCTGGCACTGGCACACTGCGGTCTTCTCTGGGTTGGGAGGTGCTGCCTGCCCGGCTAATCCTTCCTGGGGGCAGCTTGTAGATGCTAGTTCCTGTGGGTGCAGGCTTGAATTCTCCTGGATCCAAGAGGTCGCCTGCTTGCCAGTTCTCTGAGTGAGCCGGTTCCACTCCACCACACACCTAAGCTGCCCCTACTGGCATTTATACCCACAGCCTGTTACTGCGGGGGTCCTTTGGCCCTGGGGCAGCCACCTCCCACCATGTCCCCCGGACTCCTGAGAAAATCATACACCTGGGTGTTCAGAGCACACATCGGTAGACAGGTGCCTGCCCCTTACCCTGCCACCTCTCTCCAGCCCTCTCCCCCCTTGCTCAACGAGGCTCATCTGGAGATCAGCATGTCCCAGGCCTGAGCACTATCTCATCAGGAGGGAGTGCCAGGCTCCCCCTCCTTCGGGCACCCTCATCCCTACAAGGGATTCTTTTGAAAACTTTCCCCTTCATTGGGCTTGGTAGCACAATGAGGGGAGCAACACAATGGAGCAGCCCCTCCCTCCCGCCCCCACCCCCCTCACACACATACATACCATGGTGAGGAAAGGAAATTGCCCCTCACAGCCCTCCCTCACACAGCCCCATACAGATTGACTCCCGGTCCTCATCAGTCTTGGGCCCAGAGCCATAGAACAAGTCCTACTTTATAGCCTGTCCAACAACAGAGAACACTTCTTGATTTTATCAAAGCTTCCAATCTTGGAGGTTCTGCCAAATGCAATGAGCCCATGGACCTTGTGAAAGCCAGTATCCTCACATAGCAGTAGAAATAAAATTCTCCAGTGGCCAAGGAATGTAAAATGAATTGTTACACATGACTTCCAGGAAGTGGCCCTTAATGAAAAGGGCAGGATCTTCCCTTCTTCCTGATGGCTAAAACGTGGACATGATGGCCAGGGCTGTGGCAACTATCTTGGGCTATGAAGTATACTCTACATGATAAAGGTGCCAGACCAACAGAGTAGAAAGCTGGGTTCCTGACAATCGTAGAACTGCCTTTCCAACTCTGGGCTGCTTGCCTATGGTTCATCTACACTGAAAGAGAAACAGACCTTATTTGTTCAACCAAACTTTTCAAACTTTCTGCTTCTCATAGCCAAACCTCATGCTGATAGTCCGGCTCTAAGCTTGGGGGCCTGCTCTTTTTTGGAAAAATTATTTGAGATAATCAGGATTGAAAGATAAGTGGAAAGGAATGATTTTTGCATTATGACTCAATATTATTTAAATGTGTTTGGGCACTAAATTCTCTCTCCTACCACAGGTGGTACCTGCCTCACATTTTAGAGAAAGCTCACAGGCTTCAAAGTCAGTCAAACCCAGGTTAGAATTTTTCTAACATTCACTAGTTGTGTAATCTTAAGCAAGTTACCCAACATTCCTGAACTTTAGTTTTCTGTTTTATTAAGTAAGAATAATGTCTGTCTTGAAGAGTTCACCTAACACATTTTTATTGTGCATCTACTACCTCCATAACTGGAGATGTCATGGAGAAAAAGACAAGGTCTCCACTTTCATGGGGCTTCATATCCAATGAGGAAGAGCAGATTAAAAAAGCAAATAAATAAGCAAACAAAATAATCATAGTAAACAGTTCACCATGACGGAGAATAACAGGGTGCAGGGGCACAGGAAACTGGGAAATCATCCCCTGTAAGGACTAAAAGAATAACCTCATGTTAAAGCTCTGAGCACACTTTCCAGTTACTATTATAGCCCTTGCCCGGAAGCTGCCAGACCGACTCCCTTCAAGGGGGATCTACCATTCACAAAGCCCAAGTGCCTCCATCACCCCAGGCAGCTTGTGCACAGCTCCAACCAGGGTAACTCAATCTGTGCTTTTCCTGTCCATCCGAGGATGGATGGCGGGAGGATGGACAGACAGAAGGCCTCACACAGACCGCCAGTAGGGAAAGTTATTGGCTGCCGACCCTGCCTGGCATAGATCCTCCACCGAGCTGGCTTGGTCTCTTTGCATAATGGGCACCACCTGGGTCCCAGGGAAGGCAGTTGGCATCAATTAGATTTCAGTGAGCCCAAGCCTCAGGGGCACCCTGGCTTTCTTCCCAGGTAGTGGCGCTGGAAGCTGCCAGCTCCTGGGCTGTGTGTCATTTACTCCTAACAACCTCCATCATGACCTCTTCTCAATCAGGCAGGGCCCACAGCTGCACCTTCATGAGAAACGGGGTTCTCGGAGCTAAGTGATCAGACCTCATCCACCACTGCATGCCTGCAGCAGCAGGATGCGCGTCCTGAATACAACAGGAGCAACAGACGGGCTCTGAAACTGCTCTTTCTAGCTTTTATCCAAATTCATCCAGTAGAGAAGGATGGGCAGTTGAGAATATGTGGTGTCACACAGGCCCCAAGTGGGTCCTGCAAAGGCAGACATATGGGAGAGATCACATCCCAATTTGGCTGCTCTCAATTGTCTGGTCTTGGGCAAGTTATTTAACCTCTTTAAGCCTTGGTTGCCCCATCTTAAAATGGGCATAGTCATCATAGTACCTACTGCATATTTGGGGTGAAGGATTAAGTAAAATAATCCAGGTAAGCATATTTAGGAAATGCTGGATGGGTCTTTGCTATGATCCATCTTCACTCAACAACTGTGTTTGAGCATCTGGTAGGTGCTCAATATGTGCTAATATGTGCAAAGACAACAAAGCTGCAAAGACTTTTGGAAACCATCTCAGCTGGTGACCATCCATATTTTGGACTGCAACTCTTCTAAACTGGGTGAAAGACCCTATAATCTACCTACCCTGAGTATCACTTAGCTTTTTTCATGTAACCACCCGCCCCAAAACTTAGTGACTTCTAATGACAAACCTTTCTACTGTTTCATGACTCCATGGGCTATCTGGGCAGTTCTTCTGATCAGGGCCAGCTGGTCAGAGCTGGGTAGTCTGGGGTGGTCCCATGCACAGGCCCCAGGCCTCCGTGGGGATGTCCACAGCCACTCTCCTCACGGTCTCTCAGCCTTCTGAGACTACAGTAGGCTTGCTTACTAAGTGCCAGAAGGTCCAACAGTAAGAGCGGAAGCAAGCTCCAACTCACAATCACTTTCCAAGCCTCTGACTATGACATAGTACCTATTGCTGTATTGGCCGAGGCAAGTCATAAGGCCAAGGCCAAAGTGGGAAGGGACCACCCATAGGGAATGAACAAGGGACGCAAGAACAAATAGGAGCCATCACTGCCACTGTCAACCTCTCTGAGCCATTTCCACTTTGAGAGGAAAAAGAATTTGGTAAGAATTAGAGAAGGAATATATGGGAACCACATATTGTGTACTTCAGTAGTCCCCAGATGGTTTTGATAACATATCCCTGTATTGGTCAGCTCAGGCTCCCATAAGAATACCATAGACTGGGGGTCTTACACAACAGAAATTTATCTCTCATAGTTCTAGAGGCTGGAAGTCTGAGATCAGGGTGCCAACATGATCAAGTTCCGGTGAGAGCTCTCTTCCTGGCTTATGGACGGTTGCCTTCTCAATGTGGGCCTACAAGAGATCCATCTCTCTCTCTCCTATAAGGCCACCAATTCTATTAGATTAGGACCCCATGCTCATGACCTCATTTAACCTTAAGTACCTCTTTAAAGGTGTTATCTCCAAATATAGTCACACTGGGGGTTAGGGCTTCAACATATAAAGACAGGGAAAGTATAATTGCTTTCTTATTTTTTGGACCTAGAGTTCTACTATTTTTCCTGCAACCCAGTGGATTGTGTTGAGCTCCCTTACTTGGAGACCACTGATTTGCTTTGTCAAAAACAAACACGAGGAGAATCTCATGTTTATGTGGATTCCCCATATACACATAATTAAACTTGATTTAAAAATGTGAGGGGTGCCGGGGTGGCTCAGTTGGTTGTGCATCCAACTCTTGGTTTTGGCTCAGGTCATGATCTCAGGGTTCTGAGATCAAGCCCCTGTCGGGCTCCACACCCAGCAGGGAGTCTGCTCGGGATTCTCTCCCTCTCCCTCTGTCCTTCCCCGCCATCTCTCTAAAATAAATAAATAAATCTTTTAAAAAATTTACATGTGAGATTTTTCACATGATATTCAGATTTAAAACAATGCCTTATACCCAGTGTTTCTAACAACTGAATAGCTAATATAAAGTACCGGGTAAGTAGGGCTTGGGCTTACATAAAATTGGAAGTCCATGGGATGGCAGGCCATTTGCTCATAAGAAACCAAGAAAGGTTTCATGTTAGCATCAGTGTGTGGCCCTCTGGGAGGACATCCTTAACTCCAGCCCCCAGTCAATGCACCAGGCTTCAGGACTCTTAGCCCTACATTGTATTAGTTTCCTGCAGCTATCATCACAACTACCATGAGCTTGATGGCTTAAAACAACAGAAACTTAGTCTCTCACAATTCTGGAGGCTAGAAGTCAGAAACCAAGGTGTCAGCAGGGCCATGCTCCCTCCAGAGTCCCTCAGGGAGAATCCCCCCGCCCCTTGACGCTGCCCAGCTTCTGGTGGCGACAGCATTCCTGGGCTTGTGGCTCACAGCTCTGCCTTCACATTGCCTTTTCCTCCATGGGTCTCTCTTCTCCTCTGTGTGTTCTTTATCAGGACATTTGTCATTGGATTTGGGGTCTACCCAGATAATTCAGGACGATCTTCTCATCTCAAAATCCTTAACATAGTTATATCTGCAAACACCCCATTGCCAAAGAAGATCACATCTGCAGGTTCTGAGGGCCACCATTCAACCCACCGTGCACATCCACCCCACAATCCTTACAGATGAACTGGAGCCCAGAAGGGGAATCGGGGTACAGCGTGGACCAGCTTCCGTCTTTTCCTCTCTCGTGACCAGGCAGGGCTTCTCTGAAAACCAGGATTCATCACAGAAGACTTCCGCATGCAAAGAAGCACTTCCTCGTCGCTGTTCAGGATTAACTCCTGTTCTCCGACAGGAAGACAGTGTGAAGCAATTTCTTGCCCTTTAAGGACCATAAGCCTCCTTCCTCCTGTCTTTCCACTGCCATTTCCATGCATTTCTTCTCCTCTGGTAATCTTCAAAGCATTTTCCAGGAAACTAGCAGCCTGGTTTCTGATCTCTGGGGAAGGAGTCAGCCATCTGAGGTCTGATTAGTGGGCACAATAGCAGCTCTGCCTGACCCAGCAGAGTTCTGGCCTCACAGGGAAGGGAAGAGTGGACTAGGGAGATTTCCTCTTGGCCTCAGAGTCAAACCATTTTGAAGTTTAACTAGGCGTTTGCCCTGTGGTCAGGGTTGCTATATTTAACAAATTAGAATGCAGGATGCCCAGCTGAATTTGTGTTTCATAGAGAATGAGTAGTTTTTTTAGTGTAAGTATGCCCCCATGCATTATTTTTGGATCTACTTATAATGCAATATTTTTTTAAATTTTTTAAGGATTTTATTTATTTATTTATTTATGAGAGAGAGAGTGAGCACAAGTGGGGGGAGGAGCAGAGGGAGAAGCAGACTCAACTGAGCAGGGAACCCAATGCAGGGCTTGATCCCAGGGCCTTGGGATCATGACCTGAGCCCAAGGCAGAGCATTAACTGACTGAGCCACCCAGGTGCCCCTATTTGCTCATAAGAAGCCAAGAAAGGTTTCATGTTAGCTCATAAGAAACCATATGTTCCAATATTTGGAACATACTTATATTTTAAAAATTGTTTATCTGAAATTCAAATTTAACTGAGTATCCTGCATTTTATCTGTCAACCTTATCTATCTATGGCCTTCTCTCCCACCCTTCCTTCCAAAGAGCCTTTGTTTTGAGCCTGCTCTCTGCAAAGTCCTTTACTAGGCCCCAGTAAAGCCAAATGCTCTCCTTCAAGGTATTCACAGCACAGGGGAGGAGACAAGCTGGTAACACATGCCTTTCACACAATGTGATCCATGCCCATCCTAATAAATGTTCCCACAAACTGTCTGGGTGACACAAAGGCAGGAACAATTTATTCTGTCTGGGGGAAAGAGGAAAAAAGCTTTGGAGAGGTGCAGGGGTGGGGCTCTTGAGCCCAACCTGGATGGACAGGTGTAAAGCAGGCAGGACATGGGAACACACTATATTCTGGGACCGCGGAGATGCCCTGTGGCCGGGGTGGTGAGGGGCCAGCTGTGTGTGTCTCTGGGGGTGCTGGTGGCGTTGATGTCTGGAGCGGAGACAGAAAAGTTTGGAGCCCAGAGTGAAGGGCTCTTTCACCATGCTGAGGAGCTGGGGCTTTCTCCCACCATCGGTCCTGAGAGACTAATATAGAAACAGACACTGGCCACAGCATGGCTGACAGCGTCACTCTGACCATAACCTCCGTAGCAACCTCCCCAGGAAGCCAGAGCACAGCCTCGGCAGCAGTCCGGCCAGAAAGGCCAGGGCTCAGTCGATGCCCGCCAGCTTCCCTATGTCTTGCCCCTGCTTCCAACTCAAGACCAATGACACAAAAGTCCCCATTTCCAGTCATCCACCTCCAACTTCCCCAACAGTCTCCAGTTGGGGCACGCTTAACGTCTTCCCTCTTCCTCCCTATAAAGCTTCCCCACTCCCCTGCCTGCTCTTGAGTTTCTGTTCTAAGTAAATGGCTTGTTTGTTCTCATTTATGTGGTCTCTATTTCCTCAGTACAGACCATAGGTATTGCTTTTTAAGAGAAGGATGGGGCTCTGTGGAAACTGGTACTCTGATGTATGGTGTTAATACAACCACAGATGCTGGCGGTATTCACAGCTAGAAAAATCTGCTTTTTGAGGCCCTTTGCAATCTACACACACACAAATTTTTAAATGTTTATATTCACCTGAACACTCCCAAATTCCTTTACATTCTGAAAAGAAGTCTTTGAATCTTTAAAGTGCAGTCTAAAAGCAAAAATATTGTTAAAGTTACCCTTTGTTTTCTTTTTGACTTAATATTGCGTTTCCCCGTTAGCGATTGCCTCATTGACTCCAGCTCATCCCCGCCCCCCCCCCCCCCCGTATCCTAACCGTCAGCCATCTGACTCTGAAGCCCCTCCCACTAAAGGGGTGGAGCCCCTTGAGGTTGCACTTGGCCATGTGAGCTGTTTTGGCCAATAGGACATTAGCAGACGTGATGCAAGTAGAGGCTTGAGACATGCTTACTCACTGGGGCTTGGGCTTCCACACCCCTGTCACCTCTATGAGAAGATCATGCTCAAGCTAGTCTGCTGGTCACAGAAGGAGGGTGAGGGTCAGGTGGAGAGGAGGCCTAGACCCCTAGCCAAGCACGGTCTAGATTAGACAACAGACCCGTGAGTTAAATAAATGGTTATTTTTCCGATGCATCTGTAATTTTGTGGTTGTTATACGGCACTCTTGTACCAATAGTTGACACCCCTTGATTTCAGAGTTTCAAGAAATTTTTCATTGCCATGAATACGTGATTACTAGCAAATCCTATTGATTGCCTACCCAAATCCATGCCCCCTGCTATTCTTTCTTACTGGTACAGCTTTGATTGTTTTTTTTTCTCCCCCCAGGACTTCACCCTTATCCAACCCAGACAAGTGCTTGGAGAAAGTGGCCTCTGCACCCCCAGGGTACAAATCTCCATTGACTGAAGCCAATTGTAGCTTGCTGGTGATTGGATTAAGAAAAAGCATATAGGGGCGCCTGGGTGGCTCAGTCAGTTACGCCTCTGCCTTCAGCTCAAGTCATGATCCCCGGGTCCTGGGATCGAGTCCCACATCGGGCTCCCTGCTCAGTGGAGAGTCGGCTTCTCCCTCTACCTCTACCCGCCCCCCACTTGTACTCTCTCACTCTCTCTCAAATAAATAAGTAAAATCTTTTAAAAGGAAAGGAAAGGGAAGGAAGGAAGGAAGGAAGGAAGGAAGGAAGGAAGGGCATATAACACAGTTATGGCCAATGAAATGTGAGAAGACTGGTGACGGGCCTTCTAGAAAGGCTTCAAACCTTTTTAAAAGAAACACATAAGGTGACACTTCCTTTTTTTATGTCACTAGATTTTTGGAACTGCTGCTACCATCTTGGAACCATGAGGGAAGCCAACAAGAGGACAAAACAATACTCTGAGTTAGACATATGGAGAAGCCATCCCATAGCAAGCCCTTGGAGCTGCCATAACTTGGAGCTACTTGTTACAACTCTTTGCTATTTAGACCATGTTTCCTTGCAGTTTCTGTGCCTTACAGCACAATTCTTCCTAAATGATTCAGATACTTCCTCAGAAGAGGAAAATCCAAGTGAAGGAGAAGGATGTGTTGATTATCTTTTCTTTCTTTTGGTTTTACCAAGTGATTCGTCACTGGCGCAAAGACTCTAACAAAATCTTTAAAGATGGGGTTAAAAATGGCCGTTCCAATGGATGCCTCTTAGATTTGATTTTGAGGGTTTTCACCATGGCTACAATCTATTATGAGATGACTTCTGGCCTCACCACTGTGACTCTGTGACACTTTGCCCAGTCATATGAGGACCCCTTGAGGACAACTTCAGAACCTTGGGCCGATTGGCAAACACAGGAAGTATTCCAACAAGCGTGGAGTTCCTTGGTGATGGTCCCTCCATCCAAGGAGAGACTCCTGGGTCTATGACCCTTGAGACGCTTGACCTGGCGAAGGTGAAGTTGACCCTTTTTAAATAGTGGCAGCTAAATTATAAAAAGCAAGTTCAATCCACAAGAATGATCCTTCTCCAGCACATGAGCATATGATACATTTGCTCAGTATGATACATTTCACCTCAGTAAGTAGCATCTTCAGAAAACACATTAAAATGGTCATTAGACTTTATCGAAACTTGCTGATAATTTAGGTAACTTGACTACCTCCCCCTCCTCCCATGCTGTGCTCAGCAGAAACCAGCTCTTGCCAAATTATCATTCATTTTATTAAAACAACACTTCAGGTGGCTCTCTGGACTTGCCAGACTTTCTCCCAGCCCTGGACCACTGCCCTTGCTCTTGCTTTCCCCTGGCATATCTGTCTCCCATCACGGCAAAATGGCAAAGTGCCTGGCAAACTCCTCACCATCTGGCAATGCAAAATTCTGATGTCGGTTCCTCTCCAAAGCATCACCTGGATCCCTGAGACAACGCAGCATGAAGGGTGGTTGAAGTCGGGCCCACCTGATTTGAGATCCAGCTCTGTCCCCAGTTAGTGAGGTGACCTCAGTAGAGAAACCCAGCTTTTCTGAGCCAGGCCTCAGCTCCTTGTCCTGTAAAGTAGCACCACGATTGCCCCTGCTTGGAGCTCGTGTGGAAATGAGATGGAATCGTGGGTGAGGCCCTGGCACAGAGTAAGGGCTCCATGTATTTTGGCTGGTGTTACTGGATGCCTTCCCATAGAATCATAGAGCTTGACAGCCGGAAGGGGCTTCAGAGTTTCTTCTCAACCTTCAGTGTACAAATGAATCACCTGGGGATCTTGTCAAAACACAGGTTCTGATTCAGTCATCTTGGGGCAGTGCCTGAGATTTGGGTGTGGTTCTTACAAGTTCCATGGTATCTCAGATGCTTTGCTGGTCAAAGAACCTCACGCCAAACAGCAAGGCTAGAGGAGACGTTGAGTTCCTGCTTGCTTTACAGAAGAGGACAAAGCCAAGTCAGGAGTAGAGAAAATCCAGAAGCAAACCTGGTGACCTGGCCATGTGGGCCATGAGAGGGTGGTGAGCTTTGTTCAGGGGCAAGGACGGACAGGCAGATGGTACTAGCCAGACATCAGAAGTCACGTCTTCACATAAGTCCTGAAGACAACAGGACTTCACAGGAGGCACACGGTCTGATGATGGCAAGTGTGGGCCATGTGCCAGCCCTGTGCTCCACGATGCATGGGATACAGAAGGTGAATTCTATGAGTGCAAGCTTCAAGGAGCAGAAAATCCGCTCATCTTTCCCATTCCTATTTTCCTAGCTCCAAAGAATCCCAGCTAACACTTATTTACTGCTTAATATGTGCCTGGCATTGTTTGAAGACGTTTGAAAAGCAGCTTTATTGAGATATGACTCACATACCATACAAATCACCCCTTTAAGCATTCCATTCCGTGGCTTTTAGTATATTCACAGAGTTGTGCAACCGTCACCATGGTCAATTTTAGAACATTTTAATTGCCCCTAAAGAAAACCCTGTACCCACTAGCAATCACTCCCCATTCTCCTCTACCCCTGCCCAGGCAACTACTAATCTACTCTGTCTCTATAGGTTTCCCTATTCTGGACATTTCATGTAAATGGTATCATAGAATATGTGGTTCTTTGTGACTGGCTTCTTTCACTTAGCGGAATGTTCTTGAGGCTCATCCTTGTAGCATTTGTCAGGACCTCATTCCTTTTTATTGCTGAATAATCTACCATATGGATGTACCAGATTTTGTCCAGTCATTGATGGATGGACATTTAGGTTGTTTCTACTTTTTGGCTGTTAGGAACATTTGTGTACAAGTTTTGGGTGGGTATATGTTCTCATTCCATGTTCTCAGAAATTGATATATATATATGTGTATATATATATATATGTGTGTGTATATATATATCTCATTTAATCCTTAAAACCCTACGAGGTAGTTAATATTATTATACCTAAGGCTCAAGGAGGTTAATTAACTTGCCCAAGGTCCTACAACTTGTAAGTGGTAGAGCCAAGGGAGGAACCCAGACAGTCTTGCTCCAGAGCCCGGGCCCATAAGCACTCTTTATCACCTGGAAGAATGCCTGGCGCATTCAATACATATTTATGGGATGAGTAGCTGAATTAGACAGGGGCCCTGCTCTCAAGAGACTCATCATGTGGTTGCCTTCTTGCAGATAGCTTCTCTCTAATTAATCTCTGCAACGTTCTTGGGGTTGGAAATGGGGAAAGGAGAAGGTTGGCTGGAATCAGCTATGAAAAAGCTGAATGTGGTTGATGCCGACTGCCTAAAGTGAAACCTTCAGCGAGGTCTGAGGCTGTAGGTGCCTCACAGGGAGAAGAGCCAGCCCTGGGGCCTGAAAGATTTGAGAAGTTACAGAAAACTTCCTCTTCACTGAAGCAAACCAGAAATCTGCTTTTTGGTTGGTGGTTTTTTGTTTTGTTTTGGTTTTGGTTTTTGGGTGTTTTTTGTTTTGTTTTTGTTTTTGAGTAAAGTTGAAGCTCGTTTGTGCGCCTGATAACATCTCTGTCGGAGGTCTCAGACTTTCTTTTCCCTGTTCCCTGTGACAGAATGAGCAGGAGTGCTAATTTGGGGGGTGGGCAGCTGGACCGAGTCATCCAGAACAGCCAGCAACAGGCAGGCACGGAGGTTCCAGGCCAGGGAGCTGGAAATCCTCATCTCGGCTTCAGGGGAGCAGGGAGCTGATTCTTAGGGACAAAGGCCACATCAGACCACCCCAGCTGACCACATTCCCCAGGGCCCAGCCCTGCTGCCCTGCTGCATTACCCAGCTCTTCCCTGTCCTACACACTAGCACCTACGCCATGGGCACTCTGATGTTTTGGGGAGGTGACAGTGACTTTTATAAACTAGACAGTCATCAACATGAGTCTCAAACACAGCGCTGACCCTGGCTTTGTCTCATGTTCTCAGAAATCCTTAACCCCCCCTCACTTCCCACCCTTACCCTTGGACTTGACGATGCATCTGCTTGTCAAGTTAGGACCTTCCGTTCTCAGGGACAGGCTCTTGGCCACCACGCAGGGATGGGAAGGTGCCAGTGAAATGGGGCAATCTCATCCTCAGGGCATTGCCAAGGTTCCAAGTGCACCAATTCTTGGAACATGGAACTCAGCAGAGGGTTACGCACGGTGGAGGAAAATAAAGACAAGACCTCACTCCCCCAGGAGCCATACCTGGGTTCACATAGCTGGGTGAGCGAGAAACTGCATTTCTAGAGAGGGCCCAGGGAACAGAGAGAGCAGGCACTCTTTTTCCAGGGTAATAAGGCACTGCCTCCAGCCCCATCCAACCCCACTTTCCACACAGGGTAACCAACTCATCCCAGCTTGCCAGCAACTTTCTCAGTTTTAAAACTCAAAGTCCCACCTCCCAGCACCCCCTTGGTCCCAGGCAAACTGAGCCTGTTGGTCACTCAAGTTCCACAGCTCAGTGGGAGGGGATTGTCCCACCACAGTGCCCCATGGGAGTCAATGACCCCTCCTCCCCAGCCTCCTCCCTCCCCTTCTTTTTCCTCCTTCTCCCCCTCCCCCTCTTCCTTCTCTTCCTCCCCCTCCCCTCCCGGTAACAGCCAGGGAGGACACTGTGACGATGGCATCAGGCCAAAGACAGAAGGCCAGAGTGCGCGCTTGGGTCCCGCGAGACTGGGGAGCCCCCCGGGGAGCCCCCCCCCATCCCCGGGGGCAGAGGTGTGGCAGGACCGCCGGCAGTAGGCATGCTGGCAGGGACAGCCAGCTGGCTTCCAGGAAGGAAGTGAAGAGGAAACGGCAAGGAGGACGGAGTGGCAACTGCATTTCACAGGCGCAGGCTCCGTCCTCCCTGAAGCCCTGGCGCGGCCGACCACCGCGCCTCGCCCCCCGCCCCCCGGCAAGGCCAACCCCCAGCAGAGCCGGACCCCAGCACCGCTGACCGCCAGCACAGCCGACCCCAGCGCTGGGGTTTGGGAATAATAAATACCAGATGTGGGAGCCCAACGGAAGAGAGCTCCTGAGGAGCAGCCTCCCCCATCTGTCCCCATGGCTTTTTTCTGGCTGGCCTCTCCATTTGGGAGGGCGAGGTCACAGTGTCAGAATTCACAATAGGCCAGGACTACAGGACAAGCACCAAGGTAATGAGGGCTCCCGACTCCAAGGAGCAGAGTGGCCTACCTACGTGGCTGGCTTTGTACTACCAGGTAGGGCCCCTGCCTCTTCCTCAGAAGGAAGGGGTCAGTGGGGAGGAAGGGGAGCCTTCCTGGCTCCCAAAGGACTACACAGTCATCATCACTTTCTCCTCTGTCACTCCTGCCCCACAGAGGTCCAGCAAGGGAGGCTGGACATGTTGGGTGCAGCTGATTGGTCCCATGGACCAGAGATGGGACGTCTCTTACTGGTCCTTCCAACATGCAGTTGGGGCAGGGAGCAAATGCCAGAAGTCATATCCCAGGTAGAGTGCCAGAGACAAGATGGGGGACTGGTTCTCACCGTGGTTAAGTAAGGGAGAGGAAAGAATGAGAACACGGAGGGTCAAAGCAGGAGTGAGAAGAGGAGAGTCAAGGACCAAGGACATCTATAAGGGCAGAGAAGAAGCTGTGGGGGGGGGGGGGAACGGGTAGGCTTTAATTAGGCTACTGGCATAATATGGCACCCCCAGCTTAGTCACCACCACCACCCTCACATCACACCAAGAAGGGGCCTCTTTGAGGTCCTCAAACCCTTTTTTTCAAAAAACAAGTAGTCATTAACACTTTAGTATGAAGTTCTACAATCAGATTGTCAGATCCTTCCCTCCTAAGCCCTAGGTGACACCAGTCCTAAGGATCCTTGGAGAGCAAACCCTGGAGGTCTGAGCACTCTGAGCTCTGTGGACACAGGATCCTATGGTAGGAGAGATGGGGTACTGAGAGGTGCCACCTTCACCTCTTCTCACCTGATTTTCTCTCCCAGCTCCCTGAGCTGGAATGCCCATGCCCACCTGCAGACCCAGCACTACCCAGGTCTGGGACCATCCTAACAGACAGTTGATGTCTCAACAGCCTTAAAAATGGCAGCCCCTGGGACTGGATTAAAGTCTTACCATCCATAGGCCCAAGGCTGCATGGCCAGGTCATGCTAGGAGTCAGAAGCCTGCATGTGGACCCCTGGGTTGGCCCAGCATGGAGGACAAGGTTCCTGCCTCAGTTTCCCTCCCAGCACTTTGTTGCCCCACAGATGGGAGCCCAGCTCTGATTCCCCTATCTGCTTCACTGGGGACCTAACACTGCTTAGATTTTTCCAGCTCCTTCTCTCGAAGTGGGAGCTTGCTTCCCAGACTGTCCAGAGCTTGCTGTTGGACCCTGAATAGTGACCATTCAGTTGGCTTTGCCAGGACCACACCTGCCCCATTCCTGGGGCCTTCTCCCTTCCCACGGCCTACCAACCAGCATGGCTATGGCCCCAGTCAGTCTCACACTTGAGCTTGTCTCCTTTCTTTCCCTTCTCTTTCCATATTCATTCAGTGGACTGGAAGGTGTGGTCCAGGGGCTAGACAAATGGCCACTGCCTAACTGAAGGCATAGACAATCCAAAGGAGGGGGCAGAGGAAAGAAGTGCCCAGACCTCCAGGGAGGTAGGCACAGCTGCTGCCGAGCTGGAAGAGGGGCATGAAGGGCGGCTGGTAAGAGGCCCAGTGCAAATACAAACACAAATATGACACAAAATGTATTGCATGGGGGTTAAATACCCAAGTTTTGATATCGCACTTCCCAGGTTCAAATAACCCCTGTGGTCTTGGGGTAAGTTATGTAATTTCTCTGCAACTCATCTGAATTTCCTCAACTGAAAAACGGGGGGAGGGGGGGTACCTGGGTGGCTCAGTCGTTAAGCGTCTGCCTTCGGCTCAGGTCATGATCCCAGGGTCCTGGGATCGAGCCCCCCACATCGGGCTCCTTGCTCAGTGAGGAGCCTGCTTCTCCCTCTCCCACTCCCCCTGCTTGTGTTCCCTCTCTCACTGTCTCTCTCTCTGTGTCAAATAAATGAATAAAATCTTTAAAAAAAAAAAAACGGGGATAATGAAACCTTGAAGGGCTGCAATAAGAATCAAGTGAGACAGCATACTGACTGTGCATGGCACACAGTAGATATTCTAAAAATAGGGGCCATTATTTTATTGGAAAATATACATCCTGCTTTGGGTATAGGACTATCAACTCCAGGAAACCCTCTAGGCTTTCTTTCAAGTTTCTGGAGTACTTTTCAGGGAAAGAGAGGACACAGGAAGGTATACTGTGGAGTGAGGCGGAGGCGGGGCAGGACAGGTCAAAGAACAGGAACAAGCATGAACTTGCCCCTTCCTGGGGCCAGGCCTTGTGCTAACTCCTTGATATACTATTCCTCGTTCTATCTACCCAGCAGCCCAAAAAAGGGAGATATTCTGGTTAATCCAACAAGACAATAACCCAACCTCAGTCACTGGCCAGTGAATTGCTCCTGAGTGTTCGATGTGGGGACATGCAAAACTAGCTCCGGACCGGCATACAGCAACAGCTCAAAGGCAAGGATTCAGTCTCATCAACCTGGAGAGTTACTGTGCGTTTCTAAGGCTGAGGGGTTGTGAGCAGCTGAGCATGGCACTGTCTCCCTCCAGAACAGTGGGGTGGGAGGAAGCTGCTTCCAGGGCCAGAGCAGGAGCAGGGGCATGTGCCTCTCCAAGGTGAAGCCAAACACTGAGCTCAGGCTCAGGTTAGAGACGTCACATCTTTAAAGCACAGTCTATTCACTGTGCTGGGTCATAAGGTAACCGGTTGCGCGGGGGGGGGGGGTGGGGGGGGGGAGGCAGGGGGTTCTGGAACGATCTGCTTGGCTCTCGGTAATAGCTGTTTGCCGTGGCAACAGGGGAGACTCTGAGCCTGCTCAGATGGGAATATCTCTCCAGGGACATTTCAGACCTTTGTCTTCTCCTTGTGTGGGAGACGGCTATCCACTGAATGCATCCCGGGGACCAGAGAGAAGCCCAGAGTGCCCCCATCTGTCCTTTTGGTGCCAGCCCATATCTCCCTGTTTTCTTTTTTTTTTTTTTTAAGATTTTATTTATTTATTTGAGAGAGAGAGAGAGAGACAGAGAGCACGAGAGGGAAGAGGGTCAGAGGGAGAAGCAGACTCCCCGCCGAGCAGGGAGCCCGATGTGGGACTCGATCCCGGGACTCCAGGATCATGACCTGAGCCGAAGGCAGTCGCTTAACCAACTGAGCCACCCAGGCGCCCTCCCTGTTTTCTTTCTCCAAGGGATTCTAATCAAGGAACAATGGATGTTAAGAGGAAAGAAAACACAACATAGAATGTGCTTGGACCAGTCTGAGAGCAGAGCTGTTTTAGCATCCCTCCACATGGGATTGTTCCACCAAACTGATGGATCCAACTACGAGTTCCAGCCCTCACTAGCTGTGTAACTTTGAGCGAATTCAATAACCCCTCTGTGTCTCAGTTTTCCTGTCCATACAACCAGGTCTCCACCTCACAGGGCTGCTGTGACAATTAATGAGTAATTACTCATAAACCCCTTAGAGCAGTGCTCGGCACAGGGTAAATGTTAGACATAGAAAGAGATCCTCCTCCTCCTCGGAGGGGCAGAAGGAGAGAGAGAGTCTTAAGCAGGATCCATGCTGGGCGTGGGGATGTGGGGCTCGATTTCCAACCCTAAGATCATGACCTGAGCCAAAATCAAGAGTGGACACTTAACTGACTGAGCTCCCCAGGCGCTGCTAAAAGAAATTACTTCTTAGCTCCCTCGCAAAAAGCTCCATGCTCCAGAGCACACTTTTCTCCCATTGCCACTGTTGCTGGGTAGCCGCCCCTCATGAGCGTCTATGTGTCCAGCTCCACAGGCCTCAAAAGGCCTAATTTTGTAGGTCCACAGGGGCCAGCCTCGTGTGTCCAAAGGCAGAGGTCAGGCCAGGCCACGGGCATAAGGCTGGGAGTCTGTTGTTGCACAGGCGAGAAGGCAGGCTGTCCCAGGCTGGTCAGTCAGCTCATAACAGAGCTGGGGGGAGAATTCCAGAACTGGGAGGTACCACCATGGGACACAGCTTTGGCTCCAGGTCAGCTCTGGGTTCCAGTCTTGATCCTGTTGCCCACAGGCATGTGTCCTGTGTCCAGCTACTTAGTTCCTATGACTCCCAGTGTCTGCATCTTTAAAGGCAGGCCAGCAGTGGTGTTTACCTTTCTGTTGTAGGAATTGAACGAGTTCATGCCTGTGAAATATTTGGCAAAATGCCTGCTTAATAGGTAGTCACAGCCTCCTCCCACCCCTGTATCAGTCCGTTACAGCTGCATAACAAAGAGCCTAAAACTTTGTGGGCTTAAAACAGCCATATGTTTCTTCGGCCCGTGAAGCTGCAGTGTTGGCAGGGCTCCACAGGGAGCTCATCTGCTGCATTCGGCGTCCAGTGGGGGTGACATGGATGATGGGGCTGGAGTCATCTGAAGGCTCACTCCCTCTCGGGTCCGATGCTCCGCTGCACTACCTGGACTCCTTGAGCTTCTCTATCTCTATATGGTCTTGCCACACGCTCTCCCCTGTGTGGTATCTTCCATGTAACTAAAACCTCTTACCTGGGGGCTCAGGGCTCCACAGGTTCATGTCCCAAAAGAGAGACCTGGGCAGAAGCTGGATTACCCTTTATGACCTAGCCGCAGAAGTCACTTCACCACACTTCATTGGTGGGGGCGGTCACCAGGGTCTGCCCAGTTTCAGGGAAGGGAACATAGACTTCCCTGCATGATGGAGGCCAATGTCATAGTGTAAGAAGAGTGTGGGATGGGGTGCCTATTGGTACAGCCATCTTTGCAAAAGAGTCTGCTCCATGCCCCACTCAGCACGACGCGTGCGAATACCTGCCTCCCCAGAGATCCAGACGGAAGCCTGGTGACAAATGCTGCTACAGTCTGGGCTCACCGGCAAGCCTGGCTCCTTCTCCAGCCAAAACCGATAGGGTGCATCTGGGCTTTCTGCTCCACCTTCTTTGGCTCTGGAGGCCCTGGTCAGGCAAGACCTTCACCAGCCAGAAAGCACCAAGCAGCTCGTAAGAACCTCTGGGGCCAGCCTCCCTCCTCTGCCACCTCACCTCCACTAGAGCAGGGCTAAGCAGAACTAGGGGAAGGTCTGGGGAAGATGGCCTCCAGAACCATTTCCACCTCTGCAGGGGTCCTAGGTCAAGAAGGGGCTGGAGCCCACACAGGCAGATTCCCACCCCCATTGTCCTAAAGCTTTAAGATTCTTTGGATTTGTCGTTTCTACCAAATACTCCCCATCGGTGAGACAAAACAAGCAGATGCCCCAAATGCCCCACCTCCTTCCCTTGCCCAGAGGGATGAGTGGTGCCCTTTTAAAGCTCGGCCCCACCCGACAGAGCCCTGGGCTGCAGATGCCCATCTTTGCTTCCAAAGCCAGAGAGATGTAGACGCAGGCATTTGGCTGGAAAACGGGTCAGCGTGCCACAGAGCAAAGCCACCGCCCACCCACTGTGGGCTCAAGGGCTCAGTTCACTTCTCTAGAGTGACTCTAACCCACGTGTCACCTGGGGTCTCTCTGCCTCTTAAGATCTAGACAACATCGCCTCAGAGCCCCCTCCCACATCCCAACCCCCTGCCTCCCCAAAGCATGACATTCCTGGGGTCACTCCCCTTCCTGCCCCTCCCCCTCTGGATTCCTGTTTTCCGCTCCCGGTCCCCGGGCCCGTCCTGTGTGCTCACGTGGCCCTGTCCAACCATGGGTCACAGACCCACCCCGGGGCCTTGAGAAGGCAGCGGTTTGCACGGGTGATTTGGAAAGAGGAAGGGCAGATAGATCCACAAAACAAGCTCACAATTAAATCTTAGATGTGCCCATTCTCAGAAAGAATCTCAGCCATTCCAACAGCCAACACCTGCTCAGGGTTCTTTTCCTTTACCGACTGCCCTGCAACGTCAAAAAGACCCCCTACTTTATTGTGCAGAGCACCTCAGCTTTCTCCAGCTCCAACCACCAAACAGCCCAGAGGCCCCTGGCGTGTCCACCACGGCTCGCTTTCATACAGCACAGCACGTCCTGTGGTGCCCTCCTTCCTCCAGCCCACATTTCACTTCCTCAAACCCTGGGGAAGCGTGGCACACGCTCTCCCCTAGGGAGACAGGCATCCTGGAACTGGCTTGGACTATTTTCTAACAATATTTTCCCCATTATGTGGAGCTGGACCTGCCCTGACCCCGCGCACCTGACCCTCTCCGGGTTCCAGCTGGGAGAAGAGCCTGGCCCACGTGCGGACAGGACTTGTTGTGAACTGGCCTCTCTAGCACGATGCTTGGAAGCATCAGGGGGCGAAGGGGACATCAGTCACAGCTCTGATCAGTTAGGCCAAACTGTTTCACCGGAACAGACCAGCCTGCGGCTTGGAGGGGCGCACAATGAACCACAGAGATCCCAGATGTGTTGACCAACCCTTCATTCCAGGAAAAAGGAAGGGCTCCGTCTGCTAGGACATCTGCAGGTGAGAGCGCCATAGAGCAGTCACCCTCCCAGAACATGCTGGCCTGGGCCTGTGGCCTTCACGCACCCACTAACACCTTGCCTTTGCTTGTCCTTTGCAATGTATAAGCGTCCAACTGCCAGGTCCCTGGAGACAGGGACAAGAAGAGAAAAGGAAGGGCTGCTGGCAAGGGGTCAGGAATAAAAGTTGGTCGGCCCAAGCAAAGTCAGGCCGCACCAGGAGCCCTCCCCACAGCCGGGGCCAGGGTGCCTCCTGTTTGGCTGGCCTGCCCATGCTGTTCTGTGCCCAGGCCTTCCCCGGGAGCTTTTCACCCTTCGTTAGCCACCATCTGGCGGTGTCGTTGAGAGCCTGGAAGGTGGCCAGGAACTGGCGCAGGCCAAGCACAGAGATTTGCTGGCCTGTGCACTGGGCCTGGTTCGGGGGACCTCGGGTCTCTCCTGATTCAATGGTGGGGGAGGTTCTAGCTGCACGGAGAGTGGTGTCCCAAGGCCCACAGATGGGGGCAGCCCCCGATGGGGGGGGCGGGGGAGCCACGGGGCAGGGCCGTGTTGCTGTTAAACGCAGCTCATTAGGTTTTATCAGCAAGATGCTGCTCGGTTGGCGGGAACACACCTGCCCCCAGCCAGAGGGGCCGCTAGAAGCACCGATGGCCCTGGGAAGGCTTTGGTGGGAAGGCTTAGGTGGGATGACTGGAGCCATGGGCTTGCTCTTAGAGCTTGGCACCCTCTGCCAGACCTACTGCCCCATACTTGGGGGACCTCAGGGAAAATGTAGGGGGCATGTCAGTACGCTGAGCCCAAGGCCAGGGAAGCCCAGCATCCCACCCTCCCCAGGACCAAGACGTGGGCAAAGCCAGGCCTCTCCACTGGCAGCCAACTCTCCCTGAGGCTGGACTCTAAAAACGGACCACACCACAGGCCAGAAAACTTTGTAAAGGCCTAGACGGTAAATAGTTTAGGCTTTGTAGGCCAAGAGGCAAAACGGAGTATGTTGTGCAGGTACTTGCATAAATACTTAAAATTTAACCACTTAAAAATCTGAAAACCATTCGTATTTCATAAGCCACACAAGAACAGGTGGTGGGTCAGATTTGCCAACTCCTGGACTCCAGTCCCCGAGGCAAGAGAGCCAGCAGGAGAGGCTGTCTACAGCTTTCCTACAAGGCAAAGGCCTCAAATGTGGGTGCCACAAAAGCCTGGGGGGGGGGTCACACAGCCCCCATGCACACCTACCCTACCTGGAGGCCTGGACCTGCCCACGTATGTGTCAGTCTCTCTCCAGTCCCGGCCTGCCACCAGGCCATGCAGGGAGGCCTCCCTCCCCACGCAGGTCCCACAGGCCCCCGAGCTGCAGTGTGGCCATCCTGACGTCTTATGGTCCTTACTTGAAATGCCACCCCCCATAGATTGCTGAGGTCTCAAACTGCACTCAGCCTCAGTGCAGTCCCCATAGCCCCCTCCCCTGTGCCATGGTCAGTCCTGGCCCGAGTTTGTCTTGCCAACTCTCTCCTTAGGTGACTTCTCATCCCAGCAACTTACTTAGGCCATCAGGCAAATGCACTTCTGGTGAGCCCCCCGTGCCCACACCCAGCCACATCTGAATCCGCTTAGCCTCATGCTGGGACCCCCACCGATGACATTAGATTACCAACCCCACACCATCTTATAGGGAAAAACGAGCAGAAACAGGCCTAGGTGTAACACCCGGCCACAGGACCTTGGAGCATCACCTGGCGTCACGCAGCTCCACCTTCCATCTGCAAAATCTGATGAATACTGTGACCGGCTTGGGTGCCCATGAAGCCGACGCTGTACGTGGAGGGGTCTGGTGTAGGGCATCTATGGCCTGGAGCATGTGTAGTCCTCAGTAGCTGCTTCTTGGATCCTCAAGGAAAGTTGAAGTCCAGAACCAGGGTGATGGAGGTGGAGAAACAGCCGTGGGAACACAGAGGCAGCTGACCCGAAGATGGTGAAGAGTGGAATGACCCCCCCCTCATCTCTCAGGGTAGTGCCCACTGGTCTGTTGCATGCAGGCGGGGAGGGGGACAGGAAAGAGGGAGGTGTGGGAGGGCTATCTGACCACCTGTCGCAAGGTGAGACATCAGGATAGAGAACTGTATCCAGTGTCCTTACAACCTCCTCCACCCTCGAGGAGGAGCAGACACCTTCCCTTAGCTACACCTGGCCAAGGGCTTCACCACTGACTCGGCTTTGTTTGGGATGGCTTTGGCTGCAAGGAACATCTGAGCAAACCTGGCTTAAACAACACAGGTTATACCTTAGTTAAGGAGAAGTTGGAGGCAGGAGGTTCTGCAGTGGGTTCACAGCTCTGTGATGTCTGGGATCCTGGTCCATCCTCTGAGCATCTGTTCTGGCCTTGCCCTCCTGGTTGCAGGAGACCTGCTGCAGCAGTCACTCCCCCCAAACAACTGCATCCCAAGACTCGAAGTTGGGAGGCAGGGGGCTTCCCGAGTCCCATTGGCCAGAACCGGGTCACGTGCCCAGCCTTAACACAAGACAGGAGTGAGCTAGGCTCCAGGCTGACCCCTGCTGAGTACACTGCATCCCATACCTCAGCACAGTTGGGGTTCTGCTGGAAGGAAAAGGGCATGGGTGGGTGTTTGGTCAGAAGTCAACTGAGCTGCCAGGCCTTGTTGAGACTTCTGTTTTTTCGCATCTGCATTATTTTTAACTAGAGCTATTTTCCTGTCAAAACAAGTGAGTCACCATGCCCTTCTGACTGAAACCTGGTGGATTATTAATACTTGCATCCAAATTCCCGGGGAGACACAGATGCCTGGGTGGGATAAGGCAAGGAGATTTCAGGCTGCCCTTGGAAGGATTTGATGTCCTCACACCAGGAGCTGGGATGCTGGGTATATGGAGGGGGGCTGGGCTGGGCACCCATATGTAGGGAGCTGGTAATTAATGGCTTTTATTCGTTCACTATGTGATAGCCACTCTGTCCAGACAGGAGGGAAATAGGCATTAAAACATAAAGGGGAAAGAACTAATTGAATTGTCCAGACACTTCGTGGTAGCTCCAACAAGGGGGGGAGCCTCCTGACCCCTAGTGGTCCCTGAGATGGTTTAAAAAGCCATGCGAATACCAGAACAGGAGCCAGAACATTCTCACCCGAGATGAGCCACTTAACTCAGCCTCAGTCTTTCCATTTGTAAAAATCAGCATTTGATATCAAAGGCCAAGATCCTTGCAGCTCCGGTCCTCTGTGACTGCAACCCTGAGCCAAGAATGACAAGCAGGACAATTTGGGACTAGAGGGCTGAGCCCAGCAGCCCCCTGGGTCCTCGTCATTCCTTCCAGACTGACAGAGATAATGCAGTGCAAGAGGAGGGTGAGGGTACTGGCCCCTAGCACGCTGAGCACTTGCTACAGGCCATGTGTTGTCCCCGTGTTACCTCATTTAACTCCCTCAGCAGCTCCATGGAATACTTTTTTTTTTTAAAGATTTATTTATTTGAGAGAGAGAGAGAGAGCATGAGAGGGGGGAGGGTCAGAGGGAGAAGCAGACTATCTGCTGAACAGGGAGCCCGATGTGGGACTCGATCCGGGGACTCCAGGATCCTGACCTGAGCCGAAGGCAGTCGCCTAACCGACTGAGCCACCCAGGCACCCTCCATGGAATACTTTTATTAACCTCGTGTCACTGAGGCTCCGGGAGGCTTCTGCCCCTATTCACCTATGATGGACGGAATGGTGTCCCTCCAAAATGCGTATGTGAAGCCTTAACCCCCAATGTGACTGTAGCTGGAGATACGGTCTTTAAAGGGATAACTAAGGTTAAATGAAGTCATAAGGGTAGAGCCCCAATCCAATAAGGACCAATAGGATTGGTGTCCTTATAAGATGAGGAAGGGACGTGCACAGAGGAGAGGCCACGTAAAGACACGGCAAGAAGGTGGCCATCTGCAGGCCCAGGAGAGGGGCCTCAGAAGAAACCAGTCCTGCTGATGCTTGATCTTGAACTTCCAGCCTCCAGAACTGTGAGAGAATACATTTCTGTCGCTCAAGCCACCCAGTCTGTGTTTTGTTATGGCTCCCCAAGCTGACAAACACATTACCCAACAGTAGAGCCGAAGCTGGAAACAGGCAATCTGACTTCAGAGCCATATTCTTTTTTTTTTTTTAAGATTTTATTTATTTGACAGAGAGAGACACAGCGAGAGAGGGAACACAAGCAGGGGGAGTGGGAGAGGGAGAAGCAGGCTTCCCGCCGAGCAGGGAGCCCGATGCCGGGCTCGATCCCAGGACCCTGGGACCATGACCTGAGCCGAGGGCAGACGCTTAACGACTGAGCCCCCCAGGCGCCCCATATTCTTTTTTTTTTTTAAGATTTTATTTGAAAGAGAGCATGCACACGACTGGGGGGAGGGGCAGAGGGAGAGGCAGACTCCCCGCTAAGTAGGGACCCTGATGTGGGGCTCAATCCCAGGACCCTGAGATCATGACCTGAGCCGAGGGCAGACGCTTAACGACTGAGCCCCCCAGGCGCCCCATATTCTTTTTTTTTTTTTTAAGATTTTATTTGAAAGAGAGCATGCACACGACTGGGGGGAGGGGCAGAGGGAGAGGCAGACTCCCCGCTAAGTAGGGACCCTGATGTGGGGCTCAATCCCAGGACCCTGAGATCATGACCTGAGCCGAAGGCAGACGCTTAACCAACTGAGCCACCCAGGCGCCCCTCAGAGCCATATTCTTAAGTACCTCATCATCTACGATTCAATTCTTTGATTGGAGAGGGAAGCAGATCTCCTTCCAGCCAGGTCTACGTGTACAAAGTACACAGATATCAAATCTCACCCCTTCCCCTTCTTACTCTACATAACAAAAGACACTCTATTTGGGTCTTGCCAAGACTCAGGTTTTGGGTGGAAATGGCCCCAGGGAAACAGGGGCCAGAGTTCTGTGGGTGGCTAGAATTATCTGGGCAACATGCAGAGCTGCGTCAGGCCTAAAATGCCTGTAGGCACCAAAGAGATTTCAATCAGAGATTTTTTAAATGATATCAAC
The DNA here is from genome assembly GCF_037043125.1 of Eumetopias jubatus. NCBI lineage: Eukaryota > Metazoa > Chordata > Mammalia > Carnivora > Otariidae > Eumetopias > Eumetopias jubatus. The sequence goes on along the minus strand of NW_028274823.1, from coordinate 12,889,860 downwards.
ATCTGCTTCCTAGGGAATAGTTTTAGATGCTGCCCAAATCAGAAGAGACCCAGATTTAAATCCTGCCTTCCATGACCTTGGGCAAGTCATGTCACCCTCTGAGCCTCAGTTTCCTCATCTGTCACATGGAGAGAATTATTCTGACTCCACAGCCATGCTGTGAAGAGAGGTTAATACGTGGGAACCTGCTTCACAGATGGTGTTAATTCGGTACCACTTAACCCGAGGGACCACCTGAAATCTCCTTAGCTTCATCAAAGCAAACCCACAGTTACAAATCCCCTGGCAGGCAGCCGCCAGTCCTTTCTGGAAGGAGCTGGGTATAAATTATAGATCACAGTCTTTCCGATCAGCTGCTGTTCTGGTTCTCGCCTCGCTATGGGCGGTGGGGGAGGACTGGGCGGGCTCCCTCAAAGCACTGTTCATGGCCCAGGGGATCCCTGCCCCCAGCTTTCCTTCCCCCAAGAGCAAGTGCTCCTTGGGCTGGGGATGCCCCAGAAGAATTCCCAGAAAGCCGCCCTGCCATCAGCCTCCAAGACGTGGAGCTAGCCACAGTGTGAGCCCCAAACCCCAGCCCCACTGAGCATGCCCACTCCATCCTCCGTCCCCGGGGAAGGGCTCCAGCTCTGGAGACCCAGAGGAGGAGCCAAATGCAAAGGAAGTAGGTGTTTAAGATTGGGAGGCTGCAAGAGGCCAAGGTGAAAGCAGGCCTGTCGTCATCAGCAGGGTCTGCCGACCTGAGCAGATGGAGGGCGATTCCTTGCTTCCTTCCTTTGGCCTGCAGCCTCCCCGCCACCATTCACACACACACCCAGGGCGGTGTTCCCAAGCCACACTGCACCTGGCTTGCTCTCCCTTCTCCAGCCCCTCTCCAGGGAACCCCCAGCCATTGCAGGCTGAGCAAGCAGCCCATGGGGAGATAATGTCCAAATCCCCGTGTCTCTCTCCCTGGGAAATCTGGGGTCCTGCTAGCAGAGAGTAGTAGGGCCTGGTGCCAGACAGCCAGGATGCCAATCAAACTCTGCCTTTCCAGCCTCGTGACTTCGGACAAGTTACTCCCTTTCTAAGCCCCGTTGTCCTCGTCAGTAAGAACGCAAACACCGATAACACCCAGGATGGCGGGAATTAAATGAGGTAATACGTTTAAAAATGAGTAGTGCAGGGCCTGACAGGGAGTAAGCTTGAAACAGAGGTTAGCAAGCTGGGATGCAGGGCCGGGGCCAGAGTGAAACCAGCTGGTAGTGAGGGTACAAAATGCAGGTGCCTGAGAATAAGGGCTCCTTAAGATTTATGGCCTGACCCCTCACTTACCTCGCTGATAGTATGCGCAGGGCACGTGAGCGATCCCAGCAGCCGGGCATCAGCCAACATCTGCCTCGGTGCTCTCAAAAGGCAGGCAGGGAGATGCAGGGTGCAGCCTCTCTCACTTCTCCGGGGCCGTTTCCTCACCCAAGATGCTGAGGCCAGCACAGTGGGCCATGCCCATTCTGGAGCCGCGTGGGGAGCAAACAAGAGAAGGGAGGGGGCTTTGGACACCACACGCCCCAGACCACCGGCGAGAGGATACGAGAGGATCAGGATCTCGGTCCAGCGCCTCTCTCCTGCCCCACCTCCCGGCCTCCTGAGCCAAAGGTCTCTGCAGGTATTTAAAGTCTCCACTGACCATATTCACTTGCTGCTTGACCATCTGGCTTTATATCTCTGTATGTGAGAACAAGAAAGCAAAATTATCCAAAACATGAGTCGGCAACACAGTGCCCTGTATCAAGACCCCTTCATCCTGCCTCCACTTTAATTTTTTTAACTTTATTTATTTATTTGACAGAGAGAGAGCACAAGTAGGCAGAGAGGCAGGCTCTCCGCTGAGCAGAGAGCCAGACATGGGGCTCGATCCCAGGACCCTGGGATCATGACCTGAGCCCAAGGCAGACGCTTAATGACTGAGCCACCCAGGCACCCCTCCACTTTAATTTTTTAAACCAAACCCACCAATCAATCACCAACTACCATCAATGAATTAAATTGCAAGGAAAATTAAGTAAACAGCTCAGATTTTAATCAATATTTGCCTCGGCCATGAGAAAAGAGGTTGCTTCTTTGGCCTGTCCCTAATCGGCAGTGTTAATTATCTTGGTTACAAACTAGCAAGTTAATTATGAACTAATGAAGTTAAAGGAGGTCATTTGTTAAGGAAAACTGATTACATATTGTTAGCTCTGGGGGATTAAATGGAAAACCGCTGTCATGAAAACGACTTTAAGAATTAGATGCGGTAGGGCGCCTGGGTGGCTCAGTTGGTTAAGCGACTACCTTCGGCTCAGGTCGTGATCCTGGAGTCCCGGGATCGAGTCCCACATCGGGCTCCCTGCTCAGCGGGGAGTCTGCTTCTCCCTCTGACCCTCCCCCCTCTCATGTGCTCTCTATCTCCCATTCTCTCTCTCTCAAATAAATAAATAAAATCTTTAAAAAGAAAAAGAATTAGATGCGGTATTTGATTTGTGAGGTTGCGCAGCTGGAAGGATGATGCAGGGGCCTATGGAGGTCCTGCGGGCCTTTGGATCACAGGCCACCGCCACCCACACCCCTCCCCTGTGCTCGGGTCCTGCAGAGATCTGCCCATGTTATGGGAGACCGCTTACCTGGGTAACCTGTCCAGGTGAAATGGTATTAACACTAGAGAGGTTTCTTTCCTTGGGCGGGGGGGGGGGGGGGGGTGTGTGTGTGTAGGAGGGAGGGGTTGCTGGGAGAAATGTAGGTGAGCAAGAGTTGGAATGGAGGTGTGTGTGTGTATGTGTGCCTGTACAAACTCAGGGTCTTCTCAGTAGGCAGCCCCAGGGCACCAGGATGGAAACTGCCCTACTCACCGGGGAACAGAGTGAGAGCTGTAAGTACCTCTGCCCTTCACATGGGTTTCCAGATGCTGCCTTGGAAGCTGCAGAAATGCTGAACCGGAAGGCAGAAAGCTCGGGCTCGCTCAGGAGTTGCGTACCAAAGTCAAGGCAGACAAACCTAACGGCCAAGTGATGGACTTTCCATGCCAACCCATCTATGAGCCATGCCTGCAGAGCAGGAAGAAGGAACAGAATGAGCTTGCTGGCGTGAAAGTTCATGCAAAGCCTTGACTCCCATGCTAAGTGAGGCAGAAATTGCTAGCTGCCCACCAAGATTCATTCTCCTTTTCTTCCTTAGAAACAGAACTCTTGTTTAAGTCAAGGTGGAAATTCACCCAGCTTGAAAAACCACATTTCCCAGACTCCCCTGCATCTGAGTAATGAAATTCTGGTCAATGAAATGTGAGCAGAGGTTACTGGGTATGATACCTCGGAGAACAGAAAGCTGGGATGCACGTTTTTGCTCTTCTCTGTTCCTCTTTTCCCTGGCTGAAATGCAGGTGTGATGGCTAGAGCTCCAACAGTCCTTTTCAAGCAGAGGCAAACTTAGGGATGGAAGCTACTAACAATCATGGAGGAGGGAGGCAGAAGCAGCCCTGGGTCTCTGATTACTGTGGGACATCACAACAGCCCTGAAACACCTGCCTCTGGACTTCTATGTGAGAGAAGAAAACAGAACACCTGAGGCGGTGTATTTGCGCTAGGGTTTTTGTTGGGGGGTGTGGGGAGGCTGTCTCTTTAATGCACACAATAAGGATTATGGACACCTCAGTATTGGCAATTTGATTCATTCAGTTTGTCAAGCTGGAAGAAGAAACAATAGTTATGAGGGGGAACCCCCTGTGAAACGGGGGACCAAGGCGGGGGAGGAAATCTGGCCATGGTGACTACCCCCCCCACACACACACACGCATGCTAAGCACACTCACTCTGCTCTTTCTCCTCTCAATGGTTCAGAATATTCCAGCTCCTCTGAGGTTCAAGCCCATTTTACCCATGCGTTCAGGTCAACTGGGCCACTGTAGCCTTGGGGTTGGGGTTGAGTGTGTGTTGGGCTGCCAGGGCCCTGGCCTCCTGTACTTCATCCACATCCAGCTCTGCTTGGCGGCCCTCCCTCTGAGGCCACTGAGCAGGGAGGTGGCCTCCTTCTAAGTCCCGGAAGTCTGTCCATCTGCCTCTTAGAGAGTCGGGCCCAGAATGGCTGTCAGGAGTCCCCCACACCCACCATGGCATGGAAGGCCGGAAGCCATCCGTCCGTCTCCCTCTCTCAGGGCAGTAGAAGCCCTGAGGGTGGCCTCGCTCCGCCATGTCATGCACAAGAGGAAAACTAAGGCTGGGAGAGGCAGGCTCGCACGTGCCTACCACCCAGCCTGACAGACACAGAGACCAACACTGGCTCCTCCCAGCCCTCTTCACCCGCTGCCCATCCCGGGCTGGGAAGACAGAAACCTTCAGTCATGTGGCCCCATTAATTAAGGATTGGGGCGGAGCTAAACCCAGGCTGAGCCAAACCATACTTCCGTACGGCCCGCAAAAAGTGTTAACTTAGCCATATTCTGAAACGGTGCCGTGCATGTGAAGTAAATGCACGTCACATATGTAATTTTGACTTCCTAGGAGCCATATTAAAGAACAAGGAAACACATAAAATTAACTTTAATAACATTTTATCGGATTCAATATATCTGGAGATTATCATTTCAACCTGTTAGCAATACTAGAAAATCACTAGTGAGGCGTTTTACATTACTTTTTTCCTACCAAGTCTATAAATCTGGTGTGTATGCCTACCACGTGGAACAGCACCCTTCTAGAAAGTTAGTGGGAAAACCTCACATCCTTTAAAAGGTGAAGCACCTTGTGGGCATAAGCAGGCAATTACACATACCAGCCTGGTCTGGAAATGCCTTTTGTCCTGTATCCCTGACACCACTTGAAATCATCAATTTTTTTTTAAATTGTCCACCTGGATTTTTAACAAAATGCCTTTGTTTTAGTTTGCCTTTTCCTGACCACGCGAGAAATGGCCAAGTACATTTTCACAGGTTGATGGCCAGTTACAGTTGTCTTCTGTGAATTGTCTTCGATCCTTTGCCCATTTTTTAAATTGGGTACTTTTAACTTTTTCTCATTGAGTATTTTGAATATTAACGCTTTGTAAGATATGAAGAAAAAGTTTTCTCTGGCCTGTGATGGCGCTTCACTCCATTTAGTGTGCCTTTTGTCAATCTGAAGGGGTTTTTTTGGTTTTTATATCATCAAGTGTGTCCATCTTTTTCTTGGTAGCATCTGGGTTTGGTGACTTGGTGAGGAAGACTTATACTCCCCAAGATTACAAAAATATTCTCCTGTATATTCTGCAAATATTCTATTCTAGTTTTTTGTTTGTTTAGCTCTTTGCTCCAACTAGAGTTTATTTTTGCCCAGCCTTGTTCCTAGCACAGCTCACAAAATGTCAGCCCCTGGTGCTTGCTTGGGGAGGGTAGGGCTCCCTGGAAAGGTGAGAAATGCAGATGTGCAGCTGGAAAACAGCCCCCTTGTGACAGGAAGGCTGGGAAGTGACGAAGCTAGAGGCTGGCGGCTCAGGCCTTGAGGTCTTTGGGCCTCTTACCAACCCGAAAGCCACCAGGAGCAACTCCCAGGCAGCTTTTCTAACCCCGGAGAACCTCAGTTTATCCTCTACCAAATGAGGCTAGTAATGCCTCCTAGCATCTGGGCTGCAGGGATAAAATAGCCTCTCTGTGGCTCCATTTCCTCCTCTCTAAGGGGGATAAGACTGTCCCTCTTCAGTTCCTCAAAACTTAAAAATCGAAGTACCATACAATCCAGTAATCACGCTACGGGGTATTTACCCAAAGAATACAAAAGCACTAATTCAGAGAGATACACGCACCCCTATGTGTATAGCAGCATTATCCACAACAGCCAAATTATGGAAACAGCCCAAGTGTCCATCAGCTGATGAATGGATAAAGCAGATGTGGTGTAGATACACAACGGAATATTACTCAGCCATCAAAAGAGTGAGATCTTGCCATTTGCCACGACATGGATGGAGCTAGAGAGTATTACACTAAGTGAAGTAAGTCAGTCAGAGAAAGACAAATACCATATGATTTCACTCATACCTGGAGTTTAAGGAACAAAACAAATGAGTAAAGGGGGAAAAAAAAGAGACAAACCAAGAAACAGACTCTTAATTATAAAGAACGGATGGTGACCAGAGGGGAGGGGGGTGGGGGGGGTGGGTGAAATAGGTGATGGAGATTAAGGAGGGAACTTGTGATGGGCATCAGGGTATTAAAAAAAATAATAATAATAAAAGAATAAGAAGGACATCCCTCCTCCTAGTGAGGTAGTTGTACTGAGGTAAAATTAGTTGACACTCCGGCTTACAACAACAGCTTACAGCCCTCGTGGTCAGTGAGTTGACGAGGCTCAGCTGGGTGGTTCCCACGGGGAGTCTGCTGTCCTCGTAGTCAGCTACAAGGCCATCAGCGAGAGCCTCGGCCATCTGAAGGCCTGGCTGAGCCGGGTGTCTGAAGTGGCTCACTCACATGGCTGACAGTGGATGAGACTGCTAGCAGGGGTGGGGACTCCTTTAAACAAGTGGTCAGGGAGGGCTTCTCTGAGGAGGTGACATTTTTGCTGAGGCCTGAATGGGAAGGAGACAGCAATGCACATGCCTGGGGGAAGCCTGTCCCCAGCTGAGGGAACAGCAATTATGAAGGCTATGATTCCAGAAGGACCTCTGCTTGGAAGCTCTCCCATGGGCAGGTGAACCCAACTGGCCAGGAACGAGGCAGCTGATGCTCTCTGCCAGGGGAGTGAGTTCTCCAGAAGAAAGAGAAAACCCAATGAAGAGGGGGCTGGGCAGGAAGTCTGCCTAGCACAAGGCTGAGGAACGGGAGATTGCGGCCAGTATCCTCCTTCATCTGGAAAACCGCCTCACTTGCTTAGTCAGGGCCTTCTTACTGAATTAGGACATTTCCCCATTCTTCAAGTGTCATAACTGCCACCAGTAACAAGGCAGTGACAGCAGACTCCCGCAGAAATAGCACGACCAGAGACAGAATGCAAGATAACAAGCCCCCTTTGATGAAGCCAGCCTAGCAGGCACCCAAAACATCCCTCACTTTGTTCCTTTCTCTTTGACATGAACAGCTGCACTGATGTGAGTTTACTCATCAGATTAAAAATAATTTGCTAAATATCACAGTGGAATTATTTCTAAGTGGCTTCAGTGAGTGTAATAAGATGCGGGCTTGGGTTAACAGTGAGGTGCGTGCATCTAGACAACAAAAACAGGGATTTGAAGCAAAATGCCAGATAAATCAGACATGTATTCATAGTTTAATTAGGTGGTTTTGTAGCCTGGACTAGTTAGCTATTTGAAGCCCTCAATTCAAATGCTAATTGCATCTGGAAACATCCTCAGAGACACAACCAGACGTAATGTTGAGCCAAATATCTAGGCAAACCATGACCCCGTCAAGTTGACCCATAAAATTAACCATTTCACCTGGTCCATATATTAACTCACTTTACTAAAACACTTTCAGGTGGGTCTTACTATCACCCCACTGTCTAGATTAAGCATGTGAGGCCCAAAGCTTCTAAGCTTGCCAGAAACCTCAGGGCTAATACACGGTGCGTGCCAGATCCAAAGCCAGGTCACCGTGACTTCACAGAGCGCTGTTTACTTGCCCCTGGCACCTGGCTGCAGTGTGGTTCATGGCCACTGGGTACGGAGAGGAGTCTGGGAACCCCATGCCTAGAGAGGGGTTGCAGAGTCTCCTGGTGAGGAGAAAAATTCTACTTGTGTCTGGAGCTTTCTGTCTATACAAAGAGCATGCTTGCCTGGGAAGAGGAGGCTGGTCTAGAACTTTGTTAAGCCTCTCCCAGCTCCTTGGGGGTTTTTTCGTTCGTTTGTTTTTTAAGATTTATTTATTTATTTGAGACAGAGAGAGAGAGAGAGAGAGAGAGAGAGAGTGCAGGGGGAGGGGCAGAGGGAGAGGAAGTCCCAAGTGCACTCTGCACTAAGCATAGAGCCTGATGTGGGGCTCGATCTAATGACCCTGAGATCACTACCTGATTCTGAAACCAAGTCAGGTGTTTAACTGAGTGAGCCACCCAGGCGCCCCTCTCCGAGCTCTTTGGACCTTAGGGTGCCACATTCTTCCTGGGAGCAATCTATGTGAATTGCATGGTATCGGCCTCAGAGGAAATAAACAAGAAATAAATGGCTCCTTAAGAGCCCTGCCTTCTCCTCCCCTGTGGTTTTAGTCCTGTAGGACCATCCGCTCAAAAGGCCCTGTCCTACTTAGAAGGAATCCAGAGGCTTTTTTGGAAATGTTCTCCTTGAAATGCAGAGACAAAGCCTCAGAAGAAAAATGCTGAGGTGGTCTGGGCAGCTGTCTGGCGCCCTGCTCTGGCTGTGGTCAGCTGGGAGGCTGGGGAGGGGGGCCGGCAATGCTGCAGTAGCCCCCAGCCACCCTGCCCCCTGCAGGGAAGGCACCAGGGCCTGCAGCTCCTCTCCACTACCCTCTGCTCCTCTCCCCCCACCCCACCCCCGCCCCTTCCCAGAGGCCTTCCTGGCTCCTTCTCCCAGACATCAGCCCACTGGCCTCTGCCCCTGGCAGGTAGATAAAGGCAGGGTGAGTCACAGCTTCCTGGAAAACTGTGGTCTAGGCGAACTCCCAGAGGACAGGTGGGTATCCAAGACAAAAGCTCAGCCAAAGAATAGGAAAAGGAAGGGTTTTACTTGCAACAAGTAAGGAGAACACCAAGGATATTTCCCACAGGGCGCCTCCTCCAACAATAACACTGGGGACGGTTTAAGCTAAGGATGCATACATGTTCACAAAGGGGCTTGCACAATGGGGAATACAGCATGGAACTGGGGCAAAAGTCACCTGCAGGTGACTGAGTTCAGGTCAAAGTCATGAGGGCCGGCAAGGGGCCATATCATCAATTCTTTAGCTCTAGTTGGTCTGGTATCCTAGTGCTCAAAGGGGTTTAGATGCTGCAATAACTCCACGATGTCAATCTTCACTTTTGAATCAGAACTTTTACCACTGGTTCATTGTCTTTGATATGATTAGGTCACCTGCTGGTCTGCTAGGGGCTATTTGTTCTTACCCTCTTTCACAAGATGGCCAGGGCCTAAAATGACTTGTCTAATCAAGAAAGCTATGTCTGTCTTTGCCCAGGAGCCCCTAAGTCTTTCTGCTTACAGATCGGCTTCTCCAAAAGCCGTGTCCAGGGTGGGCTGTTGCAGGCACAAGCACAGCCACGGACAGAGAGGTGGGGGCCTACAGATACCCCGGTACCCCGCTGTGCCTCCTCTCGGTTCAGCTCAGTCTATGCTCCCGGGGAACCAGGACTGGGCCAGGGGATCAAGGCCCAGGAACTATTTTCTAACTTAATGTGTCTCAAACTGTAATGCATTACAAAAAGTCACCTGAGGTCTTGCTGACAACATGCAGGTTCTGATGCAGCAGGTCTGGGGTGGGACCAAGCCCCTGCATATCTAACATGTTCCTGGTGATGCTGATAATTCTGGCCCCCAACCCACACTTTGAGTAGTGAGGAGGATCTGACTCTACCGCACTCCCAGTGTGTGCTCTGGCTAGAAGAGGAGACATCCCCGCAGGGGCTGACAGATGCATAAAGGGACAGCATCAAATAATGAACATATGAGAGCTTGGGTGTCAAATGAGGGGGTCACTTCACATGTCCGAACCTTGGTTTCCTTAGCTGTAAAATGAAAATAATTTTTTTAAAAGATTTACTTATTTGAGAGAGAGAGTGTGCGAGCAGGGGGATGGGAGGGCAGAGGGAGAGGGAGAGAGAGAGAATCTTTTTTTTTTTTTTTAAAGATTTTATTTATTCATTTGCGAGAGAGACAGAGAGAACACAAGCAGGGGGAGAGGGAGAAGCAGACTCCCTGCTGAGCAGGGAGCCCGATGCGGGACTCGATCCCAGGACCCTGGGATCATGACCTGAGCCGAAGGCAGACGCTTAACCGTCTGAGCCACCCAGGCGCCCCAGAGAGAGAGAATCTTAAGCAGGCTCCATGCCCAGCGCAAAGCCCAATGCAGGGCTCGATTTCATGACCCTGAGATCATGACCTGAGCCAAAATCAAGAGTCAAGACGCTCAACCAACTAAGCCACCCAGGCACCCCCAAAATAAGTTCTTCATTGTGGTTTCCGAAAATTAATGTACTGTAATTTATAAAGTCTGAGTTACTACTTTGACCGATCAGAACATCGGAGATCAACACATTTTCTTGCAGATCACATTCAACCAAGATGGAGTAATGATTTTCAATACCATTGGACATCAAGGAATGATAGACAGTGATCCTGAGACATAGGAAATAAATAAACTAAGACCTATGATTGCCTCGTTTGCTGCCTTCAGAACATTTCCAGACAAGGTACAGGAAAAGGAAACCCAAGAGGAGCCCGGTGGACTCCCTGAATCGAAGAAACAAAGCTCAGAGTTTGGGGAGGCTCAGGCCACCTACAGGCTGAAGGATGGACCTGCAAGGGTCTCCCTCAAGGGTCGGCCTTGAGTACTTAGCAGAGATTGATCAGCACATACATATGAGGAAACTATCATAGATCATGGAAAGAACCTCCCAAAGGAGGGCCAGGAGTAGTACCTATTCCCACCAGCCAGACTGGAAAACTTCATGGGTTTTGAGTATTCAGAAAGCTCTTGCCTTAGCAATGGAGAATAGTTAACCCCAGATAGCACTGCTCTGGTCCTGCCTGCCAAATCTTAAAAGCAAGATTCCAAAGAGTCAAACTGTAACTTAACTGCACCTCAGGAAAAAGCTCAAGAATTCAAAAATCCAGCACCCAACAAGGTAAAATCACAATATGTGACATCCAGTCAAAGATGACTAGACACGCAATGAAGCAGAAAATCACGATAGTGAGAAAAAAATTCAATCAATTGAAATCAACCCAGAACTGACACAGATGTTAGAATTAGCACACAAAGACATTACAACAATTATCAAAATTGTATTCCATATGTTGAAAAGTTAATAGAAACATGAAAGTTTTTGGGCGCGTGGGTGGCTCAGTCAGCTAAACGTCTGACTCTTGATTTTGGCTCAAGTCATGATCTCAGGGTCATGAGACCAAGCCCCTGTCGGGCTCCATGCTCAGGGGAGTCTGCATAAGATTCTCTGTCTCCCTCTGCAACCCCCCCCACCCCCCACATGATCGCTTTCTCTCTCTCTCTCTCTCTCACAAAAAAGAAAAAGAAACGTGAAAGGTGTTTCTTTTTAATAAAAGATATTTTTAAAAGACCATAATCAATCTTCTAGTAATGAACACTACAATAGCTCAGACAAAAAAAACACTGGATGGGATTAGCAGATTAGATCTTGCAAAAGAAAAGATTAGTAAACTTAAAGACAGCAGTAGAAATTATCCAAAATGAAACACAGAGGGAAAGTAAAGTTTTTTTTTTTTTAATTCAAAGCACATCATTGAGCTGAAGACAACTCCCAGCAACCTAATATATGTGTGACTGGTGTTTCAGAAGGAAGTCAGGATGTGAACAGAAAATATTTGTGGCTGAATTAGTAGGTCTAGGGCAAGGCCCAAGAACTTGCATTGCTAACAAGTTCCCAGGTAATGCTAAAGCTTTTGGTCCAAAAGCTCTTTTAGAGCTCTTGCTCTAAAACAGGAGTTGGCAAACTACAGCCTGTGGCCTAATCTACCTCCTCTATAAAGTTTTACTGGAATACAGCCATATTATTTACATATTCTCTGTGGCTGCTTTCATGCTACAAAAACAGAGTTGAGTAGTTGCAACAGAGACCATAAGGTCTGGAAAGCCTAAAGTACTTACTATTTGGTCCTGTACAAAAAAGCTTTGCTTACCCCTGCTTTAGGAGATAAGCAGGGCCTCAGATGTTGACAGCCAAAGCACCAGGAGCTGCCTACTGCCATTCACAATGCAGAATCTGACTCAAGAGGGCCCAGCCAAGAGGAAGCTGCTGCTGAGGGTTAGTTTCCTAGGTGACATCCAAGTAGTCTTCACAGGTAGTAGAATTTGGTGGAAACGAGGTCAGGGCATTAGACCCTATCTTCACTGGGGCCTGCTGGAACCGCTCTGCTGCCATCTTGCAGACAACCATCTTCCCAAAGAGATGGGGAAAGGTATGTCCCCTCTGCCAGGAATGTTGGTAGCTATTACTGTTGAGGAGGAAAAACCAATGGATGGAATGAGACTGGGACAGGAAATAATCTTCTCTACTAGGGCAGCCCAAGGACAAGGAGTACAGGGTCTCGGGAGCCCCTGTCCACCCGTACATCCATCCAACCATCCGTCTCATCCATCCTTCTATCAATCCAGTCATCTAGCCACTTATTCTTCCAACCATCCATTCATTCCATGGATGTTTCCAGCTACCATCCAACCATAATCTATCCACCATCCTCCCCCTTCAGCTTTCAGCCATCTATCTACCTGGTAATCCATTCAAACCATCCATTCATCCAAAGGTTTATTGAGCACTGTGCTAGTTGCTGGGAATACAGTAGGAACAAGAGAAATGTGGTCCCTGCCCTCAGGAGGTTTACAGCCTTGCAGGGAAGACAGGCAACAAGTGATTACACACAAATACAAATCAGAATGGCATTTGTGTTAGGCACTAGGTAAAACCAGTCCCATCTGGAAGGCTAAAGAAAGCTTCCTTGAGGAAATGATGTTGGAGCTGGGGCCCGAAAAAGGGTGGCATCGGCCAGGCTAAGCAGGAGGAAGAGCATTCCAGCAATCAGATAGGCCCCAAACCAGGAGGGGGGCGAGCAAGCAGAGTGAGCAAAAGAGAGGGGCAACAGCTAAGCCTGGAGAGGAGGAGGGACCAGGGGCCGGCCCTGCAGGCCAGGTAAGTAATTTGGTCTGTGTCCTAAGAGAACTGGGGTGACCATGGAAAACTTAAGCATAGACTACGTGATTATACCAGAATTTTGTTGCAATAGGTATGTTAGTTGATTGTATAGACTTGTGTGAAGGACGCATTTGATGAGAGCCAGAGTGCAAACAGGCAAGTTCAGAAGCTGCTTCCAGGTAAAAAGTGTTGGTGGCCCAGACTTGGGGCGGGGGGGGAGACGGAGAAAAGTGGACAAACTCTAAATACAGCCTTAGAGTAGGCTCCATGTCAGCTCAGAGGGGGCCTAGAAGAAGAGAGGTCTTAGGAGTGGGGTTGGGGTCCTGACCAGGAGGAAAGGGACCTCAGCAGGATGCCGAAGGCCCACTCCCCTATTTCACCACACTTCCAGGCCCTTCCCTTGCAATCAGCTGATCTGCCTTGTGCCAGTGAGCAAAGGCTCAGTTCCTAAGTCAGGCCCCACCAGGGTGACCAACTGTCCGGTTCACCCAAGATTGAAGGGGTTTCCCAGGGTGCAGGACTTTCAGTGCTGGTCAACCTAGGCCCAGTATCTCCTTCTTGGGTGGTGGAGGTCCAACAGCAGGTAGCAGGTAGCTTGGAAAGTATAAATCCCAATGTCCAGAGTATGAGCTGAAGATGCATGCCCCAGGTTCTGGGCCAAATGAAACACATTTATTGAGCATCTAAGAGCCCCATCTCCACCTGCAACGTTCTCCATTTACAGAGTGCTTCTGCCACTATCATCTCTCTGAGCCCCACAGCAGCCTCACGAGATGAGAAGGACCATCCATGTAATACAATGAAGAAATTAAGGCTTGGGGTGGCAAGAAAGTCACTGTCGAATGGTTTGCCTGCAGGCTCCCGGCTAGGGAGGAACCCAGTATAAGTCGAAGACACACCTCCCACCTCCAGCCCTGTGGAACCAGGTGTGGCCTATCCTAGGGCTTTGATGGGGAGACTAACGTGCCCCTCTGAGCCTGGCCTCAGAAAGCTTCCTGCCTTGAGCAGCAGAGAACGGCATCCAAAAGCCACAAGGCCACAGGACCACCTGAGCTCCATGTGGGGACAAGAGAAGGAACGTGGGGCCCTGAGCCCTCAGTAAGAAGGAATGCAAGCAAAGGAGCACTGAAGATGGATCCAGAAGGACTCATCAAACCCCTGTGTCCCTTCATCTGTGGCTCCAAGCTGGTGGGCCAGATCATAGCTTCCCCACCCCTGGGCGGCTTGGAGACAACAGACTCAGCCCCATCCCAGACCTATCAAATCAGTCTCTCCAAGGAATGGTAGCCCAGGAGTCTGTTTTTAAAAGCTTAGCAAGTGGTTCAGATGATGACCCAAGCCTGAGAACATTCTCCAGCCAATTTCTGCGGCTTCTCCCAACCATGCAAATACCTTGAAATCTACATGGGACTTCCAGGAGCGGGTGCTTAGGAGGCAGCCACCTATGAGACAGGTAATGTTAATATGCCCATTGCACAGGTTAGGAAACTGGTCCCCTGTGTGACCAGCGAGTCCGTGACTCATTTCACTTGGCTTTAATGCCACCCCCCCAGAACCCAAACTGTCTCAGATCCGTGCTTCCAACGGACATTAATCCACAGGTCGTTAGACTTTTTCTGTGAAGTGCCAAGTAGTAAATATTTTAGGCACTGCGGTCCACACAGCCTCCGTTGCAGCTCCTTAACTCGGCCATGACGGCACAAAGGCAGCCTTCAACATTATGTAAGTGAGTCAGTACGGTTGTGTACCAATAAAACTTTATGGATATTGAAATGTGAATTTCCTGTGTTTTAAGTCACAGCGTATTTTTCTTCTTTTGATTTCCTTTCCAGTTTTAAAAATTAAAAAAAAAAAACATTCTTAGCTCAGAGGCCATACAAAAACAGGCATCAGGTCAGATCTGGCCTCAGGTCATAGTTTGCCAACCCCTGTACCAGTCCATCCACAAGAGGCAAGCAACCCTCCATAGCAATGAGTGGAGGGTCTGGACCCTTCGGGCAGTTTTGCTCTGGGACTTGTCCCTTCGCTACCCCTCCCAACCCACCTCAATCCCCCCAGACATGTTCCTTTTTGCTTGTCCCTGCACCTGCCCAGCCTGACCTCTTTTTCAGATCTGCACTCACCACTTGTGCCTGAACACGGAGTCAGCACTATCTACCACATCACCCAGCTTCATTAAGCCTTGCCCACAGCCCCACTGACCATCGCACTTTGGAGAGACCAAACACTTAATCAGCACATTACATAGAAATCCAAGGTTGGGCACATATATTTTCAGAGAAAATCATATCCTCCCAGCCAGTTTGCAACCCACAGCGTAGGGTGGAGAGGTATACAGAGCTCTGGGTAAGCCTGTGGTCAGAAGTCACATTGGTGGGTGCTTTTCCTAAGTAGCTCCTGCGTTTTATCCTGAAGTTCTTGTGTGATGCTGAACTTTTTCAGTGGATTATTTTAGCTACCAGCCAGTTCTGTAATCTTTATCCCCTGAGGTCAAGTTCAAAGAGAATTCCAATGTGATTAAGTAAACATATGCAAGTAGTAGATTTCTGTGCTACTGTGCTGTTCTTTGTGATGTTGGCATTGGGCAGGGAATTATAACCGCTCCCGAGTGCTCAGTTTATTTCCTAAGCAACTAACTCATCAGTCCCCACGGTGGATGAAAGCACTTCTTGGGACATTTGAAATTCAAAATGAACTGCATTCATGGCTCTAACAGTTGAAGAGGAGGGGGAGGGGATGGGGAGAAGGAGATGATTATAAGAAGGGACGGGTGAAGAGCGAGCTGATGAATCTCTGCTGTTTGTGAATGCATATTGTTCACGGAGAGAAGGAGAAGTGAGTCTCAGGTATTTCAGTCCATCGTGACTGAGAAATTGAACTGTAAATGGTACCTAGTGCAGTGGGCTGTAACTGCCCCACGCAGGGAGTTAATGGAAACGTGGAGAGCTTTTCTCTTTTAACAAAGTACTTGAGCAATTATCTCAGGACACCCACTGTGCAGGGGGACCACGCAGGCTGCTGGGTTACTGAGGCAGTTAGAGGCAAAATAAATTCCCTGACAGCCTTGGCAGGCCAGATGCTCTGGTCCTGACTTGCCACCAGCAACAAATGATGTCTGGGACCTAAACCCCTTCCCAGCCTTGTCTTCTGCACCTTGGGAAACAACTGGTTCACAGCCCTATTCCTATATATAATCCCATTTAATCCTCAATTACCCTGCAAGGAGGTTTTATCATCACCCCACTTTACACATAGAATCCCATTTTACAGTGAAGAAAACTGAGGCTCAGGGAGGTTATCGAGGCAGAGCAAGGGCTGGAAATAAAGTCAGCTAGTTCTGAATCCTGTGCTCCTTTCATTAGGCTATGGTGATTGGACCCTCAGCATCCTGAGATACTCTCATGCCTCAGCCTTCACATTAAACCCAAGCAACCTCTCGGGTCAAGTCATGACTCACTGAGGAAAGTGAAGTATATGATATCTGTTAGGTAACCGGAAATTTGAATGCTGACTTAATATTTGATGATATTTTAAGAATCATTATTAATTTATTTTAGAGGTGATAATTCTATTATGGATATGTGTTTCACAAATAGAATCTTTATCTGATGCATCCTGAAATATTTACAGTGACTCTACAGTTGAACTCTGAATAGTGTGGGTCACTGGAAGACCTCAGGGCCTGGGCTTCAGTGGGGGTGATTGTGCCTGGGTGGTACTGGGCTATCCAGGAGATGCCTGGTCAAAGATGGCAGATGCCTAGTTGGGAAGCCCATGGTGCCACCTGGTGGGAGAGGACTTGAACCTCAGCATGTTTAAGTTAGTTCATGGGAACTTCCTAAGTTTCTTCCGCTTGGGAGCTAGAGATCCTGTGTGTACAGCTGGGGTAGAATAAGGTTAACTGGAATTATAACTTGTAAAATGACTCTTCTATATGCATAGGCTGCTACGGTCTATGGAAATTCAGGTGACTTATACTTACAAGAAGGTAACAATTTCTTACACAAACCTGAAGACTTTTTCTAGATATTCAAATTTCCTGGTAGCTTCCTACAGAAGAAAGAACAAAATGGCTTCTTCTAATCAACGCTTAAATATTTGGGCTTAAATACACAGCCTTGGGGTGCCTGGGTGGCTCAGTCATTAAGCGTCTGCCTTCGGCTCAGGTCCTGATCCCAGGGTCCTGGGATCGAGCCCCGCGTCGAGCCCCGCGTCGGGCTCCCTGCTCAGCAGGGAGCCTGCTTCTCCTTCTCCCTCTCCCCCTGCTTGTGTTCCCTCTCTCTCTCTGTCAAATAAATAAATAAAATCTTAAAAAAAAAAAAAATACACAGCCTTTCCTTTCCCTAAGCAAATTTCTCCCAAACCAGTAATGCTTAAACTTTGGAAAGCATCATATTCACTTATTAAAAATACAGTTTCTGTCAAAAAAAAAAAAACTCCCAACAAACAAAAGTCCACGAACAGACAACTTCACAGGTGAATTCTACCAAATTTTTAAAGAAGAGTTAATGCCTATTCTTCTCAAATTATTCCAAAAAATAGAAGAGGAAGGAAAGCTTGCAAATTTATTCTATGAGGCCAGCATTACCCTAATACCAAAACCAGATAAAGACACTACAAAAAAAGGGAACTACAATATTTGATGGCCAATATTTGATGAACATAGATGCAAAAATCCTCAACAAAATGTAGGCAAATTGAATCCCCCAATAACACATTGAAAAATTATTCACCACAATAAAGTGGGATTTGTTCCTGTCATGCAAGGGTGATTCAATATTTGCAAATCAGTCAATGTGATACATCACATCAATCAGAGAGGATAAAAATCATATGGTCATTTCAATAGATTCAGAAAAAGCATTTGACAAAGTACAACATCCATTCATGATAAAAGCCCTCAACAAAGTAGGTTTAGAGGAAACACACCTCAACAAAATTAAGGCCATATATGAAAAATGCGCAGCTAACATCACACTCAATAGTGAAAAACTGAGAGCTTTTCCCCTAAGATCAAAAACAAGAGAAGGATGTCTGCTCTCACCACTTTTATTCAACATAGTACTGGAAGTCCCAGCCACAGCAATCAGACAAGAAAAAGAAATAAACAGCATCCATATTGGTAAGGAAGAAGTAAAACTCTTATTATTTGAGGTTGACATGATACTCTATATAGAAAAGATTAGGCTGTAATGGACATCATGTGTGATGTTGGATTCTAAAGGATCTAAAGATTCTACCAAAAACTACTAGATCTGATCAATGAGTTCTGGAAGTTCAAAGGATACAAAATCAATATACAGAAATCCATTGCATTTCTATACACTAATTATGAAGTAGCAGAAAGCAAATTAAGAAAATAATAGCATTTACAATTGCACCAAAAATAATAAAATACCAAGGAATAAATCTAACCAAGGAGGTGAAACACCTGTACTCTGAAAAACTATAAAACATTGATGATGAAAGGAATTGAAGATGACACAAACAAATGGAAAGATATTCCCTGCTCATGGATTGGGAGAACAAATGTTAAAATGTCCATACTACCCAAAGCAATCTACAGATTTAATGTGATCCCTATCAAAACACTAACACCATTTTTCACGGAACTAAAACAAATAATCCTAAAATTTGTATGGAACCACAAAAGACCCCAAATAGCCAAAGCAAACTTGAAAAAGAAGAACAAAACTGGAGGTATCACAATCCCAGATTTCAAGATATACTACAAAGCTGTGGTAATCAAAACAGTATTGTACTGGCACAAAAACAGACACATAGATCAATAGAACAGAATAGACAGCCCAGAAATAAATCCACGATTCAATTAATCTTCAACAAAGGAGGCAAGAATGTGCAATGGAAAAAAGACAGTATCTTTAATAAATGGTGTTAGGAAGATTGGACAGCTACATGCAAAAGAATGAAACTGGATCACTTTCTTGCACCATACATAAAAATAAACTCAAAAATGGATTAAGACCTAAATGTGAGACCTGAAACCGTAACAATCCTAGAAGACAGCACAGGCAGTAATTTCCTCTGACATCAGCCATAGTAACATTTTTCTACATATATCTCCAAAGGCAAGGGAAACAAAAGCAAAATTAGAATTAGATAGGTGATGGATGCAAAACCTCATGAATATAGTAAGAACTACTGAATTGTGCACTTTAATAGAATGACTATTATCATATGTGAATTATAGCTCAAAAAAAAAAAAAAAACCCAGCTGATAAGAAGTCAGCCAAGAGTCTAGCCCAAGTAATTTTCCTCCCATGTCCTGTTCCAACATCACACACGATGTCCATTACAGCCTAATACAACTAGAATCCCTCAGGAGGGACATTTTGATACCCACACCTGTTGCTGAGGGGACATTGTTTTACCACCTGAGTCTAGAGAGGGGAACCACTCTTACAGCTAACTGGATCAATGGGGTGGGATGGTGGGCTGGAGCACCCACAGTCTGCCCAGAAACCTGAGACTCCAACAGCCTGGCTGGAGATGGCAGCTTACGTCAGTCAGCTCTCTCTGGAATCTGGAACCAGAGAATGAGGCATGGAAGAGTGAAGCCAAGCACGATAAGCCAAGAGGACACGAGGGAGACCGACATTCAGAGCAACCACTGGAGCAGGTGAGAGGGCAGAAGTCAATAGGAAGCAGCAGGGATATAAAAGCCAAGGAGGGCAGTCAGACAGAGTGGGCCGCAGAGAGGTTGCCCTCCCTCCTTCCTGATGGCTCTGCAGCCTCCCTGAGCTGCCCTCAAATTCCTGTTCTCAGGTTCCCACGAGTCTCTGTGGTATCTTCCCAGCAACCACCCACCCTTCACCTGAGCTCATCTGAGTGAGGTCTGTTCTTTGCACTAACAAGAATCTGATGACAGGACTCAGCAGGTCGGATAGACCAGCACCCCGGGATTCATGGCCTTAGGGATGGGCTCTCTGGTGAGCGATTTCTTACAAAGAAAATGGCAGATCTCAAATGGCCTCTTCAGAAGCCCAGCTGAGAGAGCACCGGACATCTGCCTGCGATTCTGTATGTAGGACTCCAGGACCTATTTCAGATACTGGCCTCGGAAGCCCTTAGACCTGCCCAACAAAGAGAAATTCCTGTTCAGTGCAGCCATATGTGAGGTATAGGCTTCTCCAGCACTGACCCATTACATTTTCATGTCTTTTACTCTCCTTTGTCTTCTGACTAGTTTGATATGATTTAGACTCTGAAATCCCCTTAAGTTAGCCCAATATATGTAAGATAAAAATTGTTGTGGAATAATAGAGGTAGTGAGACCAGATATCTTATCTGGAGTGACCTTGAACTTATCAGTATTCTTCAAAGTAAGGAGAAGACATTTCACATCTCACTTTTAATGAAGAAAAAAAAAACTGTTGCTGGAAATATTTACCTTTCATCTACTGTGCTGAGAGATGGGGGAGATTTGTCAGCTTTGATCTCCACTTGTTTAATTACCGGGAAACGAAGTGCGCCTGAGCCAGCAGGATCATGAAGTCTCACTCTTGCTGCAAAAGTTGGCAGCAGGGGACCCAGCAGCCTGGCCTTTCATTTTCCCAGATCAAAGCTAAGCCAGCACCAAGATGGCAGAAGTGTCCTGATGAGATGAGCCTGAAGAAGAACCAGGTAGTGGGGGTCCAGACCAGAGAGGTCACTGGACCAGTATCTCCCATGGGGTCATCCCTTCCTCCCCTCCCACCCTAAGACTGTAGCTCAGGACCCTGCATGGCCTGCTAGAGCCAGGGTCTACCCACGCAGCACATAACAGGCCGCAACTGGAGGCAAGCCCAGGACACCTGTGCACCCACCGAGTTAGTTCTGACCACTGTCTTCAGTGTACCCCTTGACCCTGATTCCACCTGTTTTGAACCTTCCAGCCACAATCTCAGGCTGGTCCTTCATCTGAGCCTCACCCACACAGCCCAGGTAGTTGGACACCATCCTAAGAATAAGACCAGAAGATGGAAAATGAGACAAATGTGGCCTTCTCCAAGGACAGACTGCTCATGGACGTGGAAGCTGGGATTTAGTCTCTGGGCATACAGGGCCTGACAGGGACGCGAGGGGCAACATCTGAGGAAGGGCACTGTCGGGGGTGACTGACAGCATCCAACCCTCCTTAATCTAAGGGTAACTCCATGATGTTCACCTCTAAAATGAGTGCTGAATTAAACATTTTGAAGGGTCCTTCCCACTTTAACACCTTTATGATTCTACTTATCAAGGCTCTTCTGTAACCAGAACTATGCTAGGTACTAAAAAAGACACATGGGATGATGATGATGATGATGATGATGGTGATGACAGCAGCTAACACTGACTGAACACTCATTATGCGCCAGGTGTCATACAAAGATTAACTAGTTTAGTCTTCAAAAATACCCGTGGGGTCAGTACCATTATTATCTCCATCTGACCGATGAAGACACAAAGAGTTTAAGTAACTTGCCCAAGTTCACAAAGCTGTTACGTGACTGAGCATGATGTCAAATAATAAACTGTCCTTATGTTCCAACCAAGGAGACAAGACTAATCCACAGGAAACAACATAGGAGGAAAACAGGCCAGAAGGTTAAATCGTGCAGTCCAAGTGGTAAGCTCTAAAGCAGGCATTAGAAAACTATAGCACACGGACAAAACAGCCTACTGCCTGTTTTTGTAAATAAAGTTTTATTGGCACACAGCCACACCCATTTGTTACATATTCTCTATGGCTGCTTTCACATAGCAATGACAGAGCTGAGTAGTTGTGACAGAGACCATGTGGTCCACAAAGCCTAAAATACTCACCATCTGACCCTTTAAAGCTTGCCAACCCCCTCTCTTATGGTGACCAAATAACTGGCTGGGTTTTCCCAGCACTGAGGGAGTACCTGAGATGCAGGACTTGGTTTTAAAACCAGTAAAATCCCGGGCAAACTGGGACACATTGGTCACCCTATCTGCTCTAGGGAAGTCCGGAGGAAGGCAGGATCCATGGGAATTACAGAGGTGACAAAAGTGGGCCTTGGGGCACCTGGGTGGCTCAGTCGGTTAAGCGGCTGCCTTCGGCTCGGGTCATGATCCCGGGGTCCTGGGATCGAGCCCCCCGTCGGGCTCCCTGCTCGGCGGGGAGCCTGCTTCTCCCTCTCCCTCTGCCTGCCTCTCTGCCTACTTGTGCTCTCTCTCTCTCTCTCTGTCAAATAAATAAATAAAATCTTTAAAAAAAAAAAAAGTGGGCCCTGAAAAATGCACAGGATTTGGATACATGGTGGATGGGACACGGGTAGGGTAGATGGGAGAAAGAACATTCAAGGTAGGGAGGATCCGCAGGAGCCTGGAAGAAGACCAGACTGGAATGTTTGTGGGGAGGTGAGGAGAGGAATAGGGTCCACTTGAGCAGTGAGTGCCTGCGGGAAGCAGAAGTAGGGTCCAGTAACTGAAAACACAGAGGATATGCTCGCACTTTGTTGGTGGCAGTATTAACTGGTCCCACCTGCTGGACAGTTTACAAATATGTATCAACATGTTAAACGTGCCTGTGTTATGACTGCTGACGGGACAGGAATTGCATTAGTGCCCCCCACAGTCTACATCCCAGCCCGTATCCAAGCCTTTTAAAACATAACTGTGTAGCTCTTCTCATCTGTACCTCTTGATGTTGAGTTCCTGCTATGACGGATGGGATGTTAGTAGCCTCGACTCAAGCAGAGACTTAGAAAGCCTTTGCGTGTTTCTGCATTTTCTCTTATTCTTCTGCTTCTGCCCTGAGAACATGTCTGGGCCACGCAACAAAGCCGAGCCACCTTAGTCGTCCCTGCTGAGGCTAACCCAGATCACCCAACCCGCAGCTGACCCACAGACATGTGAGTGAGCCCAGAAGAGCCTGGGCAGGCCCTACCAAACTACCAACCCACAAACTCAGAAGGTAAATAAATGCCTATTGTCTGAAGCTACTGAGTGTGGGGTTGTCTGTTACACAGCAGTGTTGTGCAAATACATGACTGACACCACCTGATCCTTTTCTAGGAACTTGTCATAGAGCTAATCAGACAAACACGCAAAGATGTGTGAACAGGATACCCTTAGTAGTTTAAAAAAAAAAAACTTAAAAAAATGATCTGAATGCTCAATAATGACGGGTTGGTTTTTTTTAAAGTCAAGTTTATGCAAAAAATAAATAAGTAAAATAAAATCAAGTCCACAGGATGCAATATCATTAGCCATTAGAAAAGGTCATGTAGGGGCGCCTGGGTTGCTTAGTCAGTTAAGCATCTGCATTCGGCTCAGGTCATGATCTCAGGGTCCTGGGATCGAATTCTTGGATCGAGCCTTGCCTCAGGAATCCCTGCTCAGTGGTCTGCTCCTCCCTCTCCCTCTGCTCCTCTCCCCCCCACTCATGCTCTCTCTCTCTCTTTGATCTCAAATAAATAAAATCTATAAAAAAAGAGAAAAGGTCATGTATATCAGTATTTGTTGACAAGGAAACACATCCACTCCATGTGACATTTTAAAAAATAGAAAAACAGCTTTTAAGCTATGACCTGTTATTTCTGTCAAATCTGGAGAGAGAACAAGAGATGTATCAAAATATTAACAGTGATTACCTTGGAGGAGTTGGATTTTTTACTTCTTTATCCTATTCCAATATTGTATGAATTTGCAAAATGACAATGTGTTATCTTCACACCAAGGGGTAAAAATGGAAATGTCACTAAGAAAATCTTCCTCTCTATATATAAAAACATGGCTTTCCAGTCCTTAGAAAACCCCTGCCCTCTCCCCCAGCTCCCCTTGCTACCAACTTCTGTGACAGAATCTGACTGACCTTGAGGTTGCCTTTCCCTGCTGGCCCAGGAGAAGAGAACCCACCGTGGGGGGTGGAGGGGACAGCACCCCCCCCCCAGGGAGCCTTTCTTTGGAGAGGCCAAGGAAAAGTCTCCCTTCCCAACCATGTGCAAACGGAGCAAAGAAATTACCCACAAAACCAGCTCCAGCCATGTTTTTTAAAAAAATCCTTCCATCCAAGTCATAATATTTTTGGAGTGAGATTTACTTTACAATATTTTAATAACCGCAGCATTGCAACTGGAAGTCCTTTGTAGCTGATCTCAGGGGCCTTCCTGGGACGTTGCACTTAATGAGGTTTATAATTCAATATAACTACATCTGCATCTTTAATTATGCCTAACATTTAATCTTCACTGCTCCACTTGAATTGGAAGAGCTAAAATTAGGCCTGCTGTAGTTTAATCTGATAATAAACATCCATGACATTTAGAGCAAAAATGTACTCATTTCATTAGAGTGGCCGACACATTTACCATTTGCCTGAACTGAACAAATACTCTAAGCAGTCCTTCTAACTGCAACAGAGAACATTGTTTTAAACAATCTCCCTGTAGACTCCTGTAACTCTAGACCTTGGAGGTGAAGTAGTCCAACATCACTATTTTTCAAGGGAGGGCACTGAGGCCCAGAGAGGTTAAGTCATTTGTCCAAAGTCACACAGCAAGTTATCAGGTAGAGGGTATTAAAGGAAACAAGACCCAGGATTCTTGAATCCCTGCCCAGTGGTGCATTTGTCATTCCTCTATCGCCACATTCGCATGTGTGGCTAAATTAGGACACTGTTTTTTGTTGGTCCAGTAGTCCTCTGGGCAGGACTCCCCTCTTTTTTTTTTTAAGATTTTATTTATTTGAGAGAGAGACCATGAGCACGGGGGGGGGGGGCAGAGGGAGAGGGAGAAGGAGACTCCCCACTGAGCAGGGAGCCCAATGAGGGGCTCGATCCCAGGACCCTGAGATCATGGCCTGAGCCGAGAGCAGATGCTTAACCAACTGAGCCATGCATGTGCCCCTCCCCTCCGTTGTCTGTATAGAATCCAGACAAGATACCATTCAAGTACCTATATGAGCCTCACACTCTGACTCCACACTCAAAGCAATAACAAATAAAATATAAAAGGAGAAAAGTAAAAAGATACATCCTCAATTCAAAACAAGATAAATATCTCCATGGACCAAAACCCAAGAAAATAAAACATTAAATGGGCTGAAGCTTGGGGCTATTTGCCTACAGGTCTGGAAGGAGGCAGAGGTGGTCAGGAGTTCAGTTACCTGGGATACAGAGAACCAAAAACGCCCCATTTAAGACCAGTGATGGGAACCAGGCTCTTTGATTCAAGCTGGAACAGTGGCTGAAAAAAATCTCTGCCACTTACCACTGCCACCCTGCGAGCCTATTTAAGTAGAGAAAATTGAGAGGTCAGAAGGAGCAGGCAAGGCTTCTCCGGCAACATTTGTGACTGGACCTGTGACGTCCTCAGTACCTCTCTACCAAAGAGACCTGACCCTTGACTATGAGACCTGGTTCTGAACTGCGCCTCCAAGGAGAAAGAGAAAACCTTCCATTCCAGATGAGCCTGTCACTCACACACACACACACACACACACACACACACACGTTCACAGTTAAAAACCACATGCAACGGAAGAAAATAACCTATTAAAGAGAGATTTATCAAATTTTATTTTTTTTAAAGATTTTATTTATTTATTTGAGAGAGAGAGAGCGAGAATGAGAGAGAGAGAGCACATGAGAGGGGGAAGGGTCAGAGGGAGAAGCAGACTCCCTGCTGAGCAGGGAGCCCGATGCGGGACTCGATCCTGAGACTCCAGGATCATGACCTGAGCTGAAAGCAGCCGCTTAACCAACTGAGCCACCCAGGCACCCTGAGAGAGTTATCAAATTTTAAAATAGAAGAACTTGTACCAGAAATGTTGGAACAATTAGAAACACCTTCAACAGTATATTGAAGTAGATTATAGGGAAGTTCCTGTGAGTCCACTCACTGGGAACCAATCCTCCGCCTGCCAGGGGAGGCTCCTGAATACCCCACGTGTGGAAGTGCCAAGTGCTGCAGGAAGTGGGGGGCAAGGTCTAGAGATGTGGTTACGAACTTAGGCCAGAGAGAACTAGAAGTTTCCTCTGGAAAACTAGAAGAAAAAAAAAAAAAAGAGATGAGCCTGCAAATCCAAATACCAAAACAATGAAGAAAATAAAAACTAACATAATAAATTTAATTTGGAGACGTGTGCACTCTAGACAAAAGAAAAACAGCAGAGCAACCTAATAAAGACTAGAAACTAAGTAAGTTTACAATCCTCAAAGAGATTACATTCATGCAAAAGAACAGGAAATCACAAAATGAAAACAGACCAAATGTGAAACAAAACAGGTAGATTTTTTTTTTTTTTTAAGCCAGATAACCTGAAATTGAAAAGTGGCGCCACGGAAAGAGAAGTCAGGTCCCCTGACCACAACCACGGTGCAAGAAAGGCTTGGAATGGCGCCTGAGGACATACCTTGGATGAAGCAAGCTGAAGCCTGTGGAAGTCTGTGACTGAGGGAAGCATCCCTGGCTGGCTGAGGGGACTCTAGTCAGGACGTTGGACAGGACCCCGGCCAGGAACTGAGCCATGTCCTTCAAGGGCTGCCCTCTGCTTCAGCCTGGTTTCCAGTCATCGACTCCAGCACCCTAGCGGGATGAAGACAAAGCGCGCCCTGCCCTCCCACTAGGGGTAAAAGGATCGCAGGGAGACTCCCCCCTCTCTATGTCAAAGCAATGGAAAGCGGGATAGGGACAACCCATGGGAATCAGTAGCAAGACGAAGAAAAAACACTGAGGAAAAGGAAAAGAAAGAATAGAGGGAAGAAGAGCTGGAGGAAAGGAAGAAAGGAGGAAGACAGGACAGAGAGAGAAGGGGGGAGACAGCGCATTCAAAACATAGAAGACATGGAAGATAGGAAGAAAATAGCATTGTCGCAGGTAATGTCCACCCCACTATTCCTGCAACGTAGGAACAATTAGCTCCATCTTGCACGTGAGGAAGGTGAAGCTCAGAGGGCTGGGTACCTCGCTGACGTTGGTTAAGAGGGAATTATTGATCATGAGCTAAGGGTGCGGCAATGGACTTTTTTTAGAGAGATACAACAAGTGTTAAGGATATTGGTATGTGCTGGGTGCTCTTTATGAAAATTACAACAAGTTTTATTTTAGGAGGAAAATGTATTAGGTTAAGTTAGTGGGAGTGAAATAAGTGAGTCCATTCACAGAAGACATCGGGGAAAACTAACAAAAAAACTAAGAGGAGCCTGCCAGCATTAATACATCAAACCTCCTGAGCTTTTTGTTTACATCCTTACAGTCTTGAGAGGAGGCCAGCCAAGCTGGAGTGCAGCCAGGGGAGCAGAGGGTCCAGCTGAGACTGAACTCAGCAGCCCCCTCTCCAGGGTCTCCCAGTCACAAAACACGCCGCCCGCAGCACGTGATCCACATACAAGAAGTAAACAGTCATTAGGGAAAGAGCGACATGTGGTCTTATTCCCTGCTACTCGAAGTCTGCTCTGTGGACCAGCAGCATGGGCATCACCTAGGAGCTTGTCAGAAACGCAGAATCTCAGATGCCATCCCAGACTCATCTACTCAGAATGCGCATGTTAACAACATCCCTGGATGGTTCACATGCACGTCACCGTTTGGAAAGCTCCGGTCTTCATGGTTCCATACTTGGCAATGGGGGAGCTGGGGAAAG
Source organism: Eumetopias jubatus (assembly GCF_037043125.1). Taxonomy (NCBI): domain Eukaryota; kingdom Metazoa; phylum Chordata; class Mammalia; order Carnivora; family Otariidae; genus Eumetopias; species Eumetopias jubatus. The sequence goes on along the minus strand of NW_028274823.1, from coordinate 12,862,456 downwards.
GATGAGGAGGGTGTACATGAAGGATGAAATCAAACAAAGATAAACTTAGGCTGTCAATTAAAGGGCTCATACTGAGCCTGCACACTTGGTACTTCTTGGGTATCACAGACCTGATCTAGCTCCCGCTGCATCGGTCACGGTTAGGTTACAAGGGTAGTGCCAATTTAACCTGGGTAATTCTTTGTTGCGGGGGTGGAGGCTGTCTTGTGCACTGTAGGATGTTTAGCAGCATCCCTGGCCTCTAGCCATGAGATAGAGGCCAGTAATGTTCTCCAATCCCTCCCCTCCCCCGCCCCCCCCCCCCGGGAGTAGTGATAACCCAAATTGTCTCCAGACATCACCAAATATTCCGAGGCAGACGGAGGGGAGGCAGTATGTATCCCTCCACTGTGAACTGGAGGGATAGATAAAGCATTGAGATAGAAAGAGCATTTTAATGAATTCACGTTGCCTCATCTATTCTGCCCGGCACCGGCAGTACGTGAAGGAAAACTCAGGCCTGGGACGTGGTGGAGTTTGTTTTTCTGCTCAGGGTGACTTTGCTGCTGCAATTACATCCCATTCTCTGCTGCCACTAAAGAGAAGAAAGCCTTCACAGGGATGGAAGGAGGGTCAACAATAACTCAGAGGGAAGCCAGGATAAAAAGCCAGTCTATCTGGCTTCTAAGCTCATGTTATTTCCATTGCACCATTGCTACCCCAAGTCAGCGGGGAGCAGGAAGTGCTCTGGACGATGAGCTGTGACATATAGGTTCTAATGCCAGCTCAGTCCCTATTGGCTATAGGCCTTTGGATGAGTCACTTCCCCTCCACGAGCCTCAATTTCCTCTTCGGGGTTGGCCAAAGGAGTTCCCCTCCATTTCCGTCATTCAGTGAAGATCTTAGAAATGATAAAAGTTATACTCACCAACTTCACAAAGCTGAATTCCCATTTGGGAAACATAGATACAGACAAGATTGAATTCGTTGATTGTCAACTCCTAGCTAGGCTAAGAGGAGATGTGTCCCCATTAGGACCAAAAAACCTAGGTGGAAAATCTCACCATTACAAAATCTGGTCCAAAGGACAAAGTGGCCAATGAGAGCAAATCTCAATCAAGGCAGATATTGCCTTTATCTGCAACAGAGGAATGTGGAAGGATGGTTGCCCAAGACCCTTCCAGATTGGACATTCTATGTCTCTAAGGCTGTTGAACCACCCCTCCCCCGGGGACACTCAGTAACCAAACCATTCCTAGCCCTAGGGCTCTCTTCACATAATTTGCTGGAACCCTCAACACAGGGCTGCATCCAAAGTAATCCAAATCCAATTCCTCACAGCTTTGGAAAGAAACATAGATCCATACAGGAGAACTCTTAAGGAAATAGCAAAAGGGAAATAGCTACACAGAGTAAGGCTGCCTAAAAATAAGTTACATTCTTTCCCCGTAAACCCTCTCCTCAACGTACCTCCTAGGTCCCCTCTGCCACAGCCAACCCAACCTTAGCACGCCTCCCCAGCTCGCCTGTCTTCTGTAGAGCCTTCTGGCTTGCTCCCAGCTTCTGTCATTCTCTCTGCTACCCACTCTACATAGCTCTACAAAATCCCAGTGGCTGGTTATATCCTTAGAAACAAGTTTGGCTGCATGAATGAGAAAATGAAAAGTATCACTGCCTTAAACACTCAAGGTCTTAGCTTCCCACGTCACAATCCCGGCAATCAGCAGTCCGGAGCTTGTACAGGAATCCCCTTATGCCTTCCACTCTGCCCTGTGCCGCAGCTGGGGGTGGTCTCTGTCGTCAGGTCTAGGACAGCTGCTGTAGCACCAGGCATGATGTCTGTTCCCAGGCCCAGAAAGGAGAAAGGCGGATGAGAAGAGCACACACCCACCCTATTAGGACGCTTTCCAGCTTTGCCACTGTTTATGATTTAAAAGGATGTTTAAGACTTGATCCTGTGGTAATAACAAGAAAAACTGGGCCAAAAATTAAGGTCATATTTCCTATGAGTCTAGCAGAGTGAAGAATGCAAGGAAAACTTGATGAACTGAATTCCAGAAAGAAACAACTTGTCACAGGTAAGCAGAAGGCCAAGCAGCTTCCCTACCTGAGAAGGAATGGGGAACTGGTCTGGGTACATGTGGCATTCCATGAGGGGAGGGATTTTCCAAGAATGAGGAGGAACCGGCCTAGCCTTAGCTGGCCGCGTATCAGTCAGGGTCAATCAGAGAAACGGAACTACTACCTGTGGTACAAAATCAGGGATTTATCTCATGGGCTTGACCTTGTGCTATATGGGGAGCCCACGGAACAGTCCACACAAGGTGTTGCCAGTGTAATTAGTATTAAGCCCCAAATCACTAGAGGCCAGCTAGACTAGCAGTCAGAAAGAAAAACTGAGTGTGGATGGAAGACCAAGAAAAATTGAAATCCTAAGATGTACTGGGACTTATGGGGACAAACTAGAATCCACGTCTTTTTTTTTTTTTTTTTTAAGATTTTATTTATTTATTTCACAGAGAGAGAGACAGCAAGAGAGGAAACACAAGCAGGCGGAGCGGGAGAGGGAGAAAAGCAGGCTTCCCACGGAGCAGGGAGCCCGATGTGGGACTCGATCCCAGGACCCCGGGATCATGACCTGACCCGAAGGCAGATGCTTAATGACTGAGCCACCCAGGCGCCCCTACAATCCACATCTGTTGCTCACACTGTCCAAACTTAATGCTGTGAATTATCTATAGGAAAAAGCTAATATATATATTAGCTAAAGCTAATAACCTTCGCCTCAGAGGTGCACATGCAGTTGACCCACAACTCAGAGATGAAGGGGATCTCATGGGAGCTAGATGAGCCAGGGGTCAGATGTCCCATTCCAAATAGGCAAACCTTCCGAGCGCCCCCACTGACCTCCAGAATGTAAAACAATATAGCAGCAGTTTCCCTTCTATCTTTCAAGCCCTGTGCAAAATGTTTCTTGTGGCCTAAACTGACCCAGAAGCGCAGGGAGGGAAGTTCTAGCAAATAGTCTCAGTTTAGCCAAACTGACAAAATATAGAGTCACCAGAGACTATGTGGGCTGGCAGGATGGGGTACCATCTGGAAGAGCTCCAAATGCAAAAATAAATTACTCAGCTCAACAATGCTGCCCCCATCAAAAATTTTGCCAAGGAAGGAGTCATGAAGAAAGGGCAGGTAAGCAAAGACAAAGCACTTACTCCCCACTCAGCTACATCATGATCATGGAGATTGGATTTGGGGGCCCTGAGGAGTTAAGTGCAAAGTGAATCCTATAACTGTCCAAAAATATAATGAGGTTATAGTTATTTGAGAGAGAGAGAGAGAGAGAGAGCATGAGCAGGGGGAGAGGGAGAGGGAGAAGCAGACTCCCCACTGAGCAGGGAGCTGGATGTGGGGCTCAATCCCAGGACCCCGAGATCATGACCTGAGGTGAAGGTAGATGCTTAACCAACTGAGCCACCCAGGTGCCCCAAAGCTAATATTATTAAGCTTCTAGGAGAAATCATTTGAGAATAACTTCACAAATCTGAGGCAGACGAAAATGTCTCAAAGAGCACAAAAAAAGTGTAAACCATAAAAAAGGAAATTGATAACTCCCATTTCATCAAAAACTTCTGCTTTTTTTAAAAACACTTAACCACTGACTGAGGAAAATACATGCCAAATATGTACATGATAAAGGACCTATGTTTAGAATCATAAATTACTCTTGCAATTCAATAAGAAGACAACCGAATAAAAAAAGGAGCGGGCAAAGATTTGAAGAGATACTTCACAAAATAAGACATTGAATGGCAAATAAACACATGAAAATGTGAACAACATTATTAGTCACAGGAAAATACGAATTAAAGCTACAATTAGATTCCACCACACACCCACTAAAGTGGGTAAAATTAAAACAAATGACAATGCCAGGTGATGATAAGAACATGGAGAACTAGAACTCTCATACATTGATGCCAGGAACGTAAAATGGTACAATCACTTAGGGAAAAAGCATGAGAGGTTCTTACACAGTTAAGCAGACAACCTAGTAATTCAATTCCTAGGTGTTTGTTTATACAAGAGAAATGAAAACATATTTACATAAAATCTTATATACAAGTGTTCATAGAAGCTTTATCATAATAGCCCCAAACTGGGAACCAACCCACCAGTTGATCTACCATTTGTCAATTAGTGAACATATAAACAAATTGTGGCATGTCCATATAATGTTACCCAGGTATAAAAAGAAAAACATATCGATACATGCAATTACATGGATATAACTCAAAAACAGTATGCTGCAAAAAAGTCAGACACAAAAGAGTACATACCGTATGATTCCATTCATTTGAAATTTTACAAAAGGGAAAACTAATCTTCAATGGCAAAAGCACATCAGTGGCTGCCCGGGGCTAGGAGTAGGGAGGTCGAATGAAAATTGGCCGCAACGAGGCATTTGGAGAACTTTGTGAATTGATGGAAATATTCTGTATCTTGCTTGTGGTGGCAGTTTCAAGGTACATGCATTTGTGAAAATTCTTTGAACTCTACACGAGAAATGGATGCATCTTATTATATGCAATAAATTAGGTTTTTTATGGGGTGCCTGGATGGCTCAGTTGGTTAGGCTGGCGACTTGGTTTCAGCTTTGGGTCATGATCTCAGGGTGGTGAGATCAAACCCCACATCAGGTTTCAGGTTCAGCACAGCATCTGCTTGAGATTCTCTCCCCCCTCCCTCCCCCTCGGCTCCTCCCCCCTCTCTAAAGTGAATAAATAAATAAATAAAATCTTAAAAAAAAAATCAGGTTTTTCAAAAATACAAGCAGCCCCCGGCGTCGGGCTCCCTGCTTGGCAGGAAGCCTGCTTCTCTCTCTCCCACTCCCCCTGCTTGTGTTCCCTCTTTCACTGTGTCTCTCTCTGTCAGATAAATAAATAAAAATCCTAAAAAAAAAAAAAAAATACAAGCAGCCCCCTCATAAACTACAAGCAGCCCAATTTTAAAATGGGCAAAACCCTTAGACATCTCATTAAAAAAAAAAAATACACATGAATAGGCAATAAGCACATAAAAAGATACTCAATATCATTTGTCAACAGGATTGGCTTTCATTAGTCTGCAAATGAAAACCACAATGAGGTACCAATTTGCACCCATTAGAATGGCTAAAATTAAAAAGACTGAGAATACCAAACGTTGGTGAAAACATAAAACAGCGTCAGTCTTACACACTGCTGGTGGAAGAGGAAGGTAGGACAACCAGTTTGGAAAACTCTTTGGCAATTTCTTATAAAGTTAAACATACTCCTACCTACTGATCCAGCAATCTTACTCCCAAGACAAATGAAAACATATGTCCACAAAAAGACTTGTATAAGAACGTTCACAGCAGCTTTAATCTTATAATCCACAACCAGAAACCTCCCAAATGTCTGTCAATAGGAGATGGACAAGTAAAATGTGATACATCCACTGCAATAGAAGACTACTCAGCAATAAAAAGGAATGAACAATCGATACAAGCAACAACAAAGATGAAACTCACAGAGGCAGTGCCAGACAGGAGAGGGTACACACTGTGTAATTCCATTCACAGGAAGTTCAAGAACAGACAAAACTAACGTACCTGTTAGGAATCAGGACAGTGGTTAGCAGAGGGTCGGGCGTCGTCTGGATTAGGTCATGGAGAGAGGATTAGTTGGAAAGAGATGTAGGGAACGTTCATGGATATTAGAAATGTCCTTTATCTTGACTGGAGTGTATACATTTGTCAAATTTCATTAAACAGTACACCTAAGATCTGTACGTAAATTATACTGCATTTTTTACAAAAGATTTATTTTTATTTCTTTTAGAGCGTACACACACACACACATGCAGGGGGAGGAGCAGAGAGAGGGAGAGAGAAACACAAACAGCGTGAAGCCCAACTCGGGGCTTGATCTCACAACCCTGAGATCAGACCTGAGCTGAAACCAAGAGTCAGATGCTCAACCGACTATACCACACAGGTGCCCCTGCTGCATTTTTTTTTTTTTTAATAATGAAAGAAAAAGAAGTTGAACCTACCACTGCTTAGATCCCAAGGACTAGACTTTAGTCACATGGCCATGCTTAGCTGTCAGAGACCTGCAGACATTACTCCCAGTAGTCCATGCTCAGTTAAAATTGGGGGGTATTTTGACTGCAGAAGAAGAAGAAACTTGATTTCAAGGGACAACTCCTAATCTCTGCTATTGGCCAATCAAGCAAATAAATGACTCTTCTTTGGGGGAGGAGGGGCACGGGTGCCTCAAGGAAGACTTCAGACACTTTTAATTTAATAATTCTTCTCATTTTTGCCGTCACGCTACTTTCTGTAGTTTTTCATTGTTTCCTTTTCCTTACTGTAATCAGGCAAGGCCACTCTTTCAGCAATGACCATAACCTTGAGAATCTGCCAAGGGCACACTGTAACAAACGGAGAGGGGAACAAAAGAAGGAGGGTAGCAGGGCTGGAAAGGAAAATGAAACAGCCTTGAAAGTGTGAATGAAACCCTACACCGCAGACTCCGCATGTGTGACATTTGCCACTTTCCAGTTAGAAGAAACCACCTCCTTTGTGTTTAAAGCTTGACTTGGCTTCCTCTGAGGGCCACATAGGATTTCGCTGGGTTTAGCCTGTAATGAGAGCTACAGCAACAGGAGCATTCCCAGTCCCTGGAAGTCTTGGGTCCGTGCCAGGGACTGAAATGCTTAGGGATGTCTGCCAGAGACACAGGAGCTCTTCCTTGCAACAGTCCAATGTTGACACTGCTGCTGGGCTAGAATTTTCCTCTGGAGACTCTCACTCCATAGGCAAGAATGGAAGAAGATGCTGACTTTATTTCCCATTGGAACCATGCACAACTGATTTCCTTGCTGCACAGTGCTTTCTCAGTGGGACAACATTTACTGAGCTCCTGCTTTGCCTGGCTCTTCGCTCAAAGCTGGGAAAACAGAGAAAGCTCAGAACTGTAGCCTGGACTGGGAGTCAGCCTCGTGTTCTCAGCCCATCCTCCGGACGGAGCCCCTTTGACACCGATGTCAGCCAGAGCCATGCCTAAGCTCCCCGGCACCAAGCACTCTGGGGATGAGCCCCATTCTGTTTGCCCAGCCATCTCCCTATCCCGTTTCCCCCACACTGGCCCATGCCCCTGCTTGAGCCAGACACAACCTCTTTCCCAATACAGATGGATGAGAGATGAGCAGGATCGGTTTGCTGAAATTGGTCCATGGGCTGCCTCCAAGATCTGGCTGCAAGGAGAATGGACTGGAAATTGCACAGTCATTATCTTTGCAGACAACTCTCTCCTCCCCATCTTTTCAACATAATGAATTGCAGGGAGAGCTCAGCTGTCATGAAAGCTTTTGAATTCCAGCCCTACCGTCTTCCCAGGACATCCTTAGAGGTTATCTCAGCAAGGCAGGTGGAAGAGGAGAGAGAAAAGCTTAACCCTATAAGAATAATTATGATGTATTATTAGCAACCGATGGCAATCTAATGCAGGATTTTCAATATAGACACTGCTGGCTATAATTTTTCTCTGTCATAGGCACACACACACACACAAAGGTAATGACTCAAAGTTTAGAGCAGTTTCTCAAACTGAATTTAGTTCCTTAGAAGCAGGGTCTTAATACAGGACTTTTTAATAAAATAGAGACACAGTCTGAACATTGGAGACACTTTTTAGGCTAGATGGAAATGTTAGTAGTATGTTTATGTAATAAGACCACTAGCTGGCATTCGTATTGAGTTTATATGGACATGCTAACTGCATCATGCACAGAAATCAGAGTGAAACTCAAAATGGCAGAACCACATTTGCCATTGGATCTAATGACACCATGAATAACTTGCAGGCGACAGTCTAATTAGTTCCTCCGTCCTCGGCCCCTAGCACAATGCTGGAGACAGCAGAGGTTTGATGAGTGATTGCTGGCTGGATGGACGGATGGACAGATGGATGGACTGTTGGGTGGATCAATATGCAACTTTAGCAGTTTATTTGAATGGGTTAGGATACCAGTCTTGTTACTGAGAGGCTGAAAGCCTGGGGACATGATTCAAAACACAGTGCTCTGATTGCCTGGAATCTGTTTGACTTGGTTAAAAATTATCAATACCTGTGTCTGTGAATTAGTCTTTTGTGCCTCTCTACCCTAGTCAGATTTGGAACACAAAAATCAGAAACTTCTATAGGTTGAGCTCCCCCTAAAGCAGACCTTAGAATAAGGGTTGAGGTGCACATGGTTCATTCGGTAGGTGATCTCATGAAGTACAAGTGAGGAAGTGGGGGCGGGGGCAGGAAATGAGACAGGAGAGGGAGAAAAAAATCTATAAAAGGTGTAAAAATGAGTGGTTACCACTGTGGGCAGTGGGGCTTACTCTCACTGAGGACCGTGTCCTGGAATTTTCCCACCGGGACAGAAAGCTGGGCACTTAACTGCCAAATCCCATCCCCTACTGGCCGAAATTTGCCCCCAGAACATTCCCACCTTCACCCTCCAGATTGCCCCTGCATTCAACAGAGTGAATTCGAGGTAGAGGAAAAGCCCTGAATCAAAGAAACCAATTTTGGCCCAGCCACTTTAGAAGGAAAGCTAGGAATTCTGTCCCGGGGGCGGGGTGGGGGGGGGGGTAGCAGGATTCCTGTATAGCATTTTTTTTTTTTAAGATTTTATTTATTTGATAGAGACACAGCGAGAGAGGGAACACAAGCAGGGGGAGCGAGAGAGGGAGAAGCAGGCTTCCTGCCAAGCAGGGAGCCTGACGCAGGGCTCGATTCCAGGACCCTGGGATCATGACCTGAGCCGAAGGCAGACGCTTAACGACTGAGCCACCCAGGCGCCACACCCCCCAGAGCATTTTAACAGGAATTAGATACTCACTGGAAGGGCCAGAGAAGCCTTTCTTGGCTGGTCTCCAGGAGTGACTCTCAAGCAAAAAGCACTGACCCACCAGGGGAACTTTGCCCTGTGACGTCACCACTGCTGTTGTCTGTTTGCCACCAGGACAATCTCTCCACAGCCAGGAGGCTACAACGTGGGCTTTGCAACATGGTTGCAGAAATCCTCACATTTCTACAACCCAAATCATCAGAAAGCAGCCTCAGGGGGTCTTGTATGCTTATGTCTAATTGACAGGACCCGATTCACATCCTGAATGCTAGCTGTCAGGTAGTTTGGGAAATGTGGTATTCAGCTTTCCAACTCCCAAACCAGAAGGAGGGTGAAAGAGGTTTGGGGAAGCCAATGTGCCTTATCTATCATACTCTTTAATGACTCACACTTAGCTTGTGCTTTCATCACCATCCAGAGCTTCTCAGAGGGGAAGCACACCTGTGACCACTAATCTGCCTACCCACAGAAGGTACCAATGAGGGCACGAGGCTACCTGTTCAAGCCAGCCACAGTTTCTCAAAAGTGCCAAGTTCTCCCCAGCCACAGGGCCTTTGCACATACTATTCCCACTGCTAGAATGGTCTCCCCACCTCATCATCCACCACCCTCTTCAAGTTAATGTTATCCTTTAAGTTGCAGCTCAAACAATGCCTGTTCCAGGAAGCCTTCCCTAACTCCCCAGACAAGATCACCTTCCCCAATTAGAGGCTCACTTAGCACTAAGCATTTGCAGATTGTTAGCAGAGAGCAGGCCGCCTGCTCAGCCATACCCTGTGACAGGGCCTGTGAATCTCTTTATCACCTTGGCTTGTACGTCTAGACTGAATCAGGTTCAGGCTGACCCTCGGATGGCCTCACCCCTACAGCTGCGGTCACTGTCCTTGTTCTCTAAGATGCACTGATGCCAATGATGATCTTCATGGTCCTTCTTTCATCTTCACATTTAAATACCCTAACATCGCAATTTTTGTTTCCATAAAACAAGGTAGACCCAAATGGCTTGACACGAGTTACATACCTGAAGTAAGTTACTTCACCTCTGAAGAGACTCGATTTTCTCATCTTTAAACAGGGATGGTAAATACGCTTTAGAGAGCTATTCTAAGAACTAAGTAAAATAATGCGAAGACGGACAGCAAGCCATTGCCTAGCACACAAGGACACATTATGACCATCATCATCAACGTTCTGGGGATGCTTAGGGTCTTCGTTAGGTAGTGTGCAATGCCAGGGTTTTGGTTTTTTGTTTGTGGTTTTTTGTTTTCGTTTTTTGTTAGAGATGTCATTTCTAACTCTTAGGCCAATGGGGATGGTTTTTGAAGTTCTGAACAACAGAGAGAGCTAGGAACCTTTACAAACTATTTTCTGCACATGTGGATCTAGCAGGCTGCATAAAGTCCACTGGGATGGCAGAGGACATTGACTCACCTTTTCAGAAAAGCAATAGGAATATTTATCGAGGGGCGCCTGGGTGGCTCAGTCGTTGAGCGTCTGCCTTCGGCTCAGGTCATGGTCCCAGGGTTCCAGGATTGAACCCCGCATCGGGCTCCCTGCTCAGCGGGGAACCTGCTTCTCCCTCTCCCACTCCCCCTGCTTGTGTTCCCTCGCTCGCTGTGTCTCTCTCTGTCAAATAAATTTTTTAAAAATCTTTAAAAAAAAAAAAAAAGAAATATTTATCGAAAGCCAGGAAAACATCTCCACCCTCTGGCCCAAAAATTCCACTTGTGGACTATATGCTAAGGAAGTAATTAAATGAAAACAAAAAGTTTTCTTTGTGAAGATGTTCATTACAGTAACCCAAGACTGGAAGCCCCCTCAATTACTGACAACGAGGGGGCAGTTCAGTAAACTGACATAGTGAGATTTTGCAGCCACTGAAGGAATCACTATAAAGCTTCTGTAGGAACATGGGAAAACATTTCTGATAGAACGTGAAGAGAAAAGGCCATGGTTGACATGGGGTGAGCCCGACACGCAAAAATGGAGTTGCCTTGGGAAGAGGGAAGGTCAGAGAATTTTTTGTATGTTCTCGGTGTTCAGTTTTTGGGGGTTTTTTTGGTTGTTCTTGTTGTTGTTTTGAGAGAGAGAGTAAGCGAGCGAGCAGGGGGAGGGGCAAAGGGAGAGGGAGAGAATCTTAAGCAGGCTCCACATCCGCCTGAAACCTGATGCAGGGACCGATGTCACAACCCTGAGATCACGACCTGAGCTGAAATCGAGAGCCGGACGCTCAACGATTGAGCTACCCAGGCAGCCCAATGTTCTTGGTGTTTATTTTAATGCTATGCTGTTTTTACAGATTTAAAATGAGCAGCCTACTAGGCACCTGCTAGCAAATGACTGGAAGCCAAAGAAAACCCTTGTCCCATCTAATGGAAATAAAGGGCTCCTTCCTCACTAGAATAGTGTTGATGTGGTGAAGTCCATGCTTCAAATAAGACTATCTGAAGCAGACAAGGCAAGTAATATCAGAGAGACTCATTAGCAAGAAAAATCAGACCTATTTTAGTCTAGAACGAGGTGGAGCATTTAACATCATTCAAAGGGCCCTAAATCATGACGAGACAACCAGGCTAGGTCCTCCCATTCTGATGCACCAAAAGTGGACAAGGCCCGCGTTGGGTACCATGTACAGAAGCCAAAACAGCCAGAAGTGTGCCACCTGAACACCGTAATGGTGAGGCTCTGAAAGCTATCTGCGACTTAGCATGGCATTCAGGGTTGAGTTATGGTGTTTGATTCAAGTATTTCTCCCCCGGACCTTAACAAGAAGCTGACTCGAGACCGTTCATGCTATGAAAACACCCAGAGACAAGCATTGCCCGTGATTTTCATCAAGCGTAGAACTCAGAAACTCATGTTTGTTCAGCACCAGGGGCTTCAATTCACCAAAATTCCAAGACTCATGCCCTGAACTTCTAAGACAAGGAGGCAAACACCCTGAAATCCAAATGCATTCATATCCAGTTGAGGCTGGACACATTCGGTCCAATCTCGCCCAGTCTCTTGCTGTTTCTGCCTTTAAATCTACAATAAAATCCAATATTCAGAATGGTGCCTCTTTGGCCTTATGACTTCCCGAGTGTCACACCCTAATATCTGGCAGCTAAACAGAAGATGCCAGAACTAAGAGCAATCTCAGGAATAGGCAAGAGAAAGCCCGAGTGGGCCAAGAGCCATTCTCAGGAATGTCCAGGAGCAGGAAATTGGCCGAGGGCACCTGGAGGGCCTCTAGTACCAAGCGGGGGGATCCTCAGTTCTGAAGAAATAGGGGTACAAGGTAGAAGTACGTCAAAGGAAACAAAGCCAGGGCATGATCTCGGGGAACATGGGCATTGCGGCAGGATGTAGCTACAGCAGAGCAAGTACTGGGCCCCCCGCCCCCCGCCCGGGGCATGGGGTGAAGGCATGGGATTCTCATAGATTTAGTTCTGTTCTCATCAGGGCTGACAAAGCCTCTCACCATATGGTACCTGGGAGTCCCGCACCATGTTCACCAGTCCTGACTTCAAATATGCCCTATTGTCAAGCCCTGGGCCACTGTGTTATCGGGAAAAGACAATCATTACCTTAACTGGGGCTCCCCTAGAAGCAGACCCAGAGATAAGGACATGTGGTGCATTTGGGAGGTGAAGAACAGATGTGCAGAAGAGTGAAGATGTGAGGCAGAGGAAGGCACCCCTCACCCTCATCCAGTTAACGGGGCTTTATGAGGCCAGCTACCACTGCAGGCTTAATGTGTGCAGACGCAAAGCCCTATGGGTGAAGGCGCTGAACTCTCCATACCCACCAGTCAGGCGCTGGCTGAGGGTCCCAGAGAGAGAGAGGGCACTAATTCCTCGGTGTTTCCACCATGAGCAGCATGGGTAAGCAAAATGGTTGCAATGCCTCCAAAATGCCCTCCAGTCCCGAGGGTTGGAAGTTGGGTTTTCCTGCACTAATGCAGTAAGGATGGGGGCATGTGGGTGGATCATGATGTCACCAAATTTAAAGGCTGTGTGATTCAGTGATGCCAACTGGTAAGTAGACCTTCCAAGAGTTCTCCCAGCGCCACCGACGATCTCCTCCAGTAGTAGGGGACACATTACCCACCTCCCAAGGCAGCCCAGCATTTCTATTCTGGAGAGCCTTCTGGGGTAGGAAGTTCGCCCTCCCCCCCAGGGATGTTAGGGTCCCTGCAGTTTCCACCTGCTGGTCTTAGCATTGCCCTCTGAGCCATGCAGAACCACAGGAAGGCTCTTCCCTCCAGGAATTCAATTCCGTTCATGATGGTATTCTTAACTCAGGCGAGACACCAAGGCAAGCAAATGCACTTTGGGAAAAATCCCACAAAGGACTGTGTAAACCAGAGAAAGATTTTCGTTAATTAATACAAAAAGTGCAAGTAATTAGACAAGTCTGCTCCCAGTCCTTCTGGTGAATGAAACTTCCACTGTAGAGCAGTACTTATTTACAGGTGGGCCAAGGGCTACGTGCATTTACCATAAAATGCGAGGCTTAAATTCAATATCAAGATGAAAGTCAAATGAAGGCTCCCCGGGAGACAAGAAGCTCTGCTTTCAGAGTGCCGAATATTGCCTCTCAGCAAATAGTCCTTCTAATTTGATCCTGCAAAGATTCCCACAAAGAGGAAAGCAACGATATGTCAGGAGAATATGGTGTGTGTACATTCCTCTATGTATTTTTTATCATGGCCACATTCTTCAGGATCTCAGTCATCAATTATTTGTGACAGGCAGTCAATTGTTTATCTTTCATGAACATTACCACTTACTTGCCTTTATCTATCTTCCCTGTATTACTGTAGGGACAAGATCTATTTTCCCCTCCCTTCCAAGCCCTTCTGTCATTTACTGCCCAGCATCCCAGTGTAATGTCCTGGAATGATGGGCTTTGTGAGGCTGGAAGAGAAATTACTTTGCGTTCTCCCCTCACCGATGAATGCACGAAAGGGCACCAAAACTGGCATTTAATTCAGACTGGATGTCAGGGCCCTGCTAGTGGAAATTCACCTCTGTGTGTTAGAACAGGTGTTCCTGGGAGATGCCCAGAGAAAGCGGACCAGCTAGAAGCAAAAACATACCCCCATCCCGGTTCAGAAAATAGAAGCAAGTTTCTGCCACGAAACACCATTTTTGCTTAAAACACCAGCCTGAAATAATTGCATATTTGTTGGGGATTGACAGTTGAGATTTTTTTCATGAATTTTGCTGTCTTTTGACAGTAGCAAATAAGTAGGTAGAGAAATGCACTCTCTCAGGGCTTTTAATGGCAAAAAAAAAAAAAAAAAAAAAATCACAGTAGGAAAATTGCACCAAAGAGCATGGCAATATTTTCATACTTTGCTGCACTTAAGGGAAGAAAATGGTCATTAAAGGTAACAGCGTTGTTATAAAAACAGCGCTTCTATTTCCGGGTCTTCCATTTGCCAAAAGCCACGGTACACTGTATGCAGTCACTGAAGGCAGAAGCAGTCTAAACTGGAATTTCTATAATGTGCCTTGCACACAATTGGATTTATTCTTAATGAGGCCTTTCTGCATTTTTACATCATGTAGCATGTAATTGGCTATTAAATGACTTAGGAAAACCAACTCAGATTTGTTGGACCCGATGCCTGATGAATAATTTCATGCTGTTCTTTTAAATCAACGCTGTGTTGACTGTAATTTAGTGGTGGATTTGAGAGTTTTTCCGTGGGGGGAGAGGGGTTAAACATCTCCCAGTTTGGAACCTGAAATGACAGTGCAACATTAACTTAATTATAAACCTTTTCACCAACCCGCCATCTCCAAGAAGTTCTGGGTAGCACATGTTGAATTCAATCTCTGCAAATCGTGCTTCAGACTCTCTCAGGTCCTCTGCTCACCAAAACAAATCCACACATGCACACACAAAAAACTCCCTTTTTCTATGTCAGGGGATATTTTTTTTACCTGAATTATCAAATCAACAGGCACGAATTTATGAAACTCCTGTCATATACCCAGCATGGCTGACGCTGGGGTGACAGGTCATCTGTTGTCATCTTCATCTGCATTTTGTTCTGGTTGCACTTTTCTCACACCCCTACCCCGCCCTCCAAGAAGGTGGCTACGGCCCCTTGGCTCAAAGGCAGCTAGCTTACCCAGGGCCTGAGATAGAGGCTGCTTGTAGAAAATCTCCTGGCTTCTATGAGAGTATCGGCTCATTAGTGGCTGATGCTAGATGATCCAGGACATGAGAAGGGAGAGCAGAGTCTCCTTGAAGAGGGGCAGAGCAGGAACAGCAGGAAAGTGGGGGAGGTGAGGTTGCTTGTCTGAGTGATTAGGAAGATAGAAGTCTGCAGGTATTAGATACAGACCCAAAGTAGCCCAGAGGACCTCTGGGGGAGGTGATGGTGGAGATCCCCGGGGGGCTGGCTGAGGCACCAGGACTCCTGAGGCCAAGCATGGGCAGTTGTAGATGCTGCAAAAGCCTTTGCTCAGGACAAGACCTCTGAGACCTGCACACCCTCCTGGGCCAGGGAAAGGAGACGCCATCAGATCAGAAGACATCACCAGCCTGGCAAGATGAAGGGCTTGGAGGAAGAGCCAATATGGTTTTGAAGAGGTATTGGGGCATTTCTTACTCACCCAAGCTTGTCGAGGGCAACAGTCATGCCCACAACAGCTATTGGTCCTGACGGATGGCCTTGGGGGCCTTCGCCTTCTCCAGTCACGCCGCTACTACTCATACTGAGGGTGAAGGCCAGAACTACCATGACCATGACTGGGGGTGACTCCAGGCTACCATCCCGCATGGACTGGAATGAGAGCTTGCACACCTGCCAGAGCCAGGAGCTGAGGCAGGACCGCCCTAGGTCCCAAATCCCACATCCCCTCTTCCCGTGACGGTAGATAACTCCTCGCCTGGGTTTCTACTCTGATCTCTACTCGGAAATCTGCCTGGTTCCCCGCTCCCTCCAAAGCAGGCCCAGGGCCTTCGACCAGGACCCTGGCTTCATGCTCACAGCCACCCACAGAGATCTTGCCCTCAATATATACCCATTCATTCAACAAGTATTTTTAAACACCACTGTGCTAAGTGCTCAGGATCCAACAGGGAAGGAGACAGATAAAGTCCTTGCCTTCCCAGGTCCCCAAGGCAGCTCTACCTGACTCCACTTTAACACCTGCCCACCTGGTCCCATCTGTGAGTGTTTCAACAGCTGAAGCTTGAATCCTGACCGGCAGCCCCAGCGTCCATGTCAGCGTCCATCATCTCCTTGCTCTTTCCCTGCCCACCCCCATGCTGCACATGGTTCCCACAATGCCTTGCAACACAAACCCACTAATGGGAGAGAAAAAGCTTGGCTGCCATCTTGAATTGGGGAGGGAATGATAGTAATCAGTGAGAGCAAAACATAAATTAATATCTCAATAAATCATTATCGCACCAAACAATTACAGAAAAATGCAGTGCCAAGCAGCACAGGGCACACTCAAGGCAAGAGAGAACCCTCCGGGCTAGCAATGGAGGATTGAGCTGAGGGGAGGCAAGCAGGTAGGGCGTCCAAAAGGGCAGACATGGACTCCATCATGGTTTTCATCTTCTAAGATCTGCACTTTGAATTATGGTGTAGACAGGAGAAAGCAACCAGCTGATGCTCGGGCATTGCTGATGTGAGTGAAAGAGGTGTAATTTTTTCAAATGCAACTTGTCAAAACATTTCAAGAGCCATAAAAACCGTCTAACCTTTGATCCAATAATCTTACCCCTGGGAATATATCTGTAAGGAGCAAATCAAGACAGCAATAAGAATGAAAATGATAGGTTATAGTAACTGTGCCAGATGCTATTCTAAACACTTTACACATGCGTTTTCTCCTTTAATTCTCACAACCCTATGAGGTGGATACTATTTTATGCCCATTTTGTAGATGATAACACTGAGGTACTAAGACTTTGACAACCTTTTATACAGCCGTAGAACCAGGAGCCAAATCTAGAGCCAGTCTTCTTAATTACTACCCTACAGTGCCCCTCAAAGATCAAGAAAATGCTATGCAGCCCTACCTATAGTGGTGGAGCAGAGGAAACACATTTTCTACCCAGTAACGTGTGACGGCGGGAATGCCAGCTGACAGATCCTATGAAGGCACAAAAGGGATTATAATGAAGACTCTGTAGCAACATGAGGGAACATAAAAGGCAGCAGGAGAAACAGATGTCGAGGCTGAATCCAGAGGAATCAGTAAAAATAATCCACTTTGGTCATAGTAATACTCAGGGGCTCTAGAGGTGTAGAAGGGTGTTCCAAGCAGAGGAAGGCAGTCAAAGGAAGGAGCCCAGCCTCTTCAAGGAACCACGAGGCCTGGGCATGGCTGAGCCGTGGAGACCAGAGGGAAGCTTCAGAGATGTGGCTGAATCACAGAGCAGGGGTCAATGGCCCAGAAAACCATAAGGAGCAAGAGATGGTGCGCAGGATTCCAGAGCCACTTGGACAGTGGAAAACAACAGGGCTTGGTGGTGAATTACATGTCCGAGTAAGGGACAAAGGACTTTGGATTTCTCGGTGAATTGCTGTGCTGTTCACAGAAACAGAGAACAGGGGAGGAGGGGCAGCCTCATTGAAGATTACCTGAGCTGCTTCAAAGTACCGGCCTGTAGGACTCCAGAAATTCATGTGAGCATTGAGAGCTCGTGTCTTTTTCTTTTGTGTATATATACATATATTTGTACATGTGTATATAATTACAATAATTAAACATTGGCATTTGCAGCTATTGAGATAATCCTATCGAGAGAGCCTGGATAAGTTATAACATAACAAATGTTGAAATAAGGCCAAAGGATGAATTAAAGGAGAAAAACCGACCCTAAGATTGCTGGGGAAGAGGTAAGAGTCATTGCATGTGACCTGGTTCAATGGCAGATCGTTTGGGTCACTTAGCAATTCCAGGAACAAACTTTGAGGTTACAGGGACTACCCGTGTTTCTTCAGTTCTCGCAGAGGGGTTTGGGGTTCACTCAGGAATACCAATAAACCAAAGCCCTTCTAAGGGCCATGGTCAACACTGAACAGCCCATTCATGTCCTCTAGGGCCCAGCCCATCTCCCCAGAAGTGCCCCCTGCCATAGGACAAGCAATAGTGGCATTTGAAATGGCAACTTTGTCACATGGTGTCCCAAGGTCAGCAACAAGCCCCATGTGGAGCTGGGGTATCATCAGCCTCAGGTCCAGTTGATGGTTTGGTCCTGCCTCCTCCCAGAGGCCCTCCTTCCTTGGGCAGCTAAGGAGCTGGTCCCTCACTACTTGAAAGACCAGGGCCTGACTCCACTTTCCCTCCAGATTTCTGGACCTGAGACCCAGGCTGCTCCAGACTCCAGTGCCTGGAAGTGTTTGGGAAGAAGACACTCTCCATGTCTCCCAGGTCATGAGAACAAGAAGCCAGCAGGACAGCCTTGTGCACCCTGGGTCTTGGCTACATCAGAATCCCCTAGGCTTTCTGAAGACGGAGCTGGGCGGGGCCAGGGGACCACTCGGCCCGACCACCTCCTTATACTAAAGGGGAGACCTAGACCCAGAGAGGAGAAGGGACTCGGCCATCAACACATCATGGGGACCAGAGCCCAACTTCGCTGACAACCGCCCCAATGCTGAAGAACGTGTCTCACTCTGGAACTCCCCACAGGTGGCTAAAAGTCCCAGGGAGAACAGCTCCCTTTACTTTCCCCAAACAAGTACTAGATGGGGGAGAGATGGCCTCTTTGTTTCAAGACCCAGCCATCTTGCTCCCAATTACATTGTCTTTAATGCCTTTTTAAAAGATTGTTTTTATTTATTCATTTGAGAGAGATGGAGAGAGCCAGCGAGAGCATGAGCAAGGGGGAGGGGCAGAGGCAAAGGGAGAAGCCGACTCCCCGCCAAGCAGGGAGCCCGATGCGGGGCTCGATGCCAGGACCCCGGGATCACGACCTGAGCCAAAGGCAGATGTTTAAGTGACTGAGCCACCCAGGAACCCTGCCTTTACTGCATTCTCATTGAGTATCTACTGCATACCAGGCTGTTCTGGGCTCTGGGAATGTAGAGATGAAAACACGACCCTGGCTGAGGGTCTGGTTGCCATTTCCTCTTCGATACATCATTGTTACTCCCATTAATTCAGTCAACCAACAAACAGCAGTGGCAAGAACTGTGCTTGGGCCCAAGAGCTCTGTGCCCAGGGTCTCATGGAACAACAAAGAAGCTAGGTTTGATCCATCTCCCTCTACATGTTCTTGGGAGCCCAGCTCTTTCCTCTCTGAGCCTCAGTTTCCCCATCTTAAGTACTGACACGGGATCTAAGAAGCTACATCAGAATGTTGCCCAGAGCCTCTGGCAGACTCCTCTCTCTTCCCGTTCTTTCTGCCCCTGGGCTTTCTTTCAACCCAGAGAAATGCAATCCCCTTGATGAGAGGGGCACCAACCCTGGGTCCCTTTATCAGGTCAGATGGAAAGTGCGCAGTGAAACGGGGCTTTTTCATCCAGTGGAGAGAAAAGCCCTTCCTTCTCCCACCTCATCACCACTGAGCCCCAGACAGAAAGGAGTCAGAACACAAGCACCAACCCCATGAATGATCCCCTCCTCTCTGGCCTGAGGGGAGCCCAGAAAGGGGGCCCTGCCTGCTAACTGCAGGGGGCGCCATCCGCACAGGTGCCCGGCCCCCGAAATCACAGGGCATGCCCCAGGGCTTTCATGTGATGGGAGCCGGGAGAGGGCCGGCTAAACCGGGCAGGCAGGTGGTGAGTGTAACAGAAGCCTGAGTGTCAGGGCACAGAGGACACAGTTTGGAGCCAGCCATTTGAGTCCTGTCCCTGCTGCTAATGAAGACAATGCCGGGAAAGGGTTTGCAGAACTGGCTGAGGATGAAGGGGAAAAATCAGATCAGACAGTTCGCTTTAGATTTAATTGTTTCATTTCGCAAATCCGTCTGGCTGCTGATCGCTTGGCCCGTGTGTCTGGGCCTGGCCCAGGCTGAGGGAGGCAGTGCTCCCCCGACGGAATTATTGCATCTCCAGGCGCTCGGGGCAGCAGCTCTGAGAGGGGGGCCAGAGGATCCAACGCTGGCTCCCGAGTCCCGCCGTGTCCCTGGCACCCCTGCCTCCCTGCGCACGCCGAAAATCTTCACAGTTAATTTCATGACAATCTGTGGTCCAGAAGCCCCAGAGCAGGAATGCGGCCGGGGGTCGGACTCACCACCAATTTCAACTAGCCAGAGCCGGGATGAGGTGGCGGGCGGCGCGGGGGGGAACGCGGGCAAGGGGGTATCGCGCAAGAGGGCCGAGGATGGGAACGCGGGCCTGTCTGAAGGCCTCAGCCAGGTTCAGGAATCTTCCCGGTGCCATTCCAGGAACTCCACCTGCTGTCACCAGACAGGGCCTTTCTCGCTATAAATGGAGGCAAAACAAAACAAAGCAAAAGACCACCACAAAGAAACAATGCCCCTCTGCTTCTCACTCAGGATCATTGTGCCAATAAATGAGGACACACACGTGCATCCCTTCTTCCTCTGGTGGTTGTTTCATCCCTGAGGGACCGGTGGAAAGAGCACTTGCCTCGGACTCAGAGGACCAGAGTTTAGCCCTGAGTCTGTCATTTTTTAATTGTTCATTGTCTGGCGAATCACCTTCCTTCTCTGGGCCTCATTCTAACAAGATCAGCCCAAAGCCAGTTAGATACCAGAGGGAAAAATAGAGCTTCTCATGATCAAAGGTGGCTGGGCATCAGAGCTGGCCCCTCCTGCCCCACCCTGAAAGCCACCTCAGAGTGCTGGGACCCATGGATCAGTCGTTTGGAAAACACTGAGCCAGAGAGCCACAGTGGTAGGCCAATAAGGGCCCCCCAAAGATGTCCCTCCTCCCCAGCACCTACGACTGTGTTGCCTTACACGGCAAAAGGAACTTTGAGGATGTGATTAAGGATCCTAAGATGGGGAAATTTGCCCAGATGGGCCTGAGGTACCCCCAAGGATCCTCTTAAGGAGGCAGGAGGGACGCCTGGGTGGCTCAGTCGGTTAAGCGGCGCCTTCGGCTTGGATCATGGTCGCAGAGTCCTGGGATCGAGCCCCACATCAGGCTCCCTGCTCAGCAGGAGGCCTGCTTCTCCCTCTCCCTGCCGCTTTCTGGCTTGTGCTCTCTCTCTCTGTCAAATAAATAAAATTAAAAAAAAAAAAAAAAAAGGAGGCAGGAGAGCGATTAAAGAGAAGGCTGTGTGATGCAGGAAGGGGCGGCAAGCCTAGGAACATAGGCGGCCCCTAGAAGCTGGAAAAGGTTAAGGAGGCAAAGTCTCCCCTAGAGCCTCTGGAAGGAATGTGGCCCTGCCCACACCTTGATATTAGGACTTCTGGCCTCCAGGACAGCATGAGAATAAATTTGCTCTAAGCCACTAGGTTGGGATAATTCACTGTAGCAGCAACAGGAAACAAATACACCACATTCTACAATGCTGTGGGGAGAGAAGTGAAGTGGGGAGAACTCCCCCCATCCCCAGCCCCTCTGACCAATCAGTAGGGAAGGTGGCATCAGAACCCATCTCACTGGAGCCACCCCATCCCTCCCCAAAGGCGGGCAGGCAACTCCTTGCTGCAACGGCCCCGAGCCCAGCAAGGGCCCAGGGCTGCTCAGCTCCCAGCCACAGGCCACTGACTCCGACCCTGCCCCGAGCTGGTCCCCACCCCCCCAAGTCCCTGGGCCACAAGAGCTCTCACACACACCGCCCCCAAGCCTTAGTCCTCATTTATTGATTTACGGGTTTTCCTCTCTCTTCCCTCTTCTCAACTTCCTGCTTTGGAGAGACTGGAAAGGAAAACTTTGGATTTGGTTTAGGGATTTCAATTCACGGATTAATTCAAGGACATGAATATGGATGCATTCCCTCCCTCCTTCTGCAAATCCACAGGCCATGGGAACTTTTCCAACCCCCCCAAACCTGAGCTGGCCTGAGTGTCCTCGCTATCAGGCTCACGGGGTTCCCTAGGGCGAGCCTGGAGAGCTGGCGGCCGTCAGCACTCACACACATGCACACACGCATGCACACGTACGCACACGCGCACACTCACACACACGCACGCATGCACACACACACTCCTATGAGATGGCATGGCAGGTGGGCCATGGGTCACACCAGGCCAACTGGTGTGCAGAGGGATGGCAATGCAGGTACTGGAGTCCACCAACTCCAAGGAGGCGGGCTGGACAGGGGAGCCCGGGGGCCTAAGGACCAGGAGCAAAGAGCATCCAGAGTGGATGGCCTTCCTCAGGGAAAGAATGGACAGCAAGCATTGGTTGGCTGGTGCTGGTAGTTGTCAACACAGAAGGCAAGACCGCCTTCTGAAAATCAGGTCGGTAAAGAACAAGACTGTTTTCAACCTGCAACGCATACGAGCTACCCATCCAGTTTCCAGTAAGAATTGACTGAGTGCCCGCTACGCGTCAGGGACCATGCTGGGTGTTCAGACAGCGCTTTTCCTACTTGTGATGTTTCCTTCCCTGTGGAAGGCGCTCCACGAGCAAACTCTTCTGCGCCTCCTCACTCTTCCCCCAGAGAAGACAAGATTGACCTGATTTGTGAGTTTGGAGAGAGAAACAGGCCGTGCACAGCCCAGCCCCTTCCCTAGTCGTCTGCTCAGGCCTCTCCATGCGACAGTTTCTAAGGGGCCCACCCCCACTCATCGACACCAGGCCGCCCGTCTCTGGGAAATCAGCCCAAGCCACATTTGCAAACACACCTTCACACAGGAATAAAGGGAATATTTGGGCTTCCATCTGCTGACTCCGCTGAAGGCTCTCAGTTGGATCAGGCCTCGGGCGGGGGACTGGAGTGCCACCGGGCTTTCTGTCCACCTACAACGTGTGGGGAACACAACAGCCAGTGTGCCTGACCTCGTGGAGCCGGCAGTCGGCTCTCACCAAAGGTCTCAGCCCTGGGGTGCCTGCCATCCTGACCCTCTCATCCTGAGCCTCAAGAGGCCAGAGTCGGACATCTGGAGGGACACGTGGCCAAAGGATCACGTCCCACCCTTCAGGGACTCCCCATGGCCTGAAGGGAAGAGCCCACCTCCTGTCTGCTGCTTATCTCTCCAACCTCTCCTTCCCCACTCTCCATGTTGTCTCTATGCGGAGCCCACGACTGACCTCTTTTACCAGGTGGCATTCTCTCTCGGGTCTTCACATTTGCTATTCTCTCTTTTTGACCAATTCACCCCCCTCCCTTGCCCTAATCCCGACTAGTCCTTCAGGTCTCCACTAAAATGCAGCTTTACCCAGGAAGCCATCTTCCCCCTTGCACTGACAACACAGGTCTGGCTTGGACGTCCCTCTAATTACTCACAAAATACTTGGTTTTCCCCTAAAATACTACTTATTAAATCCTAATGACACACTTGGAGACCTATGTCCCATGCAGAGACCCAGCAATCAACAAGACAAACCAGACTGCTGTCTACAAAGAGCCTACCATCTATGAGGAAACAGCTACTAAAACAACAAAGCCCACAAATGTGTCAGCTCCTGAGGTATCTCTGCTAATGAGCTCAAGATCCAGGGTACATAGGTGCTGCGTTTCTGTTACTCAATATCCTTGATATAAGGACCCAGGTGATAAAAATCCTCCTCGATCTTTGTGCCAGAGGGGAAAAGATGCCTTCTCTAAACACTTCATTTCTTTCCATTATGAGACTCGGAAACCCGTTGTATTTCTGTGTTTATCCCATCTGCCAGGAAGTTCAGGGCCAAATTTAGACCTCAATCACAAGTAATCACTTAATTTCTGTTTCGGCTACTATCTCTCCTTATCCGTATAGTTTTTTTATTCCTTAATTTACATGCCCCTGCCTACCCACATATGTGTTTTTACCATAACTCCTCCAAGTCCCTCATGGAAGCAGGTGGAAACCCTTCCAACTCCCTCATGGAAGCAAGTGGAAGGCAGGTTCTGCTTCCCATGACTCCTTCTAGCCCGACCCAAGAGGGGCCAGCGCCCTTGCCCCACCCCCCAGCCCCCCCACCCCAGGACCCCATGCTACAGGCAGCAGCTTCTGCTCTACCCCTAGCCAGGGATAGAGCTCAAGGATGTGAGTGGCCCTGGTAAACTTAGTCTGGCCGTTGTGCTCTGAGGAGGCAGCCACGGGGTTGTGTCTTGCCCTCCTGTGGGGCAGAGCTGCTATTTAAAGGGCAAGACCTTCAGGATTTTAACAAAAGGCAAAGGGAGAAAAGGAAGTACCATGCAAGAGATAAGAGGCAGGGAGGAGGCTGAGACCATAGAAGTCCTAGGGAGAATCATCATCATATCACAGCCCCTCCTCCCTCATCACACACTCCTCACAGAGGCGCTGAGGTGGGCTCTGCCCAAGAGATGCCAGGAATGCCTTCTAATGCCACTCAGGGACCTAACATTACCATTAGACCAAAGTTTCTCCACTAAAGGGGCTCCAGGTAAGGATCACAGATCTGAGATCATGAGTCCATTCTGGGACCTGCTATGTGGCCCACCTATGTCACACTGCCTCTCTGTACCCCGGTCTCCCCCTGTCAGTCATTTGGTGGATGCTTTCTGGCAATCCTGAGAGTGTCACTAAGCAACAGATGGAATCACTGCTTTCAATTAGATAATTATCCTATCGGAATATAATCCCTCGCAGGTGTATGATGTCTTTACAAAATACTGCCACACATTTGCTTTTCTATAAATTGACCCTAATAACTCTCCTGTGATGTAAGCAGGATGGATGTCAGCCCCGTTTGACAGATGGGGAGACTGAGACTCAAAGAGGCTAAGTGACCACCCAAGCCTGAAACTCTGGACTTCTTTCTGAAAGCACATGCCACGTTTGGCCTGTGAACTTGCAGGCCCCGTGCCAGACACACCGATTGTGGTACTCAATAAAACTGAGAGCTAAAGGGGGGCACCTGGGTGGCTCAGTCGGTGAAGGGCCCAACTCTCGATCTCAGCTCAGGTCTTGATTACAAGGTCGTGAGTTCAAGCCCTGCAATGGGCACCATGCTGGGTGTGGAGCCTACTTTAAAACAAAAACAAAACCAATAAAACCCAAAAAACTTAGAGCTAAAGCATTTGTATCCCACAGTCCCCCACCAAAGCCCACTGCCTACTCTAAAAATCAAAAAGCTGCATCAGAATGGGCACTAACGCTGGGCACTAATACAGGTACCATCTTCCGCCTTGGCAGCCCCATGCCTGATCGCCATCCACGTGACTCAGGTGAGAAAGTCACCCTTGAGATGTTCCAGCCCATCCTATGATCAAGGTCAATGACAGAGTCACAAAGCACAGGAGGAGGAAGGGACCTTACAGATCGCCTAGTGACCTACCTGGCTGGCACAGTCCATTGTTAACCCCAACCAGGTGGTAGAGCTGGGTCATAAACCCCTGTCTTTTGCCTGCCAGACCAGTGCTCTTTCCTGGTGATGACCTATTGCCCCAAACACATCACTGGCCCTGGTGCTGTTCTTTACCCCACTGATTGCAGCGGGATGGGTCTGCCATCAATAACAGTAGGGTTATGTCATTCCTTCCTTTCTGCGTCCACTGGACCCTGTACCAGAGTGACATCTGGTGCTCACTTGTGCCCAGCACCCCTTCCTCTGACATCTGGTTAAAACACCCTGCTATTCTTTTGAAAAAACTACCTTTCCCCACTTTATTTGCACCTGGCTTGCCTATCACAGGTCCTTCAGTCCCTTTAATGCAGAGCTGGACAGGTGACACAGACTAGCCAATCAGAATGCTCTCTCTCTCCTGGTAGCATGACTGGCTCAGAAATGAGCACACAGCCTAACATGGGCCCGTCAAAGCCTTCTCTGAGACTTTGGTATAGACTCACTAGGTGGGAGAGGTGTCTCTCTTCCTCTGGTGGCAGTGAGAGCCCAGAGGAAAAGACAGCCCCGAACTGCTGCCGCCATCTTATCCGACTGCATTAAAGACGCCATCTGCAAGATGAAGCCAGCACAGCCGCAAGCCAGGCCAAGAGGATGAAAGTCAGAGCCCTGACAACACCATCGGAGCCTCCGGACCCAGCCAGGCACAGACAGCTCCGGCGCTTGCCAGCTACGTGAGCTCGGGCTTGTTTGCAGAGTGTTTCTGATACTTGCAACAGAAAGTGCGCTAATATGAATGCTTTATCACTCCAATTGGTTCATCCTGATTGATTGCATTTTTGTCCCGTTTTTTACCCCACCCTGTGTCAACACCCTTTGTCATACGATTTTGGAATTTTCCCCATCAAGGCAAAGCATATTTGCTCACCCTTTGATTTTTCAAAGCTGACTCATGTGACTCGCTTTGATCAATAGCATAAGGTAGAAGTGACAGCATGCCCAGTCCAAGCCTAGGCCTTAAGAAGCCTGGCCTCGGGGCGCCCGGGTGGCTCAGTCATTAAGTGTCTGCCTTCAGCTCAGGTCATTAGCCCATCTGACTGTCCTGGAGGCAGAAACGGGCAGAGGCTTTATGGTCTCCCTCGAACGACAGGCTGATGAGTGAGGACGTGGACACGGCGTATGGGACAGTCCTTAGGCATCAGCCTCGGAATAGTAGAGTGGTCCCTAAAGAGAGTTTCCAAGGTGCGTATTATCCATGAGCTGTCACAGAACCCTTCCCAGCAATGTGAGCCACAGACCCCTCTTGTGGAGGCCAGGCTGATCTGGGGTTGCTTCAACCCAGAGAATCCCAATAACTGGCCATGAAAAGTCCTACGTCAGGCTCCCTGCTCGGCCAGGAAGCCTGCTTTTCCCTCTCCCACCGCCCCACCCCACCCCCACTTGTGTTCCCTCTCTCACTGTGTCTCTCTCTGTCAAATAAATAAATAAAATCATTAAAAAGAAGAAGCGGCAGCCTGACCTATTTCTGCTTACCCTGGTGAACTCCTCACGTCATCGGGAGGACATGTGCGCTCAGCCTAGATCAACCAACTACCAGCCCCCTCACAGATGTACAAGCGAAATAAGCACTTAGTCTTGAACTGAGATCTTGAGGTTGTCATTACGCCCCCATAACTGACCAGTGCAAGACGTCTGTCACTCTTCTTCTTTGGGCTTCTTGCAGATAAGAACCGCATCTTATGCACTGCTGTCTCCCCAGGGACTAGCGCAGCTACGGGCACATGGAAGGAGGGGGGAAGGGAAGAGGGAGACTGGTTCTGGCACACCACTCCAGCAGGTTGGGAGTTCTGACCTCAGCAAAGGAGGGATGTACCCACATGCTGACAGTGAAGCTCTGCCCTGGCATCTAATACGCACCTTGGAAACTCTCTTTAGGAACCACTCTACTATTCCGAGGCTGATGCCTAAGGACTATGCCATACGCCGTGTCCACGTCCTCACTCATCAGCCTGTCGTTTGAGGGAGACCATAAAGCCTCTGTCCGTTTCTGCCCCCAGGGCAGTCAGATGGGATTATGCTGGTGAATAACCGGGTACACAGTACCATGGCCAAGCTGCCATGGATGCCTGCTAATCACGCCCAGTTGATACTTGCCATTTGCCATTGGAAGGCATTTTACAGTGTCTCATTAAAATCGGGAGAAGGATTAAGAGGCCCCCCCCTTCTTGATTAATGACTTCCTCTGCCTGAGAGATATAATCCTATCTATAACCCCAAATAACTAGAAACAAAATTAAATTTCTACTGTGAGATCACTTTAGGCACGTATTACACCATGCCCCTAAGTCTTAGTCTCTTTACATATTTTATCCAGCTTACAGGCACAAGATGTTCTGATCCCCAAAACCAGAGCTGTTCTGCAATAGGGAGGCAGCAGTGACGGAAGGGAATTTCCCTGGCTTTTCTATGGTGCTAATGAGCTTATGTTTTCAAAAGAACAGTAAAGACGTGCATTGGAGGTGTATATATAATGTGAAAATATCTCAAGCTCACTCATTGCCTCACATCCTTTTAGGGAAATAGGCAGGCATCAATAAATCAAAAACCAAAGCTTTTTCTGTTGACTTCACGGATTTCCTTCAGTGGAGCTCTGTTATCACGAAAAAATTCAGAGCATCATGGACCAATCAAGCAGGAAGGCACCTTCAAGACCCTTTAGTCAGATCCTGTAACCTGACAGATAAAGTGCTGCCCAGATAGGGAAGGGAACTTGCTCAGAAGGAGGCTCATCTGACTCCCGGTCAGCACTTTCTGTCATCATTCATACACTGGCTTACTCCATCCAGGCTGCTATCACAAAAATACCACAGAGTACCGCAAAGTCCGAGATCAAGGTGCCGGCAGACCCCACGTGTGGAGACAGCCTGCTCTGTGGTTCATAAATGCCCAACTCCTCACTATGGCCTCTTGTGGTAGAAGGAGCCAGGCAGCCTCCAGGTCTCTTTCATAAGGCACCTAGGCCATGTATGCGGGTTCACCCTCATGTCACCTCCCAAAGGCACCCCATCCAGATACCATCACACTGGGCATTAGGATTTAACATATGAATTCTGGGTGGACACAAATATTCAGCCTATAGTGAGCATGGGGGTGCACCCACACATGCACACACACACACGTGGGAACCAACATTCATCAAGCACCTTCCCTATGTGAGACATGATGGGGAATCCAAACAAAAAAGATGCTCATTCAAAGTCTGTTCCAACCTCCAACCTCCAACCCCCTTGTGCTGCCCAGAGGTCCACTCGTAGGAAGCTCACACAAGGGCTTTCCTAAATTTCCTGGCAGCTAGAGGTCCAGGTGTGATTTAGGTCCAATAGTCACATGTACTTGCACAAGATCTTAAGAACTAAGTGGCATGGAGGGAAAGGTGCTTACAGGAAGCTTTGACTCGGGAAGGAGTTACATGGGGAGAGAGATGTGCAACGCATCCACCCCTGCTGACAGATCCTAGCAGAGATGGTACAGTTCTGGGCCAGGAGCTGTGACAGGTGGCGTCCCTGTTCAGTAGCTCTCTGACCGAGGAGAGGCAGCAGCTCCCGTGTGGCTGAGCTCCACATTGTGGTTTTGGAAGTCGTTCCTGGAATACAGACTCAAGACTGTCTCTTCCGCCATCCCAACCATTCTGTGGGCTAGCTAGATCTCCCAGTGAGTCATTTCTACCTAAACCACCCAGAGTGGTATCATTTGTCAGTAGTTAGGACCCTAATCAGTAACTCAGGAACTTGAATTATTTAAAATATAAGTTAGGGTTCAGATGTTTTTCTAATCCAGACTGCTCTTCCCACAAGTAGTTCAAATTGAACATGTTTGATCATACACACAGGCATTGTATGAAATGTATACCTAGAGATTTAATACCCTTATACGAGGGAGTAGAAAGGTGTTCGTTTATGTTACTGTGTGATGGATCATACAATCACATTCAATTTCAATACAATTTCTAGAAGAGAGATTCAAAATGGTTAGAGTCACACCTGAGCTTAAGCAAGGGAAGTGAAATTCAATGATCTGGAATCAGGTGCAGAGTCTATAGAGACATCAGTTCAAAACTGAGTCACCAGGGCACCTGGGTGGCTCAGTCGTTAAGCGTCTGCCTTCGGCTCAGGTCATGATCCCAGGGTCCTGGGATTAAACAAACCCCGCATTGGGCTCCCTGCTCGGCGGGAAGCCTGCTTCTCCCTCTCCCACTCCCCCTGCTTGTGTTCCCTCTCTCGCTGTGTCTCTCTCTGTCAAATAAATAAATAATATCTTAAAAAAAAAAAAAAAAAAAAACCTGAGTCACCGGTATGAGCAGCCATTGCCTGGATGCAGGAAGGAGTGGGCTCCAGTTGCCATAGCACAGGATTGTTTCTCTGACATACAAGCTTTCCAATCTCCGCTCTTCTGCTATTTACAGCTACATCTGGGACTTGAGACCTATCATGGTATCTAATACTCCAGGGTGGGATTGCTCCAGAGGAACAGAAAAGTCACCCTGTGAGACCAACTTGGAGCTGAAGGTACTGGAAAAACACAGAGGTGAGAGGCGAGCACCATTGGCTACCCGCCCTGAAACATGGAGAAAGGGGTCTGTTTTCAGTTGGAGAAAATTTACCAAGCATGAGATAAAATGGGGACATACTTGAGATAAAGCAAACTGTAGCTGGTTTGAGTAAAATTTCAGCCCCAAACCGGGTTGCTGTATAGCTCCTTGACCAACTCCATGAGCTGTCACAGAATGCTTCCGAGCAATGTGAGCCATAGACCCCTCTTGCTGAGGCCAGGCTGATCTGGGGTTGCTTCAACCCAGAGAATCCCGATAACTGACCATGAAAAGTAGGCCAGCACCATTAAGACACTGGTTTCTCCAGAGGATGGAAATAAAGAAGAGGGGTACAGTCAGCCTACAGCAGCTGCCCCTCTAAGACAAGCAGGCACCTCAGCTTCCCCAAGGTGAGAGACACACTTGCCTTGGCAATATCATGGCAACATGAATCCTATTCCAAGTTTATGCATTGCCAGGAAAGCATCCACACATCCACATTTCCCCTTCCCATATGCCAAAGCCAAGCCCTGCCAACTCCTTCAAAGATGAGTCAGCCCCCCACCTTGACAGACCTCAGGTTGGATTGAGCACCATTGGTACTCATGGACAGGGCAACCCAGGGAGACTCAGACTAAGTTTCACCCCAAAAGAGAGGCGGGGAGCCCATAGCAAGCCCCATGCTGTGCTCACCACTTTTCTTTCCAACCCTTATATAGCCTGGGGTGGAGAGTGGTTTGAGGGATGTTATTTATAACCCCCTATGCTTTGTATCCACTCAGGACGGGGAACCCCATACCTGGAGGACTCTGTTTTATTGAGTTTGGTTCTACTCACTGAAAGAAGTTACTGGGGCAAAGTGACCTGCTCTGAATAACACAATGAGAAATTTGCACTTCTAGGGAAACTGAGAAGGAAGACTAGACACTGGGTATGGGATGGGGCAGAGTGGGAGTTGGAGTGGAGCTTCTCTATAGAGAAGGGGTTGTAATTAATGAAGATTTTTCAAGTAAAGGCTCTGCGCTGTACAATGTGATCCGTGCCTAGGCCCTTAGATCTTTAGTAAACAAGGCCAAAATGTGCTTTGTCTGCTTGTATTTTTCATGGAAACCGGTGAACGGGCTAAGCTATATTAATTGGAGGACCAGGTGGGAGCCAAAACCGAGTCAGATCCCTTGAACAAGGGGAAACCTGAGGGCGCCTGGGTGGCTCAGTCGGTTAAACATCTGCCTTCAGCTCAGGTCATGATCCCAGGGTCCTGGTATCGAGGCCCACATCAGGCTCTCTGCTCAGCGGGCAGCCTGCTTCTCCCTCTCCCTCTGCCTGTTGCTCCCCCTGCTTGTGCTCTCTCTCTCTCTCTTGATCTCTCTGTCAAATAAATAAATAAAATCTTTTAAAAAGGGGGGAGGACCTGATATCAGGTTACATTTCTACAGGTTTGAATCCAATAAATCTTAATATAATCTAGTAAGTTATAGCACTTCTACTTAATGGAAATATTAGTTACTTAAAATGATAAAGCTATATACAGGGGGAAATGTGCAAAGTAGTATGCTTTAAAAAAAAAAAAAAAGAACTTCGATCTGTATGTTCACTGTGAATATAGCTCTGAAAATGCAGACACAAAGCCTGAGAGGTAAAGAGCAAAAATAAGGTAAGTTGTGTTAGGGTAGGGATGTTATGGTGGTTTTCTACTCTTTTCTAAACATTTCTTTTGCTGTTGTTGTTGTTGTTTGAAGGATTTTATTTATTTATTTATTTTAGAGAGAGCAAGACAGCATGAGCAGGAGGGGCAGAGGGAGAAGGAGAGAGAGAGAGTCTCAAGCAGACTCCACGCTGAGCCTGGAGCCGGCACAGGGCTCGATCCCAAGACCCCAAGATCATGACCTGAGCTAAAACCATGAATCAGACACTCAACCAACTGTGTCACTGAGGCACCCCCTAAACATTTCTTTTAATGTCATTTTAAAATCTAGACCATGAAATCAAGATCGTGGAAATTGTGATGCAGGCATTTGGTGAGCACCTAATATGTGGTAGGCTCTGTGAGGTGTCCTGATCCTGGTGTACTATTCAGGGAGTTAGCAGGCTAGTAAGGAGACAGCAGTTCACAGCTAATTACCAGGAAGAAAGGGATATGTGCAATGACTGCAGAGGAAAAGAAACCCCCTATGAGGTTCACCTGAGTGGCTCAGGCAGTTAAGGATCTGCCTTTGGCTCAGGTCATGATCCCAGCGTCCTGGGATCGATTCCTGCATTGGGCTCCTTACTCAGCAGGGGATCTGCTTCTCCCTCTGCCTGACGCTCTCCCTGCTTGTTCTCTCTCTCTCTCTCTCTCTCTCTCTGACAAATTAAATAAATAAATAAAATCTTTGGGGGAGAAAAAAAGAAACCCCCTATGGGGGCACAGAGGAGAAACTATATCCATCCAATTGGCAGATTAAAAACAGCATTCTGGAGGAACGAACTCAAAAACTTTGAACACCATTTCTGAGGACAGTGGGAGTCACTGAAGTTGTATGAAAAGAGGTGTGCCATGACCAGAACCATGCTTTATAGAAATACCATGGCATCATGTGGAGAGTAGAGGGCCAGAAAGACAAAGGCTGTTACAGACCAGAAAGGCTTAGCCTAGAAGAGTGCAGGGGTTAAGAAGGGAAGGAGAGGAAGAAACAGACTAGACTACGGGCTATAAAACAGCTTGGATGGGAGAAAAACCCTAAGCTGGCAGCCTGAGAAAGAAGACCGGAAGAGAGAGAGCAAATGTTTGCATAAAGATGGCAGGTCTGTTAGTCTACTTGGGTGACCATTACAAAACACCATAGACTGGGTGGCTTACATAACAGAAATTTATTTTCTCACAGTTCTGGAGCCTGGAAGGTCCAAGATCAAGGCCCAGCAGGGTTTGGTTTGTGAGAGCTCTTTCAGACTTGTAGACAGCCACCTTCTCGGTATGTCCTTATATAGCCTTTCTGCTGTGTGTGCATCTGGAGAGAGCAAGCCCTTGTTATAAGGATACTAATCCTGGGGCACCCGGGTGGCTCAGTTGGTTAATCATGCGACTCTTGATCTCAGCTCAGGTCTTGGTCTCAGGGTCGTGAGTTCAAGTACGGCACTGGCCTCTGTACTACTAAAAAAAAAAAAAGGTGGGGGGACACTAATCCCATCATAAAGGTCCCACTTTCATGACCTCATTTAAATCTAATTACCTTCCAAGGATCCCACCTCCAAATACCATCACACTAGAGATTAGGGCTTGAATATATGATGTTAGAAGGCCACGATTCAGTGAATTGCAGCAGGACAGGACTGCCATTGCTTGGCTGATGGATATGAAAGTGAAGAAGAAATGCATTGTGAGTATGTCAGATAGTATTGGCCAGGAAAGAAATTTATTGCATTAGAGGATAAAAGTCAATCAAGATTAGTGAGTAAAAATAGAATCTATTAAGTCACAGAATTCAGGGGAAAGCATAGAAGTCACCAAAACATTGCTGGGAAAGCAGACTAGATAAGAAGAGGAAGGTAGTGGGGCGCCTGGCGGCTCAGTTGTAGAGTATGTGACTCTTGATCTAGGGCTGTAAGTTCAAGCCCCATGTGGGGTGTAAGGGGATTACTTAAAAATAAAATCTTTTTTTCTTAAAGATTTCATTTATTCATTTGAGACACAGAGATACAGAGAGAGAGAGAGAGATCATGAGCAGGGGGAGAGGCAGAGGGAAAGGGAGAAGCAGGCTCCACACTGAGCCAGGATCCTGACATGGGGCTCGATCCCAGGACCCTGGGATCATGACCTGAGCCGAAGGCAAACACTTAACAATCTGAGCCACCCACGTGCCCCAAAAATAAAATCTTTAAAAAAAAAAAAGAAGAGGAAGATAGCAAAATGTTCTAATGCTTGCAATCACAATAGTGCGTTTAAATAGAATGTAGGTAGAAACTGGTCAATAAAATAGGTTTGGACTTCTGCTTCCAGTCCAGATGGAAAGAGAAGGGCCAGATTTACCCTATTGCCTGAAACAACTAAAAAACTGGACAAAAATGTTTGAAAGAACAATTTTCAAGAGACTGATTATTAGGGTGAAAGACAGTGGTTCCAGGGAGTCAGGAAAGCTTGCTGCCTTGGCAGCATTTCCAGATTGCAGCACTGAGAGGGAGAATCTGGGCAGCACCCAGGAGAAGCCCTGAGTTGAGGAGACAGAACTGGGAGTCCAGGCAGATAGAGCAGCTGGTGTTCACAGGACAAAGTATCACAAAGGAGAGAGTACAGAGAAAACTCTAGAGAGCTGCAAAGAGTTCTCTAGGAACATTCAGCAGAGTACTGATTAGCACAGCGTGTGAGGAAACTACTCAAGACTGGAGAATAAATAACCCAAAAGGATAACAGGGAACAATACACAGCACTCAGAGGACCAGAAAGTTCCTGTCCCATCAGACTGAAAAACATAATTCACAGAGCAAGAGCCTTGCTTCAGTAGTGGGCAATAATTAACCCCAAACTAAACACAACTCTGGTCCAACCTGACAGATCTTAAAAGCAAGACTCAAAAGGATCAAATGTTTCCAAGTAATGTAAGTACATCCCAGAACAACGCTCAATAATATTTATGGGAAAACAAAAACATCCAGCATGAAAAAAAAAGGTAAAAGTCAAATTCTGGAATCCAGTGAAAAATTACCAGGCAAGCAAAAAAAAAAAAAAAAAAAAATAACAGCCATCATGAGGAAAGAACTTAGTCAGTTGAAATTTACCCAGAACTGACACAGGTACTAGAACTATCAGACAAGAATGTTAAAATCGTATTAAACTGTATTTCATATGTTTGAAAAGTTAAGTAGAGCAATGGAAGATGTAAAACCAAAAAAAAAAAAAAAAAAGATTGAAACCACAAGATTAAAACTATAATGTCTGAGATTAAAAATACACTCAATGGGATAATGGAAAACTAAACATCACAGAAGAAAAGATTTGTAAACTTGAAGACACAGCAATCAAATCTCTCCAAAATAAAAATATAGAGAAAAAATTATTTAAATAAACAAAGTATCAGTGAGCCATGGGACAACTTTAAGCAACCTAAAATATGTGTAATTGAGTCCCCAAAGGAGAAGAGACAGGAGGGCAAGGATCACAGGAAAAAATATTTGAAGAAATCATGGCTAAAATTTTTCCAAATTTAATGAAAATTATAAACCCGCAGATCAAGAAGCTCAATGCACCTAAACACAAGATATATGAAGAAATGATCCCAAGACACATTGTAGTCAAGTTACTCAAAATCATCTATTAAAAAAAAAAAAAAAAAAACTTAAAAGTAGCCAGAAACTTTTTTTTAAAGATTTTATTTATTTATTTGAGAGAGAGAGAATGAGAGATAGAGAGCACGAGAGGGAAGAGGGTCAGAGGGAGAAGCAGATTCCCCACCGAGCAGGGAGCCCAATGTGGGACTCGATCCCGGGACTCCAGGATCATGACCTGAGCCGAAGGTAGTCACCCAACCAACTGAGCCACCCAGGCGCCCAAAAGTAGCCCGACATTTTTTTAAAGACACATTACATACAGAGGGAAAAAAGAGAAGGGTGACAGCAGACTTTTTATCAGAAATAATGCAAGCAAGAAGAGAGCGGGA
The DNA here is from genome assembly GCF_037043125.1 of Eumetopias jubatus. Classification (NCBI taxonomy): domain Eukaryota; kingdom Metazoa; phylum Chordata; class Mammalia; order Carnivora; family Otariidae; genus Eumetopias; species Eumetopias jubatus. The sequence goes on along the minus strand of NW_028274823.1, from coordinate 12,826,992 downwards.
TTACATCTCTAAAGTACAGAGAGAAAAATCTCCAACCTAGAACTCTATGCCCTGTGTATTAGTTTTCTGTTGCTACATAACTATCATAAATTTGGAGTTTTTTTAAAAAAAGATTTTATTTATTTGACAGAGACAGAATGCACACAGCAGGGGGAGTGGCAGGCAGAGGGAGAAGCAGGCTCCCCGCTGAGCAGGAGCCCGATGCGGGGGTTTGATTCCAGAACCCTGGGATCATGACCTGAGCTAAAGGCAGATGCTTAACAACTGAGCCAACCAGGCGCCCCAAAGTGGAGTTTTAAAATACATGAATAAAAAGAAGTAAAAGGAGAAATAGGGAAATCCAAAAATATAGTGAGATATTTCAATCCCCTCTTGCAGTAACTTGATAGAACAAGTAGGCAAGAAATCAGGATATAAAAAACTGAACACAATCAACTTGACCTAATTGATATTTATAGAAGACCTCATAATAGCAGAAGACATATTCTTTTCATGTGCACACAAAACATTTACCAAGATTCTGTCCATAAAACAAGTTTCAATACATTAAAAATTCAAGTCATACAAAGTCTATTCTCCACCCATAGCAGAATTTAATTAAAAATCAATAACAGCGGGGCACCTGGCTCAGTCATTAAGTGTCTGCCTTCAGCTCAGGTCATGATCCCAGGGTCCTGGGATCAAGTCCTGCATCAGGCTCCTTGCTCAGCAAAAAGCCTGCTTCTCCCTCTGCCTGCCGCTCCCCCTGCTTGCGCTCTCTCTCTCTCTCTCTCTCTGTCAAAATAAATAATTAAAATATTTTTAAAAATAAAATAAAAATCAATAACAGATCTCTGGAAAGTCTTCAAATGTTTAGAGACTAAAAGACATATTTCTAAATAATCCATAGGTCAAAGAAAGTACCACAAGGGAAATAGAAAGTACTTTGAAGTGAATTAAAATGAAATATACCATGTAAACATTTGTTAGATGCCACTACAGCAGCGTGTAGGGGAAAATTTACAGCACTAAAAAGCATATTAGAAAAGAAGAAAAGTCTCAAATCAATGGCCTCAACTTCCACCTTAAAAAAGTAAAGAACAAATCAAACCTAAAGTAAGTAAAAATATCAGAAATCAGAAGGATCAGAAATCAATGAAAGAAAAAAGAGAAAATCAGTAAAACCCAAAGCTGATTCTCTGAAAACATGAGTGAAATGGATAAATCTAAGCCAGACTGATCAGAAAAAAATAAGAAAGCAGACACTAATTACCAACATTAGGAATGAGAATATCATTATAAATTCTACAGATAATAAAATGATAACAAACAGGATATTATGGTCAACTTTATGCCAATAAACTTGGCAACTTAAATAAAATGGAAAAATTCCTTGAAAAACACAAACTACCAAAGCTCACTCAAAAAGTAGTAAATACCTCAATAACCCTTTATTAAAGAAACTTAATTTATAGTTTAAAAACTATACACAGAGAGGAACACCTGACTGGCTCAGTTGTTAGAGTGTGCCGCTCTTGATCTCGGGATTGTGAGCTCAAGCTCTGTGTTGGGCATAGAGATTACTTAAAAATAAAATCTTTAAAAAACAATTTTTTGGGGGCGCCTGGGTGGCTCAGTCGTTAAGCGTCTGCCTTCGGCTCAGGTCATGATCCTAGGGTCCTGGGATCGAGTCCCGCATCGGGCTCCCTGCTCGGCAGGAGACCTACTTCTCCCTCTCCCACTCCCCCTGCTTGTGTTCCTGCTCTCGCTGTGTCTCTCTCTGTCAAATAAATAAATAAAATCTTTAAAAAAAATAAAAATAAAAAAATAAAAAACAATTTTTTTAACTATACTCAAAGAAAACTCCTGGCCCAAATGGTTTCACTGGTGAATTCTACTAAACATTTAAGGAAGGCATAACACCAATACCATACAAGTGTTTCAGAAAATTGAAGAGGAGAGAACACTTCCCAACTCATTCTCTGAGGCCAGAATAAATACCAAAGACTGACAGATATCACAAAAAAAAATAGAGACCAATATCCCTCATGAACATAGATGCAAAAATTCTAAACAGAATTTTATCAACTCAAATCCAGCAATATATAAAAATAATATACACTGTAACCAAGTGGGATTTATCCTAGAAATGCAAGATTGGTTTAGCATTCAAAAATCAATCAATATATATTATTATATATAGTAAATTAATAAAGTAAAAATAGGAAGACCATGTGATTATCTCAACAGACTCAGAAAAAGCATTTGACAAAATCCAATATCCACTCTTCATAAAAACTCTCAGTGAACTAGGAATAGAGGGAACCTCCTCAACCTTAGAGAGGGCATCTACAAAAACCCTACAGCCAACATCATCCTTGATTTAAAAAAAAAAAACAAAAAACTGAATGCCTTTCTCCCTGAGGATCAGGAATAAGGCAGGATGCCTACTCAGCACTTCTATTTAATATTGTATTAGAGGGTACATTGAAAAGGAGGAACGACACTGGAGACTGATCATAAAGGTACAATAGTCCAGTGTTGTGAGGGTTCCAAAATAGACAAAGAGATCAATGGAACAGAACACAGAGTTGAGAAAATGGCCACATATACAAGGGCAATGCTATCAACAAATGGTGCAGAAACACGTCCCTTGATCCACCCCTTGCAGTTTGACTGAAAATGGATCATAGACCTAAATGTAAAAGGTTAAGCAATAAACTTCCGGATAAAAACAGAAAATCTTGTGGCCCTAAGTTAGGGAATGAGAGATTACAAGCTTGTGGGCATGAAGGATATGTTCATTTTCTTGATTGTGATAATAGCTTCACGGTATATATGACACTAAAATCACAACTCATGGAAGGGACCTCTCTGGGGGGAAGGAAGAGTGAGTCCATCATCACTCTAAACTTGGGTCTTTCGGGGCCTCAACTGGTCTCCTCCCTATTTCCCACCTCTGCCCCCCAAGTCCCTGCCCAGGTGACTGGAGTTCAGGCCCATCAGAGAGCATGGTCCAAGGCAATCACCCCATGTCTCCTTGCCACATACAATGGAAGTCTCCGTCACCCCTGTGCATCCACAGAACAGCTGGTGCTTGCAAGAAGGCAAAGGGCAAAGACCTGCGCTGTCCCATTCTGCCTGATCATACCCACTGAGCGGTTTACACTAAGAGTAATAATAACAATAATCATTGCGGTACAGTTATTTTAGTAGCAGCAGTTAACACTTATTGGTCACTTGCTCCGAACCAAGCTCTTCAGTAGGCAGTTGATGGCATTGTCTCATTTGACACTCATTACAAGTCTCTTCTCTCTATTGAATAAGTGGGGAAGATGAGTCTTGGATTAGCAAGGATGAACAAAGTCACCTTCAAAAGGCTGCCCGTGGTTGCCGACATCAGCGGTCAGTGGCAAAAACAGCCACAGCAACCATAGAAGGCAATGGACTACCTCTTCTACACCCATTTGACACTAAAACAGTGTTCCTTTTAACCCTATATTTTTGGTCCTAGTGTGGTTTTTGTACTTTTCCCACAGTCTTCTACGCTCATCACTGAAATCCAGAACTTTTCACATCCTGGGGAGGGATTGTCCAGAACACAAGGTTTTCAGTACGAAAATGGAGACAGTCCCAGACAAACCCAGATGGTTGGTCATTTGCCAACCCTAAATTTGCCACCTCACTCCAGACATAGCTGCAAGGCCAGACACAGTGGTAGCCAGGCTAAGTCCAGCAAGGACTCTGGACACCAAGAGGGTGACATGAAGAGGAAGCCTTAATTCAGCACACCCCAGCTTCTTTTATTTAATATCAGCTCTCTTGGAGCCTTCACTGAATTTCCTCCTACCCCTGCCAGCAAAGGTATGGGAACTAGATACCAGGCAGATCATTTGCAGCAATTTATAATTAATTTATACAGCCTGAAATGTCCCACTAGGTCAGTATCCTTCTTCACCCAGTTAATGAAAGGATTGATTTTGAAGACACCTTTGACCATTAAAAGCATGATTAAGACTTCCTCCCTATTACCCTTTTTTAGGAATGAGCAATACATCTTCCTACAGCAGAACGCCTTCAGTTCTCCCAACAAATGTGCTTGCTGCAATGGTGTGTTTAATTGGTCTCTTTCTTCAGATGAAATTATTGTGTCCCTGCTCTGGATTTCATTCATAAGATCACTTACTTCGCATATGGCAGGCTTTTATTGACTCACTCATTTATTGCAGGGCCATATGGCGCACACAGAGCAAAGCAACGACTCGTTAGGCAGAAGCCCAGCGGGAGCAGGGGAAAAGCCAACAGTCTGACATCAGTCAGGCCTCCAGCTGACATTTAATTGACTGTCTACTATGTGCCACCAGCCAGGCCGGGGACTCAGAGGTGAGCAAGATTCAGTTTCTCAACCTCAATACTACTGACCTTTGGGGCCAGTTAAGTCTTAGTTGTGGGGGCTGTCCTGTTTGTTGTAGGATGTTTAGCAGCCTTTCTAACCTCTACCCACTAGAAGCTAGTAGTGCTGTCCTCCCACCCACCCCCACCCCCACGTGTGACAACTAAACAGATCTTCAGACTTTGATATATGTTTCTTAGGGAACAGAGTTGCCCCCAGGTTGAAAATCTTAAGGTGTTTGCGATCTAGAAGAGCAACTAAGACAACTACACAACTCTTCGTGATGAAGGACAATATGGGAGGAATATGGTGGTTGTAAACCCCAACACCCTTGGGAGCCAGCAATGGGAAGGGCAGGAAGGCAGTGGAATAGGTCTAACCGGTGAGGACAGTCCTGCCACAAGCCATCAGCCACAGTTCAGCCCCAGCCAAGTGTCACCAGATACTCTGACATTTCTAGTGAATTCTGAAATCTGGACCTCTAAGTGAAATTTCCCCATCTTGCAATGTCCTCAACAGGTCAAAAAATATTTTAATAAAAATGTAACCCTCAAAAATAAATAAACAACTAAAAAGATCAAGGGCCTTATTCAGCCAAACGCCTGTTCTGTGTAGAAAATTTGGCAGCATCTGAGTCCTAACACTACCTACCTCTGGCTCACTTCCACCTCCAGGCATTGGGGTCTATTTCTAAAAAGTGGCAGGTGGTCCATATGATCAAGCTTAGACAGTGGTTCTTGATCCTGGATGCTCACTCAAATCACCTGGAGAGGGGCACCTGGGTGGCTCAGTCAGTTAAGCATCTGCCTTTGGCTCAGGTCATGATCCTGGAGTCCCAGGATCCAGCCCCGCATCAGGCTCCCTGCTCAGCAGGGAGTCTGCTTCTCCCTCTGACCCTCTCCCCTCTCGTGCTCTCTTTTTCTCTCTCTCTCTCAAATAAATAAATAAGGTCTTTTTTTAAAAAAAATCACCTGGAGATATTTTAAAAACCCATCAATGCACTGGCCCCACCCCAGACCAGAATATGAGGTTGGGATCGAGCTGTCCATGTTTGTCAAAATCTCCCCAGGTGATTCTAACTGGAGAATCCCTGGCATAGGAAAAGGAAACCATGTATGTCAAGGCCCACCTCCGGGTAGTGGGTTATTATAATCCGGGACTCCAAACTGAGACCACCTGGGCTCAAATCCTGCTCCTCCATGGGTAACTATGGGGTCTGAGAGAACTTAGCCCAGGCTTCAAGGTCTATATCTGTTAAGTGGAAATAATAACACTACCGACTTTATTGGGCCGGTGTAAAAAGTCAGAATCTCTAGAGATGGGGCCCAAGCATTAGTGTTTATTTTTCCAGATATGTCTAAATAGCAACCAGGGTTGAGAAGCAATAATTAGGTTCCCGCCAGCTTTAACACTCTGTGAATTTCCTGTTGTGTGAAAAGGAAATGAGGACTAGACACCCACTAAGTCTAGGACTAAGATGCCCCATTGGGATCCCTCAAGAAGGATTGGAGATAAAGAGCCAGATGCTGGCTGTATGCGGCATAAACTCCAAAGGAACACAACATAACCTCCTACACACACAATCATTAGCTGCTAGGAATAAGAAGTACTTTGAATATCATTCTCAAAGACTTGGCTTGTAAGAGCTACCTCTACTAACATGAAGGACCTTCCACCAAAAAACTTAAAGAGCCCTAACTTCCAAATACTGGGTATCTTGAAGCATCCGATCCAGTGTCATGCTGGTAATATTTCCATTATTCACCTGAACTTCTGTAATGAGGTGGGTAACTATGGGGCCTCCATTCGGGACACACACATTTATCATTTGATTAGGAAAGATTACTATTTTTAGATAAAACATATATCCCCTAACAGGGGTGGACAGTTATAAATAACTTGGAAAACTCTAGCCGACGCCCAAAACATCATGATTTAGGTTGAAAGAAAAAGCCTTTCTGATCACTGTCCTCTTGTGTTCCTCAGCACATTTTTCATGTTTACTTGCTGTCACCCCAGATAAGTGATCACGTTGGCTGTATCCCATTTCCTCACAAGCTAAGATGGGAGGAAGAATCGTCACAATCAAATGGGCAAGATCAAGGCTTCAAGGAGAAGGGACAGGAGTCTGGTGCCTTTGCCCTGCAATCAGTTAATTAGCCTACCTCCAATTCATATAGGAAAACTATTGGGGAGCCACAGAAATGGCTACAAGTAAGTCCTCTACCCAAGCTGTCAGATGGAAGAAGGGTTTGAAAGAAACCAACCTTCTCCTTCTACACTGAAACAGAGGCCTGGCCCCTCCATGAGATGAGATTCCTTCCTTCCCTGGCCTCTGAAGCAACCCAGGTGGATTTGGATGCAAAAAAGGAAAGCCACTCCCTATGACACTCCCAATACAGCTGGAAAACTCTTGAGTAAAAAAGAAAATAGTATTGGATTAGAATCTAAAGTATAAAATAAATATCCATGAGTCCAGAAGATACTTCCATTTCTAGGAAGATGGAATAGACATGTTTTTCCCTATTTCTTCCAGTATGTACAACTAAAAACCCTAAACATTATAACATTATATATAAAATGCACATAAGTAGACTAAAAGGTAAAGGGCAGAAGGTAGATCAGCCAGGGACCTCAGTATCCAAGAAATGACATTGTGAGTTCCCTGGGTTTTCTTTTTGCTTCATATATCCCATACATGGAATGAAGAAGCCAACAATTCAGAAATGCCAACACAGAGAGAGAGAAAAAGAAGATAATAGAAGAAAAAGAAAAAGAGAAAGAAACAGAAGAGAAAAGAGAAGAGAAGAAAAGGATAGGAAAGGAAAATTCCCGCTCTCTCTAGCCAAAGGGTCTGGAAAGAACCAGTCCAGCAAGACAGAACACTTTTAGCCAATAACCATTCTTGTTCAGTCAAACACTATAATAAAAATTAATAAAAATTGTGGTCCCACCTCTTCTGATGCCAGCAAAGGCCAAGTTGGGGGGGGCGTAGATTTCCATCCTCATGAAGCTATAACAAGGTTCCCCAACACCCATATCCAGTCAATATCAGAGAAGACCAAGTAGGGAGCCAGGGCTTTTATTTCATCCCTGCAGAGTGGTAATGCAACCCCACTCCTGCCATGTCAGTGAAGACCACATGGGTAGCCAGAACTCCCAACCAGCAGTAACAAGGAGCACCCCCCCCCAGATGCCAACAAATGCCACGTAGGAAACCTGCACTTCTACCTCCACCTGGCAGTTACAGGGTAGCACTACAACTTTCCTACTGACGTGGTGTCAAAGAAATCCAGCCAAAACAAAAGGTTTAAATAAGATAAGGCATCTCATAACATAATACAAAAATGTCCAGGTTTCAGGCAAAAATCGCTCATCATAGCAAGACCCAGGAAGAGCTCAAACCAAATGAAAAAATATAATCAGTAGACACCAAAACCAAGAAGACAAGAATGTAAGAATTATGTGACTTAAGATTTAAAAGCATCCATAATAAATATGCTTAAACAAGCAGTTAACAAATGCACCTGAACCCAACGAAAAGCTAGAAGGCCTCAGCAAAGAAAAAGAATATATAAAGAAGAACCAGAAATTTTGGAACTGAAAAATACAGTAACTGAAATAAAAGCTCAGTGAATGGCCTCAAAAACCAGATGGGAGACGGAGGAAAGAATCCGTGAACTGGGTGACAGAACAATAGAAATTACCCATTCTGAACAACAGAAAGAAAGTAAACAAAAACAAACACAAACAAAAAGAAGCAGAGTCCCAGAGGAGTGGAGAAAGGGGAGGCTGAAAAGGTACTCAAAGAAATAATGGCTGAAAACTCCCCAAATTTAGCAAGAGGTATAAACCTGCCAGTTTAAGGTGAGTGAGCCCTCAAACAGGATAAACCCAAAGAAATTCACAAAAAGACACATTATAGTTAAACATTTTTAAACTAAAGATAAAAATTCTTAAACGTAACCAGAGGGGAAAAAATGACACCTTATCTTTAAGGGAAAACAATTAAAATGACAGTGGATTTCTCATCCGAAACCATGGAGGCCAGCAGAAAGTGGCACAATAATTTTCACGGGGTGAAAGAAAGAACTGCTAACCTAGAATCCTATACCCAGCAAAAATATCCTTCAGGAATGAAGGGGAAATAAAGGCATTCTCAGATGAAGAAAACCTAAGAGAATTTGTCCCCAGCAGACCAACTCTAAATGAATAGCTAAAGGTAGTTCTCTAAACACAAAAACATTAAAAACAAACAAACAAAAAACCCTTAGAACATCAGGAAGAAAGAAAGAACATGATAAGTAAAAATATGGGTAAATACAATAAACTTTCCTTCTCTTGAATTATCTAAATTCCTTTTGAAGTTTGAAGCAAAAGTTTTAACACTGTCAGTGTGGTTCTCAATGTATGTAGAAGAAATATTGAAGATAGTTATATTATAAATGAGAGGATAAAGGGACATAAAGGAAGTGAGGTTTCGATATCTCACTTGAACTGTAAAATGACAATACTGGTATACTGTGATAAGTTACATATATATAATGTAATACCTATAGATAGAACAACCAATAAAAAAACTAAATAAAGAGATATGGTCAATACTACAGATAAATTAGAAAGGAATTCTAAGAATGTTCAAGTAACTCACAGGAATACAGGAAAAAGGAAAATAGAGAAATAAAAAAAGAGAATAAACAGAAAACAGAAAGTTAAATGACAGACTTAGCTCTAGCATATCAATAATTAAATATAAATGATCTAACATATCAATTAAAAGACAGAAATTGGCAGAGTAGATTCAAAATATTATCCAACTATCTGCTGTCTACATGAAATTCACGTCAAGTATAATAATATTGGCAGGTTGAAAGTAAGAGGATGGAAAAAATATCCTGCAAATATTAATCAAAAGGAAGTGAGAGTGGCTTTATTGCTCTTAGACAAAGTAGACATCAGAGCAAAGAAAATTACCATGAAGAAGAACATTTTATAATGACCAAGAGGAAATAGCAGTCCTAAATGTGTATGTACCACACAATAGAGCTACAAAATATATGAAGTGAAAACTGATAAACTAGATGGAGAAATGAACAGATCCACAATTTATACTTACAGATTTCAGAACCCCTCTACTCAATAATTGACCTGGACAGATAGAAAGCCAGCAAGAATACAGAAGAAGTCAACAGTATCAACCAACAGAATCTAACTGACATTTATAGAACCCTCTACCTAACAAAAACAGAATATACATTCTTTTCTGTGTCTACAGAACATGTATCGAGATAGACCATACTTTGGGCCATAAAACAAACCTCAACAAATTCAAAAGAATTGAAATCATACAGGATGTGTTTTCCAGCCACAATGGAATCAAACTAGAAATCAATGACAAAAAAAGATAACAGGAAAATCTCCAAACACTTGAAAATTAAACACACTTTTAAATAACTCATAGGCAAAAGAGGAAGTCTCAAGAGAAATTTAAAAAATAGACTGAACCGAATGAAAATGAAAATACAATATATCAAAAATTTGGGCACACAGCCAAAGCAATATTGAAAGGGAAATTTCAGCCAAAGCAATATTGAAAGGGAAATTTATAGTACTAAATACATAGAAATTGTCAAATCAATAAATCTAAACTCCTGCCTCAAGATCCTAGACAAAAAGAGCAAAACAAAACCAAAGCAAGCATAACAAAGGGAATAATAAAGCTATGAATAGAAATAAATGAAATTGATAAAAAGAGGGAAAATAGATTTTTAATAGAGAATCAATAGGGAAAAAAAATCAACAAAACAAAGAGCTGCTTCTTTGAAAAAAATCAATAGAATTGACAAACCACTAGCAAGACTGACAAGGAAAAAGAGAGGACAAAAATTATCAATATCAGGAATGAAAGGGAGGATATTACTATAGACCCTGCAGACATCAAAAAGATAACAAGGGAACTATGAACAACTCTGCACACGTGAATTTGACCACTTAGATGAAGTGGTCAGAAAACAACTCATCCAACGTGGAAGAGATCATTTAGATAGCCCACTAACTATTGAGGAAACTATTTATGATTTAAACCATCCTCAAAAACAAAAAACAGAGGGGCGCCTGGGTGGCTCAGTCGTTAAGCGTCTGCCTTTGGCTCGGGTCATGATCCCGGGGTCCTGGGATCGGGCCCCGCATCGGGCTCTCTGCTCCGCGGGAAGCCTGCTTCTCCCTCTCCCACTCCCCCTGCTTGTGTTCCCTCTCTCGCTGTGTCTCTCTCTGTCAAATAAATAAATAAAATCTTTAAAAAAAACAAAAACAAAAACAAAAAACAGAGGTCTCTAAATCCTGATAGTTTCACTGCTGAATTCTATAAATTGTTTAAAGAGAAATTAGCACTGATTCTACACAATCTCTGCAAGAAAAGAGAAGACGAGGTAACAACTTCCCCACTTTTTATGAAGGCATTATTACCTTGATACCAAAACCAGATAAAGACAATACAAAAAGAGGAAAGTACAGACCAATATTCCTCATAAATATAAACACAACAGTCCTTAACAATATGCTAACAAATAGAATTCAGCAATTTATTATAAGAATTATACTCTAAGACCAAGTTTATTCCATGGTTGCAATACTGGCTCAATATTAAAAAAAATCAATCAATGTAATCTACCATATTAATTAACAAGCTAAAAAAGAACAATCACATGATCATTTCAACTGATGCAAAAAAAAAATCATTTCACAAAATGTAAAACACATTGATGTTAAAAACTCTCAGCAAAATAGGAAGAGGGAACTTCCTTAATTTAATAAAGAGCATCTATAAAAACCTACAACTACCATTATACTTAACGGTGAAAGACTAATGTTTTCTCTCTAAAACTGGGAACAAGGAAAAAATATTCACTCTTACCACTCTTACTCAACATACTGCTAGATGTTTTAGCCAGAGCAATAAAGCAAGAAAAGGAAACAAACGTCAGACAGATGGGAAAGGAGGAAATAAAGTCTCTATTTGCAGGTGACATGATTATTTACATAGCAAATCTAAAAGAATCTACAAAGCTTAAAACTAATAAATGATTTCAGCAAGGTTATAGGATATGAGATAAACATATAAAAATCAATTGTATTTCTATATATTAGCAATGAACATGTAGACACTGAAATAAAAAATATAGTATCATTTTAAATTACTCCAAAAAATTGAAATCCTTGGGTATAAATCTAACAAATCCTTCAAAAATATGGACAGGACTTGAATGTTGAAAACTACAAAATGCTGACAAAAGAAATTTAAAAATTTCTAAATAAAAAGAAATATCCCGGGGCGCCTCGGTGGCTCAGTCAGTTAATTCGGCTCAGGTCGTGATCCCAGGATTCTGGGATCGAGCCCCGCATCGGCGTCGGGCTCCCTGCTCAGTGGGGGGCATGCTTCTCCCTCTCCCACTCCCCCTGCTTGTGTTCCCTCTCTTGCTGTCTCTCTCTGTCAAATAAATAAAATCTTTAAAAAAAATTTTTAAAAATCCCATGTTCATAAACTGGAAGACTCAACACCGTAAAGATATCATTTCTCCCCATATTTCTCCCAAGATATATAAATGGCCAATAAGTACATTAAAAGATTCTCAACATCATTAACCCTCATAGAAATGCAAATCAAAACCACATGAAATACTATTTCACACCCACTACTCAGAAATTCCACTTCTGGTTATATATTCGAGAGAAATTAAAACCATGTCACACAAAAATTTGTACATGGGTGTTTGTAGCAGCATTATTCATAATAGTCAAAAAATGGCAACCACATAAATAACCATCAACTGATGAACAGATAAATAAAATGTGGTCTATCTACACAATGGAATACAATTGGCAATAAAAAGACATTACTGACACAAGCTACAATATGAATGAAACTTGAAAACATTACGCCGAATGAAAGAAGCTCGTCACAAAAGACCACACACTGTATGATCCCATTAACATGAAGTGTCCAGAATAAGTACATCTGTGGAGACAAAAAGTAGATTAGCGGTCACCTAAGGTGAGGGGAACTTGGAGGAAATGTAGAGAGAGTGCTAATGGGTACAGGGTCTCTTTTTGAGGTGACAAGAATGTTCTAGAATTGATCGTGGCTATGGCTGCAGCACAGCTCTGGGTATACTAAAAACCACTGAATCGTAGGGTGCCTGCCTGGCTCAGTCGGAAGAGCGTGTAGCTCCTGATCTCAGGGTCATGAGTTCGAGCCCCACCTTGAGTATAGAGACTATTTAATTTTAAAAATATATACTGAATCATATACTTTAAATGGGTGAGTTGTGTGGTGTCAATAAAGCTGTTATAAACATGTATAACAGCTTTATTAATTTGTGCAAAAGGAATCCATGAGTCCATACTGATATAAATGACTGAACAAACAAATATATAAATGGGGAAGAACAGTCAAAGCTTGAGTATAAAAGAATTCCAAATAATTTATGTAAACACTTTGCCCTCGGGGAGGTAGAACATAACCCCTCAGTCCTTAAGCTGCACATAATGACTTCCACCCAAAGAGCACAGTATAGAAAGGAGGGGGGGGGAAATCACTTTACAGGGAAGAAGACTAACAAACACCACCTAGGCCAGGTGATCAACACCAATAGTGATGAATCATGTTGATAGTATATACCCTTGATAGGGTGAGAATGGCTAAATGCTCTGTGGTCTTCCTCCCAAAAACCAAGGGGCGTGGGGGTGGGAAGAATAGACAAATCCCAGCTGAGGGACATTCTACAAAATATCCAATCAGTACTCCTCAAAAACTGTCAAGGTCATCAAAAACAAGGGAAGTCTGAGAAACTGTCACAGCCAAGAGGAGCCTAAGGAAATATGACAACTAACATGATACGGTGTCCTGTGTGGGATTCTGGAACGGGAATAGGACATTTGGTTAAAAACTAAGGAAATCTGAATAAGGTATGGACTTAATAATAACGCATCAGTATTTGTTCATCCATGATAACAAATGTGGCACACTAATATAAAATGTAAATAATGGGGAAACTGGGTGTGGTGTATATGGGAACTCCGTACTATCTTTGCAATTTCACTATAAATTTTAAACTCCCCTAAAATAAAAGGGTGTTTTAAATTTTTTTTCAGAAGGTAAGGCTAAGAGCTCTGGTGATGGAAGGAGCTAAGGACAGCAGTGAAACTGACCCTCCATCATGGTCAGACTGGACTGTAATGGTACTTTTTACCCCTTCTCTGATCATCAGAGTCCTCAAAGAATCAGCCATGGACGGAGAGCAGCAGGAAAACAGAGAGAGGGCTGGAAACATCACTACTGATGAGATGGTCAGCAACACCCAACACATGAGGCACAGAGCTGTGGCTGAAGATCTCTCTGGAATGCCAGTGAGACCCAATGGCTGCCCAGTCTGTGGGCTCCCAGGCCCATGGCTGCCAACCTCTCAACAACATGATGACATCAGCTGCGTGGCAGGACCCCCGTTAGCTAACGGGGCACAAAGGAGAAAGTTTCAATCATCAGTTGACCACCACCATCATAAATGTAAGGGCCCAGCTAACTTTTTAAATCTATATTTCTTCTTAGTCCTGACGAGAATGATGTGAACCAGATTTTTCAGGAAAACAATCCAGCATTGCATATCAAGAAACTCTGAAATATCAGCCCCTGTGAACCTGTAATTTCACTTCCAAGAATCAAGCCTGAGGAAATAATCCAAAATGAGGTCAAAGCCCAGGAAGTGTTCTTGATTGTTAATAATGAAAAATCGCTAACAATTTCAATATCTATTAGAGGAATGACTAAGTAAACTGTGGTACATATAATTACGGTCATATGATAGATTCTCGTGTCATCGGTAAAAAATATTTGTGAAGAGTTTTCAATGACATGTAAAAATGGGGAAAAGCAGGATAAAAAATCAAATGTAAGATATGACCTCAAAATTGAAGGGGCCCGCTGGGTGGCACAGTCTGTTAAGTGTCCAAGTCTTGGTTTCAGCTCGTGATCTCTGGGTCATGAGATGGAGCCTGGCGTCAGTCTCCATGCTCAGTGGGGAGTCTGCTTGAGATTCTCTCTCCCTCTGCCCCTCCCACTCATGCTCTCACTCTTTCTCTCTTTCGTTCTCTCTAAAAAGTAAATAAATCTTTAAAAAAAAAAAAAAGACCTGGGGGGCGCCTGGGGGGCTCAGTCGTTAAAGCATCTGCCTTCAGCTCAGGTCATGGTCCCAGGGTCCTGGGATCGAGCCCCATATCGGGCTCCCTGCTCAGCGGGAAGCCTGCTTCTCCCTCTCCCACTCCCCCTGCTTGTGTTCCCTCTCTCGCTGTGTCTCTATCAAATAAATAAATAAAATATTAAAAAAAAAAAAAAACCTGGGAGGCAGGGGATCATCTATATACAGTACTAATAATAGTTACCTCTAGGAAATAGTATTAGTGGTCACTGCTCTTCTTTTTGAAAATTGTCAACATTTTGCAGACGTTCATCAATGAGCCTGTATGGAATTTTTAATTTAAAAAAATAATACATCAAGAGTGTCTTGTCTAGGGCGCCTGGGTGGCTCAGTTGGTTAAGCATCTGCCTTCGGCTCAGGTCATGATCTCAGGATCCTGGGATTGAGCCCCGCATGGGGCTCCCAGCTCAGCAGGGAGTCTGCTTCTCCCTCTCCCTCTGCCGGTGCTCGCTCTCACCCTCTCTCTCTCTCAAATAAATAAAATCTTAAAAAAAAGAGCGTCTTGTCCAAAGTAAGGGATATTACAGCAGACAGCTAGTTACACCGCAGCATCACCCCAGTATCCCTATCCCTCTTCCTTCTTAAGAGAGCCTTCATTTTTTGGTGGGCACAAGAACACCTAGTTCCCAGCCTCCCTTGCAGCTAGGAGAGTCATGGGACAGTATTACTAAGAGACTATGAGTGAAGAAATTGTACTGGGTGACTTCCAAGTAGAAGGATTTAAGGCGGTTGGTTTCTCCTGGCTCGTCAGGCCCAGGTGGAAAAGGAGTTGCTGCACAGTCAGTGGTGGGATTTGATGGCAGAGAGACTAGGAGACTAAAGGCGACAGCTCAAGGAACAGGCCATCCCTGGCCCCAGGAAGACCCATTTGTGCTCAGGCACTGTCGGAGGTGCTACCAGAAGCTCCTCTGAAGACTAGACTTGGTGCCGAAGGACCTGAAAGCAGAGAGAGAGAAGAGCCCGTTGAGGGCAGCAGGGCCCTGCCCTGGCTCTCTCCAGCCCTTCCTATTTGGGCAGTGTGCAGGTGGCCTGCAGGAATCTCTCCCCAGTTCCCTTAAGGTGACGTCTGTCAATGGTCTCCATGCCTGGTGGCTCTCCTTACATGCCCAAAGCTCCTTGATCAGCCTTTCCTTTAAATAACCAAAATCACAGGACTGTGCAGCTGGACAGTTTCGTCCAGGATTAGAGGCCTCCTAAATGCTATAAGAATGCCTAGCATTTGATGGGAGGACAGCCATTCATCAAAAATCATGGTGCGTTTTCCCAGTGTTGGGTTCCATGCCATGCTAGTTCCAAAAACGGGGATGGTGAGGGGGCATTTCCTATGGCCAAATATATTTGGGAAATACTCCATGCGCTATCCTAATTTAGGAAATTCACACTGCATATTACCATATCAGAAGTTCTGAAAAGTCCTGCAGTAAAAAGAAACTTTTATACCCTAGTATGTTTCCAAATTATTGAACCATGACTGCTCTACCTGAACCAAATCAGGGCCTGGACAGGTGACGAACTGAGCAGGGCACCCAGGCGCCTGGAGAAGGCACGCCTAGGGAAAGGGCCAGCTACCCCTCTGCCATAGTCTATTGCAGGCCTGTTGGGGCAAGCTGACTGTTCAAGAGAAATCTCTGAAGTCTGTGAACAGCTATCAAGTTTTAATCCTTGCCAACTGGAATGGGTTGAATAATGAGTGCCCTCCAAAAACTCATGTCTACCTGGAAACTCAGAATGTGGCCATATCTGGAAATAGGGTCTTTGCAGATGTATATATAAGGATCGAGATCATACTGAATTGAAATGGCCCCCAAATCCAGTGGCAGTGTCCTTGTAAGGATAAACTTTTCTAGTGTTAACTAATCTGATTTAATAAAACTTCCAAAATCAGCTGAGAATCCCCCTCCTCTAAGAAGGCTCCCTGGTCCCCAGGTGCAATTCATTTCTTCTCCTCCCATGTTCCCATGGCCCTTTGTTTGTCTCTGCTCAGGCATTTGGCCCCGTCTGCTGGTTCTAAAGTGACATCTGTGCTCAACTCTCTTCCCCTGGTCGCGGGGGTCCCTGGAGGACTGACCGTCATCTGGCTTTGGGTCCCCTAGAGCACCTGACCCAGGGCAGCAGATACTGAATTCCTACTTGTTAAACTGAGTGTGTGTGTTGGGTTTTATTTAGTCCCATCAACCTCAATCTAATAGAGTAGTCTAATGAATGCATCTTCCGCCAATTACCAGGTTTCTGTGAATTGTGTTGCCTGGGTGGTTACAACAATGAGGTTGCCCTTGGGCAGGGCCACAGTTCATAGAACCCCACCCTTTCAGCCCCAGATTGAACATCATACCCAACAGATAAACTCAGGTCCTTCCCTTGGCCCAGCTCCACAAAAATAACTAGGGACCAGATCTAAAAACACCCGGGAGTGGTTAGCTCCTCCCCTCCAAAGAAAGAAGGTCCAACAACCTTCTTTGGTTGGGGGGCGGTGGGGCGAGAAACAGAAACTTTCCCCTTACAGAGTAGCTATGCCAAGAGGGTGTTTGGTCATTTGCAAGCTGGTGAGTTTTTTAACTTGACTTTGCTGGTGCCTCCAGCAAATTAGAGCCACAATTACACTGTAATTTAACAGGATTAGTCATGCACACACATCCTCTGCACACAGTTCTCATTCCCCTATTAAAGGAAGCACAAGCCTGAGGCTGGTAGGTCAGAGAATTACCTCCTCATCTCTTTGGACCCCTCAGACACAAAGTGACAGATATGATACAGGACATCCAGTTAAATTTGAATTTCAGATAAGAAACAGCTAATTTTAACATAAGTATGTCCCGTGCAATATTTGAGATATACTAAAAAATATTCGACGATTTCTGATGTTTCAGATTAAGCCAGGGGTCCTGTATTTTTACCTAATAAAGATGGTGATACTTCTCAAGCAGAATCTAAAAAAAAAAAAAAAAAAATCCAAGGCCCAGGACCCCTGAACTGCTTCCAGAGAGGGTCCTTCTAAACGATAGGAAGATCAGAGAAACCATAACATGGAATTATCTCAGCTATTTGGGGTTCAGAATTGACCAAATATGCGACATAAAAAGCATGATCAGACACTCAATGCAACTTACACAAAATGTTTTTCAAGGATATAATAGCTTGGATAAAACCCATTAGCACACTTAAATTAATTCTGTACTCGGCATAATAACACATCCACCCTCCCTTACTTGTTCTTCCCAGGGGAAATGACCACTTCCGTCAGTCACCTGCTCGAATGCCTGGGGTATACCGACTGTGTGACAGTTATTGATTTTTGATGAATGACATAGCTCTCTCTTCTGGGCTATGACCGCTTTGTTTTCAAACCTTACTTAATTGTTCGATGATTTCTGATTTTTTTTTTTTTCCTTTCCAGAGAAATACATGCAAAGTGTTTATTCTCCAAAGGCCGTAAACAGAGCTTGTGGGTCTGGTTTCTATGACAACCCCACTTGATACAGCAAACCTAGATTATCTCTAATGACAGACATGAAGTTTAAATTGCACATTCTGAACAAACAGTGCTCTGCTGACCTTTTATTGAAAAATGGAATACAGGGTGATTAGCATAATGTGTTATATAAAAAGGAAAAACGTGTATTCGTGGGCATTATGCACCGGCGATTAGCCGCACCGCTAGTCTTTAACAAACTGCTCGCCGGGATGGAGAGCTTGGGAAATTAAGATCTGCCGTCTATCATTCTCAAATTCAGTAAAGTCTGCAGCAGTAATTGCACTAAACAGTTTTCAAATAACACATGATGCTGTTTCTCTTACTTATTCAATTGAGTCTTTTAGCAGGGGAGTAAGAATGGAGAGGAAAATTTTGCCCATTGTACCAAAAAAAACTATATTTACTGTTGGCCCCAATAGCTCTTCAGAAGTCATCTCTGCCCCTTAACCCCTAACGTAATTCCTGGAGGAAGCCTGGGCTCTTTTGTATCCTGGCAGCAACCACCATCAGCTGCTCGTTAGCAGTGAGGCGCAGTGGGGGTCCAGGGTTGGTTAACCAGAGACGGGGTGTAGGCACAGCCCACCCACTGATAGCGGAGACCAACTTCCATGCTCCCATCCACCACAAAATGCCCAAGGGCTGGAGACTTCGGGCTCTAGAGAAAACCACCTGGTTCAAATCCTGGCTCTGCCTCCTACCTCCTTGTGACCTTGGGCAGATTCTCTCCAAGACTCGGTTTCTTTTTCTGCACCATGGGAGTTGTAGCCAATGGGCATTGGGTCCCAGGGTAGGACCCGCTTCATAGGATCACTGTAAGGATGACAGAGAGCAATGTGCAGTAGCTGGTGGGGCCAGCCCCCAGTGACCGCTAGCTGCCTTCGCTGCTGAGGGTTCAGGTCTGTCTTCTATTTCCATGGCAGTGTGCTCAGGACAGGACTTCCCCACATAGGGCTTCTGAGCTCTAATGAGACGCTACGGAATACAGAAACAACATTCACTTGTTCCTTTGACCACATCCGCTGGGCAGGGACGCGGCGCTGACCACATGGTCAAACCGAAGCTGGCTCTACACTCTTAGCTGTGGGACTTCGTGCGTGTCTTTCAGTCTCTGAGAAGAAGTAATCTTTATTGGATCCTCGTAACAGCCCTGGATGAAGGAGGTCATTCTCATCATCCTCAGTTCACAAATGTTTAACCAAGGCACCCAGCAACGGCCAGGCGGCTGAGTGGGGCACACGGAATTTGTCGTAGCACTATGAGCTGTCAGATGCCTCGCCCACGTGCTCTCGCTCGACTCCCCGCTTGGTGAGGCAGGTATCATAGTGACCCAGGTGTCTTCAGCCACCCCCGCAGGTGGGGTCCATCTGTGGGCCCTGAGACCACGGAGCCTGCTTCTTGCCAGCTCACAGACACCATCCTCAAGAGTCTCAGCTTCACCTTGAACCTCTGCCCGCTGGCTGCGAGTGGGGGGAGGGAGGCTCCCTGGAACCCCCGGGGGCTACCATGGGCTCAGGCACAATCTGCCACCTTTCTCCCCTCTGGCCTCCTCCCTGCTGCCCACACGCCCTTCAGGAAATGTGTCTTACCTTGAGATCAAGAGTCACAGGCTCTACTGACTGAGCCAACCAGGGGCCCCTTGGTTTCCTTTTAAAGCACAGGGTCTTACTGGCGCCGACGATTGATTCTCCTCAGAACATAACTGCAAACAGGACCCTAAGGAATGGAGCTGCAAACTGTTTCACGTTCAGAGAGCCGCCAGAGGCCAATGGATATGCTGCCGAACAGGTTGTCACCAACGGTGTCTCTGGATGGGCCAGGGCTCGTGTCTTGGGCCCCGAGCCCCTCCCTGCACTGTGAGCTCCCTACCTCTACCTCCCTCCTGTCAATAGACACAGTGACCTCCTCCCAGCAAGTGCCCTCCTGGGTAACTCGGGTGCTCCCAGCTTTTGTGAGAAACTGTCCTTCCTCCCCTGGGGTCGACCCTCCTCATCCCTGAGAAAACACCAGCTTTCTCCGGGACGTTGGAGCAAACTGCATTCTACCTTTGGTGCGGGTTTCCCAGTTAGCACCCAGAGGTGGGCAACCACAGTCCCCAACCAGCTGTACCTGAAACACAGCGGTTCTGTGAACCGGCACACAGGACGGCCCCGAGATTCAGGACCCTTGAGAAGAAGCCATGGCTGTCCTTCCCGGAACGACAGAGAGCATAGGGCTGGAGTCTGCTCCAGCATTTGGCCGCAGATGGAAGCGGAGGCCTAGCCTGAGAGAGCGCAAGGACCTGGGAGGGCAAGGGACGGTGTTTGTTCTCCCTTCCTAGGACCAAACTGGTCCAAAACCAGCAGCAGCGGTAAGTCATGCTGGTGACCTGCACCCTCTGGAAAGCACGCTCTGAGAAGGGTCCCCTCTGGGGTTTTCTTCCCGAAATCCATCACCTCAGTCTGCTCATGAGAAGACATTAGGTAAACCCAAACTGAGGGACAGTCTATGAAATATCTGACCACTTCTCTTCAAAAGTGTCCGGGTAATGAAAGACAGGGAGAGATGGAGAAAATGGTCACCACGTGATGATTAAAAAATAAGGACAGGGCGCCTGGGTGGCACAGTCTGTTAAGCACCCCACTCTTGGTTTCGGCTCAGGTTGTGATCTCACAGCCGTGGGATCAAGCCCTGCCCGCATGGGGCTCAGCACTCAATGGGGATTCTGCCTGAGATTCTTTCTCCCTTCCCTTCTGCCTCCCCCACTCATGCTCACACTTTCTCTCTCTCTCTAATAAATAAATAAAATCTTAAAAAAAAAAATAAGATAAGGACACATGACAACTACAAGCAAAGGAGGATCTTGGATTCAATCCTGTAACAAAAAACAGACGCCAGTGGGAAAAAATGGGGAGATTTGAATAAAGTCTGAGGTTTAGTTAATAGTACCAGCAATGTTAACTTATTAGTTTCGATAAATGCATGATGAGTATGTAAGCTGTTACCATGAAACCAGATGAGGGCGTACAGGAAAACTGCATTATCTTTGCAACTCTCAGCTAAACCTAAAATTATTTCAAAACAAAGTTTTCAAGTGAACCCCCAATATATATATATATATATATATATATATAATTTTTTTAAACTCTGCCTTCTCTTAACAGTGCTTCAGGGCAGACATCAGACAACCTGGGCTCCACAAGAGAGTCCTCGAAGTGGTCTTTCCTCTCCCCGTGCCCCTGGCCCTTTGCCTTGTCTCTCAGTTGTTTGTCCTGTCTGCCCAGCCCGCCCATCCTCATCTGTGGGTCTCAAGTCCCTGTCCCTCTTCCACAAGGAACAGAGCCCATCTCTGGGAGGAGAAAGGACATCAGACCCAATGTCAGATCATTTAATTCTCGGGAGGCTGAGCCCATCCCCCAGCATGGGCGTGGCCTATGCCCTCCCTGGCCATAGGGACTGGTTCAGACATCCATCCTTTACTCAGTAGGGTCAGGGTTGGGACTTTTCCTAAAATTGTCTGAAAAGAGGCAGTCTTTCTATTGGGATTGTTCAGCTGGTAGAATATGAACCTGGGGCTAGGGTAGAGGGAAACCATGCGGAGACCACCACCCCCCCTTCCAGAACAAAGCCAGCAGATGAGAAAGCAGATGAGCGGGGGAGACATCTGATGACTTCATTTGAGCCCCCAGGACCCAGCCGGGCCTCAAGTTCATGTCCCCACCAGAACTTCTCAGTTCCATAAGCCAACATTTCCTCCTTGTTGCTTAAACTAGTTAGAACTGAGTTTCTGTGGCTCACGACCTCCAAAGCTGAGCCTTCCCTGGTGGTGACCTCTGTGAGCTTCTCTTCCCTTCCCCAAGGCTCCCACTTCCCTTCCACCAGCCCTGGGGCCAAATGCACGTGAAGCAGGAGAGTCAGGACCGGTTCCAGCTGGGTCTCTGGGGCCTGACCGGACATCTGTGTTTGGGTTTCCCCAGAAGCAGACCCTGAGATGCAGAAGCACGGGGGGGGGGGGGGGGGGGGGGGGTGAATAAATGAGACAGGGAAGGTGTGTCCCTGCGCAGGGTTACGGCCATTAGTGACCGGGGCTCAATCCTGCCAAGGACCCCTGAGAGAGGGTGTAGACGCTTGCCCACCTGAGGGCCAAGCAAGCGAAGGGTTTACACACCAAATTCCAGCCTCCCTAAGTTGAGGGCTGCTCCTGGAGACATTAGTTAATTAATTAGCATTCCTGGCCGGCCTGTGTGCAGGGCGAGTACACGCTCAAGTAGGGCAGCAGGTGCTTCCAGGACGGACTCATCAGTGTTCACGGCGATGTGAGCGCCCGGGGAGGCGGGCACGGCCCAGTGGCAGCTGCTACATCTGCCGACCACATCGGGGGGACCGGGCTTGTGCTCAGTTGTCCAGCCTCTGAGGCATCCTCCTGGTTCCCCTCCCCGATTCCCAGGCCCTGTGCACGGCTTTCCTGTCAACACCCCAGATCTCCAGTGACAATCACTTGGGACCACACCCTGTAGACACAGGCACACTCTGTGCAGGGCCTCTGTGTTCCTGCAGATCTGGCCCCGCTCACACTGGAAGGGGACGGGTGCCCCATTCTGTAAGAGCTAACCTGGTATTGCCTGGCTCTCTGACCCCACAGCACCTGCCCCTTCTCAGTCGGACGCCTCTATCCCCAGCTCCCTTCCCTTCCTCCATAGGACCCCCACCCCCTCACCAGAGTCCCTCACCCCCATCTTCCTGCAGCTCCTGAAATCCCACCTCCTCCATGACACTTTCCCAGTTTTAACCTCACTGGAGAAAAAGCAAATCAGTGGTCATTTGACTGGAAAGGACAGTTTCTTTACAAAGGATGCTAGCCCAAGTGGCTCTCTTTCTGGAAGAAAGTACCACTGGATGGTACTGGATACCTACCTGAAACTATTTGCAGGGGCGCCCGGGTGGCTCAGTCATTAAGCGACTGCCTTCGGCTCAGGTCATGGTCCCAGGGTCCTGGGATCGAGCCCCGCATCGGCTCCCTGCTCAGCGGGAAGCCTGCTTCTCCCTCTCCTGCTCCCCCGGCTTGTGTTCCCTCTCTCGCTGTGTCTCTCTCTGTCAAATAAATAAATAAAATCTTTTAAAAAAAAAAAAAAACTATTTGCAAAAATAAGTTCTAGATGGAATGAATGTTCACATGTAAAAAAGTAAAACAATAAAAATCACACAATTTAGGAGACAAGAAAATGTAAGTTAGGCACTGGGGAACCTTTTTACTGGAAAGAAAAAATTCAAAGTTTATGAAAGAAATTTTAATCAAAAATATTAAACATTCTTCAATAGCAGAGGCTATAAGTAAACAGAAAAATTATTGAGTAGGAAAATATTTACATTTGAGAGAGAGTTACTATCTGTCCTATATAAAGGGTTCTCACGAATTGATTAATAGAAAAACAACAGAAATCGGTAAAGGATACAGATATAAATTCACTGAAAATCCAATCTAAATGGCTAAATAAATATATGAATACCAAAAAAAAGTGAGGGAGTGGCAAATGCACATGACAAGGACAGGGACTTATCTGAAGCCAACTACCCCTCTCCACCTGAAGCCACACAGCACAGAGCATAAAAGCCTGGGCAGCCCGAGGTGCCAACTCCAGTTCACGGACCAGCTGTATCCACTCACTGAGCCTGCTCGTCTCGAAGCCAGGTAAAATGGAACCCAGCATTTGTGACTATGGTAAATCTCAGGGAGATGCTAGAGTAACGTTAGCCCTCGTACAGTGACCAGGGGACAGTGAGTCCTCAACACACAGTAACTGCTGCACTTGGCCACATCATTGCCAGACTGTGGGAGATGGAGAAGACACCTTTCTGGATGGTGACGGTTCGCTCCCAACCCAGAGCCACCTGCCACGGTTAGGGGTTGAATTGTGTCCCCCGCAAAGATATGTTGAACTCTTAAGCCCCACGACCTCAAAACGTGAGCTTGCATTTCTTGGGCTGTTGCAGATAATAATCCGTTAAGATGAGGTCATATTGGAGTAGGGTGAGACCGTAATCCAATACAAGAAGACAGAGAGACAGGCACGCAGAAGGAAGATGGTCGCGTGAAGACAGAGGCCGAGCCTGGGGTGAGGCTGCCACAGGCCAGCACCCACCAGAAGCTGGAAGAGGCTAGGAGGAACCCTCCCCTACAGGCGCCTTGATCGCAGGCTTCTGGCCTCCCGAACTCTGAGACAAGAAATGTCAGTTGTTTTAACCCACCCGGTTTATAATACTTTGTTACAGCAGCCCTAGGAAACAAACACAGCTTGTAACTGATTTTTGATTTTTAAGTTTCAAGATGTCAAGTCAGTCATACTGTTGTGAACTGTGTGCCAGTCATTTTGGTGGACGGTGGGGTTCTCAAAGTGTTTTCTGGAACTAGAAGATGTGGATGGGTGTAACATGGGGAAAGGGGTTCCCCGATCAAGGAATCAGGGAAATATTGGCCAAAACAAAATTACAAGGACTTCTTTACCGCAGGACTTCTCAGGGCCTTTCCAGTGCCGATGCCTTGTGGATGCCCAGGAGCGGATACAGGAGTGGCTCCCACATTTGTGTGACCACAGAACCCTCTTCCAAGAGCCTCTGGCAGGACTTGTTGCTCCAGAACAGTTTGGAAAACTCTGCAAGAGAGAACAGAGGAAAAGAGGGAATATACAGCCCCCCCGGAAGACACATTTGCCGGCCTGTGGCGTCACCGCAGGGTCGAATTAGGGCGCACAGACTGCAGGCTGTTGCAGCCACAGGCCTGTGGCCATGAGTATTCCTTCAAGTCTCATTTCACAGCTGTGTTCCAGGCATCTCCTGCCTTGTTCCCCTCACGCCCCCCCCCACACACACACGCGCACACACACACGTACGCACGCACACGTACGCACGCACACTCTCACACTGTATTTGCTGTCCCCTGTGGCAAATGGTCTCTTGGTTTTATCTGAATGATTTTCTTGTTATCCAGCCCCCAACCCCCAGTCTCACCCCTACAACTCCCGCTCCCTAAACACCCCCTCCCACCCCATCAGCTGGCATTTAACCTCGCCTACAATTTTTGGTTTGATGGGGGAAATGACCTGGCTCCTTAAAAAAGAAAACTGGTTTCCTAACGCTGAGTCACTCACCCCAGGGAGCAGCGCCCGAGGGAGAAGTAGGTCAGCCTGGGGCAAAACCTCTCCCGCCCCCAGATGCAAAGCACCTGGCAGAGTAAGGCCAGCTCGCAGGCAGCCAGAGCTGTTCTGAGCGCTGTGTGTGTGTTCACTCATTTTAGCTGCACTACAACCCAGAAGGATGAACTATGATCCTCCCCATTTTCCAGATGAGAAACCCAAGCCCAGCAACCAGGCTGCATTGCGGACCAAAAACAACGATTTGATAATCCCAGACAGAGCAACAAGAGACAGAAGTTAATCATTCACTCATTCATTCATTTATCAAACATTTGGTGAGCAGCCCTTACCCTCAAGACGCTTGCACTAGTGGATGAGAAGGACAAGAAGAGCCCCTAATCATAACGGTGGGTGGTCCACAGTCTGCTGGGGGAAAGCCGGGAGACACACCCAGGCTGGACTTGGGGGGGGGGCGTGGTCAGGGAGAGCTTCCTGGAGGCAGCGGACACTGAGCCAGGTCCTGAAAATGAGTGGGAGTTGGCCAGGTAGAAAGGCATTCCAGCTGAGGGGGCATACGTGTGGCAGACGAGAAGCCAGAAGACGGTGAGGGCCTCTGAAGGAAAAGGAGGGGCAGCAAGAAACTAAAGCCAGCTGCGTCCAAGGAAGCGCTTTGACCCACAGCCACACTTCAAGTTGGAAAATCTGGATTTGAATTCTGACTCCACCTGTTTCTAGCTGGATGACCTTGGGCAAACCACCCCTCTGGGACTCAGCTTCCCACGTCTGGAGCACACAGAAAGGAACCGGAGCTTCCGCAGAGGGCTCCTGTAAGGGTGAAGCGAGTGGCTACGCATCACGCACTTGGCCTCCCCAGAGGCGCGCCACCGGGTATCCTCACTCGCATCCGGCAGAGTCAGCCCAGCACAAGACGACACTCAGCCCTGCCGACAGGGTCCAACGAAGCACAAAGGTGGGCCTGGGGCTCCCACAAAGGGGAAGAATGAGTCTTTAAGTCAATGAGACCCCAGGAAACCCACCCTCCCACAACTGATCCAAACCTTCAGGTTGCCTCCTCCTTCCCAAGATAAGGCTCTGCCCAGAAATTGCAAGAAACTGAAATTCCAAGAAAGCTCACTTTGAGGTTCCCCCCAGTCCTAAACGAAAACTCACAGCACAAAGGAAAACAACCTGGAGCTTGTTTCTTTTCTCCCCGTGAGGAAGCCAGCCTGGCATGGAGACACCACAACACCTGCTCACCAGGCCTGGTATGGCCCTGGGCAACATGGCAGGAGGCGCACGTGGAGCGCCCCCAGCCATGGGGACAGCAGGCTGCACGGGGAGGAGGCAGAAGGAGCGGGGTCAAGTGGAATCCTCTCCCCCGGCTTGTGAATTTGGAAGGGATGCAGTTGACTTAGCCCATTAAAAATAACCAGACAGATCCACGAGCTGGGGCGACCTGTACCTGGATCGTTTCCCATGAAGAGTCATGGAAATCTTCCTAGGAAGCTTTTCAAGTGGTCATCTGGCCTTCCCAGCTAGGGCCTGAATCCTCCGAAACGGGATCCCAAAGCTGATTTTCTGCCCACCCTGGGTCTAATGCTGGAGTGACTGCTCCTTGACCTTTGACCTCGCTGTTCTCCCAGCCTTCAGACTCAGTCAGTCATGGCTTTCTGGTGAGCACGGGCCACCACGGGACAAAGCAGGTCTTATTCTGATTTGTACAACATTCTGGGGTTGCACACATACACACACACACAGTGAGAGCAAGTCGGAGGAGGGGCAGAGAGAGAGAAAGAATCCCAAGCAGACTCCCCGCTGAGTGTGGAGCCCGATGCAGGGCTCAGTCTCACGACCCTGAGATCATGACCTGAGCCAAAACCAAGAGTCAGACACTCAACCGACTGAGCCACCCAGGCGCCCCCAATACCCATTCTTTAAAATAACCCTGATTACAATAAATCATACCGAAGAAAATGCCCTTTGCTAGGGTGGCGGCAGAGGAGAGTTTTAATCTCATTTATTTAAGAAAAATAAAACGACTCACCAACTCATGAATGCCACCAGCTACATTTTGCCACTTTGGACTCGTGCCTTGCCTGTCAGAAGGGTGGGGCTGCTGGGCGGAAAGGTGAGAGGTGTCCCGCGAAGGCCATGAGGACTGAGCCGCTGACCCCCGCAACATGAGCAAGTTTGGGGAGAGCAACCATGTGAAAGTTACCAGAAAGCACAAGGGTAATGTGTTTCTGAAGAAATTCACACACCACACGGAGAATACTTTCCTGCCTTTGATATTCCTCGAGAGACAGAGTCAGCATTTGAACTACCTTTAATTGCCTCTGAGGTGCCACACTGTATTCCTTGAAAGCAGCTCCCCACAGAGACCAGGACATAGGGGACCCAATAATAACCCGGTTACCTGGAAGTCAGTGTCTGAAAGTCAATGCTAAATAAATGATCTTCCTTTTGGCTATTATTAATAATCCACTCAGACTGTGTGAGCTGAGAAGGGAGATCCCCAAATATAAGCCTCAAAAGCCCTGGGTCCCTAGTCTCCTTCCCTACATGGAAACCTAATTCAGCTTGTGCCTGTCGCTTTTCTTTGAGCTTTCATGTACCTGGAGTTAAGATACCCATGGAGAAAGGTGTCTCCTCACCAGGCCATGGCACCCACAGATGAAGAGCCCATTGGACCCCTGGCACATATGGGTCCTGGGCAGCAGGGAAGGTTCCAGAATGCTGATGGATGGAGCCTAACTTTCATCTTTCAGGAGTCCAGGTGCAGCCTCAAGCCACAGGACTCATCCCAGGAGACAGAAATGCCTTTGAGTGACTGCTAACCTACTATTTCTCCAAATAACCTGAAGAGACCCAGGACTAGCTGGTGACAGCTCAGAGAAATGCTTCCTTTTTCCTCCCTGGGGGCTGCCTCGAGAATTCAGAAGAAAGAAGTGGGACCACCCAGAGCTCGTGATACTGTGAGGCAACCTGTGTATCTGGGACTTTCTTTGCAGGTGTCTGTCCTGGGGGTCTATGAAGGCAGATCAGTATTTTGGGACCATCTCATTTTTGTGAGTCTTTGAGATTTCTTGGGTTTTGTTCTAGGGACTTTTATTGCTGGTGTTTTTCCCGCCAAAAAAATATCCTAGCAGTTCCTGGGGCTGTGAGCAGACAAGGTCACCCCCACTTCCCAACCCAGTTGTGAAGGGCAAGAACACACCACATACACAGAGGCAGCCCACCAGCCCAAAGCCCCCAGACATACAGGGAGTCACTCCTAGTTCTCTGCTTTCAGGAACTGGTGACCACCCCCCTCCCCGGGGGAAACGGGTCACATCCAATGGCATTTCTTGTTTCTGGCCTCCCCTGAGTGCCAAGTCCATGTGGAGCAACTTAGCACCGAGCTCACTGAATTCTCACAGCAGACTCTGAGAGGGGCTCTTGCTATCCCCCCTTTGCAGGTAGAGAAACTGAGGCCCAGGGAGGTAGACCAGTTCTCCCCAGGCCAGAGAGCTATAGGAACCTATATTCTGGCTAACTCCAGAGCCTACACGCTTACTACCTGATACCACGGGAGACAGGAAGAAACCTGCTCCAGGGACCTCAGGACTGTGGCCGGCTGCCAGCGTGCACAGATGTCATGCGGGGACACTGAGCAGTGCACTGCCTCGGCCCCAGGAAGCACCTGCCAAGTGGGACGCCAAGCCCCAGCCGCTAAGGGCCTGCTTGGTCAGCTTTTCCCCAGCCACCTTCTGCAGCACAGTCCCCGAGAACAGGAGGCCATGTGGGAGGAGGCCCTGCCCTGGGGCTCCTCTGGTGTCTTCTTCTGCCTCCCAACAACTAGCAATGGAGGCTCTGGCTTACAAAGATTCTACATGCCCCAGCTCACGTAATCCTCCCAATAACCCTGTGTAGCGAGCGGGGCATGCAGATGATCCCTGTGTTACAGATGAAACAGCAGAGGCTCCGAGGGCTTTGCCTGACGTTCTAAGCTTTAGTGGAAGAACTGGCTCTGTGCCATCTGCTCTGCCCACAGAGTTCTAGCTTTCTCTTCCACTCTTTACTGCTTTCCTTAATGTTCCCAAGGGTCTGAGTGCTTGCCTTTAAATAGTCATCCACAAACCAGTACCCTGGACAGAGCACCCACGTACAGCCACACAGGTTGCACACTGCACAACTCCAGGGAGTACCATTCACCTGGAGTACGATGTCCAGAGTTGTGCCCTGAGCCCAGAGCCCACATAGGCCTGGCCCAGCATCTCCCCCAGTTATACAGAGCCCAATGCCCCCTGCCCTGGTCTTCAGGCTCCTTCAGTTGGGCATGGCCTCATCAGCCGGAACAGACCGTCACAGTCAAAACCTATCGGTCCCAACCTATTCTCACTCTAAACCAAGCCCTACCTGAGGCCAGGGCAGAACCCATGAGGACTGGCTCGAGAAGCCTGTGGGGCTGTACTGATGTCAGCTTGGTGGGAAATCCACCCTCCACAGCCACAGTTACATCTTCCCTGCCCGTCGGCTTTACTTTCCAATGCGCCCCACAGGACTATTATTCAGGGTCCACAGCATAAACATATGCACCGAATAAATCCAGCCTGAGTCCCCAGGAAGAGGACTTGAGGAGAGTACAGCGCTGCCAACAGCCAATGAAATCCCAGCCCTGGACAGGAACCAGGCTCGCACAGTGATTTATCCCCGCTCGGTTAATTCTCCCGCATTACTGATCCAACAAGAGACTTGTAACTATGGGCTTGTTAGCAAGAAGGGAAAAAAACTAGCCCGGCAGACTCATCATTTGGAACGAGAAAAACTTAGTTTTGAGCCACAAAACTAGCTTATATTCCTTTATCGCCCCCAAAGTGACCATCATTAACTGAGTACTAACTATGTGTCGGGGCTCTCTGAAATTCCTTCCATGCATCACCTCCCTTAGACTTCACAACAGAGTGAGGCGAGCACTGTTACTGTGCCCATTTTAAAGATGGGAAATCAAAGGCATAAAGAAGGCTGGATGATGTTGCCTAAGACCATCGGGCAGGCAGACTGCACAGACCCAGCTCACATCACAGGTGTGCATTAGTCCGTCCACAGCCTCCTCTGTGCCACACATTTGGCAGGTGCAGGGCCCACTGAGAGCAGACGTGAAATGCACCTGTGGAAGGTGGTCAGGGGAGGATGCGGGGCCAGCACAGTAGGTTACTTAGGCTGGGCCCTTTTGGTCTGGGAGCGTGGGGGTTCTAGGAAGGTTTCTCTGAGGAACGAAGGAGAGCTAAGGGATGCCGAACAGAGGTGAGCAGGAGGAGTATGGAAAGAGGAAGCTCAGACCCCATGGCAGGAAGGCAGCAGGAGTTCCAAGGACCTGGAAAGAGACCAGTGTACAAGACAAGAACACTTGCTGGAAGATTCCAATTATATAAAACTCTAGCAAAGGTAGTCAATCTATGGTGCAGGGGTTGCCTGGGCTGGGAGAGGGAGGTGGGACAGGGGGAGAGATTACCAAGGGTCGCTGACCCGTTCCTTATCTTGACAGCGATGATGGCTGCGCGGGTATATACTTATGTCAAAACTCATCGAATTGCACAATGTCCAGCTTACTCTCAATCCATTACAACAACCCAACAAAGCTGTTAAGAAATGAATATGTGGGAGGGAGGTCAGGGGGCCGGAGCACACGGAGGGGAGGGAGAGGGATGGGAGAGGAGGCCAGAGGCCCAGGAGGGGCCAGCTCAGCCAGGCTTCACCACTGAGGCCATGTTCTGAGGCACTGGCAACCAGGACTTGAACATCGAAATTGGTGGGGGCCGCAGTTCAGCTGAGCGAGATGGGGGGGCAGCGGCTGAGAGGAGGCCCAAGTTAGAATTCTGTTCTGCCACCTCCTCTGAGAGTCGGAGCCACACCACTTGCACGGTGATATGCATGACAAAAAGCACACCCAGGGCCATAAGAGTGCAGAGGACAGCCCAGCTCCCTCAGCCTCCTACAATCAATCGGGGAAGACGCCTCTCCAGCACCTGAGATGCCAAAGAAAAACTGTCATGGCTCAAGTTCCAAGCCTCAGAGTGGGGTAGGGTGGTAGACAAAATAACGCCTCCCCCCAAAATGTCCACACCCTAATCCCCCGGAACCTGTGATTACCTTAGATGGCCACAGGATTTACAGATGTGAATAAGGTTAAGGATCTTCAGATGGGGAGATGATCCTGGATTACCTGGATGGGCCCAGTCGAGTTGCCAGAGGCCTTAAAAGCAGAGGTGGCAGAGGGGGTTGGAGAAGACAGAAAGGAAGGAGGGTTACGAAGTATTAGACTCCACCCAATGGCTTTGAAGGGGGAGGAAGTGGCCACAGGCCAAAGAATGCAGGCGACCTCTAGAAGCTGGGCAAGGCAAGGAAACAGATTGTCCCTAGAGCCTCCAAAAGGCACACAGCCCTGCCCACACCTTGATTTTAGCCCAGTGAGACTTGTGCCAAACTCAGACCCACGAAACGCCAGAAAATCAATCTGTGAGGTTTTAAGCCACTAAGTTTATGGTGGGTTGCAGCACCTGAGAGCTCATGTGGGTGGGAATGTACACTTTGGCCCCCCCAGAAGAGGATGGGCTCAGGCAGGCATCTAAAGAAGTGAAGTAAGTGTGGGGTTTACGGGCAGAGGTGCTGACATTGCTCCCCACCCTCCAACGTCAAAGGTCCTCACTGGGTCCCCTCCAGCGAGTGAGGAGCTCATCACAGCCACACTGCAGGACTGCTGGAGTACTGAGCTCATGGGGGTGAGGCCTCTGGTGCTCTGAGCTGCAGGTACTGGTCTAGGGCTGGGACATGAGCAAAGGGACCCCGGATGACAGCAAAGCTGGGCTGTCAGGTCCAGAAGGGACCTCAATCACTCCTCTGAATTCCTCGCTTTGCTAATGAGAAACATGAAGGAGAAAGGACACTTGTCTGGGGTCCCAAGGAAGTCAGAGGCCAGAGCCGGAGGAGAACCAAGGTCTCCAGCCATCCAAGCCAGCAGACAGGGAACGTTGTAGCCCTCGGCAGAGGCTCCCCACATCACAGTGAGGCTTTCTGAAGGAGGTTTTCTACCTAAGCATGGATCTCAGAGCTCACAAAAACTCTGCATCCTGCACTCCTACCCTCTGGAGATCTGGCTCAGAGACGACTCACAAGCTCACTGGGCACCCCACGATGCCCCCCCACCATCGCAGGGAAGATACTGCTGAGACAAGTGCCAAGGCCTCCAACCACATAGTCAGTCATTCCCAGGGAGGGTTCCAGAGGCTTGTCCTGCAAGGATTCGTTTCCACCCTCTGGCCAGGAGGGCATAAGCAGATGCAACTGGGGATCTTAATATCAGGCCTTCTGGACAGGCAGCAGGCTCCAAGGTCAGCTATGTGCTGGAAGTGGAGGGAAATGACAGGCTCAGGAACCTAAAGATCCAGCTTCTCAGTGAAAGGCGTCTTTCAAGTCTCGGACAACACACTGAACATTTCCAATGCATCCCCCTCACAGGATCCTCCCCACTCGGTAGGTTGGTGAAGCCACCCTGAGGGTCAGCAGTGGGCCATTACATTACTCGAGGTGGGTTTTGCAAAAGTGGTAAAGTATTTTAAAACACGGCATCCTTCCCAGCACCGGGGCGGGGGGGGGGGGGGGGGGCGCACGGCGCTGTGGGAGCGCAGCTGAGGGAATCTTTCCCCTTGGCCAGTTCATAAGACATTGGGTAAGGCGAAGAATCATTCAAGATGGCTTCTCCTTTCTTTTCTGTGAGTGCCAGGATATTTTATTGTCATTGTGTGAAGGTCCATTAGCAACAGTCCTGGAAAATGACTCTTTCAAGGTCAGGGAGGTACAAGCAAAGGAACAGAAGGAGCAATTACTCCAAACGTGGGACTGTTCAAACGCTTTACGTGTAGAGCAAGGGAGGCATCCAGTCGGAAATAAAGACACACACTGAGTTCTGGAACTGGCACATTTTCTGATTAAACAAGAGCAGTAGGGCCGTGCAAACAGGACGCTGTGCTTTGTACCAAAGACTGCTCAGACGCGACTGCAGCCTCGGACCCATGGGAGCCCCGCCGACTAGATGGCTTCTTGGCCTCCCCCACCCCGCCCTGCATGTCTCAACTTCTGGTTGGGCTCACCCAGTGGAGGTCCCGGCAAGAGGGTGAGTGTGGCAGGACAGGGTCATGGGAGAAGAGAGTCCTCGGCTATAGATTAGCAGCACCCAATTCCCCCACCCTCCGGCCAACAGCTCTAGATGAGCTAGTCGGCTCCAGTCCAGACTCTGACGCCACTAGCTAGCCAGGAGTGAGGAGTAACCCATCCCAGGATGGGGGGGTTCCTTCCTTCCTCACACTCCCCTCTGTGAGCAGTCCCTAAGCACAGCGACCTCAGGGACCCCCTCGGCTGTGCCCTCTAGTCCCTGCCAGGGCGAAAATGACCTTCCCACCTTCTCCAGAAATTCTCCCTGGACCACTCCAGCCTCTTTCTTGAGCTGCTATAAACACAATTGGTCTTTAGATGCTAGTCCAGTTTGCCCAGCCAGTTTCGGACCTGCGGGGCAGAAACCAGAGGGTACAAACCATTCACATTCACACAATGCTGTCCACACACATTTACAACAGTGATCTGGTTGAGCTGGTCACACCTTTACTTCAGAGAAAACCCCAGGAAAAAGTTCCCTGTCAAGTTCACAGGCCTGAAGGCAGTGGCTAGGATGCCAGGTGGAGCCGGGACGAGCTTGGGAAAGAGAAACACAAACATGAGTGACCAGAGTCAAGGTAGAGGGGTGGCATCCCTCCAAACCTCCTCCCCACTACCTACCCCTTCTTCCTTCCCACAGCCAAAGGCCTGCCCTAAGGCAAAAGGCAGGGCTGTCCTCAAGGTCTGGCATAGAAGAAAACACATCCAATCAGCAAATGTCAAAAGGCTATCCAGGCCACACTGAAATCACGCATCTAGGCCATAAACAAACAGGACCCAGATCCTGGTGAGGCTTCTTACAAGTTTGCACAGACCCAAAACCACCAGTCGGAGGAGGGGATTCAGAGTCAGCCTGAGCTTAGCAGTTTGTAGGGTCCCCAAAAGGAGCCCCTGATGAAGGATGTGAGTACAGGTAGTTTAGCTGGGACACCATCCCAAGAAGCACAGGTTCCAGAAGCAGGGAGGTATGGCAGGGAAGAGAGAAAGGCCAAGAAGAGGTACTGACTGCTAGGGGTGGCGGGGGCACAATCCACAGGGAACTCCCAGAGACTGGGCACAGCGGCCCGGAGTTGTCCCACTGAGAGCGACTGCCTAGCACTTCAGACTAGCTGTGCACACAGACCGGCACACGCCCCGAGAACAGCCTCGGAAAGAGACACGGGATGTCACCAGTGTGCAGGGGCTTCAGGGATGGGCTGGAGAGCGCACGCTCAGCCTCTCCCTTCGCCTCTCTGAGCCTCACTGAGAAATGGGCACACGTGTTGGGAAGGGTGAGTGGTAGAAAGGTTCGGGAGCATTCTCCATGCAGTACCGGGCACTCAGGAAGAGCTCTGCACAGAGAGCCTTGATGTTCCAGAATTACAGCGGTGCCACGGGCACATAAGCTAAGAAGCACGGAGGTCCCACCGAGGAATTGCAGTTTGGTGCCTGGGAGACTTCCCAGAGGAGGCATTTAAAGACTGGGTAGTATTTGGGGAGCTTGCGTGGTGCAGTTGTTGAGAGGCCAACTCTTGGTTGGTTTCATCACGGGTCATGATCTCATGGTCGTGAGGTGAGCCCTGCCTCAGGTTCCCCACTCAGCGCAGAGTTGGCTTGAGATTCTCTCTCCCTCTGCCCCTCCTGCTCATTCTCGTTCTTTCTTTCTCTCCCTCAAATAAATCAATCATTAAAGACTAGGTAGTATCTGATCAGCAGATAAAGAATCTGATTTACTAACCCAACACTTCTTTTGTGGAATCAGTGACACTTCAAATCTGGAAGGGACCTCAGAGGCAATGCAGTGACCCCTCCAGAGGAAAAGCCCCAGAAGTGAGTGAGCTCCCAGTGCGTGGCTCCTCCCTGCAGGTTGTCCCAGGGGCCGGGGGCTACCATTAGAACAGGTGCCAGTTCTTAAAGGACCAGCTGCCCAGTGCTGCCAGCCAACTCTCAACATGCAAGAGCCTCACAAAAATGCCTACTTACAACTGGGATGAAGCCAAGTATCAAACCCAGGAGAGGAAATGGCAAACGGATGCCAGACTCGTCGTCCCTGAAACCTGCCGTGTGAGTCTCATTCGTCTGATTTAAATCCCTTTCATTCTGTAAATATTTACTAAGGTTTTTAGGGGCCAGGCTTTGATGACCAAGTCCAGAGGGGAGACAAACCTAAGGCAACGACAACAATAACCAGAGTAGTGTGATGACCCAGACTTAAAGTAGGATGGAATGCAGGTAAGGGAGCAATTGTGCCTGGGGCACAGAGACACTGAGAGCCAAGTTGGGTCTTAAAGGATGCATAGGAGTTTGCTAGGCAAAAGAAAAGCAGCTTGGCGGAGGCCATTCCAGCTGGAAGAATCAGCAGGAGCAAAGAAGGGAGGCGTGGCATGCTCGTGCTCAGGTGAATAGGCTGGGTGAGGCTGAAGAGGTGGACAGAGAGGACAGCTGTGGGCATCACCATGGCAACTCCGATGGTTTGTGGCCAGCACCTGTCCTGATTGGTCAGTACCTGTGCTCAGACCAGCTGTGAAACAATTTGACTATCACGCTGTTTGGACAGGGGCTGGAGCAGCAAACTATCACTAGAGGCTTGATAGGATCCAACTTGTTTTTATTTTATTTTTTGTAAAGATTTTATTTATTTGACAGAGACACACAGAGAGAGGGAACACAAGCAGAGGGAGTGGGAGAGGGAGAAGCAGGCTTCCCGCCGAGCAGGGAGCCCGATGCCGGGCTCGATCCCAGGACCCTGGGACCATGACCTGGGCCGAGGGCAGACGCTCAACGACTGAGCCACCCAGGCACCCCCCCAACTTGTTTTTAAAGAAAACTCCGTCGTTGACCGCGGGCAGGATGGGCCCAACGCTGCAGAAGGATGTAGGTGGGAGGCCAGAGCGAGCCCCCGCTCCTAGGGCTATTTGCTTCACCCCCACACTGCGCTCAGACGTAGGCTGGGATGTCTGGAGAATTCCACACACAGCTGTCATATGAACCTGAGTCCCACACTGCTCCGTGAATTAGAATCTCAGAACTTAAGTTCCGGAAGGTCCCTCTGGAGACCACCCAGGTCATGTCCCTTGTTTCACAGATGAGTTACCAGAGATGAAATTAGAACCAATAACATTCAATCATTCAGCTCATACTGGAGTGCCCCTCTGTGCCAGGCACTGCCCGAGGCCTTAAAGAACAGAGTAGAGGATAGAGCAGCCAAGGCTCTTGCCCTTGTAAAGTTGACAGAGGAAACAGAAAATAAGCAAAATAAAATCATTCATATTGTGGGAGGTTGCAGGAGGGAAATACACGGGGTGATATGATGCAGGGTTTGGCGAAGTACGACCCTGCAGCCAGATCCTGCCCTCAGCCACCCTGTATGCCAGCAAGCTGAGAACACTTTCACATTTTTAAAGGGTTGTACCAAACAAAACAAAAATATGTGCAAGAGACTGCAGAGCCCACAAAGCCTATAATGTTAGCTAGCTGGCCCTGCACAGAAAGTTTGCAGGTTTGCAGACCCCTGTAGAGAATTGGAGGGGAAGGGGGCTCTCTAACTAGCAAGATCCGGGTTCCTGCCTTGTAATATGGCCTCTTCCCGCTCCCCCAGTGCTGCCTCCACCTTGGGGAGGATAAAACATTGAAATGGTTCGTCAAAAGTTCACCAGAGTTGGCAGCCTGCCTGCAGCCAAGAGTCCGGATTTCTGGACGCCTCCTTCCCCACCTGCTGTCTGGGGTCTTCCTGAAGTAACCTGGTCCACAACCTGCCCACAGCCGTGCCTGCCTCCTCCCCCAGCTGGTGGACAGGAGCCGCAGAGACAACAGCTTCTCCCATGGACCCCTCACCCCTCCAACTCCTGCCTGAACTACTTGGTCAAAAATAGAGCCAGAGGGATCCCCACTATTTCAAGACACCTCCCTGGAGAGCCAATACCCAGGAACACGGACTTTTCTTTCAGTCAAATATGTTTCTCAGCCCATGGAACAGAGTTCAATGTTACAAATCGTCATTTGGCAACAAAAAGAAATATCCAAACAAAATCAAATGTACAACTCTCCCTCTCTGGGAAAGAAAGTCCATGGAAGGCATTCCAGCAGCAATTGTGAATGGAAACCCACATGAAGCCGGGAAGTACGGCATTTATGAGACATTCCATGACGTTTCTGTGCAAAACGGGAACCAAGTTGTCTCCAAAAGAAGTTTGTGCCATCAGTGTTCAACACAGAGCCTTTCCACCCACCCAGCCCATCGCCCTGGAAGGTTCCAGAAGACCATTTTGCTCGCAGTGAAATCTGTGCCTCACAGGAAAATAAATTACACCTCAACAGTTAACTATGAAACTGTTCAAGCAGCCATTCCCTAAAGTTAAAATAACTCACATGTCCACACAAAGCAATACAATAAATTCCTACAATGGCACGGTGAAAATGTATGATGAAAGACACATTCACCTGGGATTCCTCCCTGAATCCCATTAAAACCTGAGTAAAGAACAAAACCGCACAAGGACAAAAAGAATGAGAAACAGTAATAACAAGATTCTGGAACCTGGAAAGCAGACGGATAAATTGTCACTGATAGACTAGAATGGAGAAAGCAGAGTCTCAACCTGATTTTCACCAAATCAGAGAGTTGAAAACATGATGATTAGCTGAAAGCCCATCTACGCAGCAGTAAGACCCTGATTACTTCTCCCACTCCCATAATTGGGCCAAACATCCCTTCTGCCCCCGTGGAAGGCGGGAGGCTGATTCCCTGGAGACAGTAAACAGGCTCTCCAGGTTGGGGTCATCTAGGAACCATGGGGAGGGGAGGAACCTGTGCCAAAAACAGGAAATTAAATCAAAGCTTATATATTGGATATTGAGAAGCCCAGTGTTCTGCCTTCACTCGGATCTCAGAATGCTAGCAAAAAAGGAGACTGGAAAATTTTTTTAATTAAAGATTTTAAAGAGAGCGTGTGTGTACACATGTAGGGGGCGGGGGAGAGGGAGAGAAGCAGACTCCCTGCTGAGCATGGAGCCTGAGGCGGGGGCTTGATCCCCTGACCCTGAAATCAAGACCTGAGTAGAAATCTAAAGACGCTCAACCGACTGAGCCACCCACGTGCCCCTGGAAAATTCTTCGTGGGTAAGTTCTCAACAGGAAAGAGCTCCGGGTAACTGACATATTTGTTTTATATCCTCTAAGGGCAAATGATAGACAAGTAAAAAACATTTTCCCTGTTTTTCTTTCAGGAATACATAATTTAGAATTAACTTCTGTAAGAGAAAACACAATTTCCTCCACCTAATCCCTATTATTTCCTGTAGTTTCTATTTCAGGACAAGAAAAGAGTATAGTGGGTCTAACACGTAGGATTACCGGTGTAGGGAATTTACTTATATTTCTGCTGTTCACGCTGTTCCCCAAGACAGCTGAACTAGATCACCCTACAGCAGGGTTCTCAACCTTACCTGCAATTAGAATTGCCTGGGGAGTTTTTAAAAACAAACCAATCCCAGAGCCCGGCCCTCCTGAGATTCCGATTTCATTAGTCAGGGAGGGGTCAGGCCTCGCAAATGGAACAGCTCCCCAGGTAATTCTACTGTGCAGCCCAAGTTGAAACCACAGCCTATCTGTGAGGCCTGCAATTGTGATCAGAGTATCCAATCAGCATACCAATATCTACCTTTAAATAATACGGCTGGACAGACAAGGGCCACCAGGTTAAAGGAAAACCTCTAACGTGAAAGACCAAAATAATCAAGTACAGTTGACCCTTGAACAACAGGGGTTTGAACTGCGTGGGTCCACAGATGTGATGAGGGAGCAGAAGGCTAGCTGAGAACAAAGCATAAGGGGACACCCTGCAACCTCCCCCACCCCCCACTCCTGGGTGGTGGATGTATGACTTTCTTCCAGGAATCTCCCAACTATCTTAATGTTAATACCTTGCTAGAGGGGAAAAACAACCTTAATTTGACAATGGCAAGGCCTCTGGTATCTTGTAGGTCAGTCCTCTTTAGCATATGAAAGTTCTTTTGAAACCTCCCTTTTCCTTACTTCCCCCAACTCCCAAGTATGTAATCACCACTCAAGGCCTTGCTGCAACTGCTCTTTCTGCCCACAGGTCTTGTCCCTGTGCTTTCATAAGCCACCATTTTGCACCAAAGACATCTCAAGAATTCTTTCTTGGTCCTCGGCTGCAGACCTCACTCCACCGAACCTCACCTATATTCCAAAAACCCCATCAGATGCAGATTTTTGGATTCAATACTGTAAATGTATTTTCTCTTCCTTTGGATTAATAACATTTTTTCTCTAGCTTGCTTTTTGTAAGAATACCATATATAATATGTATACAAAGTGTGTTAATCGACTTATCGGTAGGGCTTGTGGTCAGCAGTAGGCTCTTAGTAGTTCAGTTTTGGAGGAGTTAAAAGTTATACACAGATTTTCAACTGCAGTGGGCCGGTGCCCCTAACCCTTGGGTTGTTAAGGGTCAATTGTATATAAAACAATTAGGAGGAAGCAAACTGCAGGAAGAGAAAAATCTTTTGGGGGCAGGAGAGAATCATTAATTTCTTAGATCTTAGATTCTCAGAGTTAGCAAAAACATTAAATCCATAAAATCAGAACAGGATACTATCATTTTAAAAAGAACACTTAGAATCAAGTAGTTTTATGACAGTAGAAATATCCTCTATAAAGGTTTGGGTTGAAGATGAAAAAAAACCAACCTCCCCAAAAAGCAGAGCAGGTAGAAGAAAAACAGAAGGGTAGAGGACAACGTCAAGAGACCCAGCATCAAAATAATAGGCATCCCAAAAAGAGAGAAGAGCGAAAACATCAGAAAAATAGTAATAATTCAAGATGAAGACCCCGAGCTTCCAGATTAAAAAGGCTTACCAAGTACCAGCATAAAGGGTGAAAACAACCCTACATGAAGTCATGGTGACAGTGATATTTCAGACAGGGAGAAGCTTCTACAGGTTTCCAGAGAAAAAGAGGGAAAAAATGTCTACATGCAAAAACTCAAAAATGACAATGGTATGGTGTTTCTCCCCATTAGAGGCTAAGGGACAATGGAACAACTCAAAATCCTGAAAAGTATTTTCAATCTAGAACCCTGTTTCTAGCTAAACTATCCATTAACTGATAGAACATGCATTTTCATACTTGCAAGAATCAAGAACGTTCTCCCTCTTGTTACTGGAGATATTCCACTAAAATGAGGAAGAGGAAGACACGGAATCCAGGAAGCAGGGGGTCCAGCACAGAGAGGAAAAAAAGAAAAGAGCTGGAAAGATGTTGAAGGGGGCTCCCAGAATGACGTCCGTAAAGCAGATCTGGAGAGCCACTAATCCAGATGAAAGTGGAGCTTTCCCAGATTCCCTTGCAGCGAGGGTATGAACATGTGACCTTGGCCCCACCAATGGGGCCAAATGAAATCCACGTGAGATTTCATTTCAAGAGAAAAAGCAGCAGGTGTCTATGAAAACACCTGCCTTTCAGAGGAGGCACCTAACTTTCTGGGACAAGAGCAGTGGAAGGTGGGCATCCCTGACATTCAGCCCTGCAGTCTGGTAACTGTGCCCGGTCGTGATGTCACCAAACCTGAAATCCTGGAGCTGGTCAATGTCCTGTAATGAATTCCTCTTCTAGCTAGAATGTGTTATTTTTTACAACTAAGCAAGTGACGGATCAACTGTGACCAAATATTTAGGGCTGAATTTGTAAGTATACCAAAAATGAAGTAAAACAAAAAGGCCATTAATTCCAAGTAAACAAAATGTATAAGAAAAAAATAGTCACGGTTCACTACATAGATCAGTTGGGGGCAATATTTAACCTTATTAATGAAAACACTGTAATCTCATCTGAATTTATGAATACACCAGAAGAGGGAAAAGGGCAAGTATGTGGTGTCACAGTGGGAGGTCTTTTAGTCTTCTATTGCTGTGGTAACAAATTCGTACTTTAAACAAACCAATATAGTAGTTTAAAAAAAATACCAACTTATTTTCTTACCATTCTGGATGTCAAAAGTCTGAAATGGGTCTCACTAGGCTAAAATCAGTGTGTGCGGGGCTGCATCCTTTCTGGAGGCTCTAGGAGAGAATCTATTTCCTTGCTCATTCAGGTTGTTGGTGGAATTCAGTTCCTTGCTCATTCAGGTTCCTTGCCACGGGTAGGGCTGAAGTCCCCATTTCCTTGCTGGCTGTCAGCTGAGGTCTGTTTCCACTTCTGGAGGCTGCCCACAAGTCCCTGACTCTGGTTCGCCTTCCTGCCATCTTCAAAGCCAGCAACAGGGGAGGGGGCTTCAACTCTCTCTGGCCTCTCCTTCATCAGACTTCATCTCTGACCCACTCACTCACTCTGCTGCCTTTCACTTTTAAGGACACAGGTGATTAGATTGAGCCCACCCAGGTACCCCAGGATAATCTCCCCATGTTCAGGTTCTTAATCTGAAACACATCAGCAAAATCTCTTTTGCCATATAAGGTAACAGGTTTGGGGGATTAAGGGATGGACATCTGGGGCTGGGGGTAGGAGAGGCTGAAATAGATTTAAATCCCCATCTTCCAGAGTAGGAAGTCAGCAGTGTCTAAAATGAAAACATCAAAAAAGAGCAGCATAACCATTGGAATACAGATGCAGAAACTAGAAGACATTTCTCCTTCCTTCTTCCCTTCCTTCCTGGTGGGGGGAGACGGAGAGGGAGAGAATCTTAAGCAAGCTCCACACTCTGCATGGGGCTCAATCTCACAACAGGAGATCATAACCTGAGTTGGATGCTTAACCAACTGAGCCACCCAGGTGCCCCTAGAAGACATTCCTAGAAAAAGCAGAAAAAATTGTTACCACTGAGCAGCAAGATGAGGGGCAGGGATAGGGTTTGCTGTTTTTACAAGCCTCAGAAGGCACTATTTTTAACGTTTAATTTGTGAAACTATATACCTTGTTAAGATGTGTGTACGTATTACCTCCAGCATGGCAAACACCTGGGTTCAGTCCATTCTGTACTCAACACTTCTAGCACTTACCGTCACTAAACATGGGGGGAGTGGGATTTTCCCATACCACCAAGCAATTCTCTCTGACACCGGCTCAACCCCACAAAACTGCCTGCCACACTTCTGATGCCAATCCTAAAATTTGTCACCTGTACTTCTGACCCACGGGCTATAAATAGGAAGTTCCCTACTAGAGTGGCTTAGAACCCAGGAAAACAGTTGACTTCCTAGATAATCGGTTTGTATACTGATGGATACAAAGGAAGAGATACATAAGGCGAGGTCTGGAAGGGTCCCCAAGCACGGAAGCTCTGTCCCCGTGGAGCTGGGTGTGCCACCGTTCTAGCACACAGATGTGTACTTGTTTACCAGTCCGGAAGTTCGGAGAGCGCCCACTTCATTACACAAGCAAGATTGATTAAATCATGGGCCATCGGTGACTGATTCAACCTTCAGCTCCTCTCTCCTTCCCCAAGGTGGGGTGGGGACGGAAAGTTCCAAGCCTCTAATCACTTGGTTGGCCCCCCTGGCAACCAGGCCCCAGCCTTAGGGGATTTCCAAAAGGCCCCTCATTAACATAAACTCAGGTATGGTTGAAAGGGGCTTGTTGAAAATAACAAAAGACACCGTTTTCCTCTTACCACTTAGGAAATTCCAAGGGTTTTAAGAGGTACCAGGAATAGGATAAAGACCAAAGACAAATTTCGTTTTATAAACCACAATATCACACCTCCGCCGCGGGCTGCTGATGACCGCGGGACCGAAATGGCCCTGGATCCTCCCAGGTTCACCTCTAGCGTTTGTACATTCGAGTTCCTCTGCTGCGAGCACGCTTTCCTCTAGGCCCCCCTTCGTTGTTACCAAACCTCTCTCAGCCAGCAACCCCACTCTGCTCCCACAGCGCCTCACACCTCCCCCATTGCAACTACCCACCCACCCTACATTGAAACTGCACCAGTCCACCTGCTGGAGAAAGTCTACAATGTAGAAATGAAAACAAAGAGAAACAAGCCAGCCAGAGATGGGGAGAGCAAGCACCAATGAGATGCAGTCATCCGCTGGACATTCTTTCCAGAGGCTGAAAGGATGTGAAGCCCGGAGCTGCTGCAGCCATCTTGTGACTCTGAGGTTAGGGCTTGAAAGAGGAGCCAACACAAAGGACAACAGGAAAAAGGAAAGAGAGACATGCCGGTGGTATCACTGCCACTATTACGGCTCGCCTCCCACACGTACGGCCTCTGGGATTTCTGGTCCTAATGAAAACAATTACCCTGAAGCCCTGGCTGCACATCAGAATTACCT
This sequence comes from Eumetopias jubatus, assembly GCF_037043125.1. NCBI lineage: Eukaryota > Metazoa > Chordata > Mammalia > Carnivora > Otariidae > Eumetopias > Eumetopias jubatus. Next base: position 12,783,333 of record NW_028274823.1, on the reverse strand, counting down.
GGGACACCTAAAAGAAAGAAAAGAAAAAGAAAAAGGAAAAAAAATCACTCAAGCCCGGTCCTATCCCCCAGAGATTCTGATTCACGTGATCTGGAGTGGAGCTGCCCCGGCAGGATGAGGAGAGAAAGGACACAACAGGAGGAGAAAAATCGCATTTCAGCCAGACCTTCTCGTTTTGACGCGCTCGGTCTGATAAAGCCTGGCTCCATGCGATTCATGCAGAACAAACGCCAGATAAATTTAGTTTCCTTTCTCCTCCCTATCTGTCTGAAAAAGTGGGAACTCCTTGACATTTTGGTGGAAAGTAGGAGCCGAGACTGTAACGAGAAAGCCTTAATTCTAGAAAGCGAACATAGGGACCGCTTCTGGGAGAAGAAGGAGCACTCCTTCACTTACTGAGTCAGCAGATAGTCTGGAAACGAGATGCTGACCCAGCGAGGGGCCCACAGCCTGGAGGAGGTGGTCGGCAAGCAGGGGGAAAGTGCCCGCTAGGTCAGGGAGGGGGTGGGCAGGACAATCTGCCTGAGAGTCCTGGGTGCACCCCCACCCCCGGCACCCCAGGGACTGACCATAGGAGTCGTGAGGGAACAGGGGTGGGCATGGCTTGCTGGGCGGGGAGACCAGCTCACTCAAGTGTTCGGAGCCCCAGCAAGGCATGCCCTGGCCTCCAGCTGCTCAGGTGAGGTGGGGGAGAAGAGGGCCCCGAGGCCCAGGCATGGAGGTCTGGAGCACGGGCCCTGTGCAGGCCCTGGTGGCCTGCTGGCTCTGCACAGAGGAGTCTGGACCTGGCCCGAGCCAGCTGGACCGGGGGGCCTGAGAAAACCCCCAGCGGGGGGGCAGAGGCTCTGAGCCATCCCCGGGTCCACACTTAGCCTGAGATGTCACCCTCAATGTATTTAAAACTATTTTGGACGGAGCCCCTGGTCAGTCCCCACTGCCTGTCATCTGCGCCCACTGATGTGGCCCCAAGATGGAAGGTGTAAAGGAAGTCAAGAGCTCTTTGGGGCAATTCATGAAACACTCCCAACACCTGCCATCTCTTTCCAACACCCCTGGGGCAGCTGATGGAAAACTGGCCAAGTGGGTGCTCCGGAGGATTGTAACGCGTCCTCCCCTGTCCCCGCAGGTGGCTGCAAACTTTGCAAACTCCTCAAGTTCCAGTGAGGGGGCACTGACGTCCCCACTGCGCTCAGAGGCCTTGTTCTGCTGTTTGAACTCCATGCCCGGCCTGAGGTGGAGCCTTGTTCAACCCTTACCCAGGCTCGCCCCCGCTCGTGGATGACCCGCACCCCCCCCCCCCCGCCGCGTGTCCCCGTGCCACTGGTGCTCTGCAGGCAGCCCGGACTCCTCTCCGCAGGCAGGAACTGGGGAGCCAGGCCTGGAGGCAGTCAGAGAGGCAATGAGAGCAAAATGATACGAAATGCATTATCATCCCGACCGCTGACAACAGTTAACGCTCTCAACAACCCTACAGCCAGGTACTATTTTTATTACCTCCCATTTTCCAGGTCAGGAAAGTGAAGCCCAGAGAGGTAAAGGGACTTGCCCGATGGCGTTGGCTGGAATCGCACCCCGGCCCCCCGATCCTGAGTGCACAGCTGCACCTGTGACCCGACATCACAAATCCCCGGACAGAAGGCCACGGTGCCCTCCCTGGGCTTCGACAGGCCAGCATCCCTGGACGGTTTAGGCTCTGGCTATGGGAGCAGGGGTGTCCAAGGGACCCTGAGCAGGTCACCATCCTGACCGCAGCCCCTGAAAAGAGGGTTGTACAGGAGGCCTGGAGCTGTCCCCCCACAGCCCCTCACTGTCATCCCTCCCCGCCACCACCACCCAACTGCATTTTTAGCCACCCTCTGGGGGGATGCATAAAGGTCTCTGGCTTTGGGAAGAACACCAGAGTTTACAGGAGTGGGCACTGGGCAGATCCCTGGTGGCACGGATGATGGCTGGCAAGCATCAGGGGGGAGAAGCAGGAGGAAGAAGAAATGCTTCTTTCCAGCCACACCGGTGACGCGGGGGCGGTGCCAAGCAGGTCACAGGCCAGAACTTCAGTGTGAACTGGGACTGAACACCTGAGGGGGCAGAAGTTGTAAACCTCCCTCTCAGGGGGCGTGAGGATTACATGAACTAATTCAGTGAAGAACTCAGGACAGAATCCGGCCTGTAGGAGCGGCATGGGCTTCTCCATCCAGCACTTTCTGCGAATGCCACCTTAGCAACACCTCTGACCACCTGTCCCAGAGCTGCCCCCATCGCCGAACTCTCCAAGCCCCTCTTTCTGCTTTTCTTTCTGTCCTGAGTACTTTTCTCAAGATCAAACCCAGCTTGCCTCTGCGCAGAGAGTCCGCGTGGCTCAGGCATGGCCAACCCTAGCCCCAGGCCCATGGACCAAGGAGGGTCTCTTAACCCTGGTGGGCTCCCAACCAGTGCTCCTCAAGCTTGAACATGCAGAGCAATCACCAGAGGATCTGGTTAAATGCAGAAAGTAAAGCAACAGGGGCTGGATGGCTGGGAATCTGCATTTGTTTTAGGTGATGCTGATGATTCTGGCCCCGGGCTTGAAATTCAGGCTCTCGAATTTAGGACTCCTGCTCTTCCCATTTTCCTTTTCTCTCCCCGCTCCTTCTCGCCCTCCCCACCTTCTCCCTCCTGCTTTGTGCCTTTCTCTGTGCTCTCTTCGGTCCCACTCTCTCCCTTGCGCCCTCTCTCCATCACTCCGGCTCCTGATGCCCACCCCCACCTCCCTTCTCCTCTCTCCCTTCCCATCGCTTTCCCCGCCCCCACCGTCCCATTAGCAACCCCAGGTGGTAACTGGCACCTGCAAGCATTGTCCGTCCTGCAGAGCTAAACCGTCAGCACCCCCACCCGCCCTGATTCTAGGGGGTCTACGATGGCACCTGCACTCCTTATTTGCAGAGGGAAAGACAACAGTTAAACCAGAAGACCGCTGAACTTAGCAATTCAGAGCTGGGCTCATTGCCTTCCCTTCTTAATAACCACGTAATGACTCCTATTAACAGCCCATCAAAGGCAATCACTTCAGAAGGAACAAAAGCTCCCACAAGCTATTTTCTCACCGTTTGTAGCAAACACTCTCCTTCCACACCTGCATCCTGGCCACTCTCCCCCTTATGAGGGCAAATCTTACAGATTTGTCTTTCTCCTGGCCTTCCTCTAGCAGCCTCTCCGCCGCCAGCTCCTCGCTCACCCTTTCCCACAGACAGGCTGGGAACCTGGGGGGAACCCTGCACAGTCCTTTCCTCCGGTTCACTTGGTGGGGACATTTGAAGGAGGCACAAGGAATCATCAAGAATAGATACGATAGTTGGTAGAGCATGTGACACTGTTGGGTGTAGAGATGACCCCCTCAAAAAATAGATACAATCTGTCTTGCAGAAATACTCGTAAATGCCTGTGTTTGCAAGCGTATTTGTGCAGCAGGGATTGTAAGTGTGGAAAAAAACGGAAACCACCTCCGTACTCATCACTGTCAAATGTAATACCGGAGAGCCATGAAAGAGGATTTCGGCTGCCTCCATCTTGACCTCAAACTTTCTAGTTGGTTCTTCCTTCCAGCTTGTCTCTTGGTTCAGGCAGAAGACCCTAAGGGCAAAGTACCCCCTGATGGGAACGAAACTACCTCCTCAAGCATAAGACCTCCCAGAGCCTGCAAGCCCTGCCCCCTTGATTGACTCCAAGACAAGGATGGATTTGACCTTCACTGCCCACCTACAGTACCCACCCACCTTTGCCTCACATTTTCCTTATATAAACCTGGAAGGATTCCCAGCGCTTGGGAGACGGTCTCTGAGACATGAGGTTGTTGATTTCCTGGTGTGGGCCTCGCTGAAATAAAATTCCTTTCTGGTTCTTCCCCGCCGTTGGTTTCTCTGTCTTTGGGTTTTGTCAGCGGTGAGTGGCTGACCCTGGTCTGTTTGGGACCCCAGGAGCCAGGTGCTCTGGCACCCCTGCGCCCCAGCTACAGCCAATTTGGACCCAATTAGGTCCAAAACAATAATAACAGCCTATATTGAGTTCATTTACTGCATGCCTGCCCCTACTCCGAGCACTTTATTATCCCATTTAAAATTTTAAATCACAACGTCCTGGCCCAGAAATTTCCCAGCGAAGGAAACCAAAACTTAGGTGTTACTGCCTATTTTTGCCCCAAATGGAATTTCATTCCACACCAACCAATCTCTATGCTTTAAGCACATTTTAGTTTGTTTTTTAGGCAAAGACCACGCCAAGTCAAACATAAACAAAAGCTTCTAGAAAGTTAACGAGTCTATCTGCATGACCTTGGGGTAGAGTTCAGAGCAAGCCGTGGGTGTTACGGGCCCTTTTCCTGACACGCATAGTCTCTCCTGGCACGTGGCGAAAGTAGGAGGGCGGCCTGGCAGAATTTGCTCAGCCTATGAAGTTCTACTTTACATTTCAGTTCAGAACTCCAACAGGGAAAGAGAAGGTTATAAACTCAGGGAAGGGGGACCCCATCCCTGTCCTCGCCGAATGAGGCCTGATCATCTGGGTGATGGACACCAGGGGGCGCCCTTCGGACAGTGCATCCAGCCCTGGCCAGCTGCTCTGGCTGGAGTCAATTGGCCATTTGTGTCCCTGCTGTCCTTAACCCCCTCCTCCTCTCTGGCAGTGAGGTGACAAAGGATCAGAATTTCCTGCAGAGGTCAGCAACCGGGTGGGGGGAAAGGCCGAGGTACCACCGCGCCCCCCACAACACCCCTCAGTTCACAGAATGTCTTCACCTCCTCACCTTAGCCTCCCCTGGTCAGGAGCTTCTATCTCCATGTCATTGACAATGTGGCTGAGGTTCAGCGAGCGTGTAGTGACCGGTCTGAGGTCTCTCAGCAAGTGCACAGCAAAGCCCAACTCGTAAACCTAGTGCCACCTTACTGCCCAGATCCCAGCCCAGAGGCTCTTCGGAAGCGTCATTACATGGTTTACAGACATAAGTGTGGGCAAAATATATAAACCTGGGCTGAGGGTGGGGGGTGAGCATGATCCTATATTACAGACCTGTGTCCTATCCATTGGCAAAGCCACAGAGCGTGCAGCACCAGGGGGAATGGTGTTCCTAACTATGGACTCCGGGTGCCAACGACATGTAGGTTCATCAACTGTAACAAATGCACCACTCTGGCGGGGGGTGTGGGTCATGGGGCGGCTGTGCATCTGCAGGGGCAGGAGGATATGGGAACACTCTGTACCTTCCTCTCGATTTTGTTGTGAACCTAAAACTGCTCTTTTTAAGTCTTAATAAAAATAAACGCAGACATTCTTAAGTACTAGAAACCAAACAAGGAGCAGTGCAGGAACTGACCTAAAATCTAACCTGAGCTGAAATGTGCTTTGTCTCCTGTTCCTGGAAGAGGATTCTCTTAAGGGCTGGAGGTGCAGCTCCTAGCTTTACACTCCCCAGGGCATGTCTGCCCTCCCACCCAAGGCCAGGGTGGCTGGGTGCCCCATGTCTGGGACAGGAGACTTAATTTAAAATGACCAAGGGGGGCACCTGGGTGGCTCAGTCATTAAGCGTCTGCCTTCGGCTCCGGTCATGATCCTGGGGTCCTGGGGTCCTGGGATCGAGCCCCGCATCGGGCTCCCTGCTCGGCGGGAAGCCTGCTTCTCCCTCTCACACTCCCCCTACTTGTGTTCCCTCTCTCGCTGTGTCTCTCTCTGTCAAATAAATAAATAAAATCTTAAAAAAAATTTTTTTTGAACGACCAAGGCCTTATTTGGGCCCCAATGCTCAGACAACTAACAGAATCTTCCCATTGCCACCCCTGCTGTTAAGTTGGGAGTTTCTAGCTCCCTCCCACCCCACCCCTTGAGAACAGACCTTCCTGATATTCTAGAGTTCAGCTGAGCTTCAGAGGACCTGGGAACATGAAGATGGGTTCCAGAGAAGCAAGTCGGTAAGGATCTGTGGCTTGACAATGACCTCGAGGGCCAGAGAGCCCAGCACAGCATGACCACCAATCACTCTGAACTCACCGTCAAGGAAGGCCGCAAGCAGCCACCGCCCGCAGAGCCTGGGACGGCAGGGCCCTAATGCCCAGAGCTGTTCGCTGTCCCCTCTCCTTGCTGCTCCCTGCTCTCTCCAGGCCCCGAACCACCCACCGTCATCCAAATTCATTCACACCTCAAGGGCAGCCTGAGAGCCCTCCCTGGCCTGGGCGAGGGGCTGCAGTGGGAACTAGTGCCCCGCCGTCCTCACCCTGCAGACTCCAAGCAAAGCATCCCCGTTCCTGTGACGGGCTCCCCGACAGCGTGCAGGCCCCAGCGGGAAAGCAGCAGCCTCTGCCCTTCAAAACCGAAAGGTGCATAAACGTTTTGCCATTTTAAGGGATAAGGTCGGGTAAGCTCTGAAAGCGGCCTTGCGCTTGTGGTGGGTGGGGTGTGAACAGGAGCCGGGGTGACCCCAGCCCCTTCTGCTCCAACACGAGACTTGCCCTCTGAGTATGAGCTGCCCAAGGTATCGAGGGCCCGGTCGGTGGGTAGGGCCCTACGTGATTAGCCCCCCTAGGGCAGTGACAGGCTGAAATCCGGGCCTCCCTGTCATCAATCCCAAGAGGTAGTACAGCCTCCTTACACCTGTGAGGTCCCCTTCCAATGCAGCTTTCCCTTCTTTATACCAACCTCACCCGGTCCTGTGAGGGAGGCTGAGCCGGGACCATTGCTCCCATTTTGCCAACGAGGAAATGAAGGCGCAGGAAGTCATGGAATTCTCCCTAGACACCACCGCCCCCATCCGGGGCCCCCCAGCGGGCACCCTGCCTGCCCGGCTCTAACTCCACGTAGGAGGTCACAGCTTCTCTCTTGGTCACAGCAGGCTCTAGGGGACCTCAGGCTGCCCCATCAATGTGGGAGGCGCTGGGAGAAGCCTGCACCCACCCTGATGGCTTCTCTCTCTTTAGCCACCAGGCTCTCAGAGGTCCCTGGCCTGCGTTCGAGGGATGTGGCAGCTCAGCCTCTGCTCCCAAAATGCCTCGGCAGCAATCATCTCACCCCAAGGATCGTCATTTATGGAACCAGGCTGCCTTCTTCAGGAAACCGAGAAAGGACGCTGTGTGGGGGCTGGGAAAGTCACCTCCAGCTTCTTTCATCTGCAAGTCAGAGCCAAGGGCACCGGGGCAGGCAGAGCGAGCCAGCCAGTGAGCGTGGTGGTCAGAGCTATGGTGCCTTCTCCCGCAGTCCCCATGGGGCTGAGACCCAAGCCAGCTCCAGACGTCAGCCGCACAGGCTCAGAAGCTCCTGCCTGGCTGTGTTTGGATACCGGGTTTGTTGTTAGGGCACAAAAACCAGTTTGCATTTTCTCCTATAAACCCCAGGCTGCTTATAGAGAGGCTGGGAGGGGTCAGGGGCGAACACATTCACATCAGCCAAGGGAAGAGCTCAGAATGTGATGGTCAGGACCACAGAAACTTCCAGACATTAAAATCCCAGTTTTGTCCTTCGGGAGGGGATGCCTTGCTTCCAAGCCCCTGGTCTCTCTTTGGGGAATTCTCTACTGTTGTCAATTAAATTTGGTCATTCCCCCCCCCCCCCCCGCAGAATTCATGTGTCAAAGTCCTAGCCCTCAGGGCCTCAGAATGTTACTGTGTTTGGAGAAAAGGTAATAAATGTTAAATGAGGTCTTTGGAGCAGGCCCTAATCCAATACGATTAGTGTCCTTATATAAAGGGAGAGAAAATCAGGACGCAAGCACACACAGGCAGAAGACCACTATCTCCGTGCCAAGATGAAGGACCTCGGAAGAAACCAAATCTGTCGACACCTGGATCTCAGACTTCCGGCTTCCAGAACTGTGAGACAAGACATCGCTATTGTCTAACACATAAGCAGATACACCCGTATTTGTCCCCAGCAGACAAATACACTCCCCTGTAAGCCCTGACAAGAGACTGCAGAAGCCAAATATACCAGGTACTGCCCCGGGACTTGTCAAACCGAAGCCGCCCCTGGAACTTGAGGTGAAGCAGAGGATCAAGTTTGGTGAGGTCACAAGAACACCCTGCTCCCAGGGACCACACAACATAGCTGCTGCGACCACCGGTCTGAAGTGGACACAGGTGGGTTGATGCACAAGGCCACCCTTCGGCTCTTCCCCCAGAGCGCTGATGACACAGGGCCTGTCAAGGTCAGGTCAGTTGGTGTCACCATTGGGCAGAAAGGAGTTCCCATAACAGACCTGGGACTGCTGCCCTAACCTGGATTTCCCTACCACTCCTGACTGAAAAGAGAGGCTTCTCAGCTTACCCATTAGGGAATGCCTGAAATGTGTGTACAAATATCGTGGCTTATGCCGACACCTGCTTTCCTCCTGGACATCTGGAGTTTTGGTACATGCTAGGGGGAGGGTACCCATGTAAATGACGCCCAGTAAAACCCTGGACTCCCAGGCTCAGACAAGCTTGCACAGTAGACAACACTCACACCCGCAATCACCACCTGATGCTGGAGTCCTGTGTGACTCCCTGGGTCAGGACTCTTGGAAACTTGGGCCTGGTTTCCTCTGGTCTTCGTCCCATGCCCCTTCTCCTTTGCTGTTTTTCTTTGTATCCTTTTGCTATAATAAATCTTAGCCATGAACATGACTATTTGCTGAGCCCCAGGAGTCCCTGTAGTGAATCATCAGACCTGAGGGTGGTCTTATAAAGCCCCCACATGCCCAACGACCCACCCCCACCCCCACCCCCATCAAAGATGGCCTTTGGACCCTCCACTCATTCAGGCCATGTTCTCCCCAAGCTATGGACCCAGACCTCCATCCCCGCACCAGGTCTCAGGGGCCTGCCTTAGACCTGCTTGGGGAGCCTACTAACCACACAGGTTCCTGGGGCTGGTCCTATTCTGCTCAGTGGGTCTGGAGCCAACATGGGAAGCTGGGTGGTTCACAAGCCTCCCAGAGGGTTCTGATGCCCAGTCAGGCTTGGGAACCCCTGGTTTAGAGGAAGAGCCCCCAGCCCAGGAGCTGGGTATCTAAGGGTCAGTACCCACTTAGCCACTGACTTGAGGGGCTCTCTCAGGAATAATTTCTCCTCGGGGCTTCGTTTTCTTCCACCACCAAGTGAGGGGTTTGGGCCCAGTTCAGGGCTCTTAGTATTTTCATGCTTACAGATCCCTTTGTGAATCTGACAAAAGCAACGAAGCCTCTCCCTAGGGCACACACGCATGCATTTACACACATACACACACACACACACACACACACACACACACACACACACAGGCACAATTCTGTCTCCAATTTAGGAGCCCTCAGAGAGTCCACATGGAGAGTCCCTGGCCGGGGTCACCTCTCCGGCCTTCCCTCTCTCACACTGGAGGATTGTACCAACAACCCAGCCTCCTGTCACCTCGGACCCCGCAGCTCAGGAACCAGTGTTTCTTGCACCGGTTCCCTAACGTCTGTAAAATCGCAAATACCGAGACTAATTTTCTCTCTGGAGTGGTACAGACAGAGATGTAGGGTTAGCACGAGCATGGTTATTAAATTTCCATATTCAGACATGCGCCACCACGGTCCTCAGGAGTCCTTAGAAACCATTCCGTTCCCCGTAATCAGATTTGCGCTGCTTCAGCCAATTCTCAGCTTCTTCCCGCAGGTGGAACGGAGGCTCAGCTCCTGTTCCCGGGTCAATCGGCTGCCTTTGAGTGCAGGCAGAAAGTAAAGAGGGATGCAGGACAGATAGACATCACCTCCTCTGAGGAGCCCTCCTGAGCCCCCAGGCATGATTTATTCCTGCCTCCACCGGGCTCTGTATTTTTGTGTGGGCTGTCACGACAGCCTTAGAGAGGGTCCAGCTGGTACTATGGTTCCTTGTGTACTTAGCTACCCGCCCCAGACTGTGAGCAACCGCACCACCACTGAGCCGCCTGCTACTTCCCTGGTATCCGGGAGGTCTTGGCAAATCCCCCCCACCTCAGCGTCAGTGGTGAGCCCCTGACCAAGCCCCAGGCAGAGCGGGCAAGTGCCTGAGCACAGTGACGGGGCCAGAGATGGGCACGTGACCTACATCAGACCAGTGAGATTCAGTCCTGGGATTTGCGCTCCAACGGCCAGAAAAGAGGCATTCCCTTCCCACAGGGGCTCTGAGCTGAGTGGGTGCAAGCCTGATCCGCAGGTGGCCGCTCCGCAACAAAGCCGGCTCTGAGGACGGCAGTGTTAAGCAACAGAGAGAAAGGTAGAGTCCTGATGATCTTGTGTGATGCTCTGAACTCGGGGCCACGTCTGAAGCCAGTGGCCTTCTTGAGCAACCCAATTTCATCAGCCAATCAATCCCCCCTTTGTTTGAGCCAGTCTGGGATGGGTTTCTGTCGCTCACAACCAAGAGTCCTGGATAAAACTCCCAGATTCCTAACTCACCTCTGGTGTACTGAGTGCCTTAGCAAAGGCCCATCCTGAGGCACAAGGCTTGCTTGAGGTCATGGAGCTGCTTGCTTGAGGTCATGGAGCTGCTTAGTGAGAGAGCAGAGACCAGAACTCAGGCTGCCTGGCTTGCAGACCATTCTCCCTGTGAGGCACTCCCTACCTCTCCTTCTCCACTCCCCAGGGGTCCAGCACTGGCCCACACCCAAAACCACCCTAAAGCCAACACATGCAGTGAGATGCTCATTCAGCAACATCCCACCCCTCTCTCAAGACCTGGCAGGGTCCAGACCACACAGAAGCAAAAGTCAAAAAGAGAGGCACTCCGAAGTGTTGGAGCAGAGGCTGCTTAGAGCCTGAAGGTGGATTTTTTCATCCAGATTTGAACCTGGAGTCAGTGGGAGCCAGGGAGAAAGGGAAAGATAAAAGTCCTGAGGTGTCATCCCCAGTTTGTCCCTTGACTCAGCTGCTGCCCCTGGGGAGTCAGCCTCAAAGACTTCACACACCAGCTACTGTACCCGCTGACTTCACTGGCAATGCGCTCTCTGTCCTCGGACCCACACGCCGGCCCACGGAGCGATGATTTACACGTCATAACAGAGGATCCCTGCCCATGGCGGTAACTATCAGCCTGGCTCCCGTGTCCGATGTCGGGATGCTGAGAGTGTGGTTGCAAATCCTCAGAATGAGCTTTCTCCTTTGTTGGCTAACTTTTCACTATTTTTGTAATTTCCTTGCATTGTGGTTTTAGAATATAGTCTCCATGTGATAGTCATTCTTTGGTATTTGTTGAGAGTAGCTTTGGGTTCACAAGTGATCAATTTTTTTAAATGTCCCACATATGCTTGAAAATACGTATTTAAATGATAAATGCAAGGTTAGGATTCTCTCTGTATTCATCCTATCAAGACTGATAAAGATGTTATTCAAAATTCCTGTATCTTTACTAATTTTTTTGTCTACAAGGGCTCTCATGCTCCAGAAAGCTGTGGAAAAATCTCTCACTAAAACTGTAAATGTTTCCATTTCTTCTCATAATTCTGTGTACTTTCTGTATATTTTGAAATAATGTTGGTAGGGGATACAAGTGCAAGTATGTCTTCCTTGTGAGTTGTTCCTTTTGCATGATCGGGGGGAGGCCCTGTTTCTCATTCATTTAGTCCATAATAACACTGCTACACTGGCTTTCTTTTGGTTAGTAATTGTTGGATGTATCTTCTTCCATAATCTTTCTACCTTTCTATCTTTCTACTGTTTTAAACGAACCACTGTTGTCTGTACAAAGTTGGATGTGAGATGTCTGCAGTGTTTTCCATTTTTTAATCTGTTCCCACAAATTTTCTTTTAGATACCCAGTGTAGCCCACTTACATGTATTGTGGTGACTGAAGTATTTAGATTTCCTCTCATACTGTTTTGTGTTTTCCATTTACTCTGCTTTTTCTTTGTTGCTTTTTTTTCTCCTTTCCTGCTTTTTACTGAATTAATCAGGGCTTTTTGTTAAGTTTTTTTTTTTTTTTTTTTTTTTTTGAGAAGAGAGGGAAACAGAGGGAGAGAGACAATCTCAAGCAGACTCCCCGCTGAACACGGAGCCCCACGTGGGGCTGGATCCCACTACCCAGAGATCATGACTGGAGCCAAAACCAAGAACCCGACCCCCAACCGACTGAGCCCGGGCACCCTGAGGGAGAGAGGGAATCCTAAGCAGGCCCCACGCCCAGCTCAGAGCCTGATGTGGAGCTGGATCTCACAACTCTGAGATCATGACCTGATCCGAAATCAAAAGTCAGACGCTTAACCGACTGGCCCACCCCGGTGCTCCGATCAAAGTTTTTTTTTTTTAAGATTCCTTTTCTACTGATTTCAAAGTCACATGCTCTATACTACTGTAGTTAGCTCCTAGCATATTTTCGTAAGAATACTTAACAAGTTAAGCAGCATCACTGTCCTCCGCATCAATAACACAAAGACCAGAACACTTTGCTTCCAATCTCACCAAGTTGTTGTGATCTAGTAGTTCAGTCTTACCTGTTTTTGAGTCCCCAAAAACTGGTTGTTATTTAATGACTGGTTTTCAAACACTCAACATTTCTTTAGACTTACCTACATAATTACCAGATTATTGTCTCAAATTACTTCTTAGGTCTTACCTTTTCCTTCTGGGCTAAACTCCATCTTAATGAAGCACACCCTTTAGTGATCCTTTCAGGAAGGGTCTGTGAGCCATAGTGTCTCAGACTTTCTTTGTCTGAACATGTCCTTTTTCTGCTCTCTCTTAGCTGGCTACAGAATTTCTGATTGACAATTATATATAGTGGCATCTTTATTATATAGTTCCGTCGCCTTCTGGACTCCGTTGTTACTAAGTCTGCTGTCGGCCTGATCACTATCCTTGTACAGGTAATCTATCAATGCCATACGGTTGCTTTTAAGATTTCTCTTCATTTTTGTTTTTCTACAATTTTACTCGTCATATATAAGTGTAGATGTACTTGTTTTTATCTTCAGAGGACTGTTTGTTTGTTATCAATATGAAGATTCATCCTTTCATTAATTTGAGAAAACTCTCAGCCACTATCTCTTTGAAAACTACTTCTCTGTTATTCTCCCCACTGCTCTTCATCCTAGAATGGTTACTAGATGCATGATGGACTTTCTCATTCGATTTCCATATCACCTAATCTCTCTCATTTTCCCTCTATCATTTATATTGTGTTTGAGATAATTTCATCACTCATATTCTCTGGCCTACATCTGACCCACGACTTAACCTATCCACTGAGTATCTTCAGTCCAGTGGCTGTCTTTTTTCCATTTCTATAAATTTAATGTGGTTCTTTTTCAAATCTGCTTTTTCTTTTATTATTGGATCCTGTTCTTTCCTTATTGCTTCTTTTCATTTTATTTCTTTAGTACATTTACATTTTCTCCGGTTCTTAATATTCCAGTTCTATATGCTGTCTCTTCCTCATGGTGATTCTTCATATCAGATGCTTTGTGATTTTGGATTGAGTTTATCTATAGCAGTGCCATGGATGTCAGTTATGAAAGAATTTCTTTTTTTTTTTTTTTTAAGATTTTATTTATCTGACAGAGAGAGACACAGCGAGAGAGGGAACACAAGCAGGGGGAGCGGGGGAGGGAGAAGCAGGCTTCCCGCGGAGCAGGGAGCCCGATGCGGGGCTCGATCCCCTGGGATCATGACCTGAGCCGAAGGCAGACGCCTAATGACTGAGCCACCCAGGCGCCCCTATGAAAGAATTTCTATTAAAAGTTTCATATTTGCTTCTGCAAGGTGTCCAGGAGGGACTACATTTTTACATCAATATCTCAGCTGGGAAGTCCTCTACCATAGATTTAAATTCAGACTCTACGTGGAAACTGTCATAGGCACAGGGCTTCCGTTTTTCATTGATTTGTTGGGTTGACTGAGTCCTAGACCCAAACATGTCTATGTTGAATGAAGCTAAAGTGCCAAAACTTGCCTGGTGCACTGTAGGGGAGGGTGTCCAAAGGCTTAAGGAGATTGGGATGCTGGAGTGGGTTTACTGTGTGAGACTTGCCCACCCACCCTACAACCATGATCCTTGGGAGGATCCAAAGGACACTCCCTGCACCAAGGCTCTGAGAACTACTTTGTTGGGGGTTGCACAACGTCCTTGACGGTCTTTATAGTGGTAGTTCTCTATAGACCAGGAATGATGGTGGCATCAAACTGGGCTTCCTGAATTCAATAGGAAAGCTGAAATCCTAGGAAGCAGAAGCCAAGGGATGGTATTCAATCACCAGAGACAAGGTTAGCATGGTTACTGTAATGAGCAACAGAACCTAGTGTTATTGGTCTGACAAGCAGAGATGTTTGGTGTTGGCTAAAGATCATGACGTCCCTAGGACTGAAAGAGATGGGCACTCTGCTACTGACTTCATTTGCATAAAGAGGAAAGCTCTAGGTCAGGTGAGCAAAGATTTCGCTTGAATGAGCACAACAGAGTCAAAGCTCCTCAACCCTTCCCAGATTTTAGCCAGTCCAGAGGCCCAGAGGCCCTGAAAATAGTGCTATATACCAAGCCAGAACTCAGTGCTTAAAACATCATTTATTCTGCTCATAAATCTGCATTTTGGTCAGGGCTCAGTGGAAATAGCTCATCTCTATTCTACTTGGCATCCACTGGGCAACGCAAAGGCTGGGGGCTGAAATCATCTGAAGTCTCATCCAGATGTCTGGCTGTTAAAGCTTAGAGGGTGTAAACATGTAAACAGCTGAGGGCTGGAACCCCTGGGCCCTCGACCACCTCTCTCTATCTTGATGTGGCCTTCACCTGTGCTCTCTCCAGAATGGCAGCCTCAGGGTAGCTGGTAGACTTCCTATATGTTGGCTCAGAATTTCCAAGGCACATGTCCCACATATATGCATGCATGTGTGTGTATATATGTGTATGTAATAAGTGTATGTGTGTGATATGTGTGTATATATACGCACGCGTGTGTGTGTGTGTGTGTAAAGAGAGAGAAAGAGAACCACATGGAAACTATATTGCTTTTTATAACCTAGCCTCATGCCAACCATCACTACGGCCATTGTAATAGTCAGGGTTCTTTCGAGAAACAATTAATAGTATATACACAGACAAAAGAGGGGATGTATTGTTGGAATTGCCTCACATGGTTATGGAGGCTGAGAAGTCCCGCAATGTGCCATCTGCAAGCTGGAGAACCAGGAAACCCAGTGGTGTCATTCGGTCTGAGCCCAAAGGCCTGAGAATGGAGGCAGGGAGGGGTGGGGGGAGCTGATGGTGTGAACCCTGCTATGAGTCGGAATGCCCAAGAACCAGGAGTGCTGGTGTCTGAGAGCAAGAAAAAAATGGACATCTCAGCTTAAGCGAGAGCGAATTTGCCCTGTCTCTGCTTTTTTGTTCTATTCAGGCCCTCAGCATTTTGGGTGTTGCCCCACCCCCCGAACTGGGGAGGACCATCTGACTTACTCAGTTCACTAATTCAGTTGCTAATCTCTCATTGACACACCCAGAAATAATGTTTTACCAGGTATCTGGCATTCCTTAGCCTGGTCACACTGGCACAGAAATTTACCCCCATCACAGCCACGTTCTGTGTTTTAGAACTCAGACGGGCCCGGGTTCAAAGGAAGAGATCATAGGCCCTACCACTGAGTGGTAAGAATCTCAACGTCATATGCTAAAGAAGACCATGTGAGGGACGCCTGGGTGGCTCAGTTGTTGAGCGTCTGCCTTCGGCTTGGGTCGTGATCCCAGGGTCCTGGGGTCGAGCCCCACATGGGGCTCCCTGCTCTGCGGGAAGCCTGCTTCTCCCTCTCCCACTCCCCCTGCTTGTGTTCCCTCTCTCGCTGTGTCTCTCTCTGTCAAATAAATAAATAAAATCTTTAAAAAAAATAAAGAAAGAAAGAAGACCATGTGAGATGAACTGCATTCCACAGAGCCATGTCTGGAAAATAGAATCTGCCACAGTCCCCTCGAGAAAGAACTCTGCTACCCTGAAACAGCCTTCCACCAGGTTATCAGGTTTTACTCTGGAGAAGAGGAAATAACTAGACTCTTAGAGATTACTGGACACTGGCTCTGAACAGACACCCAAGTGGCCGTGGTGCTTTGATGAATGGAGAATATGCACGAGCCCAACAACACCCACCTCTACTCCTTAAGGTTCACCTGGTGGCAATGTCTCCATTCCCCAAGGGGACCAGCTAGTGATCTGGTGGCAAGCTGATGACATTGGATCAGTTCCATCATGGAAAGAGTAGCAATGTTTTCTCATTGGAACGGAGTATTTAAATACAGATTTGCCTTTCCTGCTGCCCACGCCTTTGCTAAAACTACCATCCATGGACTTACTGAATACCCAAGTCACAATCGTGGTATTTATGGGAGAGCCAGTGTAAGGAGGAGATGGTGCTGTCCACAAATGAAAATAAAATATGGACAAATTGTAGAATTAATATTTAATCTTCATCTATTTCAGACTTATCAAGGGTCCTTTCTGGTAATTTGAGACCAGCAGATGTTATGTTCCAGGGAAGAATTAGTTAAAAGACTCCTGCCCCACCACATCACGGTTGAAGTTATGATGAAAGATTAGCTGAAGGAAAATAAAACACCTTCTAATTTATTATAGGAAAACATTCTTCAACTGTCCACTGAGCTTTCTACAAGTTGCAGACCTGGAAACATGTTGATCACTTGATTCCATTTTTTAAAAAATCCATCATAACTTTTATTCTCGCAGTCACACTGAAAACAGTACCTATGTCCCAGGGTTGCATCACACGAAATAAATCTGAACTCTACCCCAGGAGCTGAATCCGTGCATGGCTAAGTTTCCTGGCAGAAAGTCCGCTTTCTGTCCATCCATTTCAAATGGACTCCTGTCTGGATCCTGGCCCCAGTACCACCAGGGGACCTGCCTCTGACCTCCTGGCCAGCTCCGGGCTGCCCTCCGATGTCAGCTCTGTCCCTGAGAGGTGCCAGTGCTATGGCTTCGGGCTCTCTTGTTCCTCCTGTTCTCTCAGCCACTGGCAGGTCAGAACTGGATCATCAAGGCACTGCCCAAGCCCAGCCTCATTCCTGAAGTAGGAATGTTGGCTGGTGGGGCTAGGTCTGTTTGTTTTCTTAAAGTCTCCTTGAGAGGTAAGTTCAGACCCAGCTTGTCCTTGAAGAGAAGTGTCAGCAGCTGCAGAAAGGGCCTCAAGATGGCCATATGCACTCATCCCTTCCCTGATTCGCTCAATCGCCCTTCACTAATTTTAATGATATATGGTCTCAGAGCTGTGGGCTGAAAAAGGAGCAGGGAGGTCCTACCAAGGAGGAGGACTCTTGCCAATGGCAATAGTGCAGCACAGAAGTATGAATTCTAACTCCAAGGGGGTACATGGTAGGGGGGTCCTGCGGGTGTCAGGGAAGTTGAACTGGTCATTTGTCCTTCAGATGCAAGGAGGAGGACACCATTTCAAACCAGCTCAAACAAAAAGGAGATGTACTGGCTCACCTAATGGGGAAGTCAGGAGTATCTAGATGGTTCAGGTATAGCTGGATCCAGAGGCTGAAGCAATGATGTCATTCGGGCTCTGTCTGTATATGGTTTTCTTCTGCACAGGAGTGCTCTTTTTACACAGGCAAAATGGCCACCAGCAGCTGCCGACTCAGGGCATCACGGGTAAGCAGGGACAGCAAAAAGAATACTTCTCTCTTGCAATATTCTCCTCCCAATCTCAGGGAGGAATCTGATTGGTCCTGTTTGAGTCCCATGCCCATCACTGATCCAGTCTCTGTGGCCAAGGGGGGTCGGATCCCCTGATTGATCAGCTTGTGTCATATGCGCACCCCCCCACCCCACCCCCGGCAGGGGCAGTGCTGTGATTGACAGCCCTACCACACCACAAAGCATGAGGGAGTAGAAGGAGCCTGGGAAAGCATGCTAGGCAGATGAAACTCACTTTCCCAGTCAAGTGCTGAAGGTCTCACTGAGGAGGTGGCATGTGAGCTGGCCTTGATGGCTGGGCAGGATGTCCTGGGGGAGACGGAGGCGAGCAGAGGGAAGAGGTGTGGGACAGGAGTGACCCCAGAGAGTGGCTGAGAAGGACAGTGCCAGAGACTGAGTGTTTGTATTCTCCCTAAATTCCTAACTTGAAACCGAATCCCCAGTGTGATGGTATTAGGAGGTGGGGCCTTTGGGGGTGATTAGGTCATGAGGGTGGGGCCCTCATGAATGGGATTAGTGCCCTGACAAAAGAGACCATGTGAGGACACAGAGAGAAAATGGCCATCTATAAACCAGGAAACAGGCCCCCTCGCAAGACACCAAATCTGTTAGTGCCTTGATCTTGGACTTTCAGCCTCCAGAACATGAAATACATTTCTGTTGTTTGTAAGCCCCCCGATCTATGATGTCATGCTATCATAGCAGCCCGAGCTAAAACAAAGAGGACAGCAGAGGAGACATCACTCAGTGCCGTTTGCCTGCCCCACTCCACCCCAGCTCATCTCTCCAGGGCCATCACGAGGCTTGAATCTGGGGCTGGGGGCCGTGGGTGCAGTGGTGAGAGGTGAAGAAACATACAGGACCCAGACTTCCACTTGCAGTTTTGAAAAGGGAATCAGGCACCACAAAATCCCAGCTGAAAGCACACTCATGTGCAGCATGAGGGACCCAGTGGGAAGAAGCTGCAGAATGAGCAGGTGCAGCTCCCAAGACCTTTCTGGCAGGTGTGCGTGGTCCCTGCAGTGAGCTGGCCGCAGGCTCCGGGGACAGGAAGGGACAGTCACTGTTGGGCTTTAATAGCAGAGGCAGCAGTAGACGAACCTGGAGCACAGGGTTTGGAATCTAGCGTCCTGGATTTGGATTTTGTGTCTTTTCCAAAGTAAGTAAATATATAACTATACAAAAAAAAACCACTCATAATTCCACCACCTGGAGATGACCACTGTATACCAATTTTATGTATCTCCTTCTATACTACATATATTTTCTTACAAATATATATATATATATATATTTTTTTTTTTTAAATAAGTTCTATGCCCAATATGGGGCTTCAACTCACAAACCCAAGATCAAGAGTCATATGCTCTACTGACTGAGCCAACCAGGTGCTCCTACAAATTTCTGTATTTTTCACACAACATACATAGAGATAAATACACATACCTATTGTCTCATAGGACAAAAAAGGGGTGCGGTCCTACTGTTTCATGATCTTGTTGGACAGTACCATGTATTAACATTTTTCCATGCCATTGCCTGTCCTTCCATGTAGCAATGAAGCGTCTGAGCTCCCGCGGAGGAAACTGGCTGTTGTCACAGAGGCGGGTCGGCAAGCCCCCGGCACCAGCTCACTCAGGCCCTGTCTAGTCCGTGCTGCAGCTACTGCTGTGCGGCAAGCTCCCTTCTGAACGGGACAGCCCCGTTCAGCACGCCCCGGCCTCCCCCAGCGGATTCCAGGGCGCACGCACCCTCAAGCTCGCAGTGGCCTGCGCGGCGATCCCACGACCTCCTTGTCCCGACCTTGGGCCTTGCCTCCCCAGAGCCTCCATCTCCCGCCCTCCAGCTGGACCCAGTCCCTAGGCAGACAGATGGCCCTCGACTTTACCTCTGGCCTAGAGACAAGGTGTGGTTGGTTCAACCAAATGCCATGGGTACACCCTGAGCATGTCCAGACAGTCAGGATTCATCTTTGGGCTGTCAGGGGACACGTGGTGGTTTTTTCCTGTGACTGGACAATGAATACTCTTTGGCTCCAGGAAGGGAGCTATTCATCAGCAAAATGTCACCTCGGGGGACATCAAGGGCTCTGACACGTATCCAGCCTCCTGGGAGGCAACTCCGTCACGCTGAACCTTTCCCCGAGCGAGGGCAAGTATAGAGATTAAAGAATAGCAGGGGACACACCCAACAGGACCGCAGGCCACTGGGAGGAAGACCACAGGAGAGTTGGGGCCCACAGGTTAAGAGCCCTGGCTTCAGAGCCTATCAAACTGGGATCAAAGTGCCTTCCATCCCTTGCTGGCTGTGTGACCTTGGAATGTGTTCATCCCCTCTCTGAGCCTCACCCTCCACATCTATAAAATGGGATTTTCCATAATAACTATCTCCCAGGGGTGTTGGAGGTTAAATTAAGTAACGGCATAGAGCTCTTAGCACACTGCTGGACACATGACCAACAATCACTTGTTATTTACCTGGTGGTTTTAAGAAAGGAAAGATACCACATAAGTGAGTACAGGGGCATGATAGACATACCACACATCAGCCTATGTGTTAATCATTTTCCAAACTGTACTCTACATAGCCTGCCTTCATAAACAGATAATTCAGAATTAACAGCACCAAATAATTATATCCTGCCCCCATATGGTAATATCTATAGAGGCAACTGGATGCAAGTTATTTGTTCAAATGCTAAATGGCCCAACCCAAGGTGGATCCGTTCGAACAGTGCCCATATGAGTTTTTTACGGTTTGCTGGTCTCCTCCCTCAGTGTCAGGTTCTCAGCTTTAACATCACTCCCTCCTCCATCACCACCAGCGTATGGTCTGAGCTGAGAAACCAGACAAAAGGGCCTGTTATAAATGTATGTAAAGTACGAGTTAATAGGTTCTCAGAGAGGACCCGACTCCTCTGCACAGAAAAATACTTCCGTAGAACTCTGAGATAGTTACTTACCCGAGGCCTCTTACTCAATTCCTACTCCTCAGCCTCATCCTGGATGGCTGAGGTTTTGGGGGTCAGACCCCTGGAAAAGTGACCATTATTATGCTCATCTGACGTGACTGCTCACATGGAGAGTGCTTCAAGATGTTTTACATAATATGTATTATTATCATCGCTGAAATGATTGCCTCTTTCCTTTAGTATTTTTCTAGAACTTAGAGATTTCATCTGAGTTGGACTAAAGCCTCTGATGCGCTGGGTTTCTTGTTCCAGCTCGTAAGGACACTCTGAAGACAATGAGAAAGTTATCCCGAGGACAGCCAACCGGTGGCCTCTTCAAGAAGGCCTGTGTTTCCAAATCACGTGATCGCTCAGCTCGGTCTTCTCAAGCCACACTCACTCTGTTCCCGGGCGTGTTCCTCAGTGCCTTTATCCTGCTCTCATGGAGCTTCCCTCAGCCAGCAGACATTTGCAAAGTTCTACACTGTGTCAGGTCCTAGGATGGGGCACCAAGGTCCTTGCCTCCAGAAGCCCCCATCTGGGGAGGGGAGCAGACTGGTAGCAGAAGTCAGTAGGACTTGTGACTAAGACGTAGCAGGTACGAAGTCTCTGGGCTCTCAGAAGTGACCAACTCTTCCCCTGTAGGAAAAGGGGAAGCCTGACTGAAGAGGGGACATTTGAGCTGAGCTCTGGATGCCAAAAAGGAGGGAGGAAAGGTCCTGGCAGAGCAAAGAGCTTGAGCAAAAGGCACAGCGATGTGAACATTCACAGCTCGTCTGGAGCTGAGGGAGACTGGGCAGAGGCTGAGGCCAGAGTGTAAAGGTCCCATCAGCGTCCAACAACCATCATAGACACAGTCCGAGCTGGACCAGGAAAGGACCCAGGAATTCCCTGGGGTCCCTTACTTATTGGCTGGAGCCGATCCCAGGAAGTCCTCAGTCCTGCTTTAAGATTCAGGAACTCAAGGTTCCACATCAGTCAGGTCCACCCTGGACCCAGGCAGATCTTCCAGAGTCTGTGATCACCTGCTTGAGGCAGCACGTGCAGACAGGCTCCAGCCCTGAGTTCACGTTTCCACAGAGCAGCTGATCCTCTGGCCAAATAGGTTAAAAATAATCTCGGGTAGATTTCCAGACCAAACTCTGACGCATTCAAACCAAAAAGACTCAAAGACTTTGCACAGTTGATGAAAACTAAAATATCAACAGGCTGCTCCAGCTCCCGGAGCACTTTGCCCAATCGGTGATTCAGCAAGAGATATTTGTTCACTGAGCACCTGCCAGACACAGGAGGAGAGCAGGGAGTTTGACACCATCCCTTAAATAAACCAGGGTTCATCTGTTCAGCAGCTAAAAAGAGTGAGGTGGCTCTATATATACTGACCTGGAAAGCTCCTGAGACACATTAAATGTGAAAAAGGCAAATTGCCAAACAATAAATAGGATCTCAGATACACTAAATTTAAAAGAGTGTGTGTGTGTGTCCATATAAATGCACGGACTACCTCCCAACAACCCCGTGCCGTAGTATTATTAACCCCATTCTGCAGATGAAATTATTAAGGTGCTGTGAGCTTAGGTAATTTGACCATATGGCTAGTAAACTGTGGAACTGGACTATAATAACACCACCACCAAGATTTATAAGCAAATTTTCTACAAGAACTGAAATAATACACATAAACTCATTCCTTCATTCAACATACATGAACTGATTGTCCACTGTGTGCCTGACACTATTTTAACCTCTGGAGAAAAAATGTTGAATACTGGAGCACCTGGCTGGCTCAGGCGGTATGGCATGCAACTCTTTTTTTTTTTTTTAAGATTTTATTTCTTTATCTGAGAGAGAGACAGAGCATGAGCGGGAGGAGGAGCAGAGGGAGAAGCAGATTCCCTGCTCCCAGGACCCCAGGATCACGACCTGAGCCTAAGGCAGACGCCTAACTGACTAGGCCACCCAGGTGCCCCGAGCATGCAACTCTTGATCTCAGGGTCCTGAGTTCGAGCCGACCTTCGCATGGAGCCTACTTTAAGAAACAACGATGAAACATACAAATGAAGTCCCTACTCTCATGACACTTCTATTCAGGGGTTGCCTCTGGGACGAAAGCGATAGAGGGCAGGAGTTGGGGAGATGAAGGAAAGTATTAGCCTTGTCAGTACTATTTGAGTTTTTCAAAATAGGAATTAACTCTCTATTTGAATAACTAGACTGTATTTGTAAGATTTTCACTGCAAAGGTCCTTTTGCCTTTGGATATATTTATTCTTTAGGTCTACTGTCCAGCTGCTAAGTGCCTATTTCTGATAAATTTTGCTTATTTATTTTTTGTAAATTTAAATTCAATTTAGTTTACATACAGTGTATTATTAGCTTCATGGGTAGAATTTAATGATTCATTAGTTGCATATAACACCCAGTGCTCATTACATCAAGTGCCTTCCTTAATGCCCATCACCTTGATAAATTTTGTTTAAATTACTACAACAGTATTGTGCATTCAGAAAAGTAAACTACAGGGGCGCCTGGGTGGCTCAGTCAGCTAAACGTCTGCCTTCGGCTCAGGTCATGATCCCAGGGTCCTGCGGTCAAATCCCATATCGGGCTTCTTCCTCAGAGGGGAGCCTGCTTCTCCCTCTGCCTGCCGCTCCCCCTGAGTCTCTCTCCCTGACAAATAAATAAATAAAATCTTTTTTTTTGTTTTTTTTAAGTAAACTACAGATCTAGGGGCACCTGACTGACTCGGTCGGTAGAACCTGCAACTCTTGATCTCGAGGTTTTAAATTTGAGCCCCACGTTGGGTGTAGAGATTAAATAAAATCTTTAAAAAGAAAAAGAAAAAAAGAGAAAAGTAAACTACAGATCTATACCACCTGGGGAGACCTTGCTAGGCACCTACCACTCGGCTAAATCTTTTACACACACCATCTAGTCTGACACTCACAGCTACACTAGAAGGTAAGAATAGCCCTTGTAGGGGGCGCCTGGGTGGCTCAGTCGGTTAAGCGACTGCCTTCGGCTCAGGTCGTGATCCCGGAGTCCCGGGATCGAGTCCCGCATCGGGCTCCCCGCTCAGCGGGGAGTCTGCTTCTCCCTCTGACCCTCCCCCCTCTCGTGCTCTCTCAAATAAATAAATAAATAAAAATCTTAAAAAAAAAAAAAAAGAATAGCCATGGTATAGACCATTTCTCTCAGTGAGGAGCAATTTTGCCCACGAGGGACATATGGCAAAGTTTGGAGACATATTTGGTTGTCACATCGTGGGGAGGGGGACAGTTGCTACAGCATCCAATGGATAGAGGCCAGGGATGTTGCTAAACATCCTATCATGTGCAGGGTAGCCCTTACAATGAAGAATTATCCGTCCCAATAGGTCAATAGCACTGAGGTTAAGAAACCCCACTGGAGATGAAGAAACTGAGGTCCAAGAGAATAACTTGCTCAGGGTCACACAGCTGGTATGGCATGCAGAATAATGGCCACCCAGACCTGTGACTCTGTTACCCTTCACGGCAGAGGCTAATGAAAGCTGTTGTTATTAAGGTTGTCAAGGCTGTTAATGGAATCAAGGCTGTCAATCCGCTGATCTTAATCTAAAGAGATTAGCCTAGATTATCCCCGTGGGCCCGATGTAATCCCAAGACTCCTTATCCACGAACGGTGGAGGAGGGAACATCATCAGTATCAGAGATACTTGAATTAAGAGACTCAGTTGGCCATTGCCGGCTTTGAAGGTGGAAGGTCTGTATGACTCCAAAGCCTAGCTCTTAACACGACCCCATATATATGGACACTAAAAATCGTGACCCTGTGTTTTCATATGACAAATATATTCTGAAAAATATTTGCCATACACTTTTGTTTGAGGGAAATATTTGCCGTGAATGGTGGTTTGTTGTTGCCATTTAGCATTTGTTATTGTTACTTTTTTATGCATTTTCATGTTCTCTGGTTTGGTGCTTTTTCCTTTTCCTTTTGGGATTGCACCCATCATCTAGATGCTAAGAAAGACCCTTCCAGTTCAGAGATGGGGGAAATGTTTACACGCATTTCATTCTAAGTTGTCTGTGTGTGTCGTTTCATTTCTTAAATTTAACTCTTTGATTTATAACTTCATTATGATCAAGAGCTGCTGACCATGAGGGCAAAGTTCCCTGCAACTTTTTAAAGCTGTAAACAGAGCCAAATAACTACCCAGGAGACATTAAAGTTTGGCTAAAAGCGATCCCAAATGTGGCACACCTAAATTATAAGCATTCTTGCTGTGTCCAGCAGGGTTCCTCACACAAGCAGACCCAGGTTCAAATTTCCTTGTCTTCCAGTTCTTATCATCAGAGTAGATGCTGGTGGTTTTCCTAGACCTCCTCATCCCTGCACACCATCTTCAACCTCACTAAGAAGCAAGGGTCCAATCCTGGGACTGCCTGTGCTCCCTTTCCCTATCCACAATCTGCCACCACCAGAAGGAAGGATGGAAGCTCCTCGAAGCCACAGTAACTGCTGACTGGTGTCTGCCTTGGGGGAGAAGACCAATCATCAAAGAGGTGATGCGTGTATACACCACCAGATTGGCAGAATCAAATATTCTGTTAATGTTAAATGTTGACAAGAATGTGGTGGAACGGAAACTCTTGGGGGCGCCTGGCTGGCTCAGTCAGTAGAGCATGCCACTCTTGATCTCGGGGTTGTAGGTTCGAGCCCCACACTGGATATAGAGATTACTTCAAAATAAAATCTTTTTTTTTAAGATTTTATTTATTTATTTGACACAGAGAGACACACAGGGAGAGAGGAACACAAACAGGGGGAATGGGAGAGGGAGAAGCAGGCTTCCCGCTGAGTAGGGAGCCTGATGCGGGGCTCGATCCCAGGACCCTGGGATCATGACCTGAGCTGAAGGCAGACGCTTAACAACTGACCCACCCAGGCGCCCTCAAAATAAAACCTTTTTTTAAAAGAATGTGAACTGGAACTCTTGTACACTGCTAGAGGGGGTGAAATTGGTACTATCTATTTGGAAAATAATTTGGCAATATCTAGAAGTTGAAGCCATACAAAACCTATGATTGAGCAATGTACGTTACCCACATTATAATCTCATTTATTCTCTTGTTTATTGGCCAGTTTTCCTCTGCTATCAGTAACTTTTCACCAGTTTTTCTTTTGGATTGTATGAATCATACCAACTTTTTAGGTGTTCTTTTACATATTCTGGGTGCGAAGGCCCTTCCTTATCGACCACATGTATTGCAAATAGCTCCTCTCAGTTTGTGGCTTGTCTTTTTACTTACTATATGGTGTCTTCTGAGGAACAGGAGTGCTTAATTTTAATTAACATATATTAATGGTACAGTTAGTGGGGTTTGTGTGCATCTTGTTTAAGAAATCCTTTCCTTGGCGCCTGCGTGGCTTAGTCACTAGGCGTCCGCCTTCGGCTCAGGACATGGTCTCAGGGAGCTGGGGTCCAGCCCTGAGTCTGAGTCTGGCTCCCTGCCCAGTAGGGAGTCTGCTTCTCCCTCTCCCTTGGCCCCTCCCCCCCGTTCATGCTCTCACTTGCTGGTATTTTGTTTCAGATTTTTATATGTTCACAACTGAGCATGGCTTGTCATTTTCCCTTCTTTGACTTGTTTTATATCAGGTTGCACTAGCCTTGTAAAATGAATTAGAAAACGATTCTTTTTTTCTAAACTCTAAAATGGCTTGTGCAGAATTGAAATTATTTGCTCCTTGAAAAACAGAACTTATCTTTAAAGTCAACAGGAGAAAAAATAAAGTCAACTGGATCTGGTGTTTTGTGAGATTTTTAAACTCTGATTCAATTTACATAAATGTTGCAGAACATCAAGGTTTTTAAATTCTTCTTGGGGCACTTGGGTGGCTCAGTTAAACATCCGACTCTTGATTATGGCTCAGGTCATGGTCCTAGGGTCCTGGGATCCAGCCCCTGGGCTCCGTGCTCAGCGGGGAGTCTGGCTTCAGATTCTTTCTCTCCCTCTGCCCTTCCCCCCTCAAATACATACATACATACATACATACATACAGTCTTGAGAGAGTTCTTGTTTTCCAGCAATTTTTCCATTTCATATACATTTTCAGATTTATGAAGCATCAAGTCACAGAACTGCTCAATTGCATCGTGTCTTTTATTCTTTTTTTTTTTAAGATTTTATTTATTTATTTGACAGAGAGAGACACAGCAAGAGAGGAAACACAAGCAGGGGGAGTGGGAGAGGGAGAAGCAGGCTTCCCGCCGAGCAGGGAGCCCGATGCGGGTCTCGATCCCAGGACCCTGGGATCATGACCTGAGCCGAAGGCAGACGCTCAACGACTGAGCCACCCAGGCACCCCTTGTGTCTTTTATTCTTGATAAACCCTGCGAAATTAATTGTATTCATCTTTTATAAGAATCCACTGTTTAGCTCTGTCAGCCATCTATCATATCTCCGTTCCCCATTTCATCAATTCCTTCACTTATCTGTATTATGTTCTCTTCTAGTTATCATCTGCTGTTGATTTCTAACGAAATGGAATTGTGGCCAGAAAATCCAATGTGACACCAATCCTATCAAATTTGTTAATACTTGGTTGATGGCACAGAATCCGGTCAACTTTTATAAATGCGCTATGAGTGCTGGAAAAGAATGTAAATTCTGCGATTTTTTTTTAAGACTTTATTTATTATTTGAAGGAGAGAGAGAGCATGAGTGGGCAGAGGGAGAAGCAGGCTCTGCAATGAGCAGGGAGCCTGGTGCGGAACTTGATCCTGGGACCTGGGATCACGACCTGAGCCGAAGGCAGACACTTAACCGACTGAACTGCCCAGGCGCCCCAAATTCTGCAATTATTGAAAGCAGTGTTTACATACGATTTTATATAATGACATGTATATATGTATACAGGTACATGTAAATATATAAAGTCAAGCTTGTTAACTGTCACTCAAATCTCCTATATCCCTACTGATATTTCGTCAGGTTTTCATTCATATGCTTTGACGC
This sequence comes from Eumetopias jubatus, assembly GCF_037043125.1. Lineage (NCBI taxonomy): Eukaryota > Metazoa > Chordata > Mammalia > Carnivora > Otariidae > Eumetopias > Eumetopias jubatus. The sequence continues at coordinate 12,755,764 of NW_028274823.1, read as the reverse complement.
TAAATTATTACATATATGCTAGTTTAGAATTGTTATATCTTCCTGGTAAATCGAGCCTTTTACATGACGTAGCCACCCTTCTATCCCTAGTAAAACTTTTGCCATAAAGCCTACTTGCCTCCTGTCAGCACAGGTATGTCAGCTTCCTTTTCAGCATCTACTGGCACGTCTTCTCTCAACATTTTATCTTTAACCTTTCTGTGTCCTTACATTTTATATGTGTTTCTGACAGGATATACAGCTGTTTCTTAAGTAGGTGTGGAGCCTAATGTGGGGCTTGAACTCACGACCCTGAGATCAAGACCTGAGCTGAGATCAAGAGTCAGACGCTTCACCGACCGAGCCACCCAGGCACCCTTATATAGCTGGGTTTTAAATCCAGTCTGAAATTTTGTATTTTAACAGAACCATTTTGTCCATTTACATTTATTATAAGGAATTTATGTTTGGATTTATTTCAACCATCTTATTGTATACTTCCAATTTGTTCTACCATTTCCATGATGATTTTCTTTCTGTCACACTTTCTTTTTTTTTTTTAAGATTTTATTTATCTGACAGAGAGAGACACACAGCGAGAGAGGGAACACAAGCAGGGGGAGCGGGAGAGGGAGAAGCAGGCTTCCCGCGGAGCAGGGAGCCCAATGTGGGGCTCGATCCCAGGACCCTGGGATCACGACCTGAACCGAAGGAAGACGCTTAACGACTGAGCCACCCAGGCGCCCCTGGATATGCTAAGGTCTTGGGACTCCATTGCTAAGGGGTCCCCCAGTCCTCTGGGAGGAGGCAGAATAATGGCCCCAAAAGATGTCCCCATCCTAATTCCCAGTCCCTGAGAATAGGTTACCTTAGACGGCCAGGGGGAATTAAGGTTCCGGGTAGAATTAAGGTTGCTAATTAGATGGCATTAACATGGGGAGATTAGCCTGGATTATCGGGGTAGGTCCACCATAATCACACAGCGCAAGAGGGAAGCAGAAGAAAAAATAGAGGCGGCCGGTCAAGAGGGACTTAACCTGCTGTTGCTGGCTTTGAAAAAGGAAGGGGGCCATGAGCCCAAGGAACGCAGGCAGCCTCTAGAAATGGCAAAGAAACAGATTGTCCCCGAGAGCCCGAGCCCTGAAGACACCTTGACTGTAGCCCAGCGAGACCCCTGTCAGACTTCTGACCTCCAGAACGGTAGGAAAGGAAGGATTTGCTGTTTCAAGCCGCTAGGCTGGTAGTGCTGATAGAGCAGCAAAAGGAAGCTAATATGCCTCCCACCGAGCATCACCACCCATTCACTCCATGGGGTCACAAGGATGTCTCATCCACCTGTCAGTCCCAGGCCTCAATGGTGAACACATAAACTTTAGAGCTAGAGAGGGCCAAGAAACCACTCAGGCCAGCCAATTATTGTAAGTGAGCGAAAACTGAAGTCCAGAGAAAGGAAATGACTTGCTCGAGGCTCCTCAATTTACACCATCCTAGGCCATCACCCTTCTTTCTGCTTCTGGAGCCAGAGACACCCCAGGAACAGATACCACTGCCAACTCATCATCATGACCAGGCACCGGCAGGGCACAAGAAATCTGTAAGGGACTGGGGAAAATAGAAGTGTAAGCCAGGTAGGTCCAAGAGATGTCTAAAATGACAGAGACAGTGATTCGCCCGGAGCTACAAGAGCAGACCTGGGCCAGACTCCCACCTGGGCAGCTCAGTTAGCGAGACGCTTCCACCTGAAGCTTTAAAAAGGCCCCTTGGGCACCTAGCGAATGGCACACTTGAGGCCTACTTTCGAGAAGCTTAGCGTTTCATGCCTCTGCCTAGAGCCAAAGTTTTGGGCTTTGGGCAAATTAGGAAAAGGTACTTCATCCACAAGACATCTTTATCCATCTGTCAGAAAAAAACTGTCATAATATACCGATTCCTTTAGAAAAAGATACTTTACTCCACATCTGCCAGAAAACTATTTGAGATTCACTCACACATATAACCACATCTATGAAGTAAAAAGCACCCCCTTGGATGGAAAGCCCTTGTGCAGTGCACAACCTGCAGAAGCATACACAGCAGCCCTGCTTGGCAGTCTGGTCCCATCCCCTTCACTGACCTTTCCTTCCCCCCTCCCCCGCCACCCCCACTCTAGCCCTCAGGCTCACTAGAGAACAACCTTGACCTTATAATGCACCATTTTATGCATCACTGGAGAACAATCTTGACCTTATAGTTTATCATTTTATGTATGACTCCTCCCCTTCTGCAGCCAGCAGGCGTTGAAGATGAGCAAGAAAAGGCCGATGGTCCCATTCAGGGAAACACGAGGCAGGATTTGTGAATTCTAACTGAACAAATGTCCAAGGGCCAGGAGACAGTCCAGGCCCACAGCACAGGCCACGGAGAAATCCCACCCACTAACTAGCTGGGAGAAGCTGAGTAGTACACTCTTTTAGCTTCCCCAAACCTCATTTTCCTTTCTGTGAAATGGGTATCACCTCAGGACTGCTGGGAAGATCTAAGAAAGAACGGTTCACGCTTAGTGCCTTGAAAAGGCTCCCCACCTGTGAGCTATTGTTATTACTATTATTCCAGGCATTGTTGACCCCAGGATATCTGCCCTCCAGGCTGTCAGCCTTCCTGGCAGTATGCAGCTTTAAACAAAACTGGGACAATCCGTATGTACTGCATGGAGCACTGGGTGTTACACGAAAACAATGAAGCGTGGACCACTAAATCAAAAACTAATAATGTATGGTGACTAACATAACATAATAAAATAAAATTAAAAAAAAAACTGGGACAATCCGGGTTTCTAAAAGGAGACCACGTGGCTGGGGTGAGTGTTTAAGAGAAAGTATTACTCACTGGACCAAAGAGCTCACTCCTGGATAAACAGAAAAATTTAACCTCTTTCAACCGGAATCGGTTTTGTTGGGGGACAATCTCTGACACACCGGTGGGACGAGCCCAGTTTTGCCTCCCGGTGGCTCCTTGCACCATCTCCTCCTGGAGGGCCTCCTCCAGCCCTTCGGCCCCAGAAGTCCTGTGGCCAGAGTATGACCAGGTACTTCCAAGTAGGGACAAGTGCAGCTTTGGGATGAGAGCGACACAGGTTCTAACCTGAGCCCTGCTGGTTGTGAGCCATGCACCCCTCCGTCTGCACCAGGAGGGCAATCACAGAACCTGCCTCACGGGGCAGCTGTGTAGCAGGTGGGGGGTCCATGAGGCCATGCTGGAAAGCACCTGGCCTGAAGGGGGTATCTTATTACTCTCAGCTGGGAGACTCTGGTGCAAGACAGGGCGGGTGACAGAGGAGACACTACGAAGCCCCTGCTCCCACTTCCCTTTGTTTCTTCCCACCCCTGTCCATATGCCCACAATTCTGACATGGCTGTCCCCTCCATCTGGCCAGAGTACTGAATCCTACCTTTCTGACAGAATTACCAAATGCATTTTTTTTTCATATTACTATGCGTTTCAGTTAGAATGAATGAATTCAGCTGTAAGTAAAATTCCTGCCCGGCAGTGGCTGAATCAATAAAGTTGGTTAATTGTCTTGTATAACAAATCACCAAGTCATCCACAAAAATGTCCCCAAGGTTTTTCTTTTTTTAATAACTTTTTCGGGGCCGCCTGGGTGGCTCAGTCGGTTAAGTGTCCGACTCTTGATCTTGGCTTAGCTCTTGATCTCACAGTCGTGAGTTCCAGCCCGTCGGGGCTACACGTGCAGCCTACTTAAAAAAATAAACAAAATAATTTTTCCGGTCAGCCGTCCCCAGTATGCCAGCTTCTGGTCCTCAAGACTTATCACCTCAGGGCTGGCTCAGCTCTGAAACCTGCCAGTGGCTGGAAGAGAGGGAAGCTCCTAGTCTTTGTTTCTTTTCATTATTTTATTTTATTTTATTTTATTTTTTTAAAGATTTTATTTATTTGAGAGAGAGAGAATGAGAGATAGAGAGCACGAGAGGAAAGAGGGTCAGAGGGAGAAGCAGACTCCCTGCTGAGCAGGGAGCCCGATGTGGGACTCGATCCCGGGACTCCAGGATCATGACCTCAGCCGAAGGCAGTCGCTTAACCAACTGAGCCACCCAGGCGCCCATCATTTTTTTATTTTTTAAAAGATTTTATTTATTTATTTGACAGAGACACAGCGAGAGAGGGAAACACAAGCAGGGGGAATGGGAGAGGGAGAAGCGGGCCTCCCGCCGAGCAGGGAGCCCAATGTGGGGCTCGATCCCAGCACCCTGGGATCATGACCTGAGCCGAAGGCAGACGCTTAACTACTGAGCCATCCAGGCGCCCCGTTCAAACAAGGGAACAAATGCCCTCCCACAGTCCTCCTAACAGACCTCCCCTTACATTTCAGGGACCAGAACTGGGTCACCAGCCCCCTCCTAAACCAATCACGCCCAGGGGAAATGAGATCTGTCTGGCTGGATTACACCTGTCACAGCTCAACCCCAGAGGCCAAGGGAGAGACTCGTCTGGAACTGGAGTAAGTCAGCAAGAAGGGTAAAGGGCCTGCCACTTGACATGATGAGCCCCTTGAGGATCAGAGGAAGGAGCTGGAGCCCAGAGTGGTTAAGTCCCTCATCCAAGGCCACATGTGACTTTGCAGAAGGGCCAGGGTGAAAACACGGCCACCGGCTCAAGGAGCATTACCCGCTTCACCACGGTGCTTCTCAACTAACTCTAGCTCACTCTAAGCCCCCAGAGGGCAGACACCCCATTCCCGGGACTCCCTGAGCTGGGCCAAAGGCATGATATGGACAGATTCAACACTGTTACAGAAGAGAGCCCCCAATGTACCCAAATGTGCCTGACGCACCTAGAAAGAGCTTGGCAGGCAAGTCAGCAGGAACGCAGAGCTTGACAAACAGCATCTCTAAAGCTGCCTGGACAGCCGCCAAGCCGCCTCACTCCCCAGGGCTGACCTCATACTTCTGAAGATCCTCAAGATGCCTGAGGTCTGTGCGTTGCCTCCCAAGCTGCAGGCTGGGAGCCATGCAGAGAGGTGGGAATGCAGAATCCAAGCAGCCCACCCCACCACCCACCCCTCCTGCCAGAGCCTCCTGCCTGTGCCGTGCAGGCCCCATTCCAGAAGAAACTGAGCAACACCCTCCATCCTCCCAGATGAGGCCTGTCCCAACCGGTCTTCCTGCCTCCACCAATCGGAGGGGATGCCTTGAAGAAATTCTCACACTCTGGCTATTCCTGTCTGTTTTTGCTTCAGACTTCTGGAAGGGGAACGAAAAGCGGGCAGACCTCATCAAGGTGCTAAGAATATCTCTGAAGTCAGTTCCACCACCTCAAAGAGAGTTGGAGAGCTCAGGGCCCGGCTGAGGCCTGCGCTTAGTGGTAACAGGAATTGTTTACTAAACCCAGAACTGGATCAGGCCTTTCCGTGGTAACTAACAGCAAGGGCTCCCAGGCCACTGAGGCCACACGTGCCGGGTGTGGGGGTGGGGGGTTAAGCCCCTTCATGCCCTCTGCCTCCACGTCCAGACATTCTTCCCAGATCAAACAACCTACTGTGCGCAAGGCCCATATCAGGTAAGGTGAGCAGCCTGGGGAAAGGGCAGGTACCAGCCCTCCGGGACACATGAGCTCCCTTCCGAAACCTCCTTACAACCCACCCGCTCAGCCTGCAGCTACAGAGCAAGGCATTTGTCCTTACCCATGTTCACTGAAAAGTTTTAATTCCCCTTGTAAACAAAACAAAACAAAACAAAAAAACCCCACAAGGGCTAAAAATCGTGTGATGTGGGAGAGGAAAGGTGTCACTTACTTGCCACGCTCTCTTTGGCCTGACCCAGGGGAAGCCGGCCCAGCGGCTCGCAGTTTTAAACTTTCCTTTCCTTCCACAAGTTTTTCTCAGAACAGTGGCTCCCACTCCTCAGAGCTGAAAAGTCTGCATACCTTGAAAGTATGCGAGCTGCAGGGCCATGCAAACAGACTGGAATTTTCCATTTATAGAATAATAATCTTCATACCACTCTAGGGGCCGGTGCTCTTGTGGTCAGAGCTCAGAGCTCAGTGTCAGCAAACCTGCTACGCTTCTGTGGGCTCTTTTATTTATTTTTGGTGGGAGAGGGGGAGAAAAAAAAAAAAAGGAATGACTTTTTAACTTGAGTGCCAACACAAACTTGAAAAAGGAACTGCGTTGGCAAGTGCAGAATATGACTGCCTGGTTTCATGACTTAAATCAACCGTTAGGGAGCAGGAGGTGAAGAAGAGGCTGAGAAACAGATCTTCAACCCTTCATGCAGACAGGTGGCTAGAAAAGGCATCATGTTACTGCCCCAAGTCCTTCCCTGTGCCTGCCACCTGGCTTCTGGACTGCTCCCCGAGGGTAGGGTCCAAGCAAAGGGCACAAGGCCCCATCTCATATCTCTTCTTCATGTCCCCTGTGTTCCACACTCGATTTCTGCTGATGCACACACAGACTTATAGTCTGAAATACCTTCGGGGTCCATGTGTAACGGGAAGGCCACCAAGCCATTTGTGAAGGGGCCTGAGTTCTAGTTCTGGCTGTGACATATTCACCGTGTGACCTTGAAGAAATCCTCTTCTCTGCGTCTCCTTTTCTTCATCTGTAAAGTAAGGTTGGATTGAATGATCCCAAAGGTCCCTTCCACTGCTGGCAGTCTGACTCCCTCGTTCATTCTAAAGTAAACCGGTGCCAGCATGAGGTTCTGGGCAGCCCCTACTGGGCCATTCTAAACCTGCCGGACACAGCCAGACCCAGAAGCATAGCCTCCTGCCTAATGAGGGCTGTCAGCACCAGCTGCCCCCGACCCCTGTTTCCATAGCCAGAGCACACAGCCAGAGTGGGGAAGCAAAGTCCTGACCTGCCCACCTTGCCTGCCAGCCCAGCCACTAGAGGAGGCATTTTCCCAGTCCCATAGAACCCTAAAGAATCCTTCGCAGTACCTAAAACCTTTCCTACTTTCCATTTTTTTAAAAGGTGTCCCTTCTCCCAGGAAGGGCACGACCACCTCCCACCCTCCTAATCAAAAATCTTCCATTTTCCATTGTTTTTACAAAAATATTTGACTCATTTTAAAGTACTAAATAGTAACGCTGAATGTGCTTTATTTTTTTCAAGCTGCACATACAGCCCATTTTTTATACAGCCCCCCCCCCCGCCGGGGGAGGGGGTGAGAGCTTCACACACACACCAATCACTGTCCCAGGGTGGAAGATTTTCTGGCCCAGCCCACATCCCTACCTAAGTCACCCGCTAATGGCCACCCAGTCTCTGAACACCTGTTGGGAGTCTGCAGCGTGCTGTAGGAAAGTCCTGATGCTTCCACTACTTACTACAAGAACCATAACCTCTCTACAACCTCAGAGATTCGTGCGAAGATTTCAGCCAGCTGAAAGCTCTCCAAAGCACCGTGCAAACGGAAGTTACTCGATTGTTGGGGCAGCTCTGTCTTGACGACTGCAATCTCAGAGCGCGCCAAATCCTGCCTCCCCACAGCTTGTCCTGCTGATGCTGGTGAGCGGGGAGAGGGGGCTTCTCGGAAGGTTGACCTGGGGCATTCAAGGCTGGGAGGAGGGTGCGCGAACCTTGGGGCGTTCCCCCATCCCCACGCCTACCCGTGCTCTCCGTGAGTCTCGCCACCCGACCGAGGGAGACCCAGGCCTGGTCACCTGCTCCAAACTCAAAGCATAGCGCTCAGGCTAAGGCCGTCCCCAGCAGCAGCCCCTCCCCTCCCTTCCCCTCGTCTCCCCCTACTTCGCCCTCCCCTCCCAGCAGCACAGGCAGGGCACGCCCCCTCCCCCAGATTTACCAATCGGCGTCCCGAGCGGCGCCCGTGGCTCAGGGGGCTCTGGTCAGCAGCCAATTAGCGCCCGGGCCCAAGGCGGCGCTTCCCCCGCCCCCTTGCAGAATGAAAGCCGCCCGCAGCTGGCGAGGCTGGCGCAGCGCGTGGGGCGCGGGAGCCGCGCGGGCCGGAGCGGAGCGCGCGCACTGCCCGCCCGCCCCCGGCGCGCCCGCCTCCGCTCCGCCTCCGTCCGAGGCGCGGGCAAGGAGGCTGGGGCGGGGTAGCGCAGGGGGCAGGGCCGCGGCGGCGAGGCCGAGCTTGGGGGGGTGGGGGGGTAGACGGGGAGGAGCGGGACCCGATAAAAGGCTGCGAGGCGGCCCCACCCCGCGGCAGGCCGGCGGGCAGGCTCGGCGCTTCCCTTCCGTCCGGCCCGCGCCGGCGGCGGGGAGGCGGCGCGCGCGGCCCGCAGCCCGCCCATGGAGGCTTTCCCCTGGGCGCCACGCTCGCCCAGCCGCGGCCGCGCTCCCCCGCCCATGGCGCTCGTGCCCAGCGCCCGCTACGTGAGCGCCCAGGGCCCGGCGCACCCTCAGCCCTTCAGCTCGTGGAACGACTACCTGGGGCTCGCCACGCTCATCACCAAGGCGGTGGACGGGGAGCCGCGCTTTGGCTGCGCCCGCGGCGGCGGCGGCGGCACCTCCCCGCCCTCCTCTTCCTCCTCGTCCTGCTGTTCCCCCCACGCAGGGACCGGGCCCGGGGCGCTGGGGCCGGCCCTGGGGCCGGCCGACTACGACGACGACGACGACGACAGCGACGAGCCAGGGTCCCGGGGCCGCTACCTGGGCGGCGCGCTGGAGCTGCGCGCGCTGGAGCTGTGCGCGGGCCCCGCCGAGGCCGGGCTGTTGGAGGAGCGCTTCGCCGAGCTGAGCCCGTTCGCCGGTCGCGCCGCCGCCGTGCTGCTGGGCTGCGCGCCCGCCGCTGCACCCACTACCGCCGCCGAGGTGGCGCCGCGCGAGGAGCGGGCCCCGGCGTGGGCGGCCGAGCCCCGGCTGCACGCCGCCTCCGGGGCGGCCGCCGCCCGACTGCTCAAGCCCGAGCTGCAGGTGTGCGTGTTCTGCCGGAACAACAAGGAGGCGGTGGCGCTCTACACCACCCACATCCTGAAGGGACCCGACGGGCGAGTGCTGTGCCCGGTGCTGCGCCGCTACACGTGTCCCCTGTGCGGCGCCAGCGGCGACAACGCGCACACGATCAAGTACTGCCCGCTCTCCAAAGTGCCGCCGCCGCGCAGCGCCAGGGACTGCCAGGCCGGGAAGAAGCTGCGCTGAGGGCCTGGGCTTCGGTCTGCTGCCACCTGACGCCACCAGGGTCACCGCCTGCCCGCGCTCTCATTTTCGGCTTACGCACCGTCTTTTCCTCGCTGTTGGAGAGGCGTGGAGGTCGGCAGTTGAAACTCAACTTGGGAAGTCGTTTTTGTTTTTTTTTCTTCCCCAAAGCAAGCCGAACGTATGGAGTACTTTTCTGTCGAAGAGCGGCTGAGACTAGACGCTAAAATCTTGATTTCTCTCTGGCTTGTAGTTTGTGCACATCCGGACGGTGAAGGCTGGGTGTGTATTCCACTACCTGAAATATGGCAACTTAATTGCGCTGTTTATTTACTGTATACGTCTATTTTAGATGCGCATCAGTATGAATTGTTTCAATCTAATCTCGGATGTTTAATTTTATGGAGGCACTTTACTAGGTCTAGAATATTTTTTTAAAAGCCTCATAACTGAAAACTGGCGATTTTATGGAATGTCGGCAAAATGACTATTTTATTGTTTGGAAACAATATTTCTTAGTTGTCCTTAATCAGTTACTCTAATTCCAGGTGAAGCACGCCCCTGGCGGCATCACCGTTTTGAAAAAGTGAAGGTTTAGTAAACTTTCCAGTATTAATCTGTGTGGGTAGTCCCTCCTTGTGGCTTGTTTGAGTCTTGGCTGGAGGTGTAAAAATGCACAATCTGTAGCAGGTAGAACACAGCTCCTTATCCTTTTATGTACCAGATCTTTTTATTACTAAACTAGCAACTAGCATTTCCACCCTGAAAAATTGTGCCAAGTTATAATCCTATTGTGTATACACTTGGAAATTGGTGCTGTTTAAAAACTTGTGTATTTATACAGTAACAGTATATGAATTCATTTATCTTGCCTATTTGCTACTTGGCCTTTTGTCCATGCACCCACCTCCCCGTTTCCATTTCTTTAAAAACATCTGTAACATTAAGATCAAAAGGGAGCAGTATTAATTCACCCTGCTCAATTTCAGAGTTCCCAAATAGTAGAAAGCTCATTCCAGCTGTTGTCTCCCAAACTGAATGGAAGATGCAATCCTTGAGCTCCGGAAGACTAATGTAATAGCCTGTGTTCAAGAAGATTCCACTATGGGCTGTGTCTGGCTTGAGGCCCAGGCAGGCCTCAAACCAGAATAAGCACTGAAGGAATTATGGAGTAGGGGTGGAAGACAAGGAACACAGCCTCCCCCGTGCTCCCTTTTTCCCTGGAAGACCCTGGTCTGTTTCTGGAATCCCACCACTTACCCACAAAGGAGACTGACCCTATCCTTAGGCCAACTTTAGCTCCCACCCTCATTTATAGCCATGCCAGATGCCACACCATGGCTTGTGGCTACCTACCATCAGGACAGATAAGAGGAAGCAAAAATGGAAGTGAATTAGGATAAGTGTACAAAATACATCACTATCTGAAAATCGCAGCAGGAGATTTAGTCGTATCTGCTTAAATCCAAGTAGAGTTCAGCTCCTTTATTAGACATTAGACTGCTTTTATATCAAACAGCTAACTTCCTCCACAGCAAAATGGCTTGAGCACTCCTTCGAAGGTATAACAGACGCTGAGGTAAATAATACTGGAAGGTTGTGAGCCTTTTTGGTCAAAGGAAGGGGGGGGTCAGAACAAGGCGGGGAGGTGGAGGCAAACAGTATGTTGGCCAAGAGAAATCCATTCCCGCTAGTCCAGCCCCAGAACACAGAACTTTAGATGTGACTAGTCTTATACTCAAGGACCTTAATAAAACCATGTGATTATTCTTTTGTTGTGCTAGAAAATACACATTTAATTTTGGTCTCAGTAGATGAATAGAATTCCTGTTACCTCTCCTACTGCCGTTCTACCTTTTCAAAGAGCACTAGTCTTTCTCCAGCGCAGAAGGACTAGGCAGGCAACTACTTTGTATTTTCAAAAGACACTATTTCTAAGTGTCAAGCACTTGGCTTTGACATGTTCAATATGAGAACCCCTCAGTGATGAGATGCGCCTCATACGAATTTGATATTGACACCATCAGTTTTAATGGCAAACATCATGTCCATTCATTTAAAACACTATCAGCCCCCCTCAAATTTGCCCCCTTTCCAGCTAACATTAAAACAAACACTGGGAAGTTAGAGCATGCACAGAGAATATTACTACAGTTAATCTTCTAGAGACCTCTTAGGAAAAGTATACTAACCACACTAAGGCACTTAAGAGGACCAAGCATAGAACTCTGAATCTAAAACTTTTAAGTACTTGCAAAATTAAATTTAGGGTGTGGGGCACCTGGCTGGCTCAGTGATAGAGCATGGCACTCTTAATCTTGGGAGTTGTAAATCTGAGCCCCACTTTGGCAAGTAGAGTTTACTTAAAAATTTAGGGTAAAAGAAACCTAATTTTTTAAAGTTTAAAGAAATACATAAAATAATAGTGTGACAAAGTTATCTTGTTTTTATAAGAATATGCCTGTATATTTGGCTAAAAACAAAACAATGCATGGAATCCTCAAAAGCGCTTTACCAGTTCTGCAGGCAGATTGCCTTACCTTGCTGGTCCTTTTCTGTAGACACATTTGCAGGGAGTGGCTTTTTATTTCTTTGGATTTTAATTTTCCTATGCGGTCCTTTTTGGAAGCTGTAGAATGAACTGTGATTACAACTTTCGGCCTAAATTTTAAGTAAGCCAAAATTATTTTAAAATTATACTACAAATATGTCTACCTCAAGGGAAAGGACAGGAAAGTTTCAGTGTTGGTCCTCACCTTCTAGTCTGTGCTTAACCACATGAGGAACATTCCTGCATTCCTTCCGGTGTCCCAATTATCTAGGTCAATTAGACTTAGTAAAATTAGAAATGAATCTACAGTCAAAATGTCTTTGGTAAAAAAAAAAAAAACAGGTAAAGCACATAAAAGCATGCCAACACACAGATTCCCACCTCTTCCTGGAAGCCGGTAAGGACAACGAGGGGGATGTAGAGTCTCTTCTGGGCCACTGTCTCCACCCTCAGATGCACACGTATGAGCGGCGTGGTGTTGTGTAAAAATGCAGAAGCCACTGGGAGCATGAAGACATTCCACACACAGGGAGGAGGTTGGATGTCCAGCTTTCCTGACACCTGTGCGTACTGGGGGTGCAGGGGAGGCTGTGAGGCCCTGAGCAGAACCGAGTAGGACCAGGAAGCAGCAGCAGACTCCTGCCCCTACCCTGTGCTTGGGATTTCAACTCCTAGGGCAAAGGACTTGGGGGCACAGTATTTATCTGGGAAAGGGTTCCGGCAGGAAGGGCGGGTTTGCAGACCAGCCCAACCATCAGACATGCATCCATAACTCATGTAAATAAATCAGCTTAAGTGAATGGTCCCCCGGCGCCAGTCAGTGCTGTCACAGGTACAGTCCTGTTCTAATGATTGGGGTTACCGCCCCAAGTTCATTAATTTGTTAAAAAGAGCACGTCCTCTCCCCAAAGACCTTTTAAAATTTCCACTTGTTTGAACTACTAGATATTAAGGAAATTAAATGTTGAAAAAAAGTCATTTCCATCACCGCTAACATCAAACAGAAAAGGCTGCATCTGATCATTTTTAAAAAAGCATCAATACTCCCTCTTCTGGCCGCCTTATAGCTGTACCAACAGGAATTCTCACCACCCACCCAATACTGGAAATAATTTGCGTGTCTGTAGCCACTATCAATTTGCTACTAATATTCTCTGAAATTATATTTTTTCTAATTTCAGGGGAATACCCAAAATAGTAAGCCACCCACCTACCCAGACCCCATGCATACAAGCTCACAGAGAGGACAGCATTATAAGGAAACTAAGGGGGGGGGGTTCCTTAATTAAGGAAGGAAACATCCTAGCCATGTTGGCTTTCTATTTGAGTTATTTTCTTTGATCCTAAACAGACATTTAATGGCAACAAAAAAAACCCTCAAAACAAACAACTAGATTTACAAACTCACCATAGTAAGTAAACCACTTTGTAACTACAAATCAACACTAAAACAAATTCTGTAAGTATTTTATTTATCATTGAAGAAAAAACACAGCAGCAAGTTCTGTGTTGGCTTCAATAAGACCAAATAGTTAATCTTTGACATTGCTACGACACTCCAAAATTGAAGTCAACACAGTCATTACTACAAATTACTTGTTGAAAGAATCTATCCTGAAGAGAAAGAAAATTAGGAAAAAGAATTTAAACAATTCCTCCAAACCACACATTTATAAATATTGTCATATTTAAAATGCTTGAAAGGCATGAATTCTCCATTAATGGAAAAGCAGTTTCCTATTGGCAACAGAAAAAACTCAGCAATAGTTTACCAAATGCTTTAAAATTTAAAAGCCGTAACTGATTTGGATTCACACTTGAGCAGTATTCTTGTCATTACAATAATGACTGCAAATTGCTTTATACTCACCTCTCAAGTAAAAGCTACAGAAAATCCCACTGTATCCAATGTTTGTAATGTTTACTGCACTTACAGTGAACCTAAAAACTTTCTAAATGTAGTTAATATAGTAAATACCTCAAAATACCTAGAGGTATGTCTCAACCGCTAATGGTGTGGAAGTCGTTTCAGCCCCTGCTTTTGAAGAGTCTTCAAATACATTTTCTCTAACAGAATCATACCTCATTCCAAATTAATATAGTATTTCAAAAACAAAAGAAAAAGATCAGTTCTATACCAAGATACAGGTGTTACTCCATACCTGACAGGTTCACATTTTCAATTTATTTTTTAGTTTTTCTTTTTTGTAAACAAACGATTGATGAAATAATGCAACACCTTAAATTCCAGAAAACGGCCTGCCTGTCCAACCTCCTGTGGACACGGTGCACAATCAATCTATTATAGAGGATTAATACAAGTTCATGCTTTTTGTTATGAGACAACATTAAAGAATCCAATTTAGACTGGTTGAAGCACAGTATAATAATCCTTGAATGTGATCAAACCTATGTGAGACATGAGTTTGAATCCATTATCTTGAGATTTAACGTCGTACTGTGGTCCATCCATCTTCATCAGTCTCGTTTTTAGTACGACGAAGAGATTCCCTATCTTTCTCAGCTCTCCATGAGGCCTTCTCTTTTTCACCTTCTCTTTCCCTGTCTCGGTCTCTTTCTCGGTCTCTTGAAAGAGCTGGGGGAGGAACACGACGAGGGGCTTCCCGCTCTTCTGCCCGCTCATCTTTCCTGTCATCAGCACGCCTCCAAGAACTTGCTAAAAAGTTTAATTAAAAGAAAAAGAGAGTAAGTCTGTACCATATTGTACTGGCTCAGACTAAACAGAACTTCAGCGAAAGGAATGCCTCTAAATACTCAGAAATCCCGTACTATAAAAGTAACAATATAGGATCCCCATTAAAAAAAAAAAAAATCAATAAAATCTAAATATATTTTAATCAATTTCTGGCAAATCCTTCAAAACAACATACAGACAAGAGATATAACTTAAGGGGCGCCTGGGTGGCTCAGTCGTTAAGCGTCTGCCTTCGGCTCAGGTCATGATCCCAGGGTCCTGGGATCGAGCCCCACATTGGGTTCCCTGCTCCGCGGGAAGCCTGCTTCTCCCTCTCCCGCTCCCCCTGCTTGTGTTCCCTCTCTCATTGTGTCTCTCTGTCAAATAAATAAAATCTTTTTTTTTTTTTTTTTAAGATTTTATTTATTTATTTGAGAGAGAGAGAATGAGAGATAGAGAGCACGAGAGGGAAGAGGGTCAGAGGGAGAAGCAGACTCCCTGCCAAGCAGGGAGCCCGATGCGGGACTCGATCCCGGGACTCCAGGATCATGACCTGAGCCGAAGGCAGTCGCTTAACCAACTGAGCCACCCAGGCGCCCAAATAAATAAAATCTTTAAAAAAAAAAAAAGATATTATTCAAATTTGCCAAGAAGAAACCATTGGCCTGGGAAGTGTCCTGATTGTCACAATAATTTTAAGACAAGGTGACAAAAATCTCAATGAAATTTTTAAAATAAAACTTCTGGCTCTTGAAGAAATCGTAACAGCAAAATGGCCATAAGCATACTTTACAGGTTAATATAAGAAAAACCCTTGCAATCCCGTTGTACAAATGAAAAACGTTCATGAGGCAACTACTTAAGTGCAATGGCCATTTTCAGCATTACAAGTTTTTTGTGTTTTATTTTTTTAACTAAAGTTTCAACTATCACAATTTCAGAGTAAGAATATTTTACTCTTTGTGCTTATCTACCAAAATCTTACTTTTAAACAACTGACAAAATGTTTCCTAGTTGCATGAACTTCTAAAGCAATATATATTACTTACCATCCAATTAGCCTACTACTATACTTTCAATTTAGGTATGAGCTACTTTAGAGTGACTACTAAGTTTATGAGAACTGTGAATTTTTTAAAAAAATTTATTATTTGAGAGGGAGAGAGCAAGCGAGCTGCAGTGGGGGAGGGAATATCAAGCAGACTCCCTGCTGAGCACAGAGCCCCATGTGAGGCTTGATCTCACAACCCCGAGATCATGACCTGAGCCAAAATCAAGTCGGATGCTTAACCGACTGAGCTACCCAAGCACCCTGAGAACTGTGAATTCTAAACTGAATATTCACTCTTATTTTTGATGTAAGAATGGATAAGGTAATAAAACCCCACATTTCCTCAAAGATTATGGTTTTCCAATAGTTCAGCAACATGCAGACCATCCATACCTTCTTCACGTTCTGATCTAAGAGGAGGTCCTCTTCGGTCTCTGTCATCTCGCCTTTCCCTTAGATCACGGCGATCATCTCTCTCCCGACGACGGTCATCTCGATCCCTATCTTCACGGCGATTTGAATCTCTCCAGCTTGAAGATTCTTCCGCTGGTCCTCTTCTCCAGCCTCCTTCATCCCTGGAACCATTCAAAATGACATGTTGAAGTTCCGTCTTTAAGATTCCAGAGAGCACATTCAAGTTGATGTTCACAGAGTTTACAAATGTAACAGGGACGACCTTTAAATTTCTGACTTGATCACAATCTGATACCTCAGGTATAGAGGTCGAATGAGAACGTCTGGACCTGTGCTGTCCAACATAGCAACCACTACTCGTATGCGGCTACTTAAATACAAATTAACTGAAACAGAATCAAGACGTTCTGTCAATAGCACTAACCACACTCCAAATGTTCAACAGCCAAATGTGCTTGCTGGCTACCATACTGGGCAATGCAGGTACAGGATGCTCTCATCCCTGCAGAAAACTGTATTAAATGGTGGGCTAGATTCATCAGCATAAAGCCACTCAGGCCAGAAGCAGCAAGTCAGAACTGTTACCGCTAATAAAAGTCAAGGGGCTTTTGATAGGGCTGTAAAATTGAGTAACTGAACCACAGGGGAAAGGCAATGGGCTGGCAAAGATACCTGTATAACTAGAGAGCCCTACCACCCAGTGTCAGCCTCAACTTTATTAAGAGGGGACATTCAATTGAGGCACGAGGCACACCATTTCTCAAAGAGAATTTAAGAGAACTCTAACTGTAACTCCACCAAGAGTTCCAAAGCAAACCTAGGCCGTCTGAAGCGGTCCTCTCGATCCCCATCTCGCTCTCTGTCCCGCTCTCGCTCTCTCTCTCGGTCTCGTTCTTTCTCTGGGTCCTTGTCGTTTTCGTCACGATCTTGGTTTTCTCTCTCTCTCTCTTTTTCCCTATCCCATTCACGTTCTTCTGATGGTCTTGATTCTCGAGGTGGACCCCAACTCTCTTCTCTGGCTTTTTCTTTCTCTCTCCATCCACCTGTTTTCATTTTTATTTAAAAAAAAAAAAGGCAAAAAAATTTTTATACTCAAGAAACAGAGATTAGTAACAATGAATAGAGATCTGAATGTTGACATTAATACCACCAATGTAAGTGCTAACTTAAGACACTCCAACCTCATTTAAAAGAAAACTGAAGTTATTTATCTTATTTTACAGAATCACCACCTCCTATTTATGACTGACTACCTATCACTGTTTTTCTAACATAAAGGGAGGAGAGAACATGTAAGATAACGGAAATTTATATAGTCTGGGTTGAGTGTTCCATATGCTGAGATTTCAGATGTAAAAATCTGTTCTGATGGTAAGGTAAACAGACAACTCATTTTAAGCAAAAAACTTAAAAGAGTCAGGGGTAGGAGCCAGATCTCTGAGAGAGAGCCCCAGTTATAATTTCATTCGTATCTTTCATTTTCAAAAACCTTTATTACCAAAAACGTTCTTTTCGTATTCTTGCCCTCCACCATTTACCATCCATGCAATCATGGAACAAAGGTAAGTCCTTCGACCAGTATCTCACACTTAGCCATGGGATGCCCAAATCAATAAATGTCATATATATGCACAAAGAGGCCAAAGGGAACAGATTTAAATGAAAAATCTATTACGGGGCGCCTGAGTGGCTCAGTCGTTGAGCGTCTGCCTTCAGCTCAGATCATGATCCCAGGGTCCTGGGATCGAGCCCCACATCAGGCTCCCTGCTCAGCAGGAAGCCTGCTTCTCCCTCTCCCACTCCCCCTGCTTGTGTTCCCCCTCTCACTGTGTTGTCTCAGTCAAATAAATAAAATCTTAAAAAAAAAAAATCTATTACAAGGTTAATTACTATTGTCGCTAATATTTGTATTATCATGTGCCACAGTCCTGTTCTAAACCTTCTGTGTATATGAACTCATTTAATCCTATCCATAGCTTTGAGCTAAATAGATCCCATACCTGCTAATTTACCTATTTGCTGAAATGTACTTGTCAATTCCTAACGTGAACACTCGGGCACTCTCACCCACAGACACATGTAGAGCGATCAAATACTTGGAGTTGCCCGCAGAGCACATTCACAGTAGAGGTTGAAAAGGGCAACGCTTTTCCTTCTTGCTGCAGCTCTCATACTTTAAAACAAGTAACCCTTTTGGTGGTCTGTTGAGTGACAGGTTTTCACATTTTTGTGCTTTGTTGGTGATTTCACTGTTTAAAATGGCCCTGAGGCACTATGCTCAAGTGCTGTCTAGTGTCCCAAGCATGAGAAGGTGATGGATGTGCCTTCCAGGAAAAACACTCATGTTAGAGAAGCTTCAATCAGAAGTTATAGCGCTACTGGCCGTTAAGTTCAATGTTAATGAACAAACAACATGAATTACATAAGGTATCTTTAAAACAGAAATGCACAAGAAAGGTCGTGTTCACTGATTGACAGAAATGCTGTGACCAGAGGCCTTACGAGGACCAAACCATGACTTAATAAGAATCTACGACACTGTTCTCCCCATTTTACACAAGAACAGGAAACACACACAGCCAGACAGTGGAATGAACTGAGACCAAAAGAGATAGAAATATGGGACAGAAACACAAAGGGCAAAGAAAAGGAGGCTACTCGCTGAAATCTTTGTGTAGAATGGATTACTCTGGTTACTGTACCAAGACCAGACCTGGGAGTGGGAGAGCCTATAGGGACCAGCAGCAGCAAGAGTTCAAGGAAGGAATGACGGTGGCTCAGAGCCAAGTACATGCAGAGAAGTGGGTGGATCTGAAGAACATTAAAAAGGTAGAACTGAACTAAACGAAATATTTAACATAAAAGGATGAAAGACGGCAAAGGAGAACTCCCAGACCCCTAGCTTATACAATCAGACGGATGGTGGTGGCCCTGAAGAGAAGCGTGTGGGTGAGAATTCAGTTTTGACAGGATGAACATGACGTGTCACAGACACTTCTAGGTAGAAATGTGCTATGTGCATCATGCAGCTTGAAACACGGGTCTGAAGGTAAGGAAAGAAGTCACCCAGAGAAGACAGCAATAGAAATCACAAACTTATATACAACTGCTCAAGAACAGTAAAATTTGAAAACATGAGCAAGCCCAAGACTGAGAGAGTAAGAAACTGAGCTCTTCCCATATAGTATAACCTCATGGTTGACAGAGAAGTGCAAGAGAAATACTGAGTAAGTGTATTGTTTCAATATTTACGTGAAAAGGCTGGTCTAGGACAGAACGAGAAGAACACCAATACTTAAGGGATGGGCATTGAGAACAAGAGTCCTCAAAGAAACAGTCACGAGGCAGAAGGAAAACAAAGTACATATCACTAAAGCAGAAAAAGGGGTAAAGTTCTTTAACTTCTTTTGGTGCGTGGGACATGGAAGTCAAGCTCCGTATATAAAAATCACTGCACAGAAGGAAAGATAAAAGACCGGTTTATATGGAAACTAATAATATAGCCTGATCGCTGTCATACATAATTAAAATTTCACTTTTTCAGCTGAAAAATAACTTTTTATTTAGATATCAAAATATAATGTCATTTAAGCCGTCCCCTATTTGAAATGACCTGATTATCACCCTCAGAATAGTGATTAGCTCATGTTAAGATTTCACTATTTGTAAAACACCTCAGATTCTATAAAGCATCTAAGCAGTTTTTCTGAATACCAGAATTTTACCTGGCTTGACAAATGGTCTCCAGGGGCCAGGTCTTGAGTCATCACCCCTTCTGGGAATCCGATCGTCATCCATGTTTCTCCAAGGCCCCCGGTCATCATCTGCACCGCGCCTAGAAATTCTGTCATCATCAGTACTCCTCCAAGGTCCTCGATCATCATCCAGCCCACGCCTGGGACCCCGGTCATCATCCATGCCCCGCCTGGGACCCCGATCATCGTCAGCATTACGCCAGGAAGGCCGCTCATCATCTGCACCTCCTCGCCGGGGCCCCCGGTCCTCGTCCATCCCACGTCTTGGTCCTCTGTCCTCCTCAGCTGTTCGCCAGCTTCCTCTGTCCTCATCCAGTCCCCGTCTAGGTGGTCTATCATCATCTGCATGACGCCAGCTCCCCCTATCTTCATCACCAATTCGTCTGGGAGGCCTGTCGTCATCCATGCCCCGCCTGGGAACCCGATCATCATCAGCATTACGCCAGGAAGGCCGGTCATCGTCTGCCCCACGGCGAGAGAACCGGTCTTCATCAAGACCACGTCTAGGACCTCTGTCATCATCCATGCCACGCCGGGGAATGCGATCATCATCTGGTCTAAGAGAAGACTCTCTCTCTTCCTCATCTCCCAAACGCCTTGGTCGATCTTCCTCTCTTCTATGAGGCCTTTCCTCATCCCGCCCCTCTCCACGTCTCCACTCCCTACAGAGCAACAAGCCAAACAACTTTAAGAGTCCATTTACTGAAAAGCACATGATCTTTTGGGGAATTATTTCACTCCCTTTTAAAAACCACTTCAGCCTAAATTCATTATTCTAATCCTGAAAGAATATGTGCTCCTAATAAAAAATAACACAATATAAAATCTTACATCAACAAATAAAGCAACTACCTTAAAAAGTATCTAATTGCACTTTATAAGAAGCATCCAATTTCTAAATCTATTACTATGACCTTTCAAAATTTAATTTCTGTATAGGACTTACGACCAACAACCTTGCCTATCATGAGCAGGCATTTTTAAAGGACGGTTCAATCTACTTAACAAATTTAAAGGAAAAGGAAAATATGTTCTAGAACTGTTCATTCTTACTGTAATCTTAATAGTATTCAATTAGGGAACAAAAAAATCTGAAGCATGTATTTGTCAAAATATTTAGAAAGTCAGTAATTACAGCACTGAAGTTAACTATGAAAAACATTTCCGTAACAGACATGCATACACAGTTCTTCACGATTCTCCTTTCCCCACCTCCACAAAATAAACCAAACTTAAAACCTGCTATAAGGTATTATGAAGGACCTATAACTAATCAGCACTATCGTCCTTGACTCTACTTACTTCTCTGGTGGGCCTCTTCTCCATTCGGAATCTACTTCAGGTCCTTTCCTCCATGTGCCTTCTGAATCTCTATCTCCCCAGCGAGAGTCCTACATTCACCAAAGTTAATGTGAGGCACTACAATGGCAACACTTATTACAACTACTGATTATTACCAAATGTTTCTGCACTTACATCAATCTAAAGTCCTTAAATATAAACAAGTTTTAAAGTTGTTTCTTTTTTAGCCTTAAATCAGAGTGACAATACAGTGAAACTGGCATTCTCATGTATTGAGTGGCTGTATAAATAAAATACCACCTGAAAGTAATCTGGCACCCCCCCCCAGGAATTACTAAAATATCTACAGATCTCCTCTGACTTCAAATTTTCCTTTTGAGATTATGTGAAAACAGCTCAGTGCCCTAAACGTACATCGCAGTGCCTACTAAACAGAGGTGGGACAAATGAAATGTCAAATGGGGAGTGGTTCAATTAACAGTTAACTTCCCTCTTCAAAATACTATGTTGTCATTAAAAATTATAGAAAGGGTGTGGGGAGATAAACACCCTTCAAGTAGAAATGTAAATGTGGTACAGCCTTTGTAGAGAGCAACGCACACAATGTTAATCACCAACACCTCTGACACAGCTTGATTGCTCGACAAACATAACCTGAGGCCACAATCAGCAATTAAGAATACTCTGGAAAATATGAAACAAGACTTAGGGCAGGGGTGGAAGGAGAAAGATAAAAATCTAACAAAGTTAACAATCCCAAGTAGATGAGTAAGAGGATCTTCATTTAAACTTTAGAAGTGTTTTGGAAACAAAACCCTCCAATAACCACTAGCGTTAAGAAGCAGTGAAGGATAACAGCCAGATGGTTAAGTCATCTGCCATCATAACCGACTCTGGACTCTTGCAGTGGACACCGTGGGAGAGAAAGAACACAAATGTCAATGAAACTTCTGGTCACTACAATGGAGGGACCAAGTTCCTCCCACCCTTCACACTCACTCTACAAATTAAACTCTGAACAAAGAACTGAAGTTATTAGAGGTTTTCATAGAACTAGCACCTCAAAAGAGATTTTTTAGGGATGGCTATGATAGCTGTTAAACAAAAAGAATTCTAAAAAGTAACATGAGGGACACATGGGTGGCTCAGTCAGTTAAGCGTCTGCTTTCAGCTCAGGTCATGATCCCAGGGTCCTGGGATGGAGCCTCACATTGGCTCTTTGCTTAGCAGAGAGCCTGCTTCTTCCCCTGCCTGCCACTCCCTCTGCTTGTGTGCTCCCCCCCCATGACAAATAAGTAAAATCTTAAAAAAAAAAAAAAAAGTAATATGATTGCCAAAAATTTTTAACTCAGTTGATAGATCAAACAGAACAGGCCCTGCTAATAAACATATAAACTGAACAGGAATCTCAAGGAACCAGTTACAAAAGGACAAAGAGATGAAAAAAGTGAAACATTAGAAGAGAAAGAATAGGACTTTTAAAGGCAAATATAGACAACAGGAGAAAAAACTTCCATCAGCTAAGAAAATTTAATCTTCTCTAAGGTAAACCGATTGCATCCTCTGACTAAAAAGGCACAAGTGGCCAAAAAGGATTAATAATAAAGACACTCAGGGGACTAGACACAGTCTCAGTAAAATCTTTACACTCCCTTTACCCCAAGGGTATTCTGCATTTCTAAGTTCCCAAGGAATAAAACAGAGTATCTATAGAAGTAACAAGACCAAGACTTGTTATCAAGATCCCCTCCCATCCCGTGTACTAGGACAGTAAGCACTGTCTCGAAACTTCCGAGGGAGGATTTTGAAGGGACCAAATCATCACACAATTTTTCAACTGTGAGAAAAAAACGAAACCTCTTTTGAGACATACACAAAGACAGCCTGGAAAAAAAAAAAAACCTGCAAGGATATACAAAACCAACAAAAATGTATCTGCAAAGGAGAAGAGGTGACACAGTATAAACATATTTGAAACTAAACAGTGTTTGCCAATATGGCTGTACAACTGTTAAGGGAGTCCTAAATAGAGAACATGTTTTAATGAGCTGGAAGCAAAAATGCTCCACTTATCCCAATGAAACAAGTAAAAGTAAAGGCATGCTCAGAATTTTTTGTTCAGAGAAGACAGAGTTCTTAAAATATACAGTCTGTGAAGTTTAGATAAATTTTAAGGAAAAAATGGATTGTAATCACTAAAAGAATACAAAAAAAATGAACTGAGAAAAGTTAAGTTTGGCTTAAAGGAAAAGGTAGCAGGGACATGGAAGTAAATAAAAAGCTCTAAACTAATGTTAAGAATAAAACCAAATACAGTCATTACCATGTTAAATGTGAATAGATAAATCTAAAGATTCTCCAACTGAAAGGGAAGGGAGGAAGAGGGAGGCACAAAACAGAAACAAAAGGCTGAAAATGAACAAAAGAATGAATATACATTTGCAAAAACTAAATTAAAAAAAAAAACAGAAACCCATAATCACAGCAAGTTTGTTACCTCCCTTTCTTCAGAATATGAAGCTCCCATAAATCAACAGAATGTAATAAATTAAAATAACACAACACTTCTGATTCCATACATACACAGAGAAATTTGTGCCCAACAGAAAAAGAATACGCATAACACCATGTTTTAGGACACCAAGGGGAGAATGTATTGAATTCCAAAAAATTAGAAATCATACAGAACAGGGGCGCTTGGTGGCTCAGTCGGTTAAGCATGTACGCTTGGTTTCAGCTCAGGTCATGATCCCAGGTTAAATCAAGCCACATGGGGCTCAGCAGGGAGTCGGCCTGTCCCTCTCCCTCCCCTTATGCCCCTTCCCCCACCAGCCAGGGTGCACACTCTCAAATAAATTTATTTTTTATTTTTTAAAACAATCATATAGGCCACATTCACTAATATTGAAGAAGTAAAAATAAAAATTAGCAACAAGAATAACAAAACCAAAAATCTATCCATATACATCTTAAAAAGAAATCAAAGAATAGCCGGTCCTCCAGTAAAGAGAACTGACACCACTGTGGCAGAAAGGAATGGAGAAAGGCAGGCAAGAAATCCTCTAGCTACTCACCTCTTAACTTAAAAAATAAGTATCTTGCTTAAGGAACATGGGCACATCCAAGGGAAAACAAAGTACATGCAGATAATGTCACAGAAACATGGTAAGGCATCAAACTAGCTTGGAAGGGATAGAGTATAGGTGACTAAGAGGAAAATGGTGACAGATGAAGTTGATGGAAAGCAACAAACTAGAAAGGCCTGGACTGCTAAGGCAGGTTTTACCTTTGGCTAGAAGTACTGAGTACCAACCAAAAGGAAGATGTGAAACACAAGAGCAGGTACAACGATCAAATATGCATTACGGGGGGGGGGGGGGGGGAATCAAGCAGACCACAATGTAGATAAGTCTAAAGCTGGAGAAAGATTATAATTAGAGAAAATAGTAAGGAGACCAGTAAATAATACAGGCAAAAGGAAATTCTGAATTAAGGCAGTAATGCAGGAACAGAAAGGAGAGGAAGGGGTAGATTCAAAACTCCATGATTAAGTGGGTTAACGAGTTGAGACACAGGATAATCAGAGACACAAGATAGAGGGGGAAACACAGGTCAATTTTGGACATGTGTGCATATTAATTAAAAATAAATATTCAGAGCAGCGTTTGAATCACTTGGGAGTATTGTTAAAATGCAGATTCTAATTCAGGTCTGACACTGGGCCTGAGATTCTGCATTTCTAACAAGCTCCCAAGAGATGGTCAATATTCACTGCTGGTCCACCAGACCCATCTTTGAG
Organism: Eumetopias jubatus; assembly: GCF_037043125.1. NCBI lineage: Eukaryota > Metazoa > Chordata > Mammalia > Carnivora > Otariidae > Eumetopias > Eumetopias jubatus. The sequence goes on along the minus strand of NW_028274823.1, from coordinate 12,731,124 downwards.
TACTAACAAGTTAGACAACTCACATCATCCTCTGAACTCACAGTAACCCCCTTTAAGGAAAATAGAACAGTCCTTCTTCCATATACTAAAGAATGTTCTTTTGTCAAATACTAAAGTCTCAGAAGACTTCATTCTTACAGAGGAGATTTCTAAAATGAAGCCTAAAATCCCAGCTCTGCTAAGGTAAGTCTAATTTCCCCCCTTAGGAACCTATCTTTGGGAAGACAAAATAGTATCAGGCTTTAAGAGAGATGAATGCAACCAATTTAAAACACCAAGCCCAGACACTGACATGTGCAGACGTGTATGGATCATGCAAGAGAACTGGGTGACAAACACATAGCAATAAAAACAGAGTAACTCCTATACTCACCTTTCTAGAAAGTGGATCATCACCAAGTCTTCTCTCTTCCTCTCTGCGCCGTTCCCTTTCTTCAATTTCCAGCTCTCTTTGGCGTTTTTTCCTTTCTACTTCTTCTAATTTCTTGACCCGCTCCTGATACTCTCGTAGCTCTTCCTCGCGTTTGGCCCGTTCGGCACGCTCTCTCTCTTCACGCTCTATATGATGAATTAGGGTTATATAGTACCTCTACCTGCATCTTTCCCCTCTTGCTAGGTCTACTTTGCTGGTATTAAACAGGCAGCATAAAGGAGAAGGAAATTTTTTTTTTATATTTTAAGTAGTCTATATAAGCTAAGGGGCAGAAGATACTCAAGTAAAACAAGTATTATGCCACTCAACATGAATAGTTTTGTAATGACAAGAAGATACCTGAATCCCTCCCCAACTCCTGAACATCTGGGATTTCCAGATAAAGAATCATTTGACAGACTTCATCCGGCACTGTTCCTCAGTAAGTATTACTATTACACAAAATACAGTGATAAAAATTAAGAAGTGTTACTATTTTTTAAGAAACACCAAAAATGCGGAAATAAGCTGGTAGAGGAAATAACATCCTCACCTATAACAAACTTCAGGCAACTAAAAACTAGGTTCTAGTTAGTTGCAGTTAAGAAGCCAATGATCCAGAACGCCTGGGTGGCTCAGTCAGTTAAGCGTCTGCCTTCAGCTCATGTCATTGCATCACTGCATCAGGCTCCCTGCTCAGCGGGGAGCCTGCTTCCCTCTCCCTCTGCTGCTCCCCCTGCTTGTGAACACGCTCTCTCTCTCACAAATGAATAAAATCTTTAAAAAAAGAAGCCAATGATCCTGGTTCCTTGTTTCTGTATTTTCTGAATATGACTGCTATATTTACTTTTTTTTTTAAAGATTCTATTTATCTGACAGAGAGTGAGCATGAGCAGGGGGAGGGGCAGAGGTAAAGGGAGAAGCAGACTCCCCAATGAGCAGGGGGCTGGATGTGAGACTTGATCCCAGGACCCTGCAATCATGACCTGAGCTGAAGTGAGATGCTTAACCGACTGAGCCACCCAGGCGCCCTGAATATGACAGCTATAAACTGAATACCAACCTTGCCTTATACTACCTCCAATCTTGGTCTATAGATACCTTTTAGCATTTGTTCTTCCGCCCTCCTCTGTTCCTCCTCTTCTTTTTCTCTGTGGTAGGTTATTCTGCGTTCTTCTTTACGTTGCCTTTTACGTTCTTCCAAGCGATTATGCCTTTCTTCTGCTAATCGCTCCTCAAACTGTTTAAGCTTTTCCTATTAACAGAATGTATAACAAGAACAAAACAAAACAAAAAAATTAAAAATTTTGAAGAGCTATTAACTAGTTAAATTTGAAGTTTACCAAAGTGCTGCAAATTTCTTGAAACCATAGAAGCAGCTTTCAAGTACAAGAACTTCCAAATGGGGGTGCCTGGTGGCTCAGTCCGTTGGGAATTTGACTCTTGGTTTCAACTCAGGTCATGATCTCAAGGTTGAGATTAAGTCGCACGTCAGGCTCTGCGCTGGGTGTGGAGCCTGCCTGAGATTCTCTCTGCCCCCCCACCTCCCTAAATAAATAAAATCTTTAAAAATTTCCAAATGACTGTGGAGTTTTTTCATATGTCAAATTTTTTAAATTTTAATTTGTTGACAGCTATTTTCTACACCTAGTGGGTTTGCTTTATATAAAACAAATCAAAGGATTAAATTAGAATTTAAGAGCAAGACACTTCGATCTACCTTTTTCCTTTCTAAATCAAAGAGTAAACAAAAGCTTGTCTCAAAAGCAAATTTTATGCAGTCCACTTTCACCTTCAGAAAAAATTTGTTTATAGCGTGGCTGACTGATTAATAGCCTATATTTCAAGTAATATTTGAGATATTACTTGAAATATTAAGTAATATTTCCATTGAATATCAGTATAAATATATCTAGTAATATATAGAAAAATATAGAAATATTACTTGAATGATTACAAAAGGTCAAGACAGAATGTACCACTGTGTTAAAGAACCTTAAGGCAAAACTAAAAAGCCCATGAATGTTTCCCTGAAACCAGTAACTTCACCTCATAAACAGACTGTCGTGCAGCCTTGAGTCGCATTACAAATAAATCTCTGTCTTCAAGCATTCGTGACATTCGATTCTTATGTTCAAGAGCCTTTTCACGTTCTAGTTGCATGGTAGTGATCTGCAAGTACATAATACGAAGTCAAATTTCAAAGGATTCATTAACTGATTAATTTACTCTTAATTCCTGACATATTCTTGAAGAATGACAAGCAGCTCCTCTGCCCCTTCCATCTTGCCATAAACATGGAAGAGTTACGATCATCTATACCCACATGTCCCTAGAAAGGCATCTGGGGACAGAAGATGGATAAAGGAATCCTGGGAGGCATCTATAAGAAACTTTTGATTTAGGCCCAAAAATACTACAAATTTTTATAGAAGAAAAACTATAATGTATACAGTAAAATAAAATACCTCAGAAGTAATAAGCACTATGGTTTAACAGTAAAATATTTTCTCCCTTAAAGAAAACTAGAGGTTAAAGTAGGGTGCACTACTGGTTTAAGGAGGCTTTTCCCTTTGCACTCCAAAGAGAAAAAGGAAGGCTTCAGGGCAAGGACTAGAGCAGATCATCTCAAGTACTTTATTTGGTCTGCATTCTTGGTTCCCTAATTTTACATATTACCACAAAAATTATAACTTCTGAAAAAATGGAAGGAACTGGCAAACGAAGCCCAGAGTGACAACACTCCAATGCAACCAAGAGGCTGCATTCCCCACACCAGTCCCCACAGATGTGCTATCTGTAGTTACTTTTTATTTTTAACCAAAGTAGAGCCACTAGTTTTTAATCACAAATTTGGCCACTACAAGAATTTGCAAACCTTGTTTTTGAATAATTAGGTAAATATAATATGTACTAACAAAACTACAGAAGAAACTGCCTAGTCACAAAGACCATTTATTATGTAGCTCTATTTATATAAAAGGTCTAAAAACTAGGCAAATCTACAAAGACAGAAAGGAGATTGCTAATTGTAGGAGGCCGAGGTGGTGGGGGAGGAAATGGGGAATGACTCCCAGTGGGTATGGAGCTTCTTTTGGGGTACATCTTAAAATTAAATGGCTGTGCAATTCTGTAAACATACTAAAAACCATGAACTATACAGTTTAAATGGGAGAACTGTATGGCATGTGAATTATATCCCCATAAAGCTGGGTTTTTGGGTTTTTTTTTTAGTGAACTTTTCAGCTGCCCTTTTGTATTTTACAAGTTTCATTTTTTAATCTCTATTGTGAAAATTTCTATCTGCCCACCAATCTGTTAGTACGCAGCCATTAAAGCACCATTCCTGGCAAAGGAACACAAAATAATCACAGTTTTGAAACCATGGCCCCGTTATTGGCAGAGGATTTAATTATAATTTACAGTCTACAAACGTTACAGTTAAACGAAAACCTTACTCTTTCTTCTTCCTGTTGTTCCCACAGATCCATGTCTTTAATCCTCTGTTCTTCATAAGCACTCTTTATCAACGGGATTTCCTCCAAGCGTTTAGCTCTTTCAAAATAGTCAATCTGAATGACATGAAAATAAATGTAGTTTAAAAAAAATTTTGTTAACCTGGCATGTTAAAAGTTTACCAACCAGTTCTTTCATCTACCTTCTTTTCTTGATTCTTCAGGCGTTCCTGAAGTTCCTTCTTTTCTTTCTCCAGTTGTTCAACCTGTTTAGCCATGATGAAATCCGGATCCAATTCTTCAAGATCCTGAAAAGTATTACAAATGCACAATCAGTAATAAGAATATAAGAGAAATGTGTGTGGAGATGTGATTTTTCTAAAATCAAAACCTAAATTACTTTCTATACAATGAGTAAATGCTCACAATTGGTAAACTTAAGGCAATGTAAAAATGCTTTACAAGAACCGTATTTCCACTTCCATGTAGGGAAAACAACATGACCTTAACATCTATTTCTCTTTCCTCTAAACTGCATGTACCCAAATCCATTTTAACAATGGTTAAAAACTGCAGAGCCATTAAAAACAAATGTTTACTTCATAGATTACAGTTAATGAATCAGCTGTACCAAAATGAGTGAAAATGACCAGACAATCCAAAGTAATCAATAAACGGTAAAGGACTATGCTTTTGAGATGTGGATTATAGTTGTTAAGAAGGAATGTGCTACATACTTCAATATCAATATCTTTGAATGCTTTGGCACCCAGTTCTGTTTTCTTGATCTGCTCCAAACGCTCACGGACAGTTTTCTTTTTGATTTGTTCATGTTCCTGTAGGATGCGCTCCTTCTCCCTCTCCTTTGCCTCCTGTCGCAGCCTCTCTTCTTCAGCCTTCCGTACTTTCTGGAGCTCAGCTTCCCTCTGCTCCAATTCTTCTTTCTCACGCTGAATATTCAGACTCTCAAGGCGCTCTTTCCTTTCCTCAATTGTCTGACGGCGAGCCAGGATACGCTGATGCTCTTTTCGTGAATTTTTAAGGTATGCAGTAACAGCCAACTGATGCTGTTCTTCTTTCTCTTGCTTCAAAGACAAATGCATTTTAAAAAATTCTTTTGTGACACACCATATTAGGCATCAAGTAATTACTAAATAATCCTGATGCATTACCCATGTGTCGGCATTCAGGAACAAGAGATGATGTTATTCGAGCTACTAGTTCCCAGCACCAAATACTATGACCTATACAGTCTTCTATTAATAGGAGTGACGTAGCTAAAGAACCTTTATTTGCTAGGTCAAGTTTTCTCTGCACCAAATCTACTTAAGTGTGCAAGCCAAGGGGAAATGCCAACAGAGCACACAAACAAGAAAAGAACTTAAGCAGAAAGGAAAAGCCCAAGCATAATACTCCCTAAAGGGGATTGGAGGGGGGGCGTCATATGTGTAATAGGTATAATACCAAAACTAGCAAATACAACTGAATAGGAAATATATAATAAGCCCACTTTATCAGACTCGTCTCAAACCTTTTCGTGCAAGACATGGCATAAGGGCCCCTCAAAAATTCTGTAGGTCATTTCCCCTAAAGATACATACCAATATATGAGCTGGCTTAATGACTTCGAGTGCCTTTGCAAGTACTGAGGACATGGCTGTCAGCTGATTTCTTATCTGTTCTGAAGGCATGCTTTGCAAATGAGGACCAATTGGAGCATCTTCTCGAGTAGCATAATTCAAATCAGATCCAAAACTAAGTGTCCGAGAAGTGTGGTCAATACGAACCTTTGAGAATTAAGTAACATCATCAATACTTACATCTATACATAAACATGAAATCATTCCAGGAATGAATGACTTTTGATTAAAAAATTTCAACTGATTATGAGGGAAAAAAATTAAGAATGTTATATACAAAAACCAGAAGATTCAGTCAGTACAACTTTAAAATGGTGCCACTAAACTAAAAGCTGAGAAACAAAGGACATAATATGTGTTTTTTAGTCCTTAAAGGCCTTCCACCTCAGTGTCCCTTCCGGTACATACCTGCAGGTCACAGTGCCTCGCTGCATCTACTATAGCCCGTTCCAGTTGGAAAGCATCAACAAAAGGAACCAGAGAAGTCAAACGAGAAAACTCAATGCTCTGATAAATTTGTGCCACCTGCATAAGAAACACAAGGTTAGTAACAACAGCTATCACTTATTCAGCATTTTTTTGTGCAGTCTTACACAAGCATGAGAAGTAGAAATTATGTCCATTTCTCAGAGAAAAGAAACTGAGGCTCAGAGTGTCAACACTACATTGCTGAAACTGGAATTCCAATTCAAGGCTATCAACCCCAAATGCTATGCTTTGAACCATCACATTATACCATTCCTCAGAAACATAAGCCTTTCAAATCCTAGTTTTATAAAACACAAAGCCCTGAATTGCCACATATTTGTAGATAAAGACCTGCTACTTACCTAACTGACCTGAACGCTTTTTTTTAATTTTTTAAATGTTTTTTAAATTTATTTGACAGAGAGAGACACAGTGAGAGAGGGGACACAAGCAGAGGGAGAGGGAGAAGCAGGCCTCCCGCCGAGCAGGGAGCCCGATGCGGGGCTCGATCCCAGAACCCTGGGATCACGACCTCAGCCAAAGGCAGACGCCTAACGACCGAGCCACCCAGGCGCCCCGAACGCTGTCAATGAACTTGTTTGTCTGAAGGAGACTGGCAGCATTACTACTTAGTTATACTGCTAATTAACCTTCAACTATTTGTATAGCACATAAGAAATAACACTGCTCACATATACAAGAGAAGCAGGCCAATGAAATGTGCACAAATACTGCAAGTCAATGTTATCAGAAAAGCCCCCTCCCAATAAAACAAATGGAAGACAAAACAGGAACACTGAAGTCATTACAAACTATAATCTTCAAACTTACAGAAGTCAGACTAAAATATGTTAAAAGACTAACAATAACTAGTGTAAGAGAAAAGGCTTTCCCAGTCACTACTGGTAGGAGGGTTCATTAACTGAATCTTGAAAAGCTATTAAAGCTTTAAATGTGTAAGCCCTGTGACTAATTTCACTTCCTAGGCGACAGAAAGCCACAGAAGTATGCAAAGGTACATGTATGGAAATGTTCACTGCTGCAACATCTTCTAATAGCAAAAAAACCCCTAGAAATACACTTCCATCAGGAGAGTCTGAATAAATGAATCACAGTACCCTTTAGACAATGTAATACCACAAAGGTTATTAAAAGAGTAAAATTGATTTGCACTGTTAATGAGGAATAATGTACAAAGATGGTGTTCAATAAGGGGAAAAAAAGCAATTACAAATTACATAAAATAATTGTTTTTCAAATCAAATAAATAGTGAGACTAATTTGGTAAAGATAGAGTTTGGTGAAGGGTTCACTCCCTAGTGATTCCAACATTTTTTTAGTGTTGTGATAAAAACAATCAAGGGGAGAAATACCTGCTGCAGAAGACGGAGTATGGTGTTGTTTTGCAGCTGTGGAACATACTGCTGCAACTCTGGTTCCTTTTCAGGTTGGTCCCGAACCCAATTCAGAACCTGCACCGTCCAGTATGTTAAAAAATAATTATACTTTCTAAGTAACATTCAAACGTTTGTGAAACTTTTCTAAATTTAAACATATAAAAACATCGCACAGTGCAGGGAAATACACAAATATGAAGCTATATTGAGGCTTGTCTGAAGGTGACTGACAGCAATGGCTAAATTAGTCATGCTGCTAATTTACCTCCAAAAGTTTATTTAGCACATCAGAAATATCTTTTTTCTTGATGTAAAGAAAAAAAGATAATGAAATGTGCACTGAATTCAAACGTATAAGACAATACTTCTCTCAATATAAATATGAGATAGCAAAAGGGCCAGTTATATGGTAGTATAACCAAAACTAAAAAACAAAGTCTTACCTTTGTGACTCTCTCACAGAGTTTTAGTGGGTTAAATTCTACTTCCAGCCAATTGTAAAGGTCTTTCACTTCAGGGACAACATACTGTAGTACGTTAAATCTAACCTACAATAAACAGAAGGTGTAATTTGCTGATGGAAATTTTCCAACTAGATTTCCAACTGAACTGAGTATAAATAAGAAAAATAGGGGATTGGAAATCTGAAAAACGTCTGAAAAATTGGCCTCAACTCTCTTTAAATTCATCAGAGGAATTCAAAGGAAAACTATGTTTGGGTCTCTAACCCCAAATTACGCATCTACCTACAGTGAAAAGTCCCCCAAGGGCTTAATAAGGATATAAAAACTCTAACTCAACATGATCAATGATATTTACAAAGACAACTCATGTATACAAGCTAATTTATTACCAGTAATAAGTAAAATACCACAGCTTACAAGTAATTATCACACAAAAATCACCACAGCAACACTACAGTACATACAAGGTTTTTTTTTAAGATTATTTATTTATTTGAGAGAGAAAGCATGAGCAGGGGGAGGGGCAGAGGGAGAAGGAGGATTCCTGCTGAGCAGGGAGCCAGATGTGGGGCTGGATCCCAGGACCCCGAGATCATGACCTGAGCCAAAGGCAGATGCTTAAAGACTGAGCCACCCAGGCGCCCCAATAAGGAGATGTTCTTATACAGAAACGATCAAAGAAAAAACAGCTACATTCAACATGTAAATAAATCTCACAAATATTATGGTAAGAAAAAGAATTTAACATATTATTGCATATATATAGAACTTAAATTTCATACAAAGTTACACAGGCAAACTAATATGCGGTGTTACAAATCAGGGCAGTGGCTCTTGGGGGGGTAACTAGAAACTACCTTATGAGAATTTACCCAATTACATTTATGATTTATATTCTTATATGGGACTAGAACTCAGCTAAGGGTGCCACTGTGTAATGTTTCTTAAAAGGAGACAAAAAAGTGGCTTACTTTCATAAACCTCAAAACTGCCCATAACTAAATCTTAACTTACCTTAGCCATAAACATTCTAGAATACATAATGCATGTGGACCTTTATCCTTCACATGTTGGGACTGCTAACCCAACAAAAGACTAACTGAAGGGACACAGCAAGACTTGCAAGCACAGGAGTGTGTTTCCATACAGACCTACTTAGTCACAAGACAGAGGCAAACAACCAAAGATCCTATCCCCACACACAAACACTCTAGTCTATCTCCAATACAAAATGGGTGCATGACTGATGTTCCACATTTCTTGAATACTTCCCCTTATAAATGCCCTTATATCCGTACTGAAATTAGCTGTGGTTTAAGCATTCAAATAAAATTCTCCCAGCTCTAATTTTATTCCTATCAAGAAATTATTCTAGATTCTCCATTTAACATCCCTTCTCCAAAGAGGAAATATGCTAAGATAGGCTCAGTCAGCTAATCTATTGACCTGACTTCAACTGGTACCCTTCTTATAAATTTCTACACCTATCTATGGGTACAATGAGGACTCAAATTAGTCCATCAGAACCACCTAGCATTAATTATAAAATCTGACCATAAAGTTTTTTATTCTGAGCTGTAAGAATGCTCAAACTTATACCAACCATATCATTAATAAGGCCAATTCGTGTTGGTGGAGCTTGAAGACCTAGCAGTGTTGCAAGGCGACGTTGTTTTTCGACTATAATGCCGTCCATATCCAGAAGTCGAGCAATATCAGTACGCTCAGGAGTAATAGGGATAGAAAGAGTGGCCAAAAGGACTCTGGTAGACATTCTGCAGAACAAAATTACAAATCTGTTAAATTCATAAATGTCACCTGATTTAAAAAAAAAACCACTTCTGTAATTGTCTGGTAAGATACGCCAGTGACAGAATATGTGCGCCATATTAGCAGATTGTATTCATATATGTTATTCATCAAAGCATGAGATGAAGGGAAATGGACTGTGCTAAAATGAATACTTGGGAGAAGCCGAACTTCACCCACCCACTTACTGTCAATATTTGCCAGCTACAGAAAAAGACTGTGGGTTTAAAACGTAGAATAGGTACATTTGTATACCTGATGCTTCCTTAGAAAAACAATTAAGGCAGCTTTAAAAATTAAGGAAAAAAATGACATGAATAAAGGGGGAAAACTTACAAGGATTGTTAAGTGAACACAACCGGGGGGTGGGGGGAGCGAAGGATTCGTGGTGGGGCTAAATCTTAGCTTCCTTAGAACACAAGAGCAAAGTCAGGTTAAATTCAGAGCACTATAGGACATTAAGGATAGTGGGCTCTGGAGCACAAGGGTCAAGAGTTAGAATCTCAGCTTCACCATTTCCAGGACTAGAACCTAAGGCAAGATACTTAATTTTCTGAGTCAGGAGGCTGTTGTAAAGATTAAGCAAATTATGTACATAGAGTTAAATAGCCTAATATTTATTATTATAATACTGTTATTACAGCATTTTCTAAAGGGATAGTACATAAATACCTTAAAGGAACCCAAGTTTGTTTTTTTAATCTCAGACATGGATTACATAAAGGACAGTGAATGACATAATGAACATGGATGGTCCTTAAGAGTTTCAAAGAAAATATACTAGGAAAATTCATTTAGTTGGTTCCCATAATTGCTGTAAAGCTAAAAGAAAAACAATTTGGTATACTAATTCTACTAGAGGCCAAAATAACATGGTCTGCCAGTAAGAGAAAAAAGTGTGGTCTGTGAGCTCCGAGTCCAACTGAAACATTAAAAAAAACTGAAACATTAAAAAAAAACAAACATGACTGAAAGAAAATACACTGCATGTATTGTTAAAAAAAATAATAAAGTGGTTTTTAGACTGCTAGGCTATAGACCCCTTCTCTATATTCGAACACACACTCAGTTATATTTTATAATCAGGGGAAAAAGTGACTTGATGGCAGCATTTATTTAATTCTCTTCTTTGTCTTAAGACTAGATTTTAAGTACCGTATATGGATAGAAACCTCATACCATAACACTGTCTCTCCTAATACTCGATTTTCTCAATCAGGTTTTTGGCAGAGTTGGTTATCAGACAAGACAGTTACCTGAAGACCAAGAATACTACCAGAGAACAACCATGTCTGGAGACACTTCTGACAGTGAGAAGTGGAAGAATTACTACCAGCATCCAGTGGGTATACTAGAGATGCTGCAAAACATCCTAAGTGCAGTCCCCCACAACAGTAAATTATCCAGCCCCAAACGTCAATGGTGCAGAGGTTCAGAAACCCTAACCTGGAACCATGCCACTTAGTAGAAGGTATTTTTTTCATAATTTCAGTATTATTTGACTGTAACATTCTTACCTTTGCATCTCTTCTTGTGTAAGATTCTTTCTCATTTCTCTGGATAAATGGTAAAGACGATGGAGTGTAGATGCATGAAAAAGAGCATTTCCAGATTTCCAAAACACAGTTGAGACTTTATTATAGTAATTTGCCATCAACTGAGGTTTAGGTGGTTTTTTAGACAAGGTGAATAGTCCATGAATATCTTCCACAGCTTTGAACGCTTCCTAAAATTAGCAGTATAAATTAGTCACTGCATTCTAAACAAACAAAAAAATCTAATCCAAATCTCTTTATGCAACCTAAAACATTTTGTTACTGAATTTAAAAAAAAAGGGAAGTAAAATTCCTTTATGTGTGGTTCCTTTTATTCATCCATAATATCTATTTCAGAAAACTGCCTTGATCACAAAAATACTAAATCCTTAAACTTCTTCAAATTAAGACAGAACACTTAAAAAAAAAATGCACTGCCCTTTCAACCACAACGTGTGACTCCACTCAGTCCAGCTCAAGATGAGCTTCAGGGCTGGTGCTCAAAAGCAGCTTTTAAAGTAGGTAAGATGTATTTGAACATGTACCAACTAATATAAATACAATAGAGGCTTTTCTTCCTTTGTCCCTTTCACAGTAGTAGCAAGGGTGAATTTTAAGAAGGTATCAAATATCTGTAAGAGTATCTATCTGCCCTATAGAGAGTTTTGTAAAATTCAATTTTATTATTTAGTCTTTCTATCAACAAGCCCCTGCCCGAAGCCTGACATAACTAGATTAGCTACAACTATCTTGACAACTTTGTCAACTGTGCTTTAATTTGCAAAGGTTATTTTTAAATCCCATTCTGACAATCCTAAAGATGTTTGAAAGTAAACTTCTAAAAATTTGGTTTTGTATGCTTATAAATTTTTCCATAACAGATCATTTTAATGATTAAATGCGATCCTTTTGACAGAAAACAAATCAATGGATTCTTAAGGATCAGGGTGGGCTTAGTTGCAGAAAGGGCATTTTGAAGAAATGTTTTACATCCTGATTATGATGGTGACTGCATTTTTCAAATTTCAGGGTGAGTTTTGCTAAATGTAAATTACACTTTAATAAACGTGACTTAAAAAAAGTTTTTTTAAGTGCATCATTATCACACTACTTGGAAGAATGTATAAGAAAAAAAATCTGGAAAGGGGCGCCTGGGTGGCTCAGTCTTTAAGCGTCTGCCTTCGGCTCAGGTCGTGATCCCAGGGTGCTGGGACCGAGCCCCACATCGGGCTCCCTGCTCTGCGGGAAGCCTGCTTCTCCCACTCCCACTCCCCCTGCTTATGTTCCTGCTCTCGCTGTGTCTCTCTCTGTCAAATAAACAAAATCTTTAAAAAAAAAAAATCTGGAAGGACATAAAAGACAATATAGAGGTTACTTCTGAGTAATAAGATAACGTGTGAATAGTTTCTTCTATTTATCCACTCGTTCTATAATGAGCATGTTTGTCTTCTATAGGACCTCTTTTTCCTCATTATTTCATCAGGTAGTGTTTTAAGGGTGTCCCTACAGAAAGGAAAATACTTTGAAGAGCAGGAAATCAGGGCGCCTGGGTGGCTCAGTTGGTTAAGCGACTGCCTTCAGCTCAGGTCATGATCCTAGAGTCCCGGGATCCAGTCCCAGGCTCCCTGCTCAGCAGGGAGTCTGCTTCTCCCTCTGACCCTCCCCCTTTTCATGTGCTCTCTCTCAAATGAATAAATAAAAATCTTAAAAAAAAAAAAAAGGGCAGGAAATCAGTTTCAATTGGTTAAAAAACTTCCAATCGTCTTCCTCTTTAATTTCAAGTAGATTTTTCTTTTGGTCAAAAATTTAAAAGTTTCAAGTCAGGACTACAAAATCATGTGAAAATATCTTTGAACTCTTTTTTTTTTATTTTTTAAGATTTTATTTATTTGAGAGAGAGAGAGAAGGAGAAGCAGACTTCCCGCTGAGCAGGGAGCCCCTTGTGGGACTCGATCCCAGCACCCTGGGATCACCTGAGCCAAAGGCAGACACTTAATGCAGACGCTTAACCAACTGAGCCACTAAGGTGCCCCCAGGGTGGAATTCTTAACATAAAAAGCCTAAGTGGTTGGGGCAAGTATCCCAACACCACCAAGATTTCCAATGTAGGCTCTTCCCCACACGTTTACTAAGCCAAAGCAACACTAAGAAATCTAGGAGACAATCTAGTGCAGCGTTTCTCCCACATCACAGTAAAGGGACAAATTATTTTTTTAAATTTCCAACCTATTGCCCATATTTTTATGAAATACAACAAAACTATTACAAAAATAAATTGAAAAACAAGCTCAGTTTTCCTAAACAGAGTAAACACACATAAAATTACCATGAAATTGCTACCAAAAACAAACCAAAACCACCAAAAACAAAAAAACCCCACCCTTAATAAATGCATATTCTCTTTAATTATTTCATCCTGGATCAGTAGACAGTTCACAGACAGGCACCGAACCACAGTTTGAGCAACAATGAGGATTAATTGTTTTATATGGAAAGCCACCTGGTCCAAAAGAGATTACCTGATTTGGCCCAGATTTCACAGCAGGCAACTAGAACCAAAATATCCTCAGACTGCCTGTCCAGAACTCTTGCTTCTCCATTAGACAATCTTAAATTCCTCAATTATCTATCAAAATTAACCAATAAATAACAAGATGAATACACTGATTCAAGAAAAAAAAAAAGTAGGCAACCTTGTCAGGACCCCTCTCACTCCTGAGAGCTTTTTCTGTATCCTTGCTTAAAAAACTTCTATCACGTTACTCACCCCCCAAAAATTAAATAAATAAAAAAGTAATATGGGTTATTATGACTACAAAAGACAGCAAATAGTTCACAACATACCTGCCATAATTCCATGCTGATAGCACTGTCCAACTGAACAAGTCTGGTTTCCAAATGCATGGACTGGCTCTCTGGATTATTAAGATTGATTGCTGTACTCTGGTTATGGTGACGTTGAATTTGTGACAAGTGCATTCTCAAATTGTCACATAGCTTACGGAATTCAGCCTTACGGGTGTACTGGAGGCAGAATTTGAAAGCTATAGGCGTAATTAATTATAAGATATATTAGGTACTTTCCACCATCACTAAGTATTTGAATTGGTTTTACTTCAAATATTAAAATCAGCTATTTTAACAAGATTTACCAAACTCATAATCAGTCTTTAGAAATGATAAGTCATTGGTCACTTCATCATGTGTCCTGACCATCTTTTGGACATAGTCCTGGCCTAGAACTAGAATTTGGTGCTGAGGTTCTAGGAGAGTTTACAAATGGGAAACTACTCAAATTAAGGTGTAGGAGGGACTCACCTTTCAAACACCTACCACTTCAAATCCTAAAAGAACAAAAAATTCTAGCCTGAAATATAGAGCCTTGCTATCTAACAAACTGTGGGCTTATGGTAACCTGATTTCAACTGTTTACATAGATGTATGCTTTAACTACTTGCTCTGTCATTAAAATAATTTTCTACTGTCATATATGCAATATAGCAATGTTTCAGAATTCCTTTGCTCTTAAAAAAGAGATTTCTATTTCAAGAGGCCCAAAACAAAGGGATGGAGCTTAACTTCAAGTTAACATTTATTATCAGTAGTTATCAAAAGCCCCAAGTGTACTTGTGTTCAATGAAAATTCACATATGCTAGCCATGTAAGCAAAACTGAACACAGGTTCTAATACTCATAGTAAAATATTCTTACAGTCACTCACAATTTGAATAAACAAATGCCAATCGTCCCGCATACTGAAAAGAATGGCAATACAAAGTTGTACTAAGGCCAAAGTAAGAGAAAGCCAAAAGCCACTCTCAAGTCACATATATTCCATTCATATATAGTTAAAAAGCTGCACTAACAGCAAGTGACAGTAAGGAAAAGATACAAGATTAAGAAAATGAACTTCATTTGGTTCAGGATTCAAAGTACAGTTAATCCTTAAACAAGGGTTTGAACTACATAGGTACACTAACGTATAGATTTTTTCGATACAGTACTGTCAATTTTCTCTTCCTTATGATGTTAACACTTTTTCTCTAGCTTACCTGTTTTAAAAATACAGTAATATAACACATATAACATACAAAATATGTGTTAATCAACTGTTTATGTTACCAGTAAGGCTTCTGGTTAACAAGATGCTATTAGTAGTTAAGGTTTTGGGTAGTCAAAGACACAGGTGGATTTTCAACTGTGCAGGAGTGGAAGCAAAGGGGTGTGTCCGTCAGCACCTCTAACAACTACCCCTCCAAGTTGTTCAAGCATCAATTGTATATACAGTGTAACAATCGGATACTTTTTATGACGATCCTGAGTCATCAAAATGACTTAGTTCTGTATTCAGTGATACTGTTTAAGAAAATAAAACTATGTATTTTTCGAGGAATCCTAGAATTCCAAAGCTTAAAAAGACCTCATAAACCCATGGCATGGTTGAGAATATGTAGTGGTGAAGTCAAAAGAACTCAAGTTTAGCAGAAAGCAAAAAGTTCCATTTGTTTTTAGTCACCTGGAAAATCCCAAAATGACTTTGTCTTTCAGATATTCGTGAAGTGGACTTCATACAGAATTACCCTAACAAGTAAAACAAATTTCTTATAGTCATTTATTTAATATTTAAACGAATGCCAATCATCTTTCAATAAGGATAAAAACTATAAAATAAGTACTGTGGAGAAAAATAGGTTAACCTTGTCCATCTTTTGCAAAATCTTTTCCTAAAAGTCAACTTTTCAAATCCAGTTTTCATCTTACCTTGTTGGGCAATATCATGGTAGAGACGCTCTACTCTGGAATTGTTTCGAAGAAGGTCCAAACACTGTCTATATGATTCCCAAAGGAATTTAACCCATGGAGTTAAAAGTAGTCTGTCAGTACGATCCTGAGTGTCTTCACCACTTACAGCACTTAGGAGAACACTAAAAAAAAAAAAAAAAAAAAAAACCATTCAAAAAGTTGAAAACAATTTTAGACATGATTTCCTACTTTGCCATATGATAAAAAAACCAAAACCAACAATGGTCAGTATAAAAAAGTGTGAATTCTTCCTATATTTATGCATGGATGCACTGGATGCACTGTAAAGCTGTCACATGTTCAAATATTTGAATCCCCAATGCATATTACAACCATTTAAATCAGTATCTGCCTCCTATCTGAAGATTTCCCACTTTTACCAATTTTGAATAGTATGGTTTTGTTACTATACATTTAAAATTCCGAAGATGAGCATTCTTTCCAATGAACATCTACACCTCAAACGAGGATGATGGAGACACATGTAAAGAAAAACTGAGGAAAATATATCCGCAATTTAACCTACATACCTCTCAGGAGTTTGAATATTATCCAGATCTTCTATGTCTAGGACCATCTGCTGAGATTCTTCTTTAGCAGCTTCAGTTTTTTCCTCTGCCAATTTCAAATATGCCCTAACAACATCCTCTAGAGATTTGATGTTCACCTAACCAAAAAGAAAGAGCACCTTACAACACTTTTCCAACAAACCATAAAATATTTTAAGAGCAAATTTTAGGATATAAAGCATATTATAACTCCGGAAAGTAAACTCATCTGAAAATTACTAAAAGCACTTTTTAAAACTATAAAACTCAGCTCTTTTCATACCTGTTGACAAATGTTCTTATACTGGTATAACCCCTCTTTAGCCAAATGGCTCTTGCGAAGATCCACGCAAAGTTCCAAGTATTTCAACATAATCGGCTCGTGTATCTTTTGCCATGTTCTGTGTTTCTTACTTTTCATAACATCATAAAGAACATCCAAAGCAGGCTGCTTTTTTCCAACCTCAAGAAATTCTGGAAAAATAATTCAGGAAAATTAAAATCCGTTATGTATACTATACAGAAATCTAAATCTTGCTTAAATTGGTTATTTTAATTTCTGAACTCACTACCATCTCTTTTTAAGATCACATTTATTTTCGACATCTAAAGCCATGCCAAAACTATCAAGAGTTAAAACAATGAAAAACTGGTACAATCTCAAAATATGGTCTACAGATAAAACTGGATTTCACTCAATTACACTGTACCAAATGTGTCCTTCTAAGTTCCAGAAATTGAGATCATGAGGGAAAAAAAAATCTCTCCCCAGCAAACACAGTAAAGTCAAGTCTAACTTCAGTCACAGTGATCTGGCTGAGCAAATTTTTACTAGTTCATGCTAAGACTCCAGGCAGAAAAATCATTAGATTGGCAATTAGACAGTCAATTGGACTGACTCTGTTCCCTTTAAGATCAATTGACTATGTGGGCCTGCTTTTAGGTTCTCTATTCTGATCACTCTCTACTGCAATATATCTAGTTTTTTGCTAATACCTCACTGTCTTGATTACTATAGACTATCTTCAAACGAAGTAGTGTGCTTCCACTTTGTTCTTCAGTATTATTTGGCTTACTAAGTCTTTTACCTTTCCGTATAAACTCAGAATTAGTTTAATATCTACAAATTAGCTCACTGGAATTTTCATTCAAATTTTACTGAATCTACAGATCAAATATGGAAGAATTGACAATTTAACAATATTTAGTCTTCCCATCTATGGACTATCTCTCCACTTATTTTTCCAGTCTAAACATGAAAAAAAAATATTAAGACAAACCCCAAATGAGGGACATTCCATAAAATACTTGACCAGTACTCCTCAAAACTTGTCCAGGTTATCAACAAGGAAAATCTAAGGAACTGTCATAACAAGGGGAGGTGTCTAAGGAGACAGGACACTTAAATGTAAGATGGTATCCTAGATGGGATCCTGGAGTTCAAAAAAGGACATGAGGGAAAGCTAGGGAAATCTGGAAAAAGTATGGACTTTCATTAACCATGTATCAGTACTGGGGGTGCCTGGATGGCTCAGTCTGTGAAGCTGCTGCCTTTGGCCCAGGTCGAGATCCCAGGGCCCTGATCGTGATCCCAGGGCCCTGATCACCTTGCTCAGCATGGAGCCTGCTTCTCCTTCTCCTCCCCACTCGTGCTCTTTCTCTCTCTCTGTCTTTCTCAAATAAATAAAATCTTAAAAAAAAAAAAAATATATCAGTATTGGTTCATTACTTGTGACAAATGTACCAAAATGATATATCAATAGGTTTGGTTTATATGGAAATACTCTGTACTATATGTGCAATAATTCTGTAAATCTTGACCTTCTAAAATTAAGTTTATTAAAAAAAGTTTAATAAAGTTTATTTTCAAAGACAAAAAAATTTAGAATGCATAGCAAAGAAAATTATACACTTACAAATTTAGTTATCACCTAAACCTGAAGGCATTCTGCATGTGGCACGATTTCAAAATCCAGCTCCAATCTCAGGTTTTATGTATGCTGCTCATTTTGAAATTCAGTCAAAAGCAGAGACTCCTCTATCACATTATTTCTGACAAAGGTTAAAATTTATCCTATTTTTTCTCATCTTTTATTTTCCTTCTGCACAAAACTTAGGTTAGATAGCTCCCCTCCCCCATTTACTAAGTCACCTGGTTATGTGCAACTTAAAATTCAATAACTGCTGAAATGCACACACAAAAAAAATCTTTCCACTGAACATCTGAAAAATAATTTGGGGAACCAAAACACTACACTATTTAAAAAAAAAAGTCTTAAAAAACTACACTCCCATTGTTAAAAATCATTATTTTCCTCCTAAAAAAAGAATCTTTAACAAAGAATTATTTTCAAGAGTTAACACCATACAACATTATAAACCATGTAACTGTGCTAGGCAAACAACAGGCAGAAACGTCCCTTATTTGGGAGTTTTACTAAATCTACAGATTTAGTAATTCTCTATATTTCTCCTCCCAACTATCACATCTTTCAGGAATGTTGCTTCTGAACATTCTTTCCTCCAGGAAAACTACAAACAATATTCCAACTCTGGTATATTAACAAGTTTGCAAGATAAATCACAAAATATACTGAAATAACTATCTTTACACAATACCCTATGTCATCCCACATTATATCAAATCATATTCTTCATATGCAAGTGAAAACAAATCTCTCTACAATAATTCAAGACAATGTCAACACTAATCCTGGCAATATGAGGGAAAGTCCATTTTCATTTGAGTCCATTTTGTTACAAAAAACAAAACAAAAAACCCTGTAAGAGGAAACAAAAATGTAATACAACTAGATACTTTGTTAAAATAATAAGCCTTTCCTGTTCTAAGGGGAGGACCTACCTATCTTATTCCTGAAGCATACATATACAAAGTTATTTTCTAAAATCCAACAGTACCTTAGGTGTTTTTAACTATTTAACAGAAAAGGCCTCAATCAGCCAAAAATCTGGAAGTAAATGTTTTTAGTTAAATTCATCATTCACATTAAATAGCACACCAGCAGCACCAAAACAACCTATTATACCCAATTCCCAGTCTTAGGTTGAGGATTTAAATCTTATACTATCCTATTTAAACACTGTCAAAATGCTTGTAACATAGAACAGGCACAGAGAGTTAAAGTTGAGAACTGGCCCCAGCATGGGGATGACAAAAAAATAAACTGTCTAAAAATAATTCACCTACCCAATCTCTTATTTTTAAATAGAGGAGTGTGATTTCTTTCTTTCTTTTTTTAAGATTTTATCCATTTATTTGACAGGGAGAGACACAGCGAGAGAAGGAACACAAGCAAGGGGGAGTGGGAGAGGGAGAAGCAGGCTTCCTGCAGAGCAGGGAGCCCAACGCAGGGCTCGATCCCAGGACCCTGGGATCATGACCTGAGCCGAAGGCAGATGCTTAACTAACTGAGCCACCCAGGCGTCCCTAAAATTAATTTTCAATTCCTAAACAGCCAATCAAGATTTATGATTCCAAATTCTACTTTCAAACTCTGAAACAAGAAGTTCAAACAAACCAAAGCAAATGCGCTAAAAAATTATTTTTTATAGGACACCTCCTCCATCACCAAGAAAAAAAGCAGACATGGGTACCAAGCAAGGATGTTTTTAAGGGAAAAAAGTGGAATGGGAACAGAAACCATGATAATCCATTAGGGTCAGTTTCTGCCTTTACCCTAATTTACATACTGGGAGAATTTACTTATTACTTATCTAATAAGGAAAAAGAAAGTTTTTGAGACTAGAAAGAAATACCACACATTAAAGGCTCTGTTGCAATGTTTTAAAAAATGCTCATTTCCAAATTGATATTCTTGAAATAAAGATTAAAATCTGGAATTATGAACTAATACTAGAAGGGTAGGCATTCTGAGCTTACCTTTCAGACACAATGACAAACTACCTCTAAAAGAAAAAGTTTAGGTCTGCCCTTTAATATTATTAGTTTTTCTGTGCAACAGACCAAGTAGACAAGCTATAATATTACACAATTTGTGGGTTTAATGACAACTTTATAAATCACTGGTAGAATATAAATTAAAAGGCTGTTACAAGATCAGGAGCAATTAATTCCATACTACTGACAACATAATCTGGAAAAGGGGCTTTTCCCAAATGATTCTGGTGTATGAATTTCTTGCCTGTAACTGCTGGGCCAAGTTTTCATCTTCCTGAGTGACTACTATAATCGTTTCCAAAAATATTGTTCTGAATTACAGGCTAAGATGGCCTGAACTACTCTGAACTTATTCACATTTTATTAAGATAATAAAACGGATTAGTTCTCAATGTGTTTGAGGTTACAAATGTTATATATACATTTACATAAAATGAGATTATCTCCATCGAATGAAATGTGCTTTTGTAATACTAGTTTTGTAAGTTTTGTAAGCAGTGCCATGTGCCATCCACAGTCTGCTCACTTTAACTCTTTCAGACAGCTCTCATTCACAAGATCAAAGGTACAGAAATTACTACTTGAAAGCTAAGGCCTATACTACAGAAACACCCAACTTACATCTTAAAAGGACTACAGCAAGGAGACAGTACAGCCTTATAAAAACCTACACAAAATTAAAGCACCCCCCAGGTGCCCCTTGCTCATCTTGCCTACTTTAATTTCAGATGCTTTCCCCAACTTTCCCTTCATGAATCAAATCTATTTCAACTTAGAAAACATGTAAAAAGATTTAAGATTTGTTACACATCAGAAAACCCTTCTAATTTAAAAAAATTACTGATATACTAAGCTCAAATGAAGATTCAGAATGGAGGAGTGATGAAACAAACAAGGCCTGAACACATCAAATGTGTAGTATTTTGGCCATCAAGATTACAGTGCTTCAGCCTATTAGCATGGAAAAAATGCCTGTCTGTAAAGCAAATTACTGTAAAACATCTACAATAGCAATTAGAACAGTAATTGAATCTCAGTCATTTTGTATACCATAATATAATTCTAAGTTTCTAAACATAAGAAAAAAATTCTAACTTTGCTACAGTTCATTTTGTAGTGATAAATTTCCATTTCAATCTATTTTCTTTCCTAGCAATTAACATCCTTGGGTACCTGGGTGGGTCAGTGGTTGGATGTCTGCCTTCAGCTCAGGTCATGATGAGAGGGGGAGTGTCCATGGGGCATGGGGGAGTCTGCTCCTCCCTCTCCTTCTGATCCTACCCCCCCCCACTCGTGGGCCCTCTCTTTCTCTTAAATAAATAAAATCTAAAAAAAAAAATTAACATCCTTAATTCTTGCCTGTTCTAACCATTAGGTCACTGGTTAAAATGAGTAGTCATCAGATCTAAGTTGCAGTTTTAAACCGATTTTTAAAACAATTCCAAAGAACGTGGAATGATCATATTCCACCCTCTTACCAACCCCCAAATTGTTACTTTTAAAACAACAACCATGTGACAAACACACTTTTGGTCCTGACAGGTTATCAGTACTATTAATTTTATGAATTGACTGAAATTGACCTTTTCACAAGAGAAATTTTCACACCAACTAACAAAATAAGCTCCATGAACTAAAATTGTAATAGACACGGTATATCCACCTACAACATGGATAAGACCCAAAACTTGTTTGGTTAGAGAAAGGGTGAAAATAAGAGCCATGGACGCCCTACACACTTAGAAAATTGTTGGGGCTTAAAAAACTCTGAACGAGAAAGTTTTTAAAAACCAGAGCAATGCATAATACATTGCACCCCAATAACAGCAACGTAATAAATGCCTCTTGAATAGACCAGGACACGCACAAGTTTTCCTGAAAGGGCCCATGGCTTAAATACACCTAGAAATAAAAATCGCAGGAAGTAGCGCTGTGGCGAAAAAACGACTAGTCGGAAAGTCTAGAGACCTTGGTTCTAGTCTCCTGGCTCAACAACTAACTCCCAGAGTGACCTTGGGTAAAAACATTCTCTCTAGGCCTCAATTTCGTTATCTTTAAGCGAGAACCTGGAAGTCCCTCTCTTACAGTATTAACTTTGTTCCAACTTCATGTGATTTGGAAAAGGCCAATAATCAATGCCAGAAAAAAACAGACAACATGTTAAATGGGTCAGAGTCTCGAAGCAGAGTTACAGTGACGGGAAAGGGGTAAGTGGACCCTGACCCCAGCAAAGCCCGGCGCTGGACTTGGGGGGCGGAGGTGTCTTCAGGAGGGCCGGAGGTGGGACTGCCCGGCTCCCGGCGCCGGCAGGAGGTGGAGTCGAGGTTCTCGCGTGCATTGTCCCCGGGAGGGAGCCATGTTTCTTCCTCCCCGGCACTCCCAGATGGCGGCTGGGGGCGCGGGGCCTAAGCAGCCGGGAGCCCGGCGGCCTGAGGCGCCGGGCGGAGGCGGACAAGGCGGGTAAGGAACTCCGGCCCCGGAAACCTGTCTCAGGGACGGCGGCCCCCAAGACGCACCAGGAGGCGGCGGGGGGGGAGGAAGGGCCCCCAGAGCGACGGTTCCCGGCTCCGCACCTCCCACCCGCCCCGGTCGCTTGGAGCAAGAAGGGAAACCATACCCACCCACGGGCCCGGACGGCGGCGGGCAGGTCGCATCGACCACCGCCCCAGCCAGGCAGCGGAGCAGCGAGAAGCAGGCCCGGGCCCCTCGACCTCAGAGGCCTCGGGCCGACCCAGCCCGGCGCGCCCCGATCCCCTACCCTACTCACCGTTGGCGCGCTTGAGGGCATTTTCCGGCCTCTGGAAATAAGCCGGCATCTTGGCGGCAGGCTCAGCTCACCCGGCGTCAGCGAACTCCTTGGTGGCCCGGGCCGGGAGAGGAGACGAAGGGGAACCAGCGCGAGGTTCCACGCGCCTCGCCTGCAGTCGCCCGCGCCCAGCCGGCCAGAGACGGAAAGGAAGGAGGCACGTGACCCCCGCACGGCGCCGCCGCCGCCGCCCAAGCCCCGGATGTAGGGGGGCGGTCCTGCGCGCGCAGGCGCGCTGCCGTCGCGCGCGCCGGCTGACGTGGCGGCGGTACGGCGTGTCTCCTCCGACCCCATCGGGGAAACGTATGGGGGAAGGTTCTCAGGCCCCTCTCTCCTTGAGCGAGAATCGGGGTGGGAAAAGTGATACTTGGGTCAGAGTCTCTGCCTGGAGAGAAAGAAGGCGTCTGCACAGATTTTGGACCTGCCTTGTGCGGAGTCATGCGAAGTTACAGTCAGGTCCCATCCGCCTAGGGGATGATGTCTCCGCTGAATGAAAATGCCGTATATATCCGTTTTTCGGAAATGCATTGAGCAGCTATCGCTAGACCAGCGCTGCTCACCACTGGTTAATAGTAGTGACCTGTCCCTTGACGGACTAGCAAGGGGAGGTGGGACGCAATAAATAAATTAGCAAGCTTATTTCATATCGGTAAAATTAAAAAGTTGCTGACACAAAGATTGGGTAATGAGAGCCCTCAGAGAAGGTGAGTTTTGAGGACAGACTGGAGACAGTAATCTGACAAGAGGGCAGGAAGTTCTGCAGCAAAACAGACTTTGCATGATGTTCGAAGATACATGGGAGTGTTGTAGCCTTAACATTCAGCACACATCACAAAGAAACAAGAAAAATGAGTGTTGGGGGGGAATCAATTTCTCAGGCCCCTTGCTACAGTCTTTTATTATTGATCTACAATTTTAGTGTTCGATCACTAACGTACACCTAGAACTTGAAAGCCATTTAAACTGAATCTAATTACTCAAATCCTAGGAATGAAATTAAGATGAGTTCAGAAGAAAAATTCAGAAAGCAACAGTGGAATAAATTGTTGCAAATTTATTACACATTTTGTAATAATGGATGGGATATTCGAATGAATGACAGTACTGTATCCTGGAACAAGGAAGCCACAGTACATACACTCGAAGAGCATTTTCCCCTCATTCTTTCTGCCTCAGCAAAGAGGTTTTTCTATTTAATTAAATTTATCACTATAAAGAAAGAAAACGTGGGAAACGCAGACAAGATAAAAGATACATCACAGAGTCTAGAAAAAGTTATTTAAAAATTAACTTCAGAGAGTTCTTCCTTCAAAATGCTTGGGCCACTCTAAATGTCTAAACTCACTCCCTCAAAATTAAGAGCCAGACAGAGTTGAGCAACAAGTACTAAGAAGCTATAGGAACTGTTTTATGAGGCAGGATCAAGAGACTCATTTCTGTATATAATAATTAAGTCAAAATTAAAGAGCTAAACATAAGAGCAAATATAGCCTTTAAATGCTGTAGATAGAAAACTATTAGTAGGCCATAGAGAAATGTAACAGAATAAAATAAAAGGAAACGACCTAAGTATCAGAAAAAGCTTTCCAACATTCTTACCTTTTCGTTATCATATCTCGAAGAAGATGGTAAAATAATCTCATTGATTATTACTCATTATGTGGTAGACCTAAAACAAAACAAACACTAGAAAATTTGGAGCAAAAAATGAAATTCAGTATTTCTGCATCTTCATTCTTTTCTCTCAAGTTAAAGTAGATGAAGCATTTGGTAATATAATAGCCAATGATCATTTAAGTGCATTACATACAATTAGTGTCTAGTACTGTATTTGTGAATAGTCTTAACTTCCAGAATAAATTTTATTAAATTCAGCCAATAGGATGGGATGCCTGGGTGGCTCAGTTGGTTAAGCGTCTGCCTTTGGCTCAGGTCATGATCCCAGGGTCCTGGGACGGAGTCCCTGCTCAGTGGGGAGGCTGCTTCTCCCTCTGCCTGCCACTCCCCCTGCTTGTGCTCTCTCTCTCTCTCTCTCTCTCTCACACAAATAAATAAATAAAATCTTTTAAAAAATAAATTTTAAAAAATTCAGCCAATAGGTATTAAGTACCAGCTAATAGCCATAATGCTGGGGGTAAAAATGCAAGTTGCCTGTTTTCAAGGAGTTGGTGTTTCTCTGGTGAAGGTCGATGAGTACACAATGAGGAGCAAGATAGGATCTATTCTGAACCAGGAGAAAAGCATAATTACTTGCTGTTGATTAATGCTCACTTCGTAGAAAACAAGCAACCTGAATATGCTAGAAGCCACTTTAGGAAATGTTAAAAGGAAGTGATCAGGCTGGTGAAGGTTTTTTCCCTAATCAAGCTACTTTTATACTATATATAACTGGATAATTTCTCTAATACAATGTTTGGAGGTTTTGAATAGAGCTAATAAGATTCTCAAAAAAAAAAAAAAGCAGGTCTTAGGGGCACAAAAGAAGTACTACATTATACATATTTGCAACATAATATAGCTTTAAATCAAGTATCATGTTTTATAGCTTTCACATTCATCATTTCGTTTACAAGAATGCTGGAATGAAGGTATTTACACTGAAACTAACAGTTTCAGAGAGTTAGACTACAGTTCACAATTACACATTCCTTCAACAAACCATTGTTGAGTACCTACCACGTGCCAGGTATGAGAAGTAAGCGCCTGAAAGGTAGGTGCAAGGCAGTGAACAGGACAGACTTGGTTCCTGCCTTCTTGGACTTGGCAGCCTAGAGAGAAAAAAGACTTCAAACACTTGCCAGAAGCTTCTTGAAGATGAAGACACCACTCCGGTCCAGGCCCCCATCATCTTTCCGGGTCCATCTCTCACCACACTATATATCTTTCAGTGCCTTAAACAGCCCTTTCTCCCACCTCCAACCCAATAAGTGCCATCACCTCCCTTGGGACATTTACCACCACCACCCATTCCTTGTTCTAACAACAACCTATTTCTCCACATTAATTGTCACTTCCTTCCGGAATTCTTCCCTAGCCCCCAGACTAGTTTAGATGTCAAGGCATGGAGCACCAATATCATCCCGTCTTAGCACTGATCATACGTCAATGTAATTACTTGCAGACTATAAGCTCAGAGAGTGGAAGCTTTTGTGTTATTCACACTACATCCCCAATGCCTGGCAGATGAGATACTCTCAAAAAATGCTGGAGAGATGAATGAATGAATCTCCACATAAAGATTTATATAGAGAGAACAGTTTTTACTATACCTGTGGGGAAGTAACAAGTGTGAAAGTTCAATGTGTCTTCTTTCATTTGTAGAGCATCTACCTATCTACATGGGGCTCTCAATCTACTTAAGCCCCAGCATGCAAATACTGAAGAAGAAATAATACTCTTCATTCAAAGCTCCTAATTGCACTGATTTTGAATGTCCAGCTGTATCGAAGTTCATTTGTGACTTTCTGAGGTCAGTGTTCAAATAAATCATGTTTTCCTAAACCTGTATATCCCTTCTTTTCTTCCTATCCCACCCATTATTACCTGACCAACCCCTACTAAGACTTTAAGCCTCAGCTCGAAGGCTTCCTCTGCAGAGCCTTTCAGCCAGTGGGGGACTGACTTACCTGTCCCTTCTCCTGTGCTCTTTGCTCAGGCCACCATTAACTCGGGCACCCAGGCCATCTCTGGGCACTCTGCTGCCCCTGCAGCTGTGTCATGGGGTGGCTGTAGTCCTCCTTCAAACCACTGGTGCCTGAAGGTGGATCAGTGACAGACTAGCTCTTCCCCCTAGCTACTTCTAGAGCATTCTCTCTCCTCCCTTGAACTGTAAGTATTGAACTTCATGCTATCAGACTAGACCACATGTGATTCCTCTAGGTGACAGTCCTTTATAGGTATCTGCAGAACCCAGGTCACAACCCCTCATTCCTTGACTCTTACTTCTAACTCTCTGTCACTCTCCAACACTACTGTCAGAATTATTAGTGGTTTCTATACCCGTGTGGATGATCCTGCCAATATCCTGGCCACCTGGCCTTCACAATTGTGCCCTCTACCTTACCTCACTTGCTCACACACATGGTGATACACTAGAGTCTAGACTAAGAGTCAGCAAACTTCTTCTGTAAAGGACTCGATGGTAAATATTATAGGCTTTGCAGGCCAGGAGGCCATATCTTCAACTCTTGGGGCAACTGTTCTTGCTGAAAGAGTAATTGTCCTTGTAAGTATGTGTGTATATTACATTTAAAAATGTAAAAACTAGGGCACCTGGGTGACTCAGTCAGTTAAATGTCTGCCTTCGGTTCAGGTCATGATCTCAGGGTCCTGAGATCAAGCCCTGCATCGGGCTCCTTGCTCGGCAGAGAGTCTGCTGCTCCCTCTCCCTCTGCCTGCCCCCCACCCCACCCCACCCCACTTGTGGTCTCTCTCTCAAATGAATAAATGAAATCTTTTCTAAAAATGTAGAAACTATCTTGATGAGCACTGAGCAATATACTGAATTGGTGAATCACTCTATTGTACACCTGAAACTAATGTAATACTATATGTTAACGATACTGGAATTAAAAATAATTTTTTAAATATAAAGATTAAAAAAGAGTAAAGATTGTTCTTAGCTCAAGATTGTAAACACAGGCAGTGGGCCAACTTTGGCCCCTCGGTCCTGTTTGCTGACCCCTACGCTGCACCTTGTCATACCAGCTCTCTCAGTTTCCAGATCTTGATTTCAAGTATCTCACATTCTCATTCCTTCCTGTGCACCACAACTCCCAACAATCCTGCTGCCTGACGAACCTGCAACCCAGTCATCAATCCCACTTCCTTCTCACACCGCTCCCCATCCCTCATGTCCTCTGTTTCCGCGGCACCCAGCTTAGATTCCATCATTTAGTTCTTTCCTTGCTCAGCTTTCCCTTTATTTGACCCCAACCCTGGCCAATCCAAGAATCCTTCTGCTCCTTGCCTGCAGCCCAGTGTGACTGGGGAAAAATATACAACCATGTCGACAAGTCCCACTTTAAATCCATGACCACGAGCCTCAACAAGCACCGTGCTGCTGTTCAGCCATCCTGTGACACTTCTCTAGGCTATGTCCCCCTTCTCCCAGATGACTGTGTCATACTTTTTCCTCTCTCCAATCCTCTTCTCTCAGCTGATGGCCTCATTTTCTGTAGCAGTGCAAATAGTGGAACAGTCAGAAGAGAACCTGGCTCTGCACTCTGCCATCTACCCACCCACCTGCTCCTGTCCTTGACACTCTGCCTCCCTCCTGTCACCCTTTGGCGCTTCTGTCTAAAGCCAGCCTTTTGTACTAGTGCTCTGGATTCCCTCTCCTCTCACGCAGCAGGCTGTTCACTCCAGCCTCCCTGAAACACTTTCTTCACTCGGCTTCCGAATTCCCCTTTTCCTGATTTTCCTCCTGCCTCTCTGACGGCTCCTCATCTCTCTGACCTCTAAGGTTGAAAAGCCCCAGGGCTCAGCCCCTGGACTTCTCCCCTCCTCTAACTGCATCCATCTCTTGGTTCTAGCTCATCGCTTTAGACATCATCTCTGTGCTTAGAAGTTATAAAATTACATCACCAGGGCTCTACCTCTCTCCTGAAAGCCAGGCTCACACCCCCATGCCTAACTGACACATCCATCAAGTGTTTGACATACAACATACACCCAACCTGCCCCAAACCAGACTCCTGGTCTCTCTGGCCTCCCACCTGCTCCTCCCATATCTTCCCCATGTGAATAATGGCAACCCCCTTCTTACAGTTGCTCAAACCAGAAATATTGGAGACATCCTTGACTCTACTTTTTCTGCCACAGCCCTGCTTCCAATCAACCCACCAGCCAATCCTATTTCTACCACCTCCACACCTATCACTCTGGTCTAAGACACCATCGTGTCTCACCCAGAATATGTAATAACCTGTTCACTTGTCCTTCTATTTCTCCTTGGCCCCCTTCTTCTTACTCCCCACCGTAGCAAGCAGGGGGATCTTTTAAAAACAAAAGGGAGATGATCATATCAGTCCCCGGATCAAGATCCTTTTATGGCTGCCCAGCTCATCAGTCAAAGTCAAAGTCCTTACAATGGCCCACAAGATTCTACGCTACTCCTTCCCCTCTGCCTCCCTCCTACGCCATGCCGTGTCATCTTTTCAGGGCTGTCTTCCCTTACCTCTTTAAAGTAATAATAACCTCCCTTCCTCCCATACGTCCAAGGACCCTTTTCTTTATTTCCCTCCACAGCATTTATTTTGTTATCACCATCTCATTGGTATATTTCATGATCTACCCCTCTAGAATATAAGACTGATGAAGGCAAGGATTGATGTCAGTTTTGTTCAACTGCTGTATGTCTAGCATCTATAACAGTGCCTGGCGCAGAGTAAGCACTCAATAAATATTTGGGTTTTTTTTTTAAAGATTTTATTTATTTATTTATTTATTTATTTGACAGAGAGAGAGAGAGAGACAGCAAGAGAGGGAACACAAGCAGGGGGAGTCAGAGAGGGAGAAGCAGACTCCCAGCTGAGCAGGGAGCCCAATGTGGGGCTGGATCCCAGGACCCTGAGATCATGACCTGAGCCAAAGGCTGTCTGCGACTGGGCCACTCAGGCACCCCTAGGTTGTGCAAATTTAAAGCAGGGAATTGGAATGCAGATTCAGTGGAGTATATTTTTAGCAGGAATGTGTCCTGGCAACGTTTGTCATTTATTGGGAGAAATGCATCTTACATGCAGGAGTCTTCACCCATTAATAGTCTGCCAGACTCCAGGAGAGGTCTGAGGGGAAGAAGAGAAGCATGTTTGTGGGAATTGGCGTACATAGTCACACATACCATTGTCATGCCACACAGCCTAGCTCCTGCTTGGGAATTTAGGAGACCCTGCTCAAAGCTACACAAATCATCTAGGGCCAAGAGTAGAATGAGTAAGACACCGTGCAGAGTGGTTTAGGGTGTGGTTTGAAAATAAGCTTCTCTGTTAAATGTGTGAAACATGATTAGAAGGAACCCTGGAACCACAGGGTGTGGGCTTTCATCTTGGGCTTTTGGATATTAGACCATCACATGGACCTTTTCATTGTATTATCTTCTCATGAAGCAACTAAAAATGGCACCTCCTTGGAGAGCCCCTTCCTGACCATGCAATCTAAAGCTTGAGACTACCCTATTTTAATTCTCAGCAGAACATTTATCACTAATGGATAGTTTTCATTGTTTCCTTGGTTTCCCCCCTGTCTCACCATGCTAGATGGTAAGCTTTAAGGGACCAAGTTTGTCGTGTTCACCACTGTAGCTCCAACTCCTGGAACTATGCTGGGCATGGGTCAAGTGCTCTGTAAATATGTGATGTGTGAATAAATAAAGGAATAGAGACTGTGGTCAGCAGAATTCGAAAATGTCCACAAGATTTCCACTCCCTGATGTACATGCCCTGTATAATACCTGAGACTATAAATATGATGCGGTGTTACTTCTGTGATTAGGTTATATTATGTATCATAGTTGACTTCAAGAAGAGATTTCATCTGGGTGGGTCTAACCAATCACATGAGCCCTACAAATCCGGGTCTAGAAGTCTGAGGCAGAGGAAGTAAGAGATTCAGAGCATGAAAGGATAAATGGAAGGAGATGCACAGCAAGGAACTGTAGGCAACCTCTAGTAGCTGAGGGCAGCCCCGGGCCAAAACCCAGCTAGTGCACAGAGGCATCAGTCCACAACTGCAAGGAGCTGAATTCCATCAACAACTTGGATGATTTTAGAGGGAAATTCTTCTGCAGAGCCTCCAGGAAGGAACGCAGCCTTGCCATCACCCAGACTTTAGCCTGGCAACAGCCTGAACAGAGACCCAGTCACGCCATGCTTGGACTTCTGGTCTATAGAGCTGTGAGCTGATAAATGGGTGTTGTTTTAAGCCACTAAGTTTGTAGTAATTTGTTACACAGTAATGGAAAACTAATACAGAGACAGGTTTCCCCATATTAATTTCTAGAGAAAGAAGAATGAAACACGAACGGAGTCTAAAATTCTAAAGTGACTTTGCATGGAAGAGAACAAAGGTACGGCTCAGTAGAAGGAAAGGGCAAGACTGTATAAGGTTTAACTGTACAAATCAAGACTGTTAAGCAAAAGCCCTTATAGAAGGAATCTGAGACTACAAACACGTGTTATGGTACTCCACACTAGTGTTTTTAGAACTAGGGGGTAAGTTTCATTTCCTAGGGAATTTAGGATTATAAATGCATCTCAGTTCAGCCCATAAGCGTGTCACATTTGGAGCCAGATGGCTCCAAACCCCAGCTTTGCCATTTATTAGCACTAGGGTATTGGGCAAGTAATCTCACCGAGTCTCCATTTTCTCATCTGTGAAATAGGCATGATGAGTTGTTTGTGGTTTGAAGGAGATACTACCTGTAGTGCTCCTCACACAGTCCCCGATACAAGCTCTCTAGAAATCATTTTCACATATGTGCATATAAGAGAGACCAAGTAATCAGTTCATGAAATATTCACAGCCTCTTCCTGTCCCCTCAACTACTATAGTAGTCCACTGACTAGTGGGCATTTGCCCCTTGCTCTCTCCCTTTGCTCCACCTATTCTTTCTTAGGTACATAAGGTAATCAGTTGGGAGGACAGCTGAACTCGGGTAGGAGATTCGAGTAGGGGAGGGCTGAGATGAGAGAGAGAGAATAGAGGGGTGGGGAAGCTCATGGGGAAGAAAAGGAAAGCCAGAAGATGACAACAGGAAGAGCTATTTGTGAGAGGAGCAGGGAGAGATTTCAGAACCTATGCCGTTGAATGGGAGCAATGGTTCACAAAAACATGGAGGGAGTCCACGCCGATATGCACAATTGAATAAGGAAATAAATGGGAGAGAATAGACAAATTTCCCATAGAGAAGAATTCAAATAGTTTACATAGATGCTTTGCCTTGGAGGAGGTGGAGCTTAACGCCCCACTCCTTAAGTGTGGGCTGGGTGTAGTGACTTCTCTCCAAAGCGGACAGCATAGAAAGGGGGGAAGAGGGGCGCCTGGATGGCTCAGTCATTTGAGTGTGTGCCTTCGGCTCAGGTCATGATCCCAGGGTCCTAGGATCGAGCCCCATGTCGGACTACCTTCTCAGCGGAGAGCCTGCTTCTCCCTCTCCCACTGCCTGCCACTCTGCCTACTTGTGTTCTGTCTCTCTGTCAAATAAATAAATAAAATGTTAAAAAAAAAAAAGAAAGGGGGAAAGAGGGGTGCCTGGGTGTCTCGGTTAAGCATCTGCATTCTGCTCAGGTCATGATCTCAGGGTCCTGGGATCGAGTCCCATGTTGGGTTCTGTGCTCAGCGGGGAGTCTGCTTGTCCCTCTGCACCTCCCCCCACCCCCACTCGTGTTCTCTCTCTCCCTCAAATAAATAAAATCTTAAAAAAAAAAAAAGAAAAAGAGGGCACCTGGATGGCTCAGTGGTTAAGTGACTGCCTTTGGCTCAGGTCATGATCCCAGGGTCCTGGGATCGAGCCCCACGTCGGGCTCCCTGCTCAGTGGGGAGCCTGCTTCTCCCTCTCCCTCTGCCTGCCATTCTCCCTGCTTGTGCCCTCTCTCTGTCAAATAAATAAATAAAATCTTTAAAAAATAAAATAAAGAAAAAAAGAAAAAGAAAGGGGGGAAAGAGTAACTTTACAGGAGAGAAACCCGACAAACACTGCCTCAGCCAGGTGATCAAGGTTAACACCTCAAGGTACCCTTGATCCGATGTGACGACAGGGGCACTTCTATGGTCTTCCTCCCCAAAACACAGGACCCATTGGAAAAACATCAGACAAATCAAGTCCTGGCCGGCACTCTTCAAAACTGTCAAGGTCATCAAAAACAAGGAAAGTCTGAGAAACCGTCACAGCCAAGAGGAGCCTAAGGAAACATTTTGACTAAATATAATGTTATCCTAAATAGGAGCCTGGAACAGAACAAGGACATTAGGTAAAAACTAAGGAAAAAACATGGACTTTAGTTACTAGAGTATCAGTATAGGTTCATTAGTTGTGACAAATGTACCATATTGGTGTAAGATGTTACTAAAAGAAGAAACTGATTGGGGGTATGTGGTAACTCTCTGTTCTCTCTCTGCAACTTTTCTGTAAATCTAAAACTATTCTAAAATAAAATATTTTTCCCAGATTTTGGCATCCAAAGATTTGAAAAATTAAAAATGATAAAAGAAAAATAAAATGTCTATTTATAAAATATGAGGGGAAAGGGATTTTAAGACATACCACTGTAAGTAATGAATTCTATCATCTTTCATATTCTTTGAAAAATGCCAGTACAGATCAGAATTTATCTCAATTACATTATCTTACTGATCTGTTTCTTTTAATACCACACAGCTTGAAAGCCGGGCTTCTTGGGGCTTGGGGTCTACTCAGGTTCCAATATTAGCACCCTCATGCTGTGGAGAACACAGGAAGGATGACTTTCCCTTGGGAATGTTCTGGAACGCTCACACAGACAGGAAGCCAGTTAACCATCAAGACAGAGTGGCAAGGCATTTGACTAAAGCCCCTTTCAGATGGAACTTCTTGGGCCCCAGGCAAGCCTGGAATCTTTTAAAAGAGCTGACATCCCAATGCTCTTTTGGCTGACAGTGCCTAATCTTTGATTAAATACGATTAAGGAAAAATGATGAAAAGAAGAACCAGGACTCACAGGGACCCTGGGAATTAGAACATCTGTAGAAGATGTTGAGGTCTCTTATCCACATGCCCAGTTTTCCAAATCCATATCAGTGCCAATATTTGCTTACTGTTTTCCTGGGGAGCAAAGAACAAGCAGGCTGTGCAAATAAGACGTAGCAGGCCCTGGCCAGCTATCATTAGAAGAGCCTACTGATAAGGTAGGTCCTTGGCTGTTATTTGTGAACTTGGATTTCAGGAGTACTCCCACCATTCTTGAAGTTGAGCAGAGCGACTATCTAGACTACTTGCACAAACAATGGGGTTCATGCTGAATACCTGTTTCCTTCTGAGAGACTGGAGTTTGTGTACGTGCTAGGCAGAAGGTAGCACATGACTGCCCACAATAAAAACCTGCCTCTAACGAGCTTCCTTTGTCCATAATATTTCACTTGCGTTGTCACAACTTGTTGCTGGAGGAATGAAACGTGTCCTGTATGACTCTGCAGAGAGGACTCTTGGAAGTTTGGCCTTACTTTCCTTTGGATATCACCCCGTGTGCCTTTTCCCTTTACTGACAAAGCCTAGCCATGAGCACAGCTATGTACTGAATCCTGTGGGTCCCTCTAAGAAATAATTGAATCTGGGAGTGGTCTTGTGGAGCCCTTTATCTATAATATTAACATAAAGATTCTTCTTGAGGGGTGCACGGCTGGCTCAGTCAGTAGAGCGTGCCACTCGTGATTTCAGGGTTGTGAGTTTGAGTCCCACATTGGGTGTAGAGATTACTTTAAAAAATATAAAATAATAAGAAAGATTTTTTTTAAGATTTTATTTATTTATTTGTCAGAGAGAAAGAGAGAGCACAAGCAGAGGGAGAGGCAAGCAGAGGGAGAAGCAGGCTCCCTGCTGAGCAAGGAGCCCAACGCGGGACTCTGGGATCATGGCCTGAGCCGAAGGCAGATGCTTAACCGACTGAGCTACCAAGGCGTCCCAAAAAGATTTTTCTTGATTCAAACTTTCATTGGGAGAGGTACAGAAGAAAGTAGGATTAGTGCATTTGGTCACTGAGGAAACAAGCACACAGAAGGTGGACAACATGAGTGAGGGTTTGCAGCCAAGATGGGCAGAGCTGAGCTTTGAACTCAGGCTCATCTGTTTCCGCACCCCAACTCCTTCCATCTATGACAGTGCAGCTTTATTGCTAAATGTTAAGAATGCCTCCCCTTCTCCACCCTCTCTACTCCTTTTCCCTTAACTTTGTGAACCTGTCTGGCAGGTCTGACAGCACCCAGGAGTGAAATCGAAGGGAGGGAGGTGTCAATTCCTTTCTTCTCCCACCTGCCCATCTTCTCCACCCCTGCCTGGTATCCTGAGCCTGGCCACAGCCTTCATTATCCCTCCCTCCCTACACCCACCACCATCTAACTCAAATCCTTTATTTTAGTATCTGTCCATCATCATCTTCATCCTCATTTATTTTCTGCATGCTGCCTATTTGCCAGAGACAAAGGCGGCACCTGTGGGCCTTGGCCACACGGGGGCCGCTCCCTAACTCATTCACGGAGAAGAGAGAGTGCCTGGCATGCATCAGGGACCGCAGGAGACACAGCAGGAGCTCCCCAACCTGGAGCAAGGAGAGGCAATACACTTAAGATGCTTTCCTGCTCTTCCGCCTCTGAGATTTTCTCCTTTTTCTCTTTCCTCAAGTTTGGATCTTTAAGTCTGAAATCCCAGAAGCAACAGATCTGGTCATGCCTTTCCTCTTCCTTTTCTCTTTTCTCACCTGAAGGTAAGGTGGTCAGAGGCAAGAATTCTGCTGTGGTTATCTCGTGTATCCATCTCCCCAGCCTTTGGCCCATGGCACAGTACGCTTTGCAAATGTTTGCACTCTGTGTAAGGGAAGTCGAGTTTTCCTGATCCTATATTCCTGCCAATTTAATGGAAAATGATTCCCTAAGCCCAAATACCACAGAAAATTATGTATTTTGAGCTAAATATGTCTCTGTAAGATTCAGCAAATGACCTTGATGAAGTGGAAAGGACAGGAGATCTGGGGCCTATGGATTTAACATGTTTTCTCATTTTTTCTGTTTACCGTTGTTCGTAAAACCTAGAAATGCCATCAGTGACTAAGCCTGTCATTCTATATACCATTAAGAAGGAAAAAAAAAAACACTTTCAGCTGTAGGAGGCATCCGCATTTTCAGGGATTTTTTTTTTAATTTGAACTACTGCAAGCAATAAATACAGTATTTTTTAAATTGTGAAATGGAGTTAAAAGGAGGAGGAAAAATAGCTGGTCTTACCCACCTAAAGAAAACCATTTTTTTAAAGATTTTATTTATTTATTTGACAGAGAGATAGAGAGAGAGCACAAGTAGGCAGAGAGGCAGGGAGAGGGAGAGGGAGAAGCAGGCTCTCCCCTGAGCACGGAGCCTGATGCGGGACTCGATCCCAGGACCCTGGGATCATGACCTGAGCCGAAGGCTGCCGTTTAACTGACTGAGCCACCAGGTGCCCAAGAAAACCGTTGTTATTAGCACTGGAATATTTTTCAGTATTGTTCTATGACATTTTTACAGTTATGGACCTTATACTAGTACATTTAATACAGTTATGTATTAAATATATACATTTATACATATTTATAAATATATATTTATACATTTCCAAATATGTATATTTACATTTTTATGATACAGTTCATACCTTCCTTTACCTCATATCCCTAAAGTAAATTGCTGAGTATGCACTTCTCCATTTTGATAGATACTGCCAAACTGCCTTCCCAGAAAGGCTTCAGTTCATTAACACATCTTCTTTAAATACATAAAACCCATATTGAACAAAACAGGGTATTTCCTAGGTGAAGTCAGTATGAACTTTCACAAACTCAATAAGCGGTTATGCTCATATTGCTTTTAGCCTTCATAATAAATTCTAGAGCATCCACCTGCCTTATTACCAGTGAATTTAGTATTTCCTTTTTTTAAAGATTGTATTTATTTTAGAGAGAGAGAGAGAGAGAAACAGAGTGCCAGTGAGGGGGGAGGGGCAAAAGGAGGAGAGAGAGACTCTCAAGCAGGCTCCATGCATGGAGCCTGATCTCGCCACCCTGAGATCACGTGAGCTAAAATCAAGAGTCAGATGCTTAAACGAATGAGCCACCCAGGCACCCTGTGAATTTAGTATTTCTTAAGGTTTTTTTTCCAGTTGTCCCACACTGCAGGGGCTTACTCTTGGGCGGCCAGCAAACAAATCCAGGGAGATGTGAGGTCGTTCTGGGCACTCTGCTTCTGGTTGTGGCTCTCATGGTCTCCCAGATCATTCTGGCAGACTGAGCCTGCATCATCTGGCCACCATACAGTGACCTGTGATGTTCCTTGGGGCACAGATCCTAGTACTGCTTTTGAGGGGAGGAGGAATAGCTCTCCCCAATTCACTGATGAACTCTTACTCTGGCTCCAGCAGGCTAGGGCTTGTTCCACAGTCCACCACTCCAAGCACACAGACCCTTTGTTGCTTTCTCTCCCTGGAGCTATGGGGATCCCCTCGGGAGTCCTCCACATCTTAAACATCCCAGCCACAAAAGGACGTGACTCTATATCCTAATCCCAGACAAAGGAGCAATTGCCCATCCCAGGAAGACTGCTGGTGAACTCAAGGGGCCCACACCTTTACTGCAGAGAGAAGAGGCGGTTCCCCTTAGTGATTCAAAGGCAATTTTTTCAAGTTTCTCTTTTACCTGAGAAGAGGGGGGAAACCCCACAGAAATATAATCTCCAGTAGGGAGCTTCAAATACATCCAATACAAGTGGCCAAAGAGTAGCTATATTGGTTTCCTATGGCCACCACCACAAATACCAGAGACTGGGTGGCTTAAACAACAGAAATTTATTTTCTCACAGTTCAAAAGGTTGAAAGTCCAGGATCAAGGTGTTGGCAGGTTTAATGTCTTCTGAGACCTCTCTCCTTGGCTTGCAGATGCCTTTCCTCTGTGCAGGCACACCCCTAGGATCTCTTTGTGTGTCCAAATTTCCTCTTCCTTTTTTTTTTTTTAAGATTTTATTTATTTATTTGAGAGAGAGAGAAAGCACATGAGATGGGGGGAGGGTCAGAGGGAGAAGCAGACTCCCTTCTGTGCAGGGAGCCCGATACGGGACTCGATCCAGGGACTCCAGGATCATGACCTGAGCCGAAGGCAGTCGCTTAACCAACTGAGCCACCCAGGCGCCCCCAAATTTCCTCTTCTTATAAGGACACAGGTCAGATTGGATTGGGGCCGATGCTTACAGCCTCATTTTAACTAACTTACCTCTTTAAAGGCCCTGTCTCCACAGATGATCACGTTCTGAGGCAGTGGGTTTAGTGCTATGCTCTGTAATTATGGAGTCATTCCAGCCCATAACAGTAGCTGAAATATGGTAGGATTTTGTATACTTATCCTAGCTGATTGGATGACAGTGACCTTCACCAAAAGCAGATATTTGAGGTGCAGATTGAAGAAGATTGTTGTATTGTTGATGTTAAAGGAATCCACGAGGGGATCTATTTTCCCTGCAAACACTTCATCCATAGAACCTTGCAAGAGATTGCAGAGGCCAGTGAAACATGAGTGCAAGTGTCTACCTGGCTTCCAAACTGACTCTGAATCTGCATCCCACTCCTTAGCCCCTAATACGTTTGTATTTTCTGTGAGAACTAGCAACATTAGCAACTATGTAATACAATAGTAAGCACAGGGAATCGATCCAAGGGGCATAATTCAGGATGCTGCCCTCCGGAAGTTCCGGTCTAATGAGAGAACAGAAGAACCATATATACTCCAATCCTAGTTCAATGGCCAAATGCTATTAGACCTTGGAAGAGGGAGAAATTAATTTTGCCTGAGTTTAGGGAAGAAATGGTATTTGAACCTTGAAGATATAGAATTTTTCCCAACGGAAAGAACAGGTTAGAACAGGGAGACTTGTTCAAAATACAGTAGCACTGTGATCATAAAGTAAAAAGCAGGAAACATATTGTCATTAGCAGCTGATGGAACTAATCGTATTTCCATACTCAGAGTATTATTCAGTTAAAATTACTGAAGCATAATTATAAGTATTAACTTGGATAAATATTTTATTATTATTTTTAAAAAGATTTTATTTATTTATTTGACAGAGAGAGAGAGACAGAGAGGGAACACAAGCAGGGGGAGTGGGAGAGGGAGAAGCAAGCCTCCTGCCAAGCAGGGAGCCGGATGCGGGGCTCGATCCCAGAACCCCGGGACCATGACCTGAGCCGAAGGCAGACGCTTAACGACTGAGCCACCCAGGCGCCCCTTAACTTGGATAAATATTTTAAAAAACAAGATTGAGCAAAAAGGCAACTTACAAATGAATACAAATAGCATACAACAGAATAGCGGGCTTTGTACACAAGTGATCTCTTGTGTAGCTGGAGTCCCCTTGCTTGGGTCCACATCCTGCTACCACCACTTGCAAGCTATGTGATCCTGGGCAAATTGTGTCACTTTTCAGTTTTCTCACCTGTAAATTGGGGCTCATAATAGGATTTATACACAGGGGTATTGTGAGGATTTAGGGAAGTTAATACAAGTAAAATACCTAGAACAGTGCCTGCCATTCAGTAAATGTTAGCTACTGTTGTACTGGTGTAAAGTTTTAAAATAAAGAGTACAATATTTTGCTGAGTGAAACATACAAATAAACCAAAACTTAAAAACGTATAGGAAAATGACAATGACCACATTTAGTAGAGTGGTTACCTCTGTGGGACAGAGAGGGGAAGGAGATTAGAGAAGGGAAGGGCTTCAACTACATTTGTAATGCTTTATTTCTTAAACTGGGTGATAACCGCATGTTTTTCTTCAATTGGTATATATTTATGAAATAGATCATATTAAATATTTTAAAACATATCAAATGAGATGGGGGTGGGTTTGTATTCCTGTAGACACCAAAGACCCTCCCTAATTAATTAGTTTTGTGAGATTTGGGGTTAGAGGCACAGAGGCTCCACAAGGAGGGACGCAACCAAACTGCCTGGCTCCTTTTCCTCATTCAGATCTGGGTTTAAATAACCCTTCCTCAGAGAAGCCTTCCTCCAAACCTGTTTTAAAGCAGCACACCCCCTTCACCTTGTTCCCTGCGTTCCATTGTCCTTTGAAATAATAGTCTATCGAGATTTTTACAAACACCTAAACATTCTGTTCCTCTAGTGTAGAAGAACATTGCTTGCGTTTAGCAAAACTGTCTATATTTTCAGTGTCTCAAAGGAGTGCATTTATCTGGGAATGGCTTCCTGTATTTATGTCTGGTGTGATTTTAAAAACTGCTTCAAAACAAAAACTAATTATTTCAGGCATCTTAGTCCTACTTGAAGGTACTTCTGATTGAGGTTGGGTTAAATTCTGACTTTATCTGGTAACAGCAAAGACGAAGATGATGACTTATCACTTTCAATTCAGCAGGTTTTGTATTTTTCATGTGGACACGGATTTAAAAGGGATTTGCTTCAAAATAATGGTGGGGGAGGGGCGCCTGGGTGGCTCAGTTGGTTAAGCGACTGCCTTCCGCTCAGGTCATGATCCTGGAGTCCCGGAATCGAGTCCCACATCGGGCTCCCTGCTCGGCAGGGAGTCTGCTTCTCCCTCTGACCCTACCCCCCTCATATGGTTGCTCCCTCTCTCAATAAAATTTTAGGATTATTTTACTCCGCAGTTGCCTGTCTCCCTCCACTAGAATGTTCTGTCTTGCTCAATACTGTATTCCCAAAGTCTTTTTAAGTCTTCAGGTTTTTGTTTTTTGTTTTTTGTTTTGTGATGGCTGGCTGGCAGACTGACTGAATGAATGAATGAATGTCCTTCCTCCATACTCAGGACGCCTCTTTTTAGCCGGTCTGGAGAGCTGAGGGAGAATGAGAAAAGCCTGAGGAGGGGAGGGAAGATTGGAGTTGGTTGAGGAGAGGGCTTAAGAAGATCTGGATTAGAGGAAGTGAGGGAAAATGCCGAGGCTGAGGTTGTTTTCTGAGGGTAAAGAGTCACCGGCTGAAGGTGAGTTGGAGAGCCGGAAGTCGAGGCGTCGGGGGCGGGGCCTCCAGGGCGGAGGCGGGGCCCGGGAGGCGGGCCCTTGTAGGAGGGTGGGGCCGGAGGGTGAGTGTTGCCCCGGAGCAGGGGCGGGCCTGCGAGCGGGCTGCTGGGAGCGGTGAGCTGCTGCGGCGGCGGCGGCGGCGGCGGCGGCGGCGGCGGCGGCGGCGGCGGCGGCGGCGGCGGCGGCGGCGGCGGCGGCGGCGGCGGCGGCGGCGGCGGCGGCGGCGCTGAAAAATGGCTGCGGCTGAGGCGGTGGACACTCAGCTGATGCTCGGAGTCGGCCTGATCGGTGAGGACGAAGGCGCCCTGCCCCGCAGGCCCGCGCCCCAGTTCCGCCTCCGCCTCCGCCTGGGCTGGGGTGGTCTCTGCTCCCGCGGCCTCCCGCGCCGCCCGCGGTGCGGAGGTCGCGGTCCCCTCTGTTGGGCCTGGGCCGGGGGCTGCGGGGCCCGGCCTTCTCGGCGCGGGGACTCGGTCAGTCGCCCTGGGCCCATCCGCCTGCGGTCTCGCGTGGGACCCGCCCGGGCCGGGCAGCGGGGCGGAGGGACCCCGGGCCTCCTCCCGGACGCCCCGTGCTGCAAACGAGCCCGGACATCGAGGGTGACCGAGCTCCGGCGGCTGCAAGGGGGCCGCCGCACAGGCGGGGCGGGGGCTGGGCGGAGAGCGGGTCCAGGGCCGCGCAGCTGGGAGGCTGCGGGGCCGACCTCGGAGCTTGGGAGAGCCACGCGTGACTGCCTGCCCTACCCCGGGCTGGCCCAGATTATGTGGTTGATCGGCTCGATTCTCGGTGGCTAACTGTGCCAGCCCGAGTACTGAGCATTATGCACGAATTACCTCCCGTTAAACTTCTGCCACGGCTCCGGGGGGTGTAGGTAATGTTTGATGGCCACATTTTGGAGAAGCAGATGGAAGCCCAGGTTGTCATTTGTGCCGGACGCACGCTAGGAAGTGGTGGAGCCAGGTTTGGGACCCTTGCTAGTCTAGCCGCGGAGCCCTAACTCCTACCAGTGGAGGAATCCTGCATCGTAAGATAAAGCTCATGCATGTAGCCGGAGTGTCCACATAATCTCATACGGTGGGGTCCCGGTTAGTTTTGAGGAAATAGTGGTTGAGGAAGTACGTTGGGATCTTTGGGTGTGCCTGAGCCGTGTGCAGTGTTTCAGGGTTGGGTGTTTCAAGGAACCATTTATCCCATAGGCGGCAGCGAGCACCGGGTGGCTTGAACGACTGTCTGTCGGTTCCCTCCGTGCCATTGTCCTTTGAAATAAGTCTATTGAGATTTTTACAAACACCTAAACATTCTGTTCCTCTAGTGTAGAAGAACATTGCTTGCGTTTAGCAAAACTGTCTATATTTGCAGTGTCTCAAAGGAGTGCATTTATCTGGGAATGGCTTCCTGTATTTATGTCTGGTGTGATTTTAAAAACTGCTTCAAAACAAAAACTAATTATTTCAGGCATCTTAGTCCTACTTGAAGGTACTTCTGATTGAGGTTGGGTTAAATTCTGACTTTATCTGGTAACAGCAAAGACGAAGATGACTTATCACTTTCAATTCAGCAGGTTTTGTATTTTTCATGTGGACACGGATTTGAAAGGGATTTGCTTCAAAATAATGGTGGGGGAGGGGCGCCTGGGTGGCTCAGTTGGTTAAGCGACTGCCTTCGGCTGGGGTCATGATCCTGGAGTCCTGGGATCGAGTCCCGGGATCGACTCCCACTGAGCCTGCTTCTCCCTCTGACCCTACCCCCCCTCATATGGTCGCTCCCTCTCTCAATAAAATCTTTAAAAAAGAAATAATAATGGCGGGGGAGAGCTCTCTCTCCCCCTTATGAAACGAGGAGGAGCCAGGTGTGTGTAGTTGCTGGCGCTGAATGATGGAGATGGGGGAATTCGTTTTTTAAAATTCTCTTTTCTAAATGCTTGGTATTTTTCATAATATTGTTTTTTAAAATCTATAGAATAGATCAAAATTTGCATCTTTACTGCTATATGTGCAATAACTGTTTTTCTAAAGTTTGGCTCCATTATTGAGGTGTTCACTTTGATGATGAAACTACATACATGACGGCATAACCATTATTAGTATTACTGTTACTATTTTAAATACAGAATTTGCACAAGCAGTAACGTTTCACCATTTTCTTCATCCCCAGTTTTGTTTTTAACAAACCCTTACTATGTATTTATTAAAGATCTTTCTCAATAGATAAAAATAAAATGATGAGTTTATGAGAATTTGTGTGGGAGGGGAAGGGTAAAGGGGAAGACCTCTACCAAAGCTGTAAGGCTAAATATTCGTTCATGATTTGTTATAAAAGCTTTTTAATCAGGTGGCCTAAAACTCAAGATCAGGAGAGCTAGATAATTTGACCAGTAGAGGTAGGTGGGAATTTGGGGTCACACGTGCTCAGGGATGCTTTGTAAAATGGGATGTTAAAACTGATTCCACTAAGTGCTTCTGAGTAACCAATCAATTCACTTCCTTGCTGCTGTTTGACATTCTCACAGTGACCATCTTTCCACCGTAGAAAAGGACACAAATGGAGAAGTTCTGTGGGTGTGGTGTTATCCTTCCACGACAGCTACTTTAAAGAATTTACTGCTGAGAAAATGCTGCCTTACAGATGAGAGCAAACTTCTCCATCCCTTCATCTTTGGTCAGTACAGAAGAACATGGTTTTATATCACAACAATCGAAGTTCCAGATTCTTCAGTTTTGATAAAGGTATGACTGCATAAAGGTCAAACAACCAAAAATAATTAACGTGATGTCACATTATTCCAGTCGCTCTTAGCTTTTGACATTATCATTCACATACACTTTTGAAAAATACTAAATATGATTTTCACTGGGATTGTTCCCTTTCAGGTTTCACTCATTTATTCTGTAAACATTTGTTGGTGTATATTTTATGACTGACCCTGTGGCTGGTATAGTGAAGCCCTTTCCAGGTTATACTCTTTTGGAGTAGAAATGTAGAAGAACTTTCAAAGTCATGACTCTGATTAATAAAAATGGAAAGAATCATTTTTCTATAATTAAAAACTATTTTAAAGGATAAAATTGTCCTTGGCATAATTAAGAAAACTTGTTTCATTTGTGGATGGTAAGGATATATTAAGAATAGAAAGGAGAATTAAGGAAACTCATGTAGTCAGTAAGCTTTTTGTGTGTGTCATTTGATACGAACAGTATCAATGTGACATGTTGAAAACCAGTATGTGGTCATTGTGGGCTTTCCTAATCCCAAGCAGCCAGCATGTTTTTTTCAAAGAAAAGAAATATTAGAAAGTGGCTAAACTCCTGGTGTGTTTCTGGGTGGGAACTTCCTTTACCTTCCAGGGCAACTTTTATAACCAATAACCAGACTATATGAAGCATGTCCAAGATACCAGTTTAAATGTAAGGAATTACATTTAAAATAACAGGAAGACAACTATTTAAAACTGCTAGAGGTTTGGGGCGCCTGGGTGGCTCAGTCAGTTAAGTGTCTGACTCTTGATTTTGGCTCAGGTCATGATCTCAGAGTCCTGAGATTGAGCCCAAAGGCAGGCTCCCTGCTCAGCAGGGAGTCTGCTTCTCTCCCTCTGCCACA
The DNA here is from genome assembly GCF_037043125.1 of Eumetopias jubatus. Lineage (NCBI taxonomy): Eukaryota > Metazoa > Chordata > Mammalia > Carnivora > Otariidae > Eumetopias > Eumetopias jubatus. The sequence continues at coordinate 12,686,514 of NW_028274823.1, read as the reverse complement.
TCGCCCCCCCCACATGCGCATTCTCTCTCTCTCAAAATAAATAAATAAAATCTTTACAAAAATAATAAAACTTCTAGAGGTTTAAGATGAAACAGATTCATAGCTAGAAAATGTAAATTTGCAAAAAAGATAGTTCTCATTGTGTTATAAAAGCTTTGGTTTATGTTCGTTAAGTTCTTGCTGAGAGGTCTTAATGTAGCCTCAAGTAGATTTATCTCTGTTTTGCCTATAGTCTGCCAAACAATAGCAACATTGATTTCAAATCTGTTTTTCAGATTTGAAAAATAGCAAAATGTAGAGATAGTTCTTACACTTCAAAATATGATTTCTAAAAATCATACTACTCATAATGAATAATTTTCTTAAATTCATAAATTTCTTAAATGCTTTACTTTTTATGATTTCTGAATTTTGTCTCATTAATTGAAATAATAGGTATGTGATTAGCAGAAATTTATATTTATAATAATAGAGGCATATAGATAAATGAAGCTTGTAATAGTCCTTTACACTATATGGCATTCTACAGAGAATTGACTATTTCAGGAACTGTGTGATTTTTTTTCTTTAAGATTTTATTTCTTTGAGAGGAGAGAGAGAGCACGAGAAGGGGGAGGGGCAGAGGCAGAGGGAGAAACAGGCTCCTGCTGAGCAAGGAGCCTAATGCAGGACTCAATCCTAGGACCCTGGGATCATGACTTGAGCCAAAGGCAGACACTTAACCAACTAAGCCACCCAGGCACCCCAAGGAACTGTGTGATTTTTACTGTATGTATTTTTGTTTTCTATCCTTCTGTTTCATTAATTAATAGCTGATAAATTGGTAGGTCTAATAGCATTTCTAATTCTGCTTTGATGAGGTTAGGGGACTTTAAATGAAAACTCACATTTTTGATACTTGAAATATATTTGCGTTTTTGAAAAAATTTTAACTCTGAAAGTATTACATTCTTATCTAGGAAGTTAAATATTTATGTATATATAAGTATATGTCATTTATATGCATGTGTATATAAGCATAAAAGTATAAAGAAGCAAGTGAAAACTTGGTTACATTTTAATCTTTTCCTTTTAATGCCGGTCTGTCTTGTACAGAGGTTTGCTAGAATATAGTAATAAAAATTAAATCTGTGAAAGTGTCTTTAAAAAGTATACTTTTTTGTTTCTTTTGGACAGGTGACTCATTTTTCTATTGTTCTGACCGCCAAAGATTTTAACCCAGAGAAATATGCCGCCTTCACTAGGATATTGTGTAGGTCTGTATGAAAATTGTATTAAATGCTATCATACAAAAATGAAGATCTTACTCAATAGTTACATAGCAGATTTCTACACCAAGGAAGCAAATTTCAGCCCTCTGCCTCCCCACCTTAATCTTTACTTGCCCTCCAGAAACTGTTTTGTAAAGAGGAACTTTCTCTTCTGCTTTGATGACACTGCTCCTCTTATTTGGGAAAATGGTGGAAGGGAGGAGAAAAAGCAGTTTACACAACTATTGCAGTTCCTGGGGATTTTGAGTCACTTGCCGCTTTTGGTCTGCTGCTTCTACCCAATTCCAATTTAGAACTTCCCTTAGCAGGATGGATAAGTTAAAAGTGCTGGTGAAGTGATAAGCTGGTTCATATGTGTCAAAGTCTGTGTGTGGGAGTCATTTTGGGGAAAATTAACAGGCATTTTGAATTATGCTAAAGTACAGGAAAATATTTCTTAGCTAGAATGCTGAGAAGCTGAGAATCTGATTAATTGGTTAATTGTGATTCGGGTAAACTTTAGTTTCATTCCAGCTATTGAAAAAAATTATGTAAAATATACCAACCTGCTTTGTTGCCTTGGTAAGTATATGCAGTAGAGTTAATGAAATCTTTCTTATATGTTAGGGACATTGGTTTTTCCTTAATCAGGGCTTTGAGAGGTTCTGTTTTTTTTTAATATTGTTGTCACTAGATAGACTTGTAATTCTAATGTGACATATTACAACATCAGCCCTCAGGCTTATGCCCAATAAGTAGTTTTGGGGTGGGGGTAAAGGGGGTTGTTTTTGTTTTTCTCACTATAAGCCTGATAAATGGTTGCTTTTTTTTTTTTTTTGCCATTTTTGTGTATGAACATTCATGTATACATATCTATAATGGAAGTCTACTTTCTCATTACTTAAGGGTTTCAGGTAGGTTATATTTTGACAAAATGAAGTTTTACTGGTTTTGCAGCCAGCTATGATAAGAGAGGCTTCTTGCTCTCATAAGTTCCAGGTATATAGTTCACTGTGGAATATAAACAGTTGTCTTCTACTGTGGCACTGACACAAAAGGAGATTATCATTAAGAAGAGACACCGTCTAGAAGCCATGAGCTAAAAACACTGCAAAGTTGTTTTTGAACAAACACTGGACTCTCATTTCGTTGGATTGGGTCAAGGTTAGGTTACCCAGTGAATTCACTGGGAAATATCCTGGGGCCCAGACTGTAAGGTTGCTTTAGACCCCGCTTCCTGCCCAAGAGGAAGCCGGAAGGGTTCCTCACCTTCTGTAGCGCCATGACGTTGCATTCTGGACGCTTCTCCTGTCACAGTTTAGGAGAAATGAGGACTCAAAGCTATTGGCAGCCACCTCCTCTGCCCCCTACCCGTTACTGCACTTGCCCTCGCATGTGTTCATACCCACACACTCCTGCACGCACACATGCACACACACGTACACACACATGCAAACACACTTAACTCTCCTCACTAACGTGTCTGTGTGCACAGGCACATAGACCAACACTTTTCAGTGATGCTGAGGTTACCGTGGAGGGGCTCTCTTCCATCTCTGGGGAGAGGGGCGGGCAGGCACGCCTTCTACAGATTGCTGCTCACAGTGGCAGTGGGAAGCCCACATTAAGAGGTTCATTCCCTGTGTGGGGTCCAGGTCATTTGCCATGACCCCCTTCATCTTCTCATCCCTCCAGCTAGTGGCCGTGGCAGAGAACCTGGGTTGCCTGCACACTTGGAGTCAGTTGTCCATGCCCCGTGTGACAGCCTGTGGCCATCCCATCTGAATAGGTTCCCCTTAGTTGCACTTTGTGGTCTTCCTACAGAATGATTTTAGGGGAATTCCTCCCTCTGTTCAGTATTTCATGGCCCAGGTTGTCATGGAAAAAGTAGTCTTACCCTATTTATTACTCTTCCTATGTTTCTCTTCTCCATTACTGCATATTGTTATCTATTTTACAGTTTTAATGGTGTGTTGTTTGTTTGTTTGGTGGTTGTAATGTAAGCACATAGTAGAAAATTACAAACAATACAGAAAGTTATACAATGAAAACTAAGTCCCTTCTTTCCCCTATTCCCAACCTCCAAATGGAGATGTTTTCTCCATATAGAAATGTGTGTGTGAGTTCATGGGTTTGATTATCTTATATATATATATGGTAGCTTACCATATTCATTGTTCTCTACCTTTTTTTTCTCAATTTCTCAAAAAACACGATGATTGACAAAATTTGGTTAGTAGTTAAAACACTTGCTTTTCTTCACTTAATGTACAATAAATATGATTTTCAGTTTGATCTGTTTTAAACCATGATTTTATTTTCTTTCCAGTTTTCTACCCTTTTAGCTACTAAAAGACCCAAGTAGGCCCAGTCCTGCTTCTCAGGCACAATTTAGATTTAGTTATTCACAGGAAGAGATTTTAGGGGAACTGATTTTAGGACTGATTTCACATATGAGCTATAAATGCAGCCAGTTTCCTGTCAGCATTTTCTGGAACTTGATGATGAATATATCTAGAGTGCATTTATCACCAGAAACGTAAAGGAGTTTGGTTTCTTAATTATCTAAATATAGCCACCTCTGGTAACTCTAATAATAAATACAGGTTCTATAATTAGTGCTTTCTCTATGAACAATGCAAAACTCCTTCCTTGTCAAAGGAAGTCCCAGCAATAAGATAGAGTTGTTTGGACTAGAAACTATTTGTGAACGTTAAGACATACAGAGAGATAAGTATGCCATATTTTTAAGAATAATGGGGCCTCAGAAAGTCCACAGCTCATTCTCCTGACTGAGTGGACGATAGCAGACTTCCCCAGATGGAAGGAGAAAGCCACCTTCCGGGAATTGTTGAAAGTCTCTCGAGTGGTTATTTTTTTGATACATTTTCAAATTAAATTCTAGAAGTAGTCATATCCTGAAAAGATTCAGGCATTCAGAAGTATATTAGCAAGTTGACTTAGATTTTGTAGTAAGGACCCATAAGTAGCCTTGGTTTGCATTGCTCCATGTGGTTCATGCTGAATAAAAGCATGGTTGCTTTTTGTCTTTTCTTACAGAATGTACCTGAAACATGGGAGCCCAGTTAAAATGATGGAGAGTTACATTGCAGTTCTCACAAAGGGGATATGCCAGAGTGAAGAAAATGGCTCTTTCCTTAGCAAGGATTTTGATGCCCGAAAGGCATATCTTGCAGGCTCCATCAAAGGTAAAAAAAAAAAAAAAAAAAAAAAGGCACAGAACAAAAACCCATCCCAGATAGTTCCATCCCAGCAACAGTAATATCCCCAAGCCCAGGGCAATCCTCATTAGACTGATATTCCATCTTCCTATATACTTTCATCTATGTAATATTTATTTGTTAAACAGGAGGGTAATTCAACTTCTACATTTGCCTTATTTGATTAGAATTCCGTTTAGGAGAGCACATTTTTTTGGTGGTCCTCCCCATGGGATTCTGACATTTCATATAGAAATGTTCTCTCACAAGTAAGCTGAATCTCACGGCTTGAGTCTCCACTGACTTCCATAGTTTTTCTTTCCTTCCATTTTAGCAGTTACTTCTTCCACGTGGAGAGCTCCAGCCCCTGACCCAGCGTTTCTTCTTAATTCCCCACCTTTCTCTCCTAGCTGGAACACCCCAAATGGCAGTGCGGGGCCGAGCCACAGACTGCAAGGTCCTTAAAAGGGAGGAGAGGGGAGCTTGGAGGGTCATGCTAGCTGTCATTCTTGTCCTCCCGCAGCGCCGTGTTTGCCCTTGCTCCTCCTGTTCTGTACCGTTTCAAAGCATCCCTGTTGGCGTGTTAGGTTTGTCCAGCTATCTCAGAAGGACCTAAGTCATGACGTGTGTATGTGTGTGGGGGAGGGGGAGGGTGTTGGTGAACTTTTTTTTAAAACGTAAGGATTTCTCATGACAGAAAGAAGCTGGTTCCCTTCCTATCATTTCTTCTGCTTTCTTGTGGCTCTGGCTTCATCTCTGCATCCAGCACAGAGTCCTTTGGGGGGCAGGTTGAGGCTGCTATAGCATCCACCCTAGGGAGCAGATAGGGATTTCTATGCCCATCAAGGGCATAAGGTACTTCTTTTCTTTGTTCTCTGTATTGAAAATATTTCTGTATTCTGTATATAGAAAAGAATCTCTGTAAATACAAAGAATCCTTTCCAATAGCAATGTTATTATTTAATGCAGTAATATTTTAATTTCTTGTGTTTTAAGATATTGTATCTCAGTTTGGAATGGAAACTGTTATCTTACACACAGCGCTGATGCTAAAGAAAAGAATTGTCGTCTATCACCCCAAAATAGAAGCTGTCCAGGAGTTCACCAGGTATTGTTTCTGGTCATTAAAAAGTGGAGGCTTTGGGCACCTGGGTGGCTCAGTTGGTTAAGCCACTGCCTTCAGCTCAGGTCATGATCCTGGAGTCCCGGGATTGAGTCCCACATCGGGCTCCCTGCTCAGCAGGGAGTCTGCTTCTCCCTCTGACCCTCTTCCCTCTCATGCTCTCTCTCTCTCATTCTCTCTCTCTCTCAAATAAATAAATAAAATTTTAAAATAAAATAAAATAAAAATATCTTAAAAAAAAAAAAGTGGAGGCTTTGTTGGCAGCCAGTATGGGGCAGTCTGTGTTCCTGTGTGCTCTGTTCTGTTGCACATTTGGTATAAATAGAATGTGTTAGGCTGTGGGTAAAATGCCATTTTGGTCTAATGTGTCAGGTAAGATTTAGTAGTTCGAGGCCACTGAATTTAGGCAGATTCTTCTTTAAATTTAGAAGTATGAATACTTTAGAGCAAGGAGTTTAACTGTTTCCTTGCCAGACAGTAAATATTTTAGGCTTGTAGGCCATAGGGTCTCTGTCCCAACCACCCAACTGCATATGTAAATGAATGAACACGCCTGTGTTCTGGTTACACTTTATGTGTAAACACAAACAGCCAATCCATGGTAACAGTTTCCTGACCCCTGTTTTAAGTAATTCATTTTTTCACTTTTACCACAGACTCTTTCTTCTTTTTCTTTAAGATTTTACTTATGTATTTGAGAGAAAGAGAGCACAGATGTGGGGATGGGAGATAGAGGGACAAGCAGACTTCACACTGAGCGTGGAGCCCACTACGGGGCTCGATCCCAGGACCCTGGGATCATGACCTGAGCTGAAGGCAGACGCTTAACTGACTGAGCCACCCGGGCGCCCCTAAAACATTTCATTACTTTAACTTGAAGCCTGGAGGTTTTGGCACGTTTAGCTTTCGTTCTCCTCTCTGTTTCTGATAGCCAGTTTCCTCCTGGGGAAGAAGAGGAAGGAGGGTGGGCTGAGTCAGGTGTGGGCCGGCAGCCATTTGAGTTCTTGCCTTAATTCCCTAGGACTCTGCCTGCCCTGGTGTGGCATCGACAGGACTGGACCATACTTCATTCCTACGTGCACCTGGATGCCGATGAGCTGGAAGCCCTGCGGATGTGCCCAGGTAGACGACAGCATCTCAGGGGATGAGAGCCTTGGCTTTATCCAGGCTTGTTGTTGGTTTGGGGGAGTATTTTTGCATTCCTAAAGGGAATAATGATGATTAGTTATTCCTTTGGTAAATGCACCCAATTCTTTTTCCTTAAAAAAATTATTTTTAATTTTTAAAAATATTGCAGTAAAATATCCATAATACAAAATTTACCATCATAATCATCTTTAAGTATATAATTCAGAGGCACTAAGTACATTTCACTTTGTTGTACAACCATCACCAAAATACGATTTATTTTTAACTTGCAAAATTCTAATTTTATAAAAGTTTCCCTATCAGTGATTTGACTTAGACTTTATTTTGAGCCTTTGCATGTTTTTTCTCAAAGGAAAAATAAAATTATTTTTAATGACGTTATTATACCTGTATAAAAATTTTTATTTTTTATTTTTTTTTAAAGATTTTATTTATTTATTTGAGAGAGAGAGAGAATGAGAGACAGAGAGCATGAGAGGCAAGAGGTTCAGAGGGAGAAGCAGACTCCCTGCCGAGCAGGGAGCCCGATGTGGGACTCGATCCCGGGACTCCGGGATCATGACCTGAGCCGAAGGCAGTCGCTTAACCAACTGAGCCACCCAGGCGCCCCTGTATAAAAATTTTTAATTGTAAGATTCTGAGAATAATTTAATAACAGTATTATTTATATCTGTAGGAATTCTAATATTGTGGTGACATAGTCTTTTGTTTTTCTTTAAATTTAAGGTGATCGCGCCCTTTATACTTTTATGGTCTTAAAAGATTCTTTCATAGGGGCGCCTGGGTGGCTCAGTCGTTAAGCGTCTGCCTTCAGCTCAGGTCATGATCCCGGGGTCCTGGGATCGAGCCCCGCATCGGGCTCCCTGCTCAGCGGGAAGCCTGCTTCTCCCTCTCCCACTCCCCCTGCTTGTGTTCCCTCTCTCACTGTCTCTCTCTCTCTGTCTGTCAATTAAATAAATAAAAATCTTGAAAAAAAAAAGATTCTTTCATAAAGTGATAATGATAATGATAGATGGTAGGGGCTTTTGTTGTTGCTTTTTGCAAACCAAAATGCAATATTTATGCAAGTTATAAAAAAATTAAAAGAACACTCACAGACTCACCAGAGATGAAAAAGTAGAATCCTATCTGTACTTTGAAGCATCTCACGTGCCTTCCCATCTCATTCCTCACTCCCTTCCTCTAGCCCCATACATAGAAACACATAGCTCTAAATAATATATTGTTTAGTTTTACTAAACTAACTTTATATATGTGGATTCACGATATATGAATTCTTCTGTGGCCTGTGTTTTGGTTTTTGTTTTATTTTTGCTTAACAGTATTTTTGTAGGATTTTGTATTTTCATGTGGATATTTGTAGTCTCATTCATTTTCACTGCTATATAGGATCCCACTAAGTGATATACCATAGTTTATTCACTCAGACTTTTCTCCTTATTTATTTATAAGATTTATTTATCTACTTCAGAGAGAGGGAGAGAGAGAGAGAGAGAGAGAGAGAAAGAGAAAGGGGCAGGTGGAGAGGGGCAGAGGGAAAGAATCTCAAGCAGACTCCCCACTGAGTGTGGAGCCTGATGCAGGGCTCAATCCCAGGACCCTGAGATTATGACCTGAGCCTAAATCAAGAGCCAGTCACTCAGTGGACTGAGCCACCCAGGCATCCCTCTCATTTTTCACTTTTAAAAACAGTGCTGCTACAGGCATTCTTTTTTTTTTTTTTTTTTTTAAGATTTTATTTATTTGAGAGAGACACAGAGAGAGAGGAAGCACAAGCAGGGGGAGTGGGAGAGGGAGAAGCAGGCTCCCCGCTGAGCAGGGAGCCCGATGCGGGGCTCGATCCCAGGACCCCGGGATCATGACCTGAGCCGAAGGCAGATGCTTAATGACTGAGCCACCCAGGCGCCCATGCTACAGGCATTCTTATTATGGGTCTCTTGATGCACACATGTAAGGCTAACTCTAGGTTATACGTCAGGAAGTAGAATTTCTGGGTTATAAGGCAAGCAGATCCTCAAGCTGCAGGGTAATGCCAAATGTTTTCCTCAAAAATTGTACCAATTTACCCTCTTACCAGTGTAGGAGAGGTCCCATTGCTTCATGTATCAACAACAATTGGTTACTGTCAAACTTTAAAATGTTTGCCAACTGGGGCGCCTGGGTGGCTCAGTCGTTAGGCGTCTGCCTTCGGCTCAGGTCATGGTCCCAGGGTCCTGGGATCAAGCCCCGCATCGGGCTCCCTGCTCGGCGGGAAGCCTGCTTCTCCCTCTCCCACTCCCCCTGCTTGTGTTCCCTCTCTCGCTGTGTCTCTCTGTCAAATAAACAAAGTCTTTAAAATAAATAAATAAATAAATAAAATGTTTGCCAACTTGGTGGCTGTACAGTGATATTTCATGTGCTTTAATTTGTATTCTCTTGATTCCTAACGAGGTTAAACATATTTCTGTTTTTGCCATTTGTGTTTCCTCTTCTACAAAATAACTATGTTTTACATATTTTTACATTGGGTTGTTTTTCTTACTGATTCATAGAAATTCCTTATATATTCAGGATATGAATCCATTGTCGGTTATCTATACTTCAAAAAAAAAATCTCTGAGTTTGTGGATTTTTTATTTATTCTCATGATATAACAAATAGAAATTTATTTTTTTAGACTTTTTATTAAGTATAATGTGCTTCATATGCTTGTCACCCAACTTCAACATTTGTGAACATTTTATAATCTTGTTTTACCTTGTGTCCCTCATGTTTTTTTTCCCCTGGGTTTTTGTTATTAATTGATGTATTGTTGACATGTGCTATGAGTTTCAGGTATACAAAGTAGTAATTCGACAATTATATCCATTATGAAACATTCACCATAATAAATTTACTCACCATCTGTCACCCTATTAAGTTATTACAATATTATTGACTATATTCCCTGTGCTGTACTTTTCATCCCTGTGACTTATTTATTTTATAACTGGAATTTTGTACCTCTTCATCTCCTTCACCCATTTTGCCCATCCCCTCACTCTAGAAGTCCTAATTTTAATGTGCTGGAATTTATTAAACTTTTCTTTTATGACTTTAGTTTTTATATTTTGTGTAAGAAAATCTTTATACCAAGGGTAGCAGCATATTTCGTAGACATTTAGAAAGTGTTTTTTCTTCCCCATTTAAGCCTTCAATGTACCTAGAACTTTTTTTGTAGTGAGTTTGGGATTTTTTTTCCCAGTTGGAAAGCCACTTGGCCCAGGACTACTTAGTGAATGGAGTCCTCTTTTCTCCAGTAATCTGTCCATTTCTGTCAAATATCATATTTTCTCATGTGAGTGAGTCTGTGGCTGGCTGGCCTGCAGTTAGTTTTTTGTTTTTGTTGCTGTTATTTTTTAAATGTTTTCTTTTGGTAAAGCAAAACTTTAGCATTGATAAATTGGTCCTCAAAAAAATTTTTTTTTTGTTTTTAATTGTACTGCTGATTGAAATCTGAAAAGTCTGGTAGCTGTTGTTTTAGCCTCAGTTCCAAAGGTCTGCTAATTCTTGAGTTGCCCTGATTCCTTGAGCATTTATTGTTTCTTCTTCCTTTTTTCTAATTTCTTAAAATAATTTTTTTTTTTTTATTAATACAGTATTTATTTGTCTTTCCTCTGTCACACCCTGAGCCAACCACTTTCCCCAGGCTGCCTGGAGAGGTATAGGAAAAGGAATATACAGGGCAGACGAGACTCGGGAGAAAGACCTCTGGGAGGTGGTGAAGAGGATGAGAAAGGCTGCCATCACGAGAGCACAAGAGCCCCATGGCCTCTGGGAGGGCAAAACCCAGAATGGCATAGGAGACGAGATGTTGCTTCAGAGAGGGATTCCTGTCATAACCAGTGATGAGGCCCCCAAACACAGTCCCATTTCCAGCCCCAGAGCCAGCCACCCCTACCATGGCAGCCCCAGCCCCAATGAACTTGGCTGCTAGGTCGACGTCTGTTGCAATGGCGCTGGTTTGGAAGCTGCGGCTAGGAATAAGTGAGGTCCCGGGACGTGGGGCTGCCACGCTGCTGAAGCTTTCATCTGTCGGTGTCTCCGGTGGTTTTAGCACCGCTGCAGACAGTGATGGGCTCAACAGCTGAGAGGTGCCCCTGACCAAGAAGGGGGTGGAGATGAACTTGGCACAGGCGGACATTTTCAGGGCATGAGGGGCTGTGGCAGGAGAACTGCTCCCAGTGCAGAGAAGACAGAGAGAGTCCTTGAGCATTAATTGTATCACATCTGAAACCGGTGAAGGATGATGCTGCTCCCAGCATGCTGTCCCTGAGAAAGCCAGGTGTTTGGCTGTGGTTTCTTAGAGACAAAGACCTAAACGGGGACCAGTCGTCCAGAGAACCCTTGCTGCCTCTGCCTCGGCATCATTCTTGACCTGAATAGCAATGACTGAAAAGTAAATGCCTTCTTCCTTGACACCAAAATCTAGTTTGGGGTCATTTAGAGTTGTATGAGCTTCTTCAGGCAACTGCCGATAGTGAAGTCTTAAGAAATGCCGGGTGGCTCAGTTGGTTAAACAACTTAAACAATCTTAAACAAATTAAGAAAAAAATTTAGAGGGGCGCCTGGGTGGCTCAGTCGTTAAGTGTCTGCCTTCGGCTCAGGTCATGATCCCAGGGTCCTGGGATCGGGCCCCGCATCGGGCTCCCTGCTCAGTGGGGAGCCTGCTTCTCCCTCTCCCACTCCCCCTGCTTGTGTTCCCTCTCACGCTCTCTCTCTCTCTCTGTGTCAATTAAATAAATAAATAAAATCTTAAAAAAAAAAAAAAGATGCCACAGGGTACAGCTGATGTACCCTGAATAAAGCAGTGAAGAAAAGCACCTGATGAGCTTTTAGATTCAGTTTTCTTTTGATACATTCACAATAGGATTTGTTCCTACTCCAGTAATGTTGGTCATCTTTGTAATGCAGGTTACATCGCCGGATTTGTGGACTTGGAGGTGAGCAATAGATCAGACCTCTATGACGTGTTTGTGAATCTGGCAGATAGTGAGATTACCATTGCTCCACTTGCAAAAGGTTCGTTCTCTGTTCTGTTGTTGATACAAAATGTCATCAAGCAGTTGTACTTTTTTAAAATTAATTAATTTTGAAACATTTTAATTCCAGTGTAGTTACCATACAGCGTCATGTTAGTTTCAGCTCTACAATATAGTGACTCAGCAGTTCGATATGTTACTGCTCATCAAGATAAGTGCACTCTTAATCTCCTTCACCTATTTCCCCCATCCCCCCTGCCTACCTTAAGCAGTTCTATTTTTAAGGCTGATTCTCTAAAACTGGTATTCGAGGGCCTGCTTAGCATGCTGTGCTGAAACTGTAAGGATTTTTCTGTGTCTAGAACATGACGTTTATTCTTACGGGTCTCGCCATGGCAGTAATACATTCGGGGTGCTTAGGCCGTACAGTATATGTTAATAAGATAGCCTCTCTATCTTGTTTCTCCAGGTCTCTGTTTATACAAGCTGTATTAGGGATCTCTTGCTGCATAACAAATCACTTCTAAATTTAGTGATTTAAAATAGCAAATATTGGTTATCTCAGTTTCAGGACTGACTTAGCTGAGAGGTTCTGGCTCGGGGTCTCTCCTGGGGATTCAGTCAAGATAACTGCCGGTGCTGCAGCCCTCCGGAGGCGCGACTTCTGAGTTAACTCACCTGGCTTTAGCAGGAGGCCTCACCATATGGGCCTCTCCATAGAGCAGCTCGAGTGTTCTCATGACACGACAGCTGGCTTCCCCAAGAGCGAATGATCCGAGAGACAGACCACGGTGCCTTCTATGACTCGCTCTCAGAAGTCATACGCCAGTTCCTCCATGTTCTGTTTGTTAGAAGGAAGTCATTAAGTCCAGGCCACACTTAAGAGAGGGGAAGTATGCTCCCCGCCTCGAAGGACAGAGGATCAAAACAGGTGTAGAAGTTGAGCAGTACACAAGGGCTGAACGTGACTCCTGTGTGGAAAATCTTTTTGAAAGATGTGTCAGTAAGCACAGGGGAATGGAGGTCATGGCCTTTTGTAAAGCCAAAGTGATAGGAAACTAGTGGTGGCCCGGGCCACTTAAACTGATGAAGCATTAGGACCAGAAGGGGTGGCCATCTCCCTGCTGCCTGTGGTTTCTCTGAGTCTATAAAGTGGGCCCATCTCAGCCAGCATTATGCGAATGGAGTTTGGTCCTTGGAGTGACAAACAAATGTTTTTATTTTGGAACATGAGGTATAAATCGTGATTATGCCCCACCTCCTAGCACATCGTCCTACGTGGGCTCAGTAATAAGATGGAAGTGCGGGAGTTGGCGGTTGTTTTGAAAGTTCCTTCTGTGTGGTTGTTTACCTTTTCAAGTAGACAGCATGGTTTTTATTATGTAAACTTGTAAATATTCACATAACATGTGCTTGATCTCACCAGAGGCCATGACAATGGGCAAACTGCACAAAGAAATTGGCCAGCTCATTGTTCAGTCTGCAGAAGATCCGGAGAAATCAGACAGCCAAGTTATACAGGTAAGTCGTCAGTCCTCGGACTTCCTGAGAGTCCTGAGGTAGTGCTGCTGGGTGGGGTGCGGCAGAGCTCACGCAGTGCGCGCCACGCTGAGCGGCCTGGGCGAGGGGTGCAGATGCTCAGAGGAGGCTCTGTGGGATGGCCCTGGTGAAGATGAGCAGGTGGGGGGCACCATAGCCAAAGAGTTATCAGGCTCCGGGGACAGACATATACAGGGGGCTGGTGCTGAAGGCCCGTGTTTGTAGTGAGAAGTGTAACCCCCCAGTGGTCTGGAATGCTTTTCTGCGCCGCCAGTGCATTCTGTGCTCCTAGCAGAATTTCTGTGGAGGAACGCATTGTAAAGAGAAGGTTGCTGCTGAGCCGGGGAATTTAGAGAGAGTGTCTTAATCTAGCTTTGATGTATTGTGTTCAGAACATCAGCAAGCATATAATCAGATCCCTGCCAAAGTGAGCAGACTCTGGGATCACACCCCGCAGGGCTGGCTGCCTGTGGGGTCCACCTGTCTATGGGGTTTACCTGTCCAGCTGACCATGGCGTCCATACGGACCCACCCCTCTCCCCTTGCCAGATTGGGATAGTTGAAGAGTTTAAGGCTCTCCGTGTGGTTGATAAAGCCCCTCCTCTGCGCTGCGGCCTGCCCAGTCTCCTCTCTGCTGTCTTTTTGCATTGCGCCCGTTCCCAGCTCTTTGCTCCTCTCCTGGGATACACTTCCAGCCTGGCCTCTCCTGGGCCCTGGCTCATCTAGACCTTTGTGTTATCCCATGGGGGCCAGCAGCCTGGCCAGAGGCCATTGTCTGCACTTGTGCCACCTGGGGGGGCCCCCTCTGATAAGCATGCCCTACTCCCCTGTTTGGACCTGACTCTTTTCTCCATTTTTTCATTCATTTACCTGGAAGATATTTATTGAACACTCTTTGTTAGGCATTGGGCAAGGGATACTGTGGGGAGCAAGTCCCCTGCCTTCATGTCTTGTATTTAGTGGAGTAGATGAATAGAAAACAGTGTAAAAGCCAGATCACTGTGAGCCATGATAAATGCTGTGATAGAACAAGAAGTCAAGGTAGAGAATGTTAGAGAAGGGGTCAGACAGCTCTCTGAGGAGGCAGCCTGTGAGAGCAGCCACGGCTTTGACGGGAACCCACCAGCAGCACTGTTCTTTCTGTTCAGTGCTGGTGGCCCATCCAGCCCTGGCCAGGAAGAGTGGGCGGGTCTTGTCCTAAGGACCTGAACACTGAGACTCTCCTTTCCTTCCATGTGGATCGCATTGCCCATCCATCCCTCTGTCAACATTTGGGTAAAAAATTGACTTTTTTTTTTTAAGATTTGTTTGGGGGAGAGAGTGCGAGTGAGTGGGGGGAGGGGCAGACTCCCCTCTGATCGGAGAGCCTGACGTGGAGCTTGATCTCAGGACCCATGAGATCATGACCTGAGCCGAAACTAAGAGTCGGGCCCTTAACCAGCCACCCTGGTGCCGCAAAACATTGACTCTTTACCATGTTGGTTAGCTATGTAAATATGAGTTTTGAATTACTGTGTTTTTCATGGACTGAAAGTGATACATAGGTGACTCAGTATAATGTATGAGGAAAGTGCCTGGCATATTTTAGGGGTTTGAAAATATTTGAATGAATGAATGATGTCAGCAAACCAAGAAAAAGACATGATTTAGTGCCAGCTCTGGTGACTCCTCAGCCAGGCAGAGTGCTGTCAGTCAGTGGGGGTACAGCCCATGTGACGGGTGCTGGGTCACTCGCCCCAGGTGGAAAAGGGCTTTGGGAGGAGATCTGTTCTAAAAATAGCAGGGTTCCTCAAAAAATTAAACACAGGGTTACCATAGATCCAGCAATTCTCCTGGATGTGTAGGAGAAAGAACTGGAAATAGGGACGCAAAGAAGTATTTGCACCCGTGTTCATAGCAGCACTATTCACAATAGCCAAAAGGTAAAAAATAACCCAAACACCCATCAGTGGATGAATGGGTAAACACAATGTGCATAGAGTAGGGTATCATTCAGCCTTAACAGGAAGGAAGTTCTAAGTTGTGCCACAACACGGACGAACCTTGAAAACATTATGCTGAGTGAGAGAAGCCAGACGCAAAAGGACAAACATTCTGTGATTTCACTTATACGAGGTACCTAGAATAAGCAAATTCATCAAGGCAAAAAGTAGAATGGTGGTTACCAGGGGTTGGAGATGGGGATGGGGAGTTACTGTTTATAATTGGTACAAAATTTCAGTTTAGGAGGATGAAAAAGTTCTGGAAATGGATAGTAGTCATAAAACTCTATGAATGTACTTAATGTTGCTGAATCATACACTTAAAAATGGCTAAAATGGCAAAAACAGGACACTGGTTTTTCTAAGTTGTTTTAAGTTTCAGTTTTCCTAATTTATAGTCTGATAGACTTAAAAAATAGCAGGAAGAATTCTCTTCGAATGCAACGATTCATATTTTTTGATGCTAACAAATGGCATATTTTCCTGTTCCATTAAAGGATATTTCCCTAAAAACAAGAGAGATCTTCACCAACCTGGAACCATTTTCAGAAGTTTCTGATGATGGAGAAAAGCTAGTTCTCAATTTTGAGGCCCTAAAGCAAAGACGATTTCCACCAGCGACAGAAAACTTCCTTTACCATCTAGCGGCAGCTGAGCAGATGCTGAAAATCTGACTGTGACGATGTATCACTGATGAATGATAGAAAGCTCTCTCACCACGATTATCCACTAACTATGTAAAATACTGAAAATAACAAAGAAAATGTTATATTTTTAACGATTTAAAGTATTGCGATTTGACCTGAAAAAGCCCTGAAACACATATGAAAACCCTTCCTATTTTCTCCTGATTGGTTTCCTGCCTGCAGTCAGTGTTGGACAAAGTGCTGTAACCACCATAAATAACATTAGCAATGGCGTGGCGTCCCGGAGTAAGAGAGAAAAAGCTCTGCCAAGTTCTTGTGCAAATCACAGCAAACCCAGAAGCCTTCATTATTATAAGTTCCAGTTGTCTCACTGCGTAATCACCAACTAACAGTTTATTTTCAGAAAGCTGCCTGAAATTTTGCTTTATATTCTTCTAGGAAGAACTTTTGTTCCTCATGAGGAACTCTACTTTCTGAGCCAGACTAAGTTTTCTGCAGAACAGTCTAGAAGATCATTCAGAAAAGATCCTGCAGTTGCACTTTCTTGTAAAAGAAAAGATTTTTTTTTCTTGGCCTTTGAACATTTTTGCCTATATTATGAGGATTTTGCATAAATTTTGTACTTGAGTAGACAACTTTAATAATCCATATTTATACTGTTGCAGAGGTAAGCATCTGGCAAACTTAAGCCACTAGTACTCTTTAATTAACCCTGTTGCTAGCAGTGTTCTTTTGAAAAAGATGCCAGTCCTTACATGGTAGAGTAAAATAAGAAGCCCACTTTGGATGTAAATGTATGAGTGCGACAGCAACTCTCTGTAATTGCCTAGGCCAAGACCAGAGAGAGTCTTCAGACTTCAGTAAGAGTAATTTGGCCACATAAGAAGGTAACTGTTCTTGTTCAGGTTATGTATCTTTTTCATAGTTGGAGACCTAAAAGTCACAAAATAAGCATGGAGGTCTAAATTATGTATTTGTTATTTTATTCTGTGTATTCAAATTAGTTATGAAAGGTTATTTTACACTCACTACTGTTGTCCTTAGAAATCTTACCTACCCGGAAAAATGTTTGTAAAAAAATCTTTATTAGATCTTTCTTTTATTCTTTGTGTTAGACATTTGTTGAGTAAAAATAAAAAATAGCCTTTTTCCCTCCCTCCTTGGGTGGGGGCACGGGAGGATGTGGAATGAAGTGATGTTTCTAAGGCAAACAATTGAAAATTAAATCTGCACTTTATGAAAATGAATATGAACATCTTTATCTCCCTCATTTTTTGTATTACTATATCAGCTAATGATGAACGTTGTTAAAGTTACAGATTATGATGCAGAAATAAAATGGAAATATTTTGATATTCTGTAACAGTTTTAGGCAGCTGAAGAATTGTGCCCTCTTTCTGTAATTCTCCCCACTTCGAACAAAAGATAAAACCCTTTTGTCAATGCAGATGTACTGGGGAGTTCTTACAAGACCTGTTTGAAAGTCAAGGGGTTCAGGCTTCCTCCTTCCACCCCTGGCTTGCCCCCTGCTCTCCCTGCCCTGGCCCTTCTCCCCCCACCCCCCACTTCCTAGGGCCCTCGCCCTTCTCCCTCCCCGACTTCCTAGGGCTGGCACTTCAGTGTCTTCTTTGAAAAGATGCTCTTGCATTTCTATTCTGTCACCTGTTAGTGGCTAAGCCTCCACCTGGGGCCTTTGTGTAAGTTTTGTTCTTTTTGTTTAGTGTACGCCTGTGGCTGTACTGAGCCATCTGGTGCAATTTTTTTTTTTTTTTTTTTTTTTTTAAGTAGGCTCCATACCCAGCGTGGAGCTCAACGCGGGGCTTGAACTCACCGCCCTGAGATCAAGACCTGAGCTGAGATCAAGAGTCAGACGCTTGACCGACTGAGCCACCCAGGCGCCCTGGTAGAACTTTTTTTTTTTTTTTTTTAACTTTTTGTTCTTGTAGGCTGTTGTGAAACCCTTTTAACCAAATTTGAAGATAACCTATGGGACCCTGAAAGCCACAGATAGATTCCTTGATGATTTGGGGCAGGGTATGTTGGAAACATTCCTCCAGTATGCCAATGTTTGGGTGCCTACTGTGCCGTGCACGGTGTTGTATCCTGGGGCTTCCCTGATGCACCAGACACACTTCCTGCTCTCGAGGCACACAGTTTACGGGGGCGCAGGGACAACAAGCAGGCTCTTCTGCTGCGGTGCGGCAAGTGCTAGACACGGTATGAGTGCTATGGGAGCACGTAGAAGGGGCACCTAATTCAGTACTGTGAATCCTGGAAGGCTTCCTGGAGGGAGTGATGTCTAAGTCAGACCTGATGCATAAGCAAGAGTTAGCCTGGCAGGGGACAGCTGATATGAAGGTCCAGGAAGGAAAGACCATAGTCCATATGAGGAACGGGGTATTGGTCCAGAGTGAGGAAAAGGAGTGGCAAGAGATGAGGGAGGTTAAGGCTTTTGCCTGGCAGGGAATCTGGACTTGAACTAATGCACTGGGAGGCCAGCTAAGGCTTTTACGCAGGTGTCTGTCAGAGCAGGCCGGGGCACGGATTGGAGGAGCCGGAGGAGATGAGAGAGGAATACCAACAGGGGATGCTGTTGGACTGGGCAGGCTTGGGAAAGGGGCTTAGAGACCTGACACCTTGGGGCTCAGCTATGAAAGGCCTCAGGAGGGGAGGAGTAAGGGTGACACCAGTGCTCTTGGGTGATGTTACGTGGCGGTGAGGAGGAAAAGATGGCCTCAAGTGGCTATGTGGATGGCGGAGCGCCCGGTGCAGCAGGACAGGGGCCTGTGGCTCAGGGCGGCAAGCCCAGTGCTGGGTCTGAGCACCCAGCAGAGTGGCGGTCGAGCGTCTGGGTGGGGCCCGGAGGAAAGCAGTTTTAGCAGAGTGGAAGGCGGGGTGGAAAGGGTGAGGGGAGACAGTCTTTGACCAAATTTGGCTCTCGAAGGTTGTTTGCTTGTTTAATAAGGCTGGTGACTCACGGACTACAAAGGAGGGAGGCGGCCAGGAGGCCGGGCAACTGCAGAGCCAGGCCCGGAGGGGATCCGGCTGGAGGGGCCCAGAGCCGAGGGCACAGCTGGCCTTGCAAGGAGGCGGGAAGGCTGGGGGCCGGGAGGGGGGCGGTGTCAAGAGGCCTGCAGATTTGGTGCCAGGAGGCTCTGTTGCTGGCCAGTCGTTTTGGTTTTCACCGCGAAGGAGGCAGGGTCACAGACCGGTGGGGGCAGAGGAGGAGATGGGTGGCTGAGGGCAGAGATGTGAAGCAGTCCAAAACGGGAGGAAGCTGAGGAGGGAGACAGGGTGGCTTTGGGGCTCGGAGGCCTTTAGTGCTCACCAGAGGTTCCTGTTTACCTTGAGATGGGCCACCAGTGGAATGCCCGGGCCCTGGGCATGGTGGACCCTTCTTGATTTTTTCGAACACTCAACTTTTGGTAAGTTTATTAGTCATTTCACAGTGTCCTTCAGAGGCTGATGAACACAGAAAATAAAAATGGACTCTTCTATCAGCCGTTCTTTCGGCAGCCCATGGGGGTGGGTCAGACAGGACGGCCTCTCCTTTCTCTTCCCTTCTTCCATCCAGGCTCGAAAGCCCAGGCACCAGCCTTGAAACGGCCGTGGCCTGTGTAATTCTAAGGCAACCTGTGGGCGCAGACACCTCGGGTTCCAGACCTCCCGCAGAGTTCTCCAATCGGACACCTCGAGCAGAGAGGAAGGTGTTCAAGCAGGAACCAACCAAATTCACCGAAAACAACACATTCCTACACCCCTCTGTTATAGAAGAGTTCTGTTTCTTCTGTTGCGGACTGAATTTCCTTTTCAAGTTCACTGCACTGTATCTGAAAAACAAAGTCAAACTCTTCATTTTTTTTTTTTAAGACTTTCCTTGCCTTTAAAGTTTAAAAAAAAAATTCAGAAAGCATCTGTTTCCCAGTCCCACATTTTTCAGTGATGTCCAATCTATTGCACAACACATGACTTCCGAAACACTTTGTTATGGAGAATTTTAAATATGAACAAATGCAGAAAGAATATAATGAACCCTCATATACTCATCACTCCAGTTTATTAACAATCTGCCAGTCTTCTTTCATCCAGCATACCCAGCTTGGGGGTATTTTCTGGAGTATCTGAAGGCAACTCTCAGATCTGCCATTTTACCTACAAATACTTCAGTGGGAAATTCCAAAAGATAAAGACTTTGTTATGTAACTGCTCTGCTGTCATCACACCTAACAAAATCAACAACAGTCCCCTAATACCCAGCCACATTTCTAGCCTAGCAAGGGGGCAGAAGTACTAGCTGAGAGTGGCAGGCAGGGGCAGCTTATCCGAAAAGGAGTTTTGCAGGGGGACAAGCTTTCCTGTTAAGGTCCTTGAATTTCCAGACCAGAAGGTCGCTGCAGCCTGTGGTATGTCTGAGAAGAATATCCTGGTCTCGGGATTTCTCGACAAGCAGAGCTGGCCACCCTAGGCCAGACAAGGAGGCAGGACCCCCACTGGCTCAGGACCACCATTCAGGCACCTCTGGGTCCACCTTGGATCAACAAGGTATTTTCAAGGTCCAGCAAATGCTAAGACTTAACTTGGCTGTTGGTGGGGAGAGGCTCGAGAGGCGAGATGGACTCCATTTCCTGCCTCTACTCTGGCCCCCGAGAGCCCCTTCAAGCCTTACAGGACCCACCTGCTGCCTTCAGAGTACAGCCTGCTTCCTCAGGCTGGCTGTGCGCATCCTGTCATCTGGCCCCAAGCATCTTGCCAGTCACACTCAGCCACATGTGCCCAGCTACAGTGGATCCCTCAGCTCTCCTATACGCCCCACTTGGAATGCCCTCTTCCCTCCCCGATCTCTGCCTGTTCAAATCCATCCATGTCCAAAGCTTCCCTCTTCCATGCAGCCTTCCTGGATCAGCTGGCAATTCTCTTCTTTCCCTAATTTCCCCATGGCCTTTCAGTCATGTTTACTTTCTAGCAAGTAAGCATTATTTCCATATGTGACACATTACCCTTTCTGCAAAAACCTGTAGCATCTGCCCCACCTGCTCTCTTCTACGGCAGCAGAATTTTAAGTAGGTCCAGAATAAGACCTCATTCCCCAGCTTCCCTTGCACTAAGGCTTTGGCCACATGACTAAGTTCTGGCCAATGCGCCAGAAGTGGAAGTGCCACCTGGTCAAGTGGAATGAGGAAGGTGCCATCTTGCACCCTGAAGATGGGGCCCAACCATAGGGATGGTGGCCTGCTGAGCTGGAAGGAATTAGCCCCCTGGGGACTCTATGACACATAGCTTCCTTACTGGGCTGGCTACCTCACTGTAGAGAGCAAAATGGAGTCTCTCATGTCAAATGGGAGCCTGTGAGGCAATGATGCAAGCAATTAAAGGTACGAGGCTAAACATACCAGCTACGAGGTATTGCGGGGACCAGCATCAGCTGACACCCCAGAACTGGTAACAAGCAGAAGCAGAGGAGGTCTACAGGGGCCCAGGACCGAATGAATCCATCCATCCATCCATTCATTTATTTGAGAAAGACAGCACGTGAGCGGGAGGTGGGGGGCAGAGGGAAAGAATCTTGAGCAGGCTCCATGCCCAGTGCTGGGTTTGCTCTCACAAGTCAGAAGCTTAACCGACTGAGCCACCCAGGTGCTTCCCAATTAAATCCCTTTTAAAAGGGGAGAATTTTGGGGGCGCCTGGGTGGCTCAGTTAAGCGACTGCCTTCGGCTCAGGTCATGATCCTGGAGTCCCAGGATCGAGTCCCACATCGGGCTCCCTGCTCAGCAGGGAGTCTGCTTCTCTGACCCTCTTCCCTCTTGTGCTCTCTATCTCTCATTCTCTCTCTCTCAAATAAATAAAATCTTTAAAAAAAATAAATAAAAAATAAAAAAATAAAAGGGGAGAATTTTTGCAGCAAGCTGTTAGACTCTTCAAACGTGACCCCTCTATGTCTGACCACTTAAAAAAGGCATCTGCTGCCGAAGGCTCTGCCAGATCTCTGAACAGAACTGAGATCCTTCCCTGCTTGAACATCAGAAGCAGCAAGTGCCGAGGAGCTGACCCGGACCCGACCGGGGCCTCGTGTCAACTGCGCATCCACAGACTGCCTTGGCGTTTGGTTCGTTAACTTCTTACACCCTTCTGTTATCTTGTCTGTTGTGTGGCTTGTCTTATGTTCTGCTCGGTGCGCTGTGTAAGGAGCCAAGTTTTATCACCTGGTGAAATGTCAATGAGTTTGGAATCCTGAACCTGCTTTATCATTGTGATTAACTCTGCTTTATGACTGAATCAAGCTGACGTTGTGCAAAGGCACACCTCGTGTGTGCACCTGCGTAGCGTGCTTATGACACCCACACCTTTATGTGAAGGAGAAATAAACCTTCACCTTGTTAAGGTCACTGTTATTCTGATCTCAGTTCCAACCAAATGTAATCCTAGTTAATATAGAGCCCTTTCTTTCCTCCCCCCTGGCTACTGGCATTAAAGCTAAACCACACATATGGGTGCCCCCCGCCCCGGTCCCTTTCTCTTCACTTCCCCCCATCTGAATGCTCACAGGTTCTAACTTGTCCAATTCAACTGTCTCTCTAACCGACTACCATGGACTTACTCCAAATCCCCCATCACCTCCAGCCAGAAAACTTCTACAGCCCCTCAACTGTCCTCCCAGCCTCCAGGACTGGCCCCACCGACAGCCTGGCATCCAAAGGGTGATATTTCTGAAACACAACCTGACTAAGCCACTCCCCCCTTGAAACCTCTCCTCCATCGTCTATCACCGTGGGGGGCCTGTGAGGTCCTTCACCAGCTGGCCTCGCCACTCCACAGCCGCACGACCCACAGGGGAATCTCATCTTCTCCCGTGCCCCAGGCTCCTCATCTGTAAAGTGGGAA
Source organism: Eumetopias jubatus (assembly GCF_037043125.1). Lineage (NCBI taxonomy): Eukaryota > Metazoa > Chordata > Mammalia > Carnivora > Otariidae > Eumetopias > Eumetopias jubatus. The sequence goes on along the minus strand of NW_028274823.1, from coordinate 12,663,723 downwards.
AATGAACGTTGTCTTCAAATGAAGACGAGAGACTGCTTGGCAGAGTCCCCAGGACACAGAAGGTGCTGGATAAACAGAAGTTACACTTGTTAGCCTCCCCTGCCACTGCCCCCAGCCCCCGACTGTCAACGCTGCCTCTGTCGTGCCCACACTGCCCCGGTGCTTGTCTGTGTCCCCCGCAATCCCACTGTGTCTGCGGCTACCCGTGTGCGGGGGTCTCTCCCTCACTGGCCCGATGACCCAAACACATGCATTCAGCCCTGTCACTTTAAGTCTAGTGGCCACCTGACTCAGGGAGGCCGGCGAGAGTGGCGGCGGTGAAGCGGAGAGGGTTGCTCTGGCCACTGGCAGGCTGTCCTGGATCTTGCCTTTCCATAAGAAGGGTGACCTCGTGCCAGAGAAAGCAGCCACGAGCCAAGGACCAAAATGCTATCACAGAGTAAGGAACCGAGTTACTCCTAACATCGCAAAAGTGAATCCCACGACCCATGATGACACATACAAGACAAACTAGAAAGATACCCAATTACCTAACCACAAACTCGTTGATTCTAGATTATGACTCCCCCATGCCAGCAAAGGGAGCTCTGCAAAAGATTCTTCCCTTGGACTTCTTAAAGCACACCACCCCCACCCCCAGCCAGGTCAGGATTCCTGGGCTCTGTGGTTCCACCTCCCCCTAGGTCCCCACACCAAAGCCCGTGGTGGCCACATGCCATTGCTTTCTCAGAGCTACTCAAGGGCAAGACCCCGTTTACTCAGGGCTGACCCCAGCACCTTACTTCCAGTCCGCCAGGGGAGGCCCTCTGTAAGTGTGTGTGGACTGAATCCAAGAGCCCAGGGGGAAGCGAGATCAAGGAAGCAGGGCAGCAGGAATTCCCCCAGGATTTAAAGACTTCTGTCAGTGACCTAACCTGCAGATCAGCCACCTGCTTCACTCTGAGTACCAGTGCAATCCAAGATAAGTATTCGCAAAAGGGTTCACTGTTACTGTAATCTTACTGCGACAAACCATGTTCTAATAGGTGGGCCTGGGAAGGTTAAAAATATTTTCTAACAGTTTATTTTAATGAGAAGCTGCCCACCCCATTCTGTCCCTCAGCACCCTCAGAGTTCAGCAACCTAAGATAACTTCAAGTTTCTCTTATGTGCTAGCAGAGTTGGCCGAGTTAATGATTCTGTGAACCTAAAATTACATAAGTTCGGTTTGGAACAAGTTCATTCCAGAAATTTAAATACTTTTATAGACATCACTGATTTTTAACTTCAGTGGCAGAAACAAGCATTTAAAATTTCCAGCTAAGAAATGCCAGAAATCAGTAATCTCTATTACATCAGCAATGTCCTCAATAGCAGCAACAACCCTTTGCAGAGATACTACTATCGTCAATTCTCTTTAACAGATATGGAAACTGAATCTCAGAGAATTTAAGCAGATTGACCAAGGTCATGGAGGAGGTGGGAATCTGAATCTAGGTCGTCTGACTCATCATAAATTAGAATATATCCCAGTTGATACAACTGCACTAACACAGTAATCATTAGCTTCATGTGGGTACACAACTTAAAGTAAAAATTCAGTTCCTCAGTCATGTCAGCCACATGGCAGGTGCTCAACAGCCATTCGTGGCTAGTGGCTGCCATGTGAGCACACAGCTAAAACATGTCCATCACTGCAGAAAGTTCCATTGCATGGGGCATCACTATGGAATATTAGGAAGTATTTAAAATATCTCAAAGGTTTTCTCTTCCTTCTCGTGCTCTCATTCTCTCTCTCTCAAATAAATAAATAAAATCTTTAAAAAAAAAAAAAAAAGGGGCGCCTGGGTGGCTCAGTTGGTTAAGCAACTGCCTTCGGCTCAGGTCATGATCCTGGAGTCCCGGGATCGAGTCCCACATCGGGCTCCCTGCTCGGCAGGAAGTCTGCTTCTCCCTCTGACCCTCTTCCTTCTCGTGCTCTCTGTCTCTCATTCTCTCTCTCTCAAATAAATAAAATCTTTAAAAAAATAAAATAAAATAAAATAAAATAAAATATCTCAAAGGTTTTTAAATGTCCCAGAAAAATGCTTCTGATATACCACTAAGAAAAACAGAATCCAAAACTGTGGAAGTGATCTGAGGGGTGGGATTAAATAAAGTTATTTTTATAACTTTTGAAAACTTTGCAGATTTTTTAGAAGTATTTATCTTACTCTTACAACAAGGAGAAGAAAAAGGGTTTTGAGTTTTTGTTTTTTGTTTTTTTGAGAGATTTGAAGAGGGGGCACTTACCCGTTCAATTTGTGGGAACATACTAAAAGAAACCGGCACCATCAGTCCCATTACTAAGACGGTACAAGACAGCTTGAAGGTCCATAATGACCATGGGTATTGCCGGAAAAACCGGGTCCTGTAAGAGACAAGGTTACCAGGCATTTCTAGAGGCTGGCCCTCGGCTCGGACAGTCTGGTGTGCAGCTGCTGGCCCACGCCCTGGTTCCCCTCACCCACAAACATGTGATACCAGCAGCCTCACTGTGCGTCAGGCCCGCGGTTAAGAACTTCATGGGCACTGCCCTTTTGATCCCCCACAACCCTTTTGAGGTCCGTGCTATCATCACCCCCTTCACACAAACGAGGACACAGCCACTGCCTGGTTAAGTCCAAAATCCTACGGCTCAAGAGTGACAGGCCAGATTCTAGATGCTGGGCTCTGCTGACACGGATGGGACATTCTGCCCCTGACCTCTGAGGGTGTGAGAGACAGCGAGGGAAGATGCAAAGAAGCCCAGCCTGGGAGTCAGAGACCCAGGGTCCCGGGTCTGGCTGGGGTCTGCACCGATAGACCAGGTGTCTTGGGCGAGTCACTTCCCCGTTCTGAGCCTTGGGTTTCTTCACAAGCAGGATGCAAGGGCTGAGTCAGAAGAGCCACCGAGGTCACTCCGGCATGGATACTGTTGTGGCTGTGGGGGCCACTGGGAAATGAGCGCCATCTCTCCCCCCAGGTAGCCGGTGCCTCAATGTGGGCTCTAAGGGACAGACTGGAGGACCCCAGCTTCCAAAGGCGCCCCAGCTCTGACCCAGCCAGAGTGGTCCAGGAAGAGCCTGGGCCAGCAGAAGTCTCCACCCCCATCCAACCGGTGGACCACGGGAAGTAACACTTGGCTCTAAGCAGCATGCTGCTATTTCTTGAAAATGCGATCCTTACGGGTTCCTAACAAAGGCTTCCTAGCTCGCCACACTGGACAGAGGGGATTGGTTCAGGTGACCCCATCTGGGCCAACGGAATCCCTCCCTGGGAGTCTGGGAACTGAGTGGAAGACATTCTCTGCCTTCGCTGGGGTTTGCTGTGTTTTTCATCCCTCATCAGGACACTTGGAGGATATGAGCTGGGAGGTGTTGGCAGTCATGTCCCTCAGCAACACGAAGAAGCCAGTGTGTGGCAGGATAGAGGAAGCTGACACCATGAAGATGAGGAGGAGAAGAGCTTCTGCTCGGCGACCACAGGCTACATGAGCCCCCCGCCCGCAGCCAGGATCTAAACCAACACATCTGCCTTCTGGCCTAAGCCACTGCATGTTGGGTTTCTCACACCAGCTGGTCCCTAGGCCTTCCTCCTAATTAGGCCACTTCTTGCTTCTCAGAAGGGATGATGGTCCACTAAATCTGGGCCATTTAGGCTAACTTAACACATGCTTGCCATGAAGGAGGAAGACAGGCTAGAGCAATCCTCACAGCACATCGGAGCTGGGAGAACCTGCAAATCACCTCAGCTCGGTGTTCAAGACCCGAGGGGCCATGCCTCAGCAGGTGCTGGGACATGCCCGGGAACACAAAGCCAACTGAAGACAGGGCCTGGGCGAGAGACCAGGGTTGAGGAACGTGCACATCTGGATTTCCACGCCTGCCCCCAAATCAATCCTACTGTCTAAGCTGTGACAAAGAGAGTTTAGTGGGAAGACAACTGAACAAACTTCTTCCTATCCCTCCCATCAGGTTCAGCGTTTGACAAGGTTTGTAAGGATTTTGAGTGGCGAATGTTTATTCCTACCTAGGGAGATGAGCATGCATCTTACCTTACAAAAAAGTGCGAGAAGACTTCAGGGATGAAAGCTGAGGTCCCAAACAGCACTACTCTGGATGTTGCTGTATCTTTAACGGCCTAGCAGAAATGGAAAGGAAGCATCTTAGCACATGGAGTTAGACCATTTCCAGGGATCCTGCCACTCAAGACAGAGATGAGCAAACAGCAGCTCTCCTCTCTCACTTAGAAAAATACTGCGCATAGAGAGGTGGAGGCAGCCCCTCCATGCAGAGCTGGAGGACGGCTGGGCTTGGTGCTGGGACTTACCTCCCGCTGACTCCACCGTGGTCTCCCCATCGGTCTGCCAACCACCCCATCACTGAGTACAAGCAAAGGCAGCTTATAGAAAAATCGTTCCCTCAGTGGGAACGCTGGATTTGCCACTGAGGACTGCTGCTTGTTTTCCTTTCAATCCAGGAATCTGACACTGGCCTCCTGATCCTGAGCAGCTCCCCAGTTACCCCTTCGAGTGGAGGAACCCTCCAGAAGTCCAGCTCAGAGCGCACTGGTGTGGCATCACACCCACATGGACCATGAACCTATATGCACCCACCTTTTGCTTGTCATTAAGTGTGCTATAAAATCTTACTTTGCACAAACATGCATAGCTTATAACGTTTTGTCATCTGTCCTGTAACACACACTACTCTACATATTGAGCATTTAGACATGTCATTGACCGTATGGGTTATATGCACAAAGCCACACGTACTCAAGGGCAATGTAAGAGAGACTCTCAAGGGAAATCCTGACCATAGATGACACTCACATGTTAACTTCAGAAGCCAAGCCCTGGGTAAGTTACAACTCTCCATACAGCACTGCTGTGCACGAGATGAATAGGCACACACTCCACCAGCCCCTTCCAACCCTCTCTTCCACTTTTGGCTTCCTAGGACAGGGCTACAGCCTGCCTTCGGGGCTCCTCTCCCCTGCTCGGCAGCCCTGCTCTCTGCTTCTTACACTGACTCAGCTCATCCGATTCCTCTGCAGGAACGCCTTTCCCCATGGGGACAGAGGGGCCAAGGAGGGTAGCTCTTAAAAAATACACTTTAGGGGGCACCTGGGGGGCTCCGTGGGTGACGTGTCTGCCTTTGACTCAGGTCGTGATCTCCGGGTCCTGGGATCGAGCCCCGCGACGGGCTCCCTGCTCAGCCGGAAGCCTGCTTCTCCCTCTCCCTCTGCCCCTCCCCCCACCTCGTGTGGCTCTCACGCGTGCGCTCTCAAATAAAATGAATAAAATCTTTAAAATAAATAAACTTTCAGGAATATAAAATAAAACCGCTCCACTTAAGTAAGAGAAAAGTGGCTGCTGAGGGTGGTGTGATTCAGTGGGGCTGTCCGGCTGTGTTCGAACCGGACACCCGTCCTGAGGGGCACCGGGCCCAGCCAAGGGAAAACAGTACGTTTTGGCCCCTGAAATCTGATCAAAGGTGCCCTATTACAATCAGATACTGCTGGTTGCGTACTTTCTGAAATTTTAGCCAAAGACAATAGACTGTTTGGTGACGGAAATGATGAAAGAATGCTTATGCTTACGCACAGTTGCAGACTCTGTTCTTCAAAGATAAACTTAAAACAGGAAAGGAAAAAAAAAGCAGAGCATCAAATCTTTCTTTTACCCTAACTCGGCCTTCATGCAGAAAATGGAAGTTTCGGGGCGCCTGGGTGGCTCAGTCGTTAGGCGTCTGCCTTCGGCTCAGGTCCCGATCCCAGCGTCCTAGGATCGAGCCCCGCATCGGGCTCCCCGCTCCGCGGGAGGCCTGCTTCTCCCTCTCCCACTCCCCCTGCTTGTGTTCCCTCTCCCGCTGTGTCTCTGTCAAATAAAGAAATAAAATCTTTAAAAAAAAAAAAAAAAAGAAAAGAAAATGGATGTTTCTCCCGGAGAGACGGACTAGATAACCAGACAGCCCGCGGGGGCCCGAGGCCGCAGCCTCTTCTGAGAGGCTGCGCACTCGGGCCTCCCAGAGAGAAGCGAGCCTGCGGCTGAGGGCGTGGCCGAGCAGCTGAGGGCGTGGCCGTGGCCAAGCTGAGCCTAGCCCAGCACCTGGTCAGGCGCCTCGTGCGGCGGGGCTACTCACCAATTAAACACCTGCTCTCACTCTTCTTTTCAGCTGTGTGCACAGTTCACAGCAGCCCTAACACCCTGCAGGTAAAGGGAGCTGAGGAGAAACGCAAACTGACGTCCACATGAAGACCTGTGCACGTCCAGAGCAGCATTATGCAGAACAGCCCCAGACTGGACACAGTCCAGATACCCCCGGCCCGGGGAAGGGATACGCAGATGTGGTCGGTACATCCATACATGCAACGCTGCTCGGCAGTAAAAAGCAACAGACTGTTGGTAGGTACACGGTACAGGTGGGTGAACCTCAGAAGTGAAAGGAGTGAGACATAAAAAACACTTGTACGAGTCACTTACATGAAATTTCTGAAAAGTCAAAACTATGAATACATAAAGCAAATCAGTGTTTCTCTGGGGCCGGGGGGGTGGGCGAAGGGAGTGACTCAGTGGGCACGAGGGAAATTTTTAGGATGAATACGTTCTAAATTTGGACCGTGGTGACAGCTGCATAACTGCTTACATTTACTAAAACTCATCAAACTATACTCTCACAAAGGGCTAATTTTATAGTACATAAATTATCTCTCAATAAAAATGTCTCATTAGGGTGGCTCTTAGGCACAAAACCTTTATTTCAAAAGCGAGCTATTTTATTTTTGGCAGCTACTTCTCCCCTTATCTGTAATCACTGTGTCTCTACTATAATTCATTTAGGAAGGTGGCCACTATTTTCAGACATGCCACTGAATAAATGGTCTGGCAGGAATCCGGTGGCACACATGTGATGGTTTATAATCCAGCTTTGTGACTCGCAGATAGGGTTTAGTGGAATATGCTTTGTGAGCGGAACAATGATGTATTTACTGACTGAACGAGCAGCCATCTTTTCTAACCTCCTGCCAACACATGGGGCAGGAGATGTCCCGAAGGCAGGCCCCTCGGAGGCAGACACTGTGAAAAGCGGTTCTGTGCTGTTCCTCATGTCATTTGCATACAACTGCCTCACATTCCATTCTTTAGCTAACGTCACTTCACAGAAACCAAAAAAAATATCTCACCTGCTGAAAAAGTATCATTAAAAAAGTCCACACCCAAAACAAGACCACCCTAGGTTGTTCCAGTTTTGTTAAGCTGACTGTTAACAGAAGCCATTGTACTGAACTGATCAAAATAATAAACTATTTAATAATAAACCTTATTAAAAATTCAGGCCTGTTAGAGGCATTCTGCTCAGAGCACTGGATTTCCTCAGGCCATTTTTTTAAGATTTTATTTTCCTTACTCATAAGTTTAAGGCATTTTTAAGATTTTATTTATTGGGGCGCCTGGGTGGCTCAGTTAAGCGGCTGCCTTCAGCTCAGGTCATCCCAGGGTCCTGGGATCGAGCCCCCCATCAGGCTCCCTGCTCAGCGAGAAGCCTGCTTCTCCCTCTGCCTGCCACTTCTCTGCTTGTGCTCTCTCTCTCTCTGTCAAATAAATAAATATTTAAAAAAAAAATTTTATTTATTTGAGAGAGAACTCACGTGCAAGCACAAGCAGGGGGAGAGGCAGAGGGAGAGAGAAGGGGAGAAGCAGGCTCCCCGCTGAGCAGGGAGTCAGACGGGGCTGGATCCCAAGACCCCGGGATCATGGCCTGAGCTGAAGGCAGACACTTAAACCACTGAGCCACCCAGGCGCCCCTGGCCATTCTTGATAGCAAACTGGTCCTTAAAGATGAAGACTGTAAGAAAATCTGCTGTGAGGTGGAAAAGGAACGTTTCTCTTAAACCCAGAGAGGGACTCCACTGACTTCCACAAACACAGAGCAGCCTGTGGGGCGGATGCTGAGCTGGAAGAACAGGATCTCACCCTCAGAGAGCGGCCTCGCATTTGGCGGAGGCCCATCGGTGGTGGTCGGTCATACGTGTCAATCTGGTTAGGCTAGAGCACCCAGAAATTTGATCAAACACAAACTGCTGTGCTGCCATGTAGATGTGGCTAACATCTACAATCAGTTGACTTTAAATAAGATTACCTTCCATAGTGTGAATGGGCCTCATTTAATCAGTTGGAAAACCCTGAGAGCAAAATCTAGAAGGTTTTCCCAAAGAAGAAATTCTGCCTGAAGACCACAGCATGGGCTCCTGAGTTTCTAGCCTGCAGATGGGGCCAACACTTGACTAGCCTACGAGCCCTACAGTTGCATGAGCCAATTACAATCAATCAATCAATCAATCTCCTATTGGTTCTGTTTCTCTGGAGAACCCAGACTAATGCACCATCTTTTTTTTTTTTTTTAAAGATTTTATTTATTTATTTGACAGAGAGAGAGACAGCGAGAGAGGGAGCACAAGCAGGGGGAGCGGGAGAGGAAGCAGCAGGCTTCCCACCGAGCAGGGAGCCCGATGCGGGGCTTGATCCCAGGACCCTGGGATGCCTAACAACTGAGCCACCCACGTGCCCCTAGTGCACCATCTTTTAAACATCGTGGTGCAAAATGTAAAACTGCCCCCTCTGCATAGTGAGGGAACACAGGGTAGGGAAAGGTCTAAGGGAGACAGGACTTTGTTCCCAGCTCTCAGACAACTCCATGCTCTCCCCAAAAGGCAAGCCTGCTTTCCATAGCGTCCCCTTACCTTTGTCCCGGCTTTTCTGGAATAGCCCATGACATTGCCTTCCTTATCCATGACTTCAATGCCTCGAATGGGCTCCAGACTTCGGGCTGCGACAACATTCATTGCACTGATGTGGGCTGTGTATGTGAAGAAGAAAATGCACAACAGAAGGCGAGTTTGGTCCAGTGAAGGAACATCCTTACTGGTGTCAAGCATCTTTCTCCGATGGCTAGGCTGCCCCGACCCTCAAGTGGTCAGCCGGCATGTGCTGGCCAATCTCGCTCCGTCCGGGGGCTGCAGAGCTGGGTCAGAACCGCTGGCCTCCTAGTCCTGGGTCCGGCCAGGCTCCAGCCCCCCCGACGGGATTCTAGGACAAATCCCTGGGTCCTTGAAATACAGCCCCCTTCTTTGCTTTAGCTGGTCTGACCAGGCTTCTATAACGTTCTCCCCGATTTTACCACTGAGATCATTCTGCCAACTCTTCAAACTGTTACGATTTCCAAACTCAAATGTGGAGTGTGAACTACTGAACTTGCAGGCTGGCAAACTTCAAACAGTTGGCTAGTATCTCTGTCACTTCCACCGGAGTTGGCCCACCAGATTGGAGCCCCCCAGGCTGCCGCCTCCTCCGTGGGTGACCCTAGGACAGTTCCTTCAAGTGCCCCTGCCTCAGCCTCCCTATCTGGAAATGGAATAATGACATTGCTACCCACACGTTTTTGGCAAGACGAAGTGAAATTAAACATGCAGGGGGCTGGCACCGTCTTTAGAGCGAGTTTGTGTTCCCAGGCTCGTGTTCACCCTTTGACAATGGAAAGCAGAGCGACAGAGCAAGGACCAAGGACCAAGGACCTAACGTGGACCTGGAGGCCCCGGGAAGCTGCAAACAGCAGCTGTCAACAGTCACCATGTGGCCAAGGGACTGGACTGTCCCTGAAGACGTAGGGAGACTCAAGGACCACAAAGATCACATGCTTCCTGCTTACTGAGAATGACGACAGGAAGGGCTTTTTTCAACAGAACGTGATTCAGCCGCATCTGGAGCAAACGAGGGAATAACTAGAAGAAGAGAGAAAACTCGTCACTGCAAAGGAAGCAAAGTCAACTGAACACACTCAGTAGCACAGAGCTGGCGTCAACCTAGTTCCTATCCCAGGTCAGGCCACCGCAAGAGCTCCGTGTGTTATTTTTTAATTCTTGCAACACTGAGGTGTTTGCCCGATCATCAGAGGCACACACGGAGGCTTAGGGAGGTAACTTGCCCGGAGTCTCAGAGCTGCTAAGAATTTGAGCCAGGAGGCCAACCCGGCTTATCTGACTCTAATGTCTATATTTTTAACCATCAGTGTCCTGACATCCCAGGCAATACACAACTTGTATAACATGTTCATGTAGCCTAAGTAAAATTTTTAAAAAGGTAAGAATACTAAGTATATGCCTAGAAACTTGGGGTACTCGTATGCTTCCTTAGGGGGTGATGGGATTACAGGTGACCATTGCCCTTATCTCTTAGCCATACTTTCTTTCTTTCTTTAAAGATTTTATTTATTTATTTGACACAGAGAGAAGGAGAGCCCAAGCAGGGGGAGCAGCAGAGGGGGAGGGAGAAGCAGGCTTCCCGCTGAGCAGGGAGCCCAATGCGGGGCTCGATCCCAGGACCCTGGGATCATGACCTGAGCCAAAGGCAGACGCTTAACCAACTGAGCTACCTAGGCACCCCTTAGCCATACTTTCTAAATTGTTTAACTTGAAACAAATTTGTAATTCAGAATAGTTTCTTTTGTTCTGAGGAATAAAAAAGATTTGATAGATTTTTATTTTTTTATTTTTATTTTTTTTAAGATTTTATTTATTTATTTGAGAGAGAATGAGTGATAGAGAGCATGAGAGGGAAGAGGGTCAGAGGGAGAAGCAGACTCCCCGCCGAGCAGGGCAGTCTCGATCCCAGGACTCCGGGACCACGACCCGAGCTGAAGGCAGCCGCTTAACCATCTGAGCCACCCAGGCGCCCCGATTTGATAGATTCTTAAAAATACCCACTCCAAAAAAGGAGGAAGAGGCAATCACTCCTGTCCCTAGTAACACACTCTCATGTAGGCGACGATTCTAAGGAAGAAACAAAAGTATGTATTCAGCAAACACCACGGTTTTACCCAGGAAGGATTATTAAAACAAACAAACTCCAAAAGAAGTAACACAGAATTGCATATCCCCTGAGCCTCATAATACTCACATAACTTGCGTTTCCATTGACAATGTTGAACGCTGTAGTGTAGGTATAGAAGGAAATCTGCAGAAAGACAGGCACGTAGATCACACACTATGGTCATTCGAGCACAACAGAACTCAGGAATCATGAAATAGAAATAGTTTTTACCTGAGGTAAAATCAGGGACTTCAGACTTTTTACTGACAGCATCGAGAAAAATATCTTTTAAGAAAATAAAGCAGAGTTTTAAGTTTTGGAGGGGAGGGAGAACTTGCTGGAGGGTGGGGGCAAAGAACCTCCCAGGGGAGACACTGCGCTGAGCACCCCACTCTCCCCAGGCGCTGGGACAAGGAGGCTACCGGGCGGTGTGAGCAATGCTCAGCAAACACCCACAGGACCTTGAGGACACCCGGAGGGGGCGGGGGGTGTCTCACAGTGGTCCCTGCTTCCAAGATGTGCGATGCGGCAGGGCAGGGCAGCTGAGGAGTACACACTCACGAGTGGACACAGACACAGGGCAGGTGTGGAGGAAGTGACGGAGGAAGGCTGTCCCTTTGTTGAGAGCACCTCGTGAGAGTCAAGGTGGGACCGCCTCGCTGGGGGGCAGTTCCAGGTCCCAGGTGAGGGCGTGTATGGGGGAGGAGGCTTAAGGGAGAGAAGGTAATGGACTATTCTGTGTGCTTGAGGCAGGGAGCCTGTCGTCCACCTCCTCGGAAGTGCTCTGCACACCCGAGGCATCCCAAGAAAGGAAAACCTTGTGACACAGGGACCTTCAAGAGGCGCCTGACTGGGTAAGTGTGCGGGCGGGGTGAAGGCATGCGAGTAGCAGACAAGGGTCAGAGGTGGGGAGTCCACAGCCGTCTCCCAGGCCGTGGCGGGACAGGGGTCCAGAGTTGGAGGTCACAAACCACTGAGGTTAGGAGACGAGCGACATCTTCCTACACCAGGGGTCTCAAGCCGACTCACCATGGGCGCCGTGAAAGGTAGGAGAGCTGGCAAAGAAGAGAAGCGGATCAGTGACCGCCGCTGCCCAGGCGGAGGGAAGAAGCCAGAAAGGGGAGTCGCCCACCCAAGAACCTTCCCTCTGGCACCCTGAAGGCACGGATGCCAAAGGACAGTCTTTACTCATTCTTTTATTTCTCCTAATAATAACTATGTGCATACAGCTAGCATTTCAGTCAGCACTGTCCAGAAAGACCTAAAGAGGCACCCTCCGGCCTTCCCAGTCCCTCTCACTGGAGGCAAGTGGTGTTAACCTGTTCAGCCTTCCCCAGGAACTTAGCACATTCATGATACTGTCATTTATAAAAAGAAACCTGGATTTGCTCTTCATCCCTGTTCTTAGCACAGAGATCCTAAAACCCTTGGAGTTTCCTGAGAACAGCAATAAAAAGGTGAAATGGGTGTCTTTTTTACCCTAGCAAGCCCCTTTCCACCTCGCCTGAGTTGATATTGTTTTGTTTTTTTTTAAAGGTAGATTTATTTATTTATTTATTTGACAGAGAGAGACAGACATTGAGAGAGGGAACACAAGCAGGGGGAGTGGGAGACAGAGAAGCAGGCTCCCCCTGAGCAGGGAGCCCCATGTGGGGCTCATTCCCAGGACCCTGGGATCATGACCTGAGCCGATGCTTAACCACTGAGCCACCCAGGCGCCCCGAGTTGATGTTAATAAGGGGACTTTTGGGGGCGCCTGGGTAGCTCAGTCATTAAGCGTCTGCCTTTGGCTCAGGTCATGATCCCAGGGTCCTGGGATCGAGCCCCGCATCGGGCTCCCTGCTCAGCGGGAAGCCTGCTTCTCCCTCTCCCACTCCCCCTGCTTGTGTTCCCTCTCTCGCTGTGTCTCTCTCTGTCAAATAAATACATAAAATCTTAAAATAAAATAAAATAAGGGGACTTTTGGAAAGCCTCCGAGCAGGGGAATGGTTGCCAGGGGAACCAGCGGGGGGATGAGGAGGTTGGACATTCCAGCCCCACCCGCTGCCTCCACCTCCTGGGCGGGGAAAGGGGCTGGAGGCAGGGCTAGTCACAGTGGCCAAGGATTTAGTCAACCATACGAATAGAGCCTCCACTCTCACAGCGTTTCTGGCTTGCTGAGCATGTGCGGTGCCGGAGAGGGTGTGGAAACTTCGTCCTCCCCAGCACCCCTTGCCCTGTGCATCTCTTCCATCTGTTCCCTTTAATAATAAACCAGGAACCTAGTAAGTAAACTGTCTCCCCGAGCTCTGTGAGCCATTCTAGCAATTTCAAACCCAAGGAGGGAGGTGTGAGAACCTCCAATTTATAGCAGGTTGGTCAGAAGTACAGGAGAGAATCTGGACTTTCAACTGGCATTGGAAGTGGGGGTGGTCTTGCAGGACTGAGCCCTTCACCTGGGGGGTCTGCTGCCGCCTCCAGGTTGAAATGTCAGAACTGCCATTAAAACTGTAGGACACACTGCTGGGGTCACAGAATTGAAGGGGGTGGGAAAAGCCTGCACATCTGGTATCAGAAGTGAAACCTCAGGGGCACCTGGCTGGCTCGGTCAGTAGAGCACACAACTCTTGATCTCGTGGGTTGTGAGTTTGAGCCTCACATTGGGTGTAGAGATTACTAAAAATAATAAAGTTAAAAAATGGCAACTCACATGGATAGGCTTAAAAAAAAAAAGTGAAGCATCGAGAGGAGAAACAAGTGTTTTTCCTTCATGACATCTATCAGGATAGATGCAAACTCCCACACTCTCTTGTGCTCACGATACTTATTCACACAAAGAGGATCACTATATGCTGTTTTACACTTTGCCTTTTTTCTCCTTAATACTAGTTCCTGGAGATCCATTCTTCTAATTGGCACACAGGATGTACGTCAATCTTTTTAATAAATTATTTAACTATAGTCTGAATTGTTGGATATTCATGTTGTTTCCAGTTTCTTGTTTATAACAGAGAGAATTTCATAGTTAAAAGGGCCCTGTACAATCATAGGTTTTATTCCCCTCATCACATTTTTTTTTTTTAAGATTTTTAGTTATTTATTTGACAGAGAGAGAGAGAGAGAGAGAGAGAGAACACAAGCAGGGGGAGCAGCGGAGAGAGGGAGAAGCAAGCTCCCACTGAGCGGGGAGCCCAACGTGGGGCTAGATCCTAGGACCCCAGGATCATGACCTGAGCCGAAGGCAGACGCTTAACCAACTGAGCCACCCAGGCACCCCTCCCCTCATCATAGTTGAGAGAGAGAGAATACTACGTGGAATCCAAAACACTTATGAGTTACAAGTTCTGGAACCATCAGCGAAATGATTGTGTATTTCTTGGGAGATGACAGAACAAAGCAGGTTTCAGACCCAGGCCTGTGCCCTCACCCCCAACTCCCCAGATCTTTCCACAGGACTGGACGCAGCTCTGGGTCTCAAACCTGCTCTTTTCCACTATCAAACCCAGATTCTGATGCAAACATCCTTTTAAAGCTGTGGTTTCCAGGGCGCCTGGGTGGCTCAGTTGGTTAAGCGACTGCCTTTAGCTCAGGTCATGATCCTGGAGTCCCGAGATCGAGTCCCGCATCGGGCTCCCTGCTCGGCGGGGAGTCTGCTTCTCCCTCTGACCCTCCCCCATCTCATGTGCTCTCTCTCTCATTCTCTCTCTCTCTTTCAAATAAATAAATAAATTAAAATCTTAATAAAGAAATAAATAAATAAAGCAAGCTGTGGTTTCCAGACTCACAATCAGAAATTCTTCCAGGGGGGAAAAAAAAAGGCAGGCAGACTTTCTGAACTGTTACAAACAAACCATGTTTTCCCAACCCATTTCTGAAAATTAGAATCAGCTCACCTGCAGGTCGAAAAGGAACAGGGATCAGTTTGCTGTTGTCAGGATGAACTGTTGACTTTGCAAAGGTAAACACAAAGGTTAGTCTGATGTTTGGCTTTGTTTTTGTAGGAGCCTAAAAATTAGGAAAGGACTGAAACTTACGAGACTTCTCTTCCAAGCGTCTTTTACCTGAAAAGAGAAAAAAACAAGTAACAGCTTTTAAAGGTAAATTGGCAGCAAACGAGAAAAAAAACCCATCTCTTCTCCAATCTCACTTCTGGTGCCATCTTCACTCTGCCTTTTCAAGAGTGAAGAGCAGGGGCACCTGGGTGGCTCAGTCGTTAAGCGTCTGCCTTCTGCTCAGGTCGTGATCCCAGGGTCCTGGGATTAAGCCCCACATCGGGCTCCCCGCTCGGCAGAGAGCCTGCTTCTCCCTCTTCCATTCCCCTGCCTGTGTTCTCTCTCTCACTGTGTCTCTGTCAAATAAATAAAATCTTAAAAAAAAAAAAAAAGAGTGAAGACCAGAACTGTTCAATGCCATGCGGATAGAAAAGTCAAAATAAATGAATCAAATGAATCAAACAAATGAACTGACAATAAGCAATGAGATGACCCACAGAAAGAAAATGACCAGAACATTAAAAAGTCCTCAGTCTTTTTTTAAAAAGATTTTATTTATTTATTTATCAGAGAGAGAAAGCACAAGCAGGGGGAGTGGCAGGCAGAGGGAGAAGGAGAAGCAGACCCCCCGAGGAGCAGGGAGCCTGATGCGGGGCTCAATCCCAGGACCCTGGGACCTTGACCCGAGCTGAAGGCAGACGCTTAACCAACTGAACCACCCAGGTGCCCCAAAAAGTCCTCAGTCTCTTACCTTGGAGAGGGTTCAAGGCCAACACCTAACAGCCCTCAGGTGAGTCCCTAAATCCAGCCTGCCCCTGGCTCAGAGAAGAGCAGGTTGTTTGCAGGTGATACACCACGCCATTAGCCAAGGCACCTGCCTCAGAGCCAGGCTGTGAGCCCAGAGGCCCCATAAAGTTCTTAAAAAAAAAACATCAAACCAACATAAATATGTGCACTTTCCACAGGCTGCTTCACGGAGCTGATACTTGTGGGCTCTGGAAAGCCCCATACACAGCAAGATAGATAACAAATACTTGGTTTAAGTCTTGGGGCAGGAATATAACCCTGACCTGGAACACTGCCTCTAATGGGAAACAGATTCTGACTTCAGAGGCCTGCCTGAATTCTGGAGTTTGCCATGGGCTGCAGGGATCAGCCACAGAGAATCCCCACTAATATCTGAGCATAGGAAGAACCCTAGGATCTTTTTTCCTCCTCAATACTAGTTCCTCTTACTAGTAATCTGGTTTATGAGAACGAATTCTAATTACATCTAAAAAAACTAACCCAGTTTTGAAAAGCAGATCCCCTGGGCAGTGTTTACGATGACCAAACCCCACCTGATTTCAGACCATGCAAGCAGAAATCTCCTGAAGGCAACCACATCCAACCTTGAACCCAGCACACGAGACATACCCTTTGGTCCTCCAAGTCACGTATGGATGCATCTTCATTTGTTAACAATAGCTGCCTTGATTTTTCTATTTTTTCCTATAATCAGATAGAAAGAAATCAAGCAATGATCTCAACCTGATTTAGGTTTGTCCAAATGATTTAGGAATCACATGTTCATTCACACCTGGTTTCAGTGCAACTCGTGGCCAAGGTTCTCCTTGAGAGTTTCCATGAGGATAGTGCTTGTGTGTCACTCAGATTTAGAGCTCCAGCAGCTTGACCCACGGGTGGCTGCCACCTCCCCCTCCCCCCAGACAGCTGATGTCAGTTGTCTCTGTGAGTGCTCCCACCATCTGCCTGGCTCTGTAAGTTAGAAACCTAGAAGTCCCTCCTCTCTCTCACTCCCACATCTGATCCATTCGGGCTTACTTCCTCTCTTCTTTTTTTTTTTAATATTTTATTTATTTATTTGACAGAGAGACAGACAGCGAGAGAGGGAACACAAGCAGGGGGAGTGGGAGAGGGAGAAGCAGGCTTCCTGCGGAGCAGGGAGCCCAATGTGGGACTCGATCCCAGGACCCTGGGATCATGACCTGAGCCAAAGGCAGACGCTTAACGACTGAGCCACCCAGGTGCCCCTCTTCATTCTTTTCTTAATTTGAGAGAAAAGAATACAGAAAAGGCAACAAAATGAGTACATACTCATAATCCCCTCATCCAGAATTAACAACAGTAAACATTCAGTCATATTTGCTTCCAATTTTTTTCCCCAAAAGCCATCACCCCCAGTTTCGTGTCTCCCCATTCTATCAGAAATAACCACTATTATGAGTTCAAGGTACTAACTTCCAGTCCACTTTTTTATACTTATATATACACGAATATATGTATCTATAAACAAAGATGTAGTATTGGGTCTTTATATTGTAATTTGCATAAATGTACTTTATGCATCCTTTTTCCATTAAACACTGTAGACATGTTTTCCATTTAGCATTATATACTGTTTCCACTTAATATTATACATTGATAACTAGATCATCACTTTTATTAGTATTCCACTGTATGAATATACCATGTTATGTTTCTCTATTTCCCTACTGATGGGGATTCAGATTGTTTTGTAAAAAACAAGGCAGCACGGAACATCTTGAGCACAAGGATGGGAGTGTCCCTGTGGGTCCAGCCCTGAAGGATTATGGCTGCTGATACAGTATCTCCTCCTCTTGAATCCTCGGCCACACTGGTTCGAACCCTCATTACTCGCCACCTGGTGACCAAAGAGACCCTCTGGAACACAAACCTCACCACCTCGCCCTGTAGGCCAAATGCAAACCCCTCCCATCTGAAGGACACACAAGGCCCTTGAGGACCTGCCTGCTTCCCTGAATTAAAAGCCCCCACTGACTGGACGACCTGCTCTCTCACCTGGGCTTTGCTTACAGTCCCCTCTGTCTGGCCTTGCCTCAACACTCTCCCCCAGTTTCCTGCCGCACCCCTCCTTCAGCACCCTAGGTCTAGGCCGGTGACCACCTTTGTCCGTCTGTCCTGTTACCAGGGACTTATTTTGATCCCTTCTGAAGCGGCAGTACCAACCCTGGTGTTATCTGTCTGCTTTTGTTTCTAAACCTTCCAGTCTAACAAGCTCATTCAGAAGGAATAAAAACAATATATATGGATTCTGTTTCAACTGCTTTCAAAGGGACGCAGTCTTCACATTTCAGAATAAAATGTAAAATGTCTTATTTCTGAAAACAAGGAAATACTTACAATTGAAACGACCAAATTTGTAGGATCCAACAATTCTGTCCACTGAAGAAATCTCCGAATAAAAGACTTAAGAGGGAAAAGAGCACCAGAGAGGTTAATGGTGGCAGGAACAACAACAAAAAAGATATGATAATAGCAGTTAGCATTATTTTTGAGACCCTAGCAGGGCCTTCTAACCGAAGCAGCTCCCAGAATCTGCAGGACGTCCTCGGGACCTTACAGGTGAGGAAACAGGCATAGAAAAGCTCATGAACGTACCCATGGAAACCCAGCCAGGAAAGGACTCAGTAGCATGTGCTCTTAACCACTTCCATATCAAATTACTCTTGAAGGTTAAAAGCCCAGACTCTGGGGTCGAATGGGCCTAGTCCAACATCCCACAAATGACCTTGAACCAACTACCTAGAAGGGTCTCAGAATTTGTTTCTTTACCTTCATCCTTGTTATAAGGCTTAACTTGAGTCATAAAGAACCGGACACCCCCAGCAAGGCCTCAGTAAAGGCTGCTCAGTTCACATGTGGAGGGGGCATGAGCTCCCTGTCCCTTTCAACTTCCCCACCTGAGAAAGCCCCGTCAGGCTGAAAGAGAACACCCTAGAATTATACTGTCCAGTTAGCTCCATGTGCCTATGGAGCCCTTGAAATGTGGCCAAGCCAAACTGAAGTATGCTATATGTGTAAAACAGACACCAGACTTCAAAGACTTTCTAGAAAAAAAAGCATGTAAATATCCCACTAATAATTTTATATCGATTATGTGTTGAAATGTTAGTATTTTATATTTGTCGGGCTAAATACATTAAAATTAATTTCAGCTATTTCTTTTTACCCGTCTGAATGTGGTTACTAGAAAATTTTAAATGACCTATATGGCTCCCATCACATTGCCATTGGGCAGAGCCGTCCAGCCCCGCCTGGAGGCGGGGCCGGAGCGACTGCCTGTCCTCGTCGGCTGCCCGCAGCCCCCGCGTCATTTGAGTGGCTGAGCCTACCGAGCTTGGGAGGCTGGGGGCTCCTGGGAGCACCTGTTCCTTTCCAACCTGATGTTCAGCAACAGCTCAGGCAGCAGAGGGCAGACACCTGCGGGGGGCGGGGGGGGGGGCTGACTCCCCAGAGCAGGGCGACCTTGTGGGCGATCCTCGCTAGCCAGGCCCGGGGCAGAGGTGATACGCGGTAACCGCCGTGGCTGTCGGCATCCCGCACCCTTGGGTTGGGTTTCCCCTTCGTCCCCTCCCGGGGTCTGAGGTGGGAAGGCGGGTGGTGCGACCACGTGGCCTGCCCAAGGTCACCCGGGCCAGCCGGCGACTCCACGGGGCCCAGGGCCACCCCGCCCCCAGCCGCGCCGGGCCCAGGCCGTACTTGACGTTCGGTGATCCAGAAGCGCACGTTGGGCTCCATGCGGGAGCCGTGCCGCTGCACCCAGGGAGCCGCCGGGCCCCCGCGCTTCCTCCTCCTCCCGCGCTGCTTCCTGGGACCTGTGCGGTGGCTGGGGAGGCGGCGGCCGCAGGGCCAGGCGCGGAGGAGGAGCCGGGCAGCGTGCCCCGCCCCGGGCGCGCGCGCGTCTCCTGTTCCCGCCGCCGCGTTCCTGGCGCGCACGCGGCTTGGTGTCGCCGTGTGCCAGCGCCCCGGCCTCGGCCGCCTCGTGTTCCCGCTGCCCGGTCTCCGAACTCCCGCTGCGCGCTGTCACCACGCGCCAGCGCCCCAGATCCCACGCCTCCACCCCCGCTCCGGTCCCCGTGAGCCTGCCCACCCTCCCACCGACCAAGTCTTCCCAGCCTTTTCTACCCCTTAGGGTAGCCGGGCCGCTTCCAGCCTGGGGGCGGGGGTCGGTCACCTACGGGAATCCTCGTATCCTAGCACCTACTGAGAAGGACCTGCATCTTACCCACGTGACAAGTGCACCAACTTTTTGGACATTATGGTGGAGAATCTTCAGTTGCCCTTTAAGTCCAGTGTAGAGGGCACGGGATAGTCCGGGCTGGCTACTTAATTTTCACGGTGAAATTTGAAAATGTGGTGCCCCTTATTTAAAAAAGATTGAGAATTTAAGGGCACCTGGGTTGTGCAGTGGGTTAAGCCTCCAACTCTTGGTTTCGCTCAGGTCCTGATCTCCGGGTGGAGCGACCAAGCCCTGCCCCTGGCTAACGCCCAGTGTGGAGTCCGCTTAGATTGTCTCCCTTTCCCTCTGCCCCTCCCGGTTGTGCTCTCTAAATGAATAAATTAAAAAAAAAAAAGGTAATTTAAAAAAAGTCGGTATCAGAGAATTAAACCAGGCCCAGGTCCCCTTCCAAGTGTGGGGCCCTGCCTTGGCCTGTGATGGGGTCACCACACACAGTGCAAACTGCACTGCGGCAGGTCCAGTTCCTCTGAATACCAGATCAAGTAGGTGCTGGTTGTAGAGAAAAAATGCACCTGCCTTCCTCCTGCTGCTGCCTCCCCTAGCCCGATGGCCCTGCACTACGGTGGGTGGGGGTTATGGGTGTTGAATGTATCTTCCTGGATGTTTAAGGAGTTCAGGGATCCTCTTGAGTCTTGGGTTGAGGACCCAGCACCACCGATTACTTATTTGGATGGTCCTGGTCAAGTCAATATAAGTGCGTCTATTTACTCATTTGTAAAATGAGGACAATAATTATACCTATTTTAAGGTTTTGTTGAGAATCAAATGAGTTAAAACATGTGAAAGTCCTAATATGACACTGGGTCCATTGGAAATCCTGTTTGGGCCTTTAATAGCCCACTGGCCTATTCCATCCCTTGCCTTGCCTTGCTTTGCCTTCCCCTCCAGGGACATGAAACCAGCTCATGTTTTCTTCAGGCCAATGTAACTTGACAGCTTCTTTTACTCAGTTCACCTGGCTCACTCTTCTATAGCCTCAAGAGTTCATCTCCTTTTCCAGGAAGTTCTTTCCCACACCCATAGCTGGGTAAGGTGCCCCTCCTCAGTGTTCCCCTTATGCCCCAGGGATGCATCCATTGTGCCATAGTATTTAGCACACTGATATTATCCTGATGGCTCTACCCTCAAGTATGTCACAAATCCAGCTCAGCTTCTCTTCTCAGGACCCTTACGGTCTAGTCTTAACAAAGGAGCCACAGTGATCCTCCTAGAACAAGTTGACGTGACTCTTGTCAAAACCTTATGTTTTCCATCTTAGAAGAGAATCCAAAGTCCTTAGCTTGTTCAATTCTCTGCTCTAGCCCTTGCTGCAGTTTATTTTCCTTCCAAACATTCTATGTATTTTTATCGTATTTATTGGTTTTCCCCCTCTAGAATGTAATTGCATGAAGGAAGGGGGTTGTCTTTTTTTGATTCACCCTTGGGCCTGCAAAACAGCACCTGGCATGTGGTAGGCACTCAGGATTTGCCACAATAACGAATAAATGCTTCATCTCTCTCTTGCCTGAACCTGAGTTCTTTGGGTGTAGAGCCAGCATCTTACTCATTTTTGTGGGCCCTGAGCTAAATGCTCCACAAATGTTGGTTGATATAATAAGAAGGAAAACTACAGCCCCATAATATAAGCTGAACCAACAATTAATGGTATTAAACATGCAAATATTTTTAAAATATGTTTATTATGTACTTTACACATTGAGCATTTCAGAAAAAATAATTACAATGATTTCAAAATGCAATTCCTAGACTCGATAAATATCCTTTATAATTACACCCAATCAATATCTGGAATTGTATGTAGACCCTATGTCAGCTAACAAGTAAAATAACTATATTAATCTCAGGGACGAGAAATATGCGCGATCACCTAAGTCACTCTGCCACTGTGCCTTTTTTAAGACTATTTATTTATTTGACACAGACACAGCAAGAGAAGGAACGCAAGCAGGGGGAGTGGGAGAGGGAGAAGCAGGCTTCCAGCTGAGCAGGGAGCCCGATGCAGGGCTCGATCCCAGGACCCTGGGATCACGACCTGAGCAGAAGGCAGATGCTTAACGACTGAGCCACTCAGGCGCCCCACCACCGTGTTTTTTAAAAACATGATTCTCATTTGTTTCAAGTACATATCCATTCATTGCAAGAGTTAAATTAGACCACTGATGTTAACACCTTAAAACTATGTATGATCTTTGTTACCTTAAAAGAAAATTCAGTTTTGTACAAAGAAATTCAAGAAGAAACTTTTCAGGACCCTTGATCAGAAGCTTCAGTGAGTGTTGTACTATTCCGGTGTACACGAAGGTTCAAGTAAGGCCAACAAAGAATGTTTCCTCTTTCCATTAAAGATAATCCAAGCAACAGGTAAACTAGCATTCTATAAACTAGCCAGCCATCAAGAGGTTACCAATAAAGGATGCTTTAAGTGTGTGAGGACATTTAAAAGCCTCAGCCAATGTTACAAAGTCACTAAAACATTTAGAGTATTATTTATGAATACAAGCATAATTGGTGTTTTGTCTTCTATAAATAATCATCTTTGAAATGCTCAAAGTGAGTTCCAACTGCAGCTCTTTCCTGATGTGAGAAGAGGTGGGTACACATGGGATGATCTACTGATTTACCTTCTCAAAGTATTCTTTGGAAGCAGTTGGATGTGGCTTTATCTGAAAATACAAAAACATTTAATTAGGCAGCTGACTTCAAGGTAAGTCTCAAAAGTGAGTTGAAAGCTCTCAGTTTTTAACCCAAAGTTTTTTTAACTTTTTAAAGCGTGGTCTGTTTCCTTTAAAATACACGGATGGAGGTTACATCAACAGCCTGCCTAATCCCTGGCCCCGCCCCAAACCCTGCCCCTCGGCAGCTTCACCCATCTGCACACCATCTGCACACTTGGTCTAAGGGTGGGCTCCTTTTGTAGGTACTCTAGGCCAGGAGCCCTGGAGGCAGCGAGGACCTGGGACCCTATGCTGGGGTCTCACTGCCTTTGGAAAACCTACTGTAGGAGAATCCGGGGTCCAGTTTGCTGGGCAGACTTCTCCATGGGTTTCCACAAACTGGAACGCCTTCACCAAGCGGAGGGTCTCTTCCACACTTCGGCCCACAGGGAGATCGTTGACACTCAAATGCTTGATGACTCCATTGGGGTCAATGATGAAGAGACCTCTGCATCAGGATTTATCCCCATCAGTACCTCAGCGGAACCACAAGAACAAAGTCTAACTTCTACCCGCTTCTGTCTTTAATTCTCCTCAATAAAGCATTAAACTCCATCGTATGCTTAAACGTGGGGCTTTCACTGTTACACACACAGTTGATCATTTCTCACTGATGACGTGCCACACACAGGTGTGACTAGACCAGGCCAATGTGGAAAACAGGCAGTATTTCCCACAGAGAAAAGTTATAGAGTCTAAAAGTCAGAGAGAGCAGACTTCTTTAACTTATTAGTGATTTAGGTGTTCTTTGGGTGGCTGTATCAAATCATGAGAAGAAACCAGAGGTAGATGAGGAGAGACAGAGATGTATTTTATCTATATTCAGTAAATACTGATGAAATGAGTGAATTCTTGGGTAAATGGGGGGGGAATCCCCTGGGGAAATCTTTGCAGAAAGAATTTACTGGCCTTAAGTCTAGGCTGAGCAGAAATCTAAAGGAAAAACCAAGACTGTTACTCTTTATCACTTGGCAGCAGCATAATGAAATGACCTACCCTGTGGTCTGTGATCATCTTCTGTGCAAGTGTTGGGGTTACTATGACATATGCAGATACAGGTCAACCACAGGTTTTAACAGTCTGTCTTAAAAGGGTGTGGCATTCCAAGTGTTAATCATGCAGTGAAAAAACAAGTAAAAGAAAAAGGCAAGGTGAAAGGTGCTTCTTCCTCCCTGGACCCGGCTCTTGGGGGTCTAGGCTTTGAGGCTCAAGGGGGTCCTGCTGTAAGCTCCTTGACCAAGAGCGGAGCCAAGCTGGAGTCCATGGTGCAGATGCAGGGCCCCCAGACTCCGGAAAGCAAGCCTTATCTTCCAAACCAGACTTGGCTACCCTCCCTTGTCAATTCTAACAGTGAAACCAGTAGGGAAGTAATGGCAAAATGAGCAAGACCTCACAGGGAAGGGGGTCCTGGGAGGACAAAGCCGGGCTTTTGTGTATTAAAGGAAGACAGAATCTCCCGGAGTAAAAGAGGCCCAAGCTCCAAGGTGGCTCCCAGAACTACAACTCCAGGTGTCACCCAAGAGGAAAGCAGGCCAGAGCAGAGTGAGGCAACAAGAGCAGGTGAGCAGGTTCAAGCCAGGCCCCAGCAAAACTGTGAGGCATATCAGAGTGGGGTCCTTGCCTGCTCCCTGGGGATCAAGTTCTAACCAACCCCCCCTTCACTCAGTGACCATCAAGATGCCACTGTAAGGCTTCAGGTCTAATCCCCCCACCCCCAGGAAGGTTGTGTTTGCATATGGGACTGTTAAAGACAGAAAGCTTTCACACTCAAAGGAATAAAGATCTAGCCACTGAATGAATGAGGACAGAAGTGACATTCTGGGACAGGAGTCATGACGCTACCAGAACCTGTGCTAAAAACTTTGGCCGCCTCACCTTATTTAGTCCCCACAACCAACCTGGGAGGTCCATTCTCATTTTAGTTATGGGAAAACTGGGACTCAAAGAGGTTCAATAACTTGCCCAAAGTCATACAGCTGTTAAATAATAGGTGAGATTAAAAAAAAAAAATCAAACTCTGGTCTGATTCCAGGGCTTGAACAAGATCTCACCCACCCCAGCTCACTGACTCCTACAGTCTGCTAGTCTCCCTTTCTCCGGACATGTCAGGAGTGTGCCTCCCACGACAGCAGCTCCCAGGTGGTGAGGGCAAGCGCAGCAGTGTGACCAAGACACACTAGTCCTCAGAAAGAGACACAGGCTGCTGCAGGCGGCAGACACATCTCAGCCATCCCGAGACGGCCGACACTCGCAGAAGGCACTCATCAGTGCTTACGAAAGGCTACAGTGAATGGAAGCTTTTTGGTTTTCAAAATGCTTTACTGAGGGCTCTGTAAGTCCTCTAAGAAGTGGGATGATGCTAAATGTGAAAAACAAGTTTAAGTTCCTAAGAAACATGATCTTACCTTAGAGCAACACCGGGGCCTTCCAAGAGCACGCCATAGTCTCGGGAAATCTGTTTAGTCAAATCTGACAGGAGTGCGATGTTCATGTGGCCCAAGCCGCCATTCTAACAAAAATGCGGACATGACTGGCTGTTACACCGTATGCTCTCCCCATTCTCAGCCATGCAAACTGATGTCTGAGGCTAACAAGAATGGCGACAGGTGGCAGCAACTGAGAACTGACAGTGGACCGAGCACTGCTCTTAGCTCTTTCTGTTCACTCACTTCCTCCCAGTACTGTCCTGGAGCAGATACTACTATCATTGTCTTTTTACACACGAGGAAACTGAGGCACACAAAAGTTAAGTTACTTGTTCCCGGTCATGGCTAGAAAGGGACAGAGGCAGGATTTAAACCCAGCTAATACTGGAGACCTTTCTTTTTCTAATTCTCGATGTATTCTTTTACTTGAAGATTAATTTCTGTAGCATAAAAATGGAAGCGTAATAAAGACTGAATAATTTGGTTTTGATAGTCCAGCAACACGGCTAGAAATTTTGATTCTCCCAATCGTTTTTCAGCAGCAATAGTGATCATGCAGAAGAGTGAAATCAGAGAACTTAACCACCATCCCACAAGCCATGCAGGGTATGTGGGATCTACAAGGTACCCGCGAGAGAGGAGGCATCGGATCCCAACTGTCCTTGCCCCCACCCTGCTGGGCCTGTTCTCCGTTACTGTTTGTACCCTGGAAAACACATGTGTAGTGGGCAGTAAATCCAGGCAATGTCGAAGGAGATAAGGACAGAGTTTAACAGAATTTGCCAGGAGCTTAGGACCTAGAAATAGCCCATTTCAGACTAGTCATGCTTTTACAATTTCTAGGTTAGTCTTTTTTTTTTTTTTTTAATATTTATTTATTTGACAGAGACATAGCGAGAGCAGGAACACCAGTAGGGGGAGTGGGAGAGGGAGAAGCAGGCTTCCCTCCGAGCAGGGAGCCCGATGCAGGGCTCGATCCCAGGACCCTGGGATCATGACTGAGCCAAAGGCAGACGCCCAATGACCGAGCCACCCAGGTGCCCCTCTAGGTTAGTATTT
This sequence comes from Eumetopias jubatus, assembly GCF_037043125.1. Lineage (NCBI taxonomy): Eukaryota > Metazoa > Chordata > Mammalia > Carnivora > Otariidae > Eumetopias > Eumetopias jubatus. Next base: position 12,637,621 of record NW_028274823.1, on the reverse strand, counting down.
TATGGGATCTTTTCAGTTTTTAGGCTCCTAAGTGCAAAGGCAGGGCCACTGAGGTTTATACCTTCCTTGGTGTGTTGATCCAGGCGAGATGCGTGAAGTGAGAATCCACTGAAACAGCAACAACTTCACAGTTCACGTCGTGAAATTCATTGGCTTTGTCGCTAAAAGCAACAATTTCTGTAGGACACACAAAGGTGCTAGAAAAAAAGGGCAGAAATTCCCAACAGAGAATTTAAAAACAAGGATTTAAAATTTAAACAGGTAGCCTAAAAACTAGTTCAACTGCTTAAAGGTGAAGAAGGCAAAAACAGTTAACCATTCTCACCAGACTCACCTCTTTATTTAAGAATCATACCAAAAAATGGGGGTGGGCAGGGGAAAAGAGGCATATTCTAAGAATAAAGAAACAAATAAAGTAGCTTTATGAGAAAAGTCATTTTATTATCTTTACTTTTCTCCTTTTCCTCCAGGCCAGTGACAACTTCCTTACAGACTGGCTTATGGGAACCACAGCTCCGGAGCACATAAAACGGAGCCATGTTGAAACCCTACCCCACTAAAAAGAATGCCATCCCCTCCTCTAAATTTATTTATTGTATTTACTGTACAGATGCAAGCTGTCCTCAGCAAGGCCACCAGTGATAAAAGGATCTGAAAGAACCCTTCCCTTGACCAGAAGAGCAACCAGAGATAGGAAATGTCAGGGTGGAAGCAGGGACCTTAAATGACATTAAAGCATCACAGAAATTACACTTACAAGTCCAAAGGATAGAAGAAAAGCACCAAATATTTCCCCTTAAAGTCATCAAGGCTTAGGTCTTTGAACTCTCCGTTGACAACGGCAGTGCCCTTAAAATAGGGCGCGTGCTGGGTGACGGCAGGAGCGTGGTATGAGGAACCTGAAGGAAGCCCACACGCACATGTAGTTCATCATCTGCTAAATCACACACCTATCTGACTTCATTCAAATCTCTCATAGTAATTAATTAGTAGTATAAATTAATTAAAAGGTTCAGTTCAACCCTACGTCTAGGTAATACCCCCCCTTCCGTAGTTCTAGATGGTACACAATTCAATTCAAAGTACTATGGCGACTGAAAAGACTAAAAAGATGATGCCAGAAGATGGTAGGGACGAAATTGAGATAGAATTGAGGAGGAAAGGAGCCTAGGCATGGATTCTAAATACGGCTCAGATTTTGCCATGTCCAGGCAGGACAGGGAAGAGGGAACAGGGGAGGTGTGGGGAACAGCCCGTGGCAGTTTGAATAGAACAGAGAGGTGTGTGTGGAAGGAAGCATAAGAGACGAAGCATGAACAGCGGAAGGCCACACTCTGAGGGCCCTTAAATATCAGGCTAGAATCTGTTCTTTTTTGAAGATTTTATTTATTTGAGAGAGAGAGAACATGAGTGGGGGGAGGGGCAGAGGAAGAGGCAGAAGCAGACTCCCCACTGAGCAGGGAGCCAGACACGGGGTGGGGGAGGGGAGGAGTTCGGGGCTCGATCCCAGGACCCTGGGATCATGACCTGAGTGGAAGACAGACGCTTATCCGACTGAGCCACCCAGGTGCCCCCATAGAATTTGTTCTTAAAAGAAGGGATAGAGTGATCACTGGAGATTTTCAAGTAGGAGATGGAGGATGTGCTGGTGTTGGTGACCAACAAGGAAATGCGACACAAGGGCAGTCTGCCTCAGTAATTTTCAGTCCTGACTGGACATTAGAATCATTTGGTGAGCTTTTAAAATACACTGATAAGGGGATTAAAAGGTATGAACTTCCAGTTACAAAAAGGGGAGTGCAATGTACAGCATAGTGAATACAGTTAATAATACCATAACGGCTTTGTATGGTGACAGATGGTACCTAGATTTATCATGGTGGTCACCACCTAATGTATATAAATCTTGAATCACTATGTTGTACATCTAAAACTAATAATACCGTTATGCTAACATTTAGATTAAAAAACAATACGAAACAAAATGATGTCCCAGTCTCACCTCAGATATTGACTTAATTTGTCTGCGGTGGGACTGGGGTAGTGGTATACTTTCAAAAGCTCCCCAAGTGAGTCTAATGGATAGCCTGGGTTCAGAGCCCATGTCCTGAGATGATGATTCATATTACCGGGGTCAAACCAAGGCATAACACTTACTGGTGCTAAAAGCGAATTTTGCTTGACCAGAACCAGACCACAATACATTTGTCAGGCATGTTCTTCGGGAAGCAGCAGGTCTAAGGGCTGCAGGGACAGAGATGCCCCAAGGAATAGCACTCACATGTCGGGCAATCTGGAAAGAGAAACACTTTATATTAGGAAGTAGCCCGAAGGCTGACCCTGCTGAAAGGCATTAGATCATTGGTCGCCTCCGCTCTCCTTGCTCCTGTGAACCAAATACCAAACCCCAAACTCTAAGAGTACAGAGTGAACCTCCATGTTCTTAACATTCCTTTCTGCTTCCTTCTGCTTCAAGACTGCAAGAGGGGAACAGGGAGATGTTGGTCAAAGCGTACAAAGCTGCAGTTATGTAGGATGAATAAATCTAGAGATCTAATGTGGGGGTACAATGACTATACTTAATAATACCATACTTAACCCTGGGAATTTGCTGAGAGAGTAGATTTCAGGGACTCTTGTCACACACAAAAAAGGTAATCATGTGAAGAGATGTTAGTTTGAAGTAATCATTTCATTATGTATATGTACATCAAATCATCACGTTGTACAGCTTAAGTATATACTTTTATTTTAAAAATATATAAATAATTTTTTAAAACCCTGCAAGGCAGAGGGAAATTATAAAGCCATAAAGATTCCATGCTCTTAAGAACAACACAGAGGGTTCAAAAACCAAGGGGACTTGGCCAGGCCCCGTGTATTTACGCCCTTTACCAGCATGATCCACTAAGTATGTTCTATCATGTCAAGGTTTTCCCAGAAAAGACAAGGCCCCGCAGACAAGCAAACAAGTAGAGCAAAGTTCACCCTCTGGGAAAATTCGTACAGGGCTCAAGGGAATTGTTTGCTCAACCACAGTGTCTAGCATGACTCAGGAAGAAGAAAGAGCCTTGCGTTCAACCCCGCCAGGAGAAAGGGAAGAGAGGGTACCAAGAGGGTGCTCGGCTTTGCCAGGGGGAGAGCGCGGGTACAGACCTGGGGGATGGGAGGAGGGCATTGCCTTTTGCACTTTAGCACTTTGTACTTTACCACTTTGGTTTCCATCCACCATTTAGTGGCTGCTTATTACTGCAAAGCCTTACTGAAGGCATCATTCTATCTTTGGGCGAGGACAGTAAACTGAGGTTCGAAAAGATGAAGTCACGTGTCCAAGGTCACAGAGTAGCTACGGAACGGGGAAGTGCCAGGGACCCTGCCTCCAGGACGGGGTGCTCAGGTGGAGAGAGGACTGAGGACCCCCGCTCGGAGAGAGGAGGGATTGGAAGAGAGGACAGTGGGAGGGGGCGGTTCTGCGCAGGCGCATTCCCTAGAAGCGAGGCCTCTGGGTCCGTTACCCGCTGGTGCCCGCCAAGAACGGCGAAAGGGCCCTCAGACCACAGGGAGCAGGATCCTGTCTGGGAAGCACGTCGTCGGAACCACTACTGTGTCTCTGCTCTTGTCCCCTGCCGGCAGCCACTCACCGAAGCCCGGAGAAATCGTCCCACTGCGGCCGCCATCTTCAGTGCGCTCGGGGTTCGCGGGACTGCCGGGGAAGGGGAGGAGGCGGGGCGTGCGGGGGCGGCCCCGGGGCGGAGCCTCGGCGGCGGGGCGGGGCCTGCGCCGGAGCCGGGGCGAGGAAGATGACTTCCCCGTCTTTTGCTGGGACCTTCCTCGCGTCGACTTATTTGTCAGGTGTCTCAGCCCCAGTTCCGAGGGGGAAATGCCCGCTGTGGCTTCTAAGTAACGAAATGCTTGGGAAAACAACACTTTGTTTCTAACCGCCGCCCCAACCTGAAAAGGACTAATCCAGCTGGGGAGTTTGTGATTTTTATGGTTAACCCGTGTGGATGACTGTTCTACCCGTTCTGCAAAAGATTCTTCTTCCTGTTTAGGCGTCAGGTAGAGCCTTCTGGATTCTGCAGGAGATGGAATTAATTTTAAAGACCTTTTTTTCCATTATTAAGCCAAGTGGGTCAGACACGTCGAGTTTTTGGTGTTCTGAAAACCTTTGGGATGGTGTGTGGACTTCCATTTTGGCCTCTCTTCCCCAAATTGGGTGAATTGGGACAAATTTAAATTCTGCTTTCTGTTGATTAGTAAAGCCAAGTGCTCAGTGGTGAGCATGGTATTTTGAAGCAAGCTCATCACACACAGATAAAAATCACAGGGTGGCCTTACGGTAGATGCAGACTCTAAGTAGGTGTTTTCCAGACACCAGTCATTCCACTACCAACATAGTTTCTTGAATCTGTATATATTATTTACTATTTTCTTTAAGTTGACTCACTTTTGAAAAACGTAAATGAATTTATTTGAAAGAAAATGTTAAATAACTTCAATGGTAAAACCTTGTAACTTGCTATTAATAGACAATAATTAAAATAAATACATTAGGGGGGCGCCTGGGTGGCTCAGATGGTTAAGCCTCTGCCTTCGGCTCAGGTCATGATCCCGGGGTCCTGGGATGGAGCGCCACATTGGGCTCCTGGCTCAGCGGGGAGTCTGCTTCTCCCTCTCCCTCTCCCTCTGCCACTCCCCCTGCTCATGCTCTCTATCTGTGTCTCAAATGAATAAATAAAATCTTTTAAAAAATGAAAAATAAAAAAATAAATACATTAGGGATTCCTGGATGGCTCAGTTGGTTAATCGTGTGCCTTTGGCGCAGGCCATGATCCCCGGGCCCTGAGACTGGGGCCCTGGGATTGAGCCCCAGCTCGGGCTCCTTGCTCAGCGGGGAGCCTTCTTCTCCCTCTGCCTGCCATTCCCCCTGCTTGTGCTCCCGCTCTCTCTGTGACAAATAAATAAAATATTTAAAAAATAAATACATTAAAACAAAATGTTATTAAGTAGCAACTTTTTATTAAGTAGCAGGTTAAGTAGCAGGTACAGTTGCCTGCTGAAAATCTGAGACTTTGTAAAAAGGGAGACAGGTGGCTAACAGCATCCTGGTATCACATGGGGTTCTCTTTATGTAATCAGAAGGATTTAAAGAGCGTTAAGAGGGTAATAATTTTCTCACTTTGGGACTTGATGTTATTTATTTTGCTCCTCACATAAATCCTTTTATGTACCACTAGTACAGCAGTGGGTACTAGCCCCATGTTTTGGAAGGGACTACCCTGGAAGCAAGAGATGAGAATCTAAAACGGCGTGACCATTTTGGAAAATTCCATGTCAGTATTTAGTAAAACTGAATATATGACTCAAATAACTTGAGTTCTAGGTATATGCCCAAAAGATGTGTGTACATCAGTTTATCAAAAGACATAGCCTAGAATGTTCATAGCAACACTATTATAATGGCACAGAGATAAAACTACACAAATGCCCATCAACCATAGAATGGATGAATAAATTAGGATATTATTAACATTATACAACAATGAGAATGAATGCACGGCAGTGACATGCAGCAACGTGGGTGAGTTTCACAAACATGATACTGAGTAAAAGAAGCCAGACATGAAAAAGTAGACACTGTATGGTTCCATTTATATGAAGTTCAAAAACAGGAAAAACTAATGTATAGTGTTTGAAGTCAGAATGGTGGTGACCTTGAGGAAAACGAGAATTGGAAGAGGGTAATGAGAAGACAAGTACGGGGTGCAAATAATACTTTATCTGTTGACCGGCTTAAAGGTAATAGTTGTATTTACTTTGTGAGCATTCATGAAGCTGTACACTTATGATTGGGCACTTTTAAATGTCATAATCCAAATAAAAGTATATATATAGCAAGAGGCTACAAATTTCTCAATCATTTCCCCTTAGTACCTGCCTTGTGTTTAACTGGTGCTCATAATGTGTTTGTGAACAGATGTTTGAAAAGGAAAGGGGATTGTAATGTTGGAGCTCAAAATCATACTGTAGTCTGAAATGGAATATTATTCAGCCATAAAAAAGGAATGAAGGATTGATATATACCGTAATATGGATGAACTAAAAACAGCATCATGCTAAGTAAAAGAAGCCAGACCCAAAAGGCCAAATGTTGTACGGTTCCTTTCATACGAAATATGTGGGATAGGTAAAGCCTTAGAAACAGAAAGCAAATTGGCGATTGCCAAGTGCTGGGAGGAGGAGGCAGGGGGACTGACTGCTTAATAGGTACAGGGTTTTCTTTCTTTTTTTTTTTTTTTAAGATTTTATTTATTTATTTGAGAGAGAGAGAATGAGAGATAGAAAGCACGAGAGGGAGGGGCCTGGGCGGCTCAGTTGGTTAAGCGACTGCCTTCGGCTCGGGTCATGATCCTGGAGTTCCTGGATCGAGTACCGCATCGGGCTCCCTGCTCGACAGGGAGTCTGCTTCTCCCTTGACCCTCCCCCCTCTCATGTGCTCTCTCTCTCTCTCTCTCTCTCTCTCTCTCATTCTCTCCCTCTCTCAAATAAATAAATAAACATCTTAAAAAAAGAAAAAGCACGAGAGGGAAGAGGGTCAGAGGGAGAAGCAGACTCCCTGCTGAGCAGGAAGCCCGATGTGGGACTCAATCCCGGGACTCCAGGATCATGACCCGAGCCGAAGGCAGTCGCTTAACCAACTGAGCCACCCAGGTGCCCAAAGATTTTATTTATTTGACAGAGAGAGACACAGTGAGAGAGGGAACACAAGCAGGGGGAGTGGGAGAGGGAGAAGCAGGCTTCCCGTGGAGCAGGGAGCCCCATGTGGGGCTCGATCCCAGCACCTGGGATCATGCCCTGAGCCAAAGGCAGACGCTTAATGACTGAGCCACCCAGGCGCCCCCTCGGGTACAGGGTTTTCTTTCAGGGGCGACGAAAATGTTTTGGAACTACATAGAAGTGGTGATTGTACAACACTGTGAATGTGCATTTTAAAATGGTTAATTTTATGATTTATGATTGTTACCTCAATTCAAAAAAGAAGTAGGGACTAGCAACAAATACCAAAAGATGCTATGGTGTAGCCCAGTGATTTTGTAGACAAGAAAATGGAGACTTGTAGAGAGGGAGAGACCTTGCCAAAGTCATGTAGCCGGTTGGAAGCAGAGGTGGGACTAGAAGCCAGAACATCCTCACACCTGACCAGCTCACCAGTATGTGAGCTGGAAGAGGTGAGGGGTTGGAGGCAGAGAAAAGCAAGGGGGAGCTTTCTCTTTCCATGTTCCTTACACCCATAACCCTTTGCTGTCCACCCCGCCTTGGAGGGCACCTCTCTCTCCTATTTTATGCACCTGTAGTTTGGTTTCCACACATAGGCAGTTTGATTCATAATTAACTTCACTGTGATGTAAATCATAAGCAAGCAAAACAACAGAACAGACTGGAGTTCCCTCGTGATTTGGCTTATTCATCTTGGTTTCAGTTTTACAGTTTAGAAGCTTTAGTTAGTCCTATCTCTTTGGGTGGGGCCAGTTGAGGCTTAAAGTTGACACTACTTTCTGTCTTCCATTTCCTCCATCCTTCTCCAGCTGCCATTCAGCTTGGAGTGTGGTTTCTGCATCCTCCCTGCCACAAACTCATTTTAGCCTTGGGAATAATGCATTTTCTTTCCTATTTAGGTCCCAGGTGGATCCTTCTGTGTTGGATGAATTTGCATCAATTAGCAATGTGATCATAATCAGTTAATAAGCATATATTGAGTGGATCATACAGGCGCTGCTCCCAAGGAACTCCATGTGTATCCAGAGAACATTGAGTAAAGATTGTAAAAAACCAAAATCCAAGATCCATCATTTTCAGGAGCATAAAAGAGGCATTATGGTTGAGAGCGGACAGCTGGGGTTCAAACACCAGCTCTGCGTTTAGCACTTAACTCTCTTGAGCAAGTTACTCCCTGCCTGTTCTTCCACCTGAAAAATGGGAGTGATATCAATACCTCCCCCAAGGGTTGTTGGGAGGAATAAGTGAGTTAAATTTTAAAGCACTTAACATGGTAAACAGGTACACAGTGAATACTGTAAGTGTTTGTTATATTAAATGAAAGAGTCCTTGGGGCGCCTGGGTGGCTCAGTCATTAAGCATCTGCCTTCGGCTCAGGTCATGATCCCAGGGTCCTGGGATCGAGCCCCGCATCGGGCTCCCTGCTCGGCGGGAAGCCTGCTTCTCCCTCTCCCACTCACCCTGCTTGTTCTCTCTCTGGCTGTCTCTCTCTGTCAAATAAATAAATAACATCTTAAAAAAAAAAAAAAAAGTCCAGGCAAAAGGCTATGAGAGTTTAGAGAAACAGAGCTCAAGAAGGGTCTCATAGAGGAAAAAAGTGTTATCAGAATAGATTCTGTCCTTGAGGGAGGAATAGGGGAAGATGAAGGGAAAGATGGCAGATAGAAGTAATTGGTGACCTTTGTCCCTTTGTTTTGTTTTTTTTTAAAGATTTTATTGATTTATTTGACAGAGAGAGACACAGCGAGAGAGGGAACACAAGCAGGGGGAGTGGGAGAGGGAGAAGCAGGCTTCCCACTGAGGGGGGAGCCCGATGCGGGGCTGGATCCCAGGACCCTGGGGTCATGACCTGAGTCGAAGGCAGATGCGCAATGACTGAGCCAACGAGGCGCCCCTGTCCCTTTGGTTTGTTATCATTGTCAGCCAACGCTTATTGAGAACTTATGGGGCCAAGATCTGGGCTGAATACAGTAACTTATATGATCTTCACACAACCCTGTGAGATAGGTACTGTTTTAAATTCACCATCCCTGTTTCATAGGTGGAGATACTGAGGCTTAGGGAGGTTTAGTAATTTGTCCAAATTCTCACAATTGGAAAGGGAAGGAGCCAGGATTTAAACTCCAAAAGCTGACTGCAGAACCACTTCCTAACACAGTGTTGTCTCACCTCCTGCTGTATTTGTTGGAGCATAAAGTGCTGGATGGTGCTTAACAGAAAATGCTTGTAAAAAGGTGGTCTGTGTCAGAGCATGGGAGAGTATTGGCCATCCATCCTTCGGTGAAATGTTCCCAAATACTCTGCTCCTGAGCCTGACAGGGATGCTCTCCTTTATGTGTTCTGCTTTTTTTTTTTTTAAAGATTTTATTTATTTATTTATTTGACAGAGAGAGACACAGCGAGAGAGGGAGCACAAGCAGGGGGAGTGGGAGAGGGAGAAGCAGGCTCCCCCCTAAGCAGGGATCCCGATGTGGGGCTCGATCCCAGGACCCTGGGATCATGACCTGAGCCGAAGGCAGACGCTTAACGACTGAGCCACCCAGGTGCCCCTCTGCTTTTTTTTTTTTTTTAATTTTATTTATTTATCTATTTGAGAGAGAGAGCATGAGTGGAGACAGGGGCAGAGGGAGAGGTAGAAGCAGACTCCCCGCTGAGCAGGGAGCCCAATGTGGGACTCGACCCTGCGATCATGACCTGAGCCGAAATCACTTAACTGACTGAGCCACCCAGGCACCCCTTTTTTTTTTCTTTTAAAGCTAACTCTGAGGAATAAGGGTGACCATAATGGTAAGACACTTATCAGACCCCCATCTACCTGAGATGAGTTTTAGCTATGATTAAAAAGAAATCTTGCCCATATCTAAGATTCATGGAGATTTCAGTTTCTTCCTTGTTGGGTATCCAATAGCTTGGTACAATTTTTTTTGAAAAGTTCTCTTTGTCAGATGGAAAGCATAAATTTCTGCGGTATTGACTTGTGTGTCTACAATGTGTGTGTGTGTGTGTGTGTGCGTCTAAATTTGTTATGTTTTCTTTTTAATATATGATTTAATTTTCATCTTTGGAATGTACTGCCTTCTAGGTGTCTTTCTGCCTTTTCCGTTAATGTAAATCAAGCTAAGACATTTTGTGATTTGTATCTCCATTAATCTCAGTTGTTCCAAAAGTCATTCTTCACATTGGCATTTTAAGCCTGCTCAACAGAGCATTATTCTTTCCTTCCCACCGAGCAGAGGCCCAACACAACAGCATGATTTTCGAGTCTTTTGGCCACAGGAGAGGAAGTCCTACTGCTTATCCCTTCTTTTCCAAACAGGAAGCTGAGGCAGCTGCCTGTGGTTAATGAGCCTTCCCCAAGTCACATAGGGAATCATTGGCTGGGGACCATTAGAGCCAGGAACCTTCCAGTGGACATGCTGGTCCCCTGGTCTGCTGCTCTCTGTCTCAAGCCTGATTTCTTTTACCCTAAAGGGAATGAAATACCCTAGAATCTCCGACCCAGAGGCCCGGAAGGAATTTTATACAAGAGCCTTCCAATGGTCCCTTCAGAACTGCAAAGTGAGTGGCCTTCAGCTCATCCCAGGCTGCAGCCAGAGACTTCCCTGGTAAAAGGTAAGCAGAGTCCTCCAGTCATTCATTCCATGAAAACATAACCATGACTGGTGTTCAATCACCAATATCAACACTATCCTGCCAACCTTCCCTGCCCACCTCTCCCATCCAGCTCCCAGGGGCCTAGAAAGCGTTGTGCACAGGCCTTTCTCGTTCTCCTTGCTCTTGCCATATCATATTGGAATTCTCTTTTGCCTTGTCTGAGTCTTAACCATAGTATGAACTTCTTGAGGATAGAGCTCCTGTCTTACTCATCTTTTGTGGTCCTAATGGCTAGGCGAGTGCCTGCTCATAGCAGCTACTCAAAAAAAGTTTGTCAAGTGAATGAATAAACAGTGGCTGGCATGGTGGCCAGAATGTTCTTTCCACACTTGTTCTGGAAAAAACATCTTTTTATTTGGCTTTCTCTAGCTGTCACAACAAGGACACGAACTGTTCTGCTAAAGGAAGAAGACAAACTGACCTCGTCTACATCACCAAAAGAGCAGAAAATAACTGAATTTCTCCCTTTTGAGTTTGAGAGAAGAATTTTTGGACCTCTTGGAGGGAACAGCAAATGAAAAGATAAATGCTATTTTCTCTGGTGATTAGGAAAATACCTCCCTGGAACCACAAGTTACATTCTGGTAGTTAGGGCTACAATTAGAGATGGCAAACATGACTCTGGATTTTGCTGAACTCTTTCTCTTTCCAGGGCAAAAAGCGTTCATTTTTTTCCCCCTCTTTTCTCATTGACAAGGAGCCCCAAATTCAACTCTCTCCTGGGTTCAGGGAGGATGAAACTTCAATGCAGAGCCATGTCTCCTAGTAAAGGCTTCTCCTTTGAGCCTTATCCCCCAGCATCCCCCTGCATTGCCTTATGCTGCTCCAGGATGGTCTCTCTAATGCAGGCAGCAGAGTGATGGAAGGAGTCTGCTGTCCTCAATTTAAACCCCCCATGGATCATTGCACCTTTCAGAGTCTGAGGGTCTCCATGTAAGGACACCCACCTCCCAGGCTTCTTGTGAAACTGTAGAGAGAGAGAGAGAGAGAGAGAGAGAGTGCCTGCCATGCAGGAGGCCTGTGGTTAGGTAGTGTTCTCTTGTCCTGGGCACCTGCCTCCTTTGCCCTCTCCCTAGCATCTTTGCTTTCTTCTGCACCTTTCCCCTTCTTGTCTTTGTTGCCTATCCTTCCCCTATTCCCCGCCCCCCCCCAACTTTTTAAAAAGAGATTTTATTTTTTAGAGCAGTTTTAGGTTCACAGCAAAATTGCGTGAATTTTCCGAGAGTAGCCATCTGTGCGCCGACCCCACACCCACACAGCCTACCTGCCATGGACAGCCTGCAGCAGGTGGTATGTCTGTTACAGCACACGAACCTACACTGATTCGTCATTATCACCCAAGGCCATCATTTACGTTAGCATTTACTCATGATGTTGTATATTCCATGGGTCTGGACAAATATGTAAGGACACACTTCCGTGAATAGTTTTACTGGAATAGTTTTGCTCCCTGAACATCCTCCGTGCTCCCCACCGCCCCAACCCTGGCCACCTATATCTCCTTTTTGGAGCGGCGTCTCCCATCCTGCTGACAAACATCTGCCCTCCGATGTCCCTTCCAACCTGCACACTTAACAAACACAAAACCAAACTCTTGTTTTCCCTCCTGGGATCTATTCCTTGCTGCCTTCCCCACCCCCCAACCAGCACCTGAAGGAGACACTGACTTCTCTCCGCCTCCACGACTGCCTCCTCCGTCCAAGCCTCCATCTGTTCTCCCTGGGATTCTCTCCCAGCTTCTTAGGGGCTCTTGATGGTCCAAGAGGCTTAGTCCCTTTCATCATCTGAGCCCGATTTCAAAAGTGAAAGAAAACACAACGCTGAGTCCAGGCCATTCTGTTATGGGTCTCTGGTATGCCTCAGACCCTGCCACTTCTTGGGCTCCAGAGGTTTCCAGGTGTTAACACTCGCATTTCTGCGCTGAGGCCTCTCTTCAGAATTGGGGGAGGCAGTGTGCCCATCCTGCAGAAAGGCAGAAATGAGAGAGCATTATTAACCCCCTGCCCGTCAGCCCGGCCAATGCCCCAGGGAAGGGATTTGGTGTAGAGATATCCCAGCTCCCCCGCCACTTGGGTGGCTGAGTTGAGCTGTGTTTCCCAGAGTGACTAGCACTCCTGGCCTGGAGCGTATTTGGAAGGATTAAGTTCTAGCTCTAGCTGCCCATGGAAGTTACGTCCCCCTCCCTTGCCTGCACTTCCTGCCCCTCCCACATTTGAACCGTTTATCTCAGGGTCTAGGAGAATCCAAACTAGGGCACAGCACGACAAAAATTGTAACACAAAATGCTATTCCCCAGGCTGGTTCTAGGATTTAGGTGGAAACATTTATCCCGAATACGTTCCGGGCCAGGAGTGCTGGTCACGGGAACCAGGTTGAAAGGTAAAGGATGAATGTCATCAGCTCCTCTCTCTAGTGCTAAGTGGAACTGGGTTTGGGGACATTGCAGAAGTCTAATCATGAGGCCTGCCCTGTCTGCCTCCCTCACCCTCGCCCCTTCCCCGAGGCCTCCTAACCCATCTTTCTGCCCTCGCTCTCAGCCTCTTTGCCATTTCGTCTCCATTTGGCGGCAGCAGTGGCTCTTCTTCAAATACCAACCGGGTCATTTCATTGCCTACTTAGAACTTCCCGGCGGCTCTCCACTGCATTAGAGTAAAACCCAAATTCGCACAAGGGCCCTACACAGTTTGAGCCCCTGCCTCCTTTCAGAAAACTCACTTTGGGCTCCTCCTACCCCATTCCTGCTCCAGCCATATTGGTCTACCCCTCCTCCCCCCAACACCCACCCTGCCCCCTGGCACGGGCTGTGCTCTTTGGTGGGAATGCGTGCCACTCACATCTGGCTAGCTCCTTTTCCTTACGTAGGTCACAGTTTAGCTATCATCCTCACTGAGAGGACTTCCTTAAAGACTATGTGTGTTATTCTTTCTTTTTTTTTTTTTTACGATTTTATTTATTCATTTGACAGAGAGAGCGTGAGCACAAGCAGGGGGAGCGGCAGACAGAGGGAGAGGGAGAAGCAGGCTCCACGCCGAGCAGGGAGCCCGATGAGGGGACTGGATCCCAGGACCCTGGGATCTTGACCTGAGCCGAAGGCAGACGCTTAACCGCTTAACCGACCGAGCCACCCAGGCGCCCCTGTGTGTGTTACTCTGTCTTGGCCCTTGTTTGTACCCTTTGTTAGAAACTTACATTTACCATGATTTTATCGTTTCGTTTGCTGGGTATTTGCCCTGCTCCCCTCTGGAGCAGAAGCCCCAGTAGGGCGAAGGCCACTTCCATCTTGTTCATTACTCTATCCTCAGCACCTAGCACAGTGCCTGGCACATGGCAGACTCCTCACCAATTTAGAAGAACGTGGCTAAAAACTCACATACATAGGTACTTCTGACCTCCTCAGCTAATACTTCCTTCCCCTAAATGCCTCTGGCAGCCATCATCAACATAGTTCTTTTGGCAATAAATCCTGTGTGTTTCATCACAAACCTTCTTCTGCCGTTGCCTGGAGCTACTATTTGAATCATGCGTTGTGTCTCCCTCATGTCTGGTGGTTGTGCTAGTTTGCGGATTGAATGACTGTTGACTCCATTTTTCTAACGCCCCTCATTACTTGAGAGTGGATTTGCTAAAAACAAGGACATTCTCTTAGTAATCACCGTGTTACAATGATCAAAATCAGGGATGTTAACATCGACACACTATTACCTAATCCCCAGACCATATTCAAATGTCATCAGTTGTCCCAACAATGTCCTTTGTAGCTAGCCACACAGTCTTCCCTGCCCCTCCATGATCCAATCCAAAATCACACGTCGGATTGGGTTGTCTGGTCTTTTTAGTTTCTTTTAATCTGGAACAGTTCCTCAGTCTTTCTTTATCTCCCTTGACCTTCATAGTGTTGAAGAACACAGGCTGGCTCTTTGGTGGGATGTCCCTCAGTTTGCTCGCCTGGTATTTCCTCATGACTAGATTTGGATTCCGCCTTGTTGACAGGAACACATCTGCAGTGTTGTTCCAGAATGTACTTAACCAATCTGCTGTTGGTGGAGGTTTGTGTTGTTTCAAATTTTTCCTTATATTATGATCTTTATACATCCTTGTAGCCAATATTTACACATTTTTATCCATATCTTCAGGGCATCTTTCCAGAAGTGAAACTATTTGGTATGTTTTGCCAAATTGCCTTCCAGAAAGGCTGTGCTAGTTTACACTCCCTCCACAGTGACTGAAACTGGTGGTTTCTAGATTTTTGCCAACACCGGATCCAAACAGGGTTTTTTTTTTTTTTTAAAGATTTTATTTATTTATTTATTTATTTATTTATTTATTTATTTGAGGGAGAGAGGGAAAGCACAGGGGGAGAGGGAGAGGGAAAGCACAGGGGGAGAGGGAGAGGGCGAAGCAGACTACTCCCTGAGCAGAGAGCCTGATGCAGGGCTTGATCCCAGGACCCTGAGACCATGACCTGAGCTAAAGGCAGACGCTTCACTGACTGAGCCACCCAGGCGCCCCTGGATCCAAACAGTTTTAAAACATCCTTCTTTCAGCAGTTTTTCCTTCTCACATTGATGTGTCCCCCATTTAGTTTCTTGTATGTGTGACTGGTTGGTCCCAAGAGCCTAGAAGCTATTTAAAGGCAGGGCTTGCATTTCTCGCTCGTCTTTGTGGTCTCCCACGGTACCTGACTAGGCTTTCTGCTTCATAGTCACTCAGTAAATGTCAGAGGAAGAAACAACCCATGATTGAATGATGACACCGTATATGATTGTGAGATCCTGCTCTGACATGCAGGGCTACCAAAAATGGTATTCACACTGGCACCCCAAAGTCTGAGCCCTTACTAGCCTAGATTAGCCAGTGGGCCAGGGTTTTACCAGTTTCCATTCCTGGGCCTCTGCAGAGCCCCAGAGAATCTTAAATTTTGTCCATGTCGATCCCAGGCATGCTCTTCAGCTCAGACATCCACCCCACTGCAGACAGCTGCTCTGGGCTTCTCAGCTCCCTTTTCACTCTTGCTCCAGAAGCTTCTTTGGGCTGCTGCGGGTCTTCTTGCACAAACCTCTGGATCTCATTGTGGTCACCTGCCTTTCTCTCCGTTCTCTAGTGCCAGCTAAGACAAGTGATTGTTTTCAAATGAAGGCATGGGGATAACAGATGGGAATTATAATGCAGACAAAGGCAAAGATCGAGTAGGATGTGAGCCACCCTGTTCATATATTCTACCACCTTCCAAGCTCCATGGGAACCTGTTAGGGACCATTTTTCTCCTTTGCTCTAACCCCTCCTTCCCTCCTGTTGCAGGGATCCGCTCCCACATGGGGCACCACTGATCGTGCGTCTCTTCCCTCAGCCCAGCCCCCCTGCGCCCCTCCCCAGCTCTTGGCTTCCCCCAGAAAGAGAATGATCCCCAGCAATGAGCTGCCCCTCTATGAAGACATTCTTTTAGAAAATTAAGCAGCACAATTAAATCCTCACTATTCCCAATGTCTCCATTCCAGAGTAGGAAGCTGGCTTCATTTTCAAACAACCAAAAGCCCCTCAGAGTGTTTTCCCCCAAATAAAAGAGCCTTCTTCCTTCTCAGATGAAGTTTTCCTCCATCCTTTCCATACCAACGACCACAACAAAAGTCCTTACCGTTTGCTTAAATAGTTTGTGATTTTTTTTTTAGTCATCAACTTTTCAGAACAGGTGGTGCCAGGTCACAGAGCATGAAGCATATATACTCAACTCTACCGTTTCCAAAGCCTTATGGGCTCTACCTCTCAGCTCCGTTAAGGCTGCATGGGTGAGGGGCCCCAGACATTGGCCCCTCATGTGCAGATCATGTGCAAGGAGAAGCTGCCTTTCATTTCTCCAAGGGTTTGAGATGCTGGAGCCAGAGGTTGAGCAGAGGTGGGACAGGAGACCATGCCGAAAATAGAGATGCTGTTCAATTTTTGTCCTCTCTTTGGTGCCCGCCCCCATGGGAAAACTGATGTATCTCAGAGAGGAAGGAGGGTGTGAGGGCAGGGGGAGGGGAGCTTGTGGAGCAACGCCCCCCAAGTCAGCAGGGCAGCGAAGCTCCTAGTTAGGGGTCTTTTATTTCACTGGCCTGTAATTTCCTTGTACTTAAAATTGGACTGATAATATCTACCTACTTTTCAGGTAGTTTGTACCTTATTGTTCAGCACATTAATATTATTCATCACTTGCTCTGATCCAAGTATTCAACTATTACTTGGATTAAATTTTTTTTTTTTTTTTTTTTTTTTTTTTTTTTTAGTATATGTGCTGCCGAAGCGAGCACTTAAATTTTTTTTTTTTTATTCGGGTAAAATTTATGACCCTGGGATCATGACCTGAGCCGAAGGCAGACACTTCGCCAACTGAGCCACCCAGATGCCCCGTGTACCAGGTTTTGTGTGCACGTGTTTTCTTTCGGGTATATACATAGAAGTGGGACTGCTGGACCACGTGTTAATTCTATTTAGTGTTTTCAGGAACTCAGGGATTCTTTAGGGAAGGAAAAAAGGGATGTTAACAAAACCAGGGGTGATGGAATGATGCTACATCTTAGTTGTGCTGGTGGTTATACAAGTATATGCATTTGTCTAAACTCATAGAACTGAACACCAAAAAAAAATGCATTTCATTTCTTTGTAAGTTTATAAGGTAGATGACAAGAAAATGTTCATTGACTTTAAAAAAAATCATTGTTTCATTCTTACAGGAAAAGATTGGTAATAATAAATACATTCATCTGTGGATGACAACTTAAATGAATTATGGTCCAGTCATTCTGTGGAATGAATATCCTGAGTCCTTAACAAAAAGGACTTCCCCCCACCTCCCCACAAACAAAGAGAGGCCAGATTCAGTCTGGAGAGGAGGGGATTCCTTAGAATCCTGGTTGGATCCTGAAGCACACGAGGGTTGTAGAGCTTGAGATGTGAGTAATGGAAACATTCTGTGACCCAATAAAGTCACTTTATGAGCGGAATTGTTCCCTTTGTAGTACGTGGGAACAGTTTGCATTATATACCAACTGGCTCAGCACACTCAAGGACAGATTTTGGGCCACAGAACGTGGAACCTGAGTTACTTTTGCTATTTGGGGGCAGGCTGCAGCTCTCCAGAGTTCAGGCTAGATGGCATCCTCTCTCTATGGATGGAGACTATGACAGCTACCAGCTACATGGAATGAGTGCTCTAACCTGCTAGCTCCTTCCTGAGCTCCTTTTTATGGCACGATAACTCGTGACTTTGCTTCTACAGGAGGGCATCAAGCTGCTCCGGATCAATTGGGCCAAATTAGGTATTATATTCTATTTTATGTAATTGTCAAAAAAGCAATCTGTGCAAAGCATTACATCTAAAAAAAAAAACAACTCTGAATATTTGATAGATTCCACTTAGCATATAACTGACCAGCTGAGACTTCAAGGAGGGAGAGCGAGTATGCCCTCCTTTTATGGGGTCAATTAAATATTCACATGTCTGCAATGGCTTCTCTTAGGACAGTAAAAGCTTCATACTAATGTCTCGGAGATAATTAGGCCCAGAGTCTCCGGAGCAAGAGAAAGTTGATGTTATTGCAGCATTAAGGTCGAAACTGCTGGAGCCCCTTTCACCGATGAGTCATCTGGTTTAAAGTCTCCTACCATTGCATTTAATTCATCTTACCTCCTCCTTCTCTCTCTCTCTCTCTTTTTTAAGATTTTATTTATTTATTAGAGAACACACACGCACAAGCAGGCAGAGCGTCAGGCAGAGGGAGAAGGAGAAGCAGACTCCCCACTGAACAGGGAGCCCAATGTGGGGCTGATCCCAGGACCCTGGGATCATGACCTGAGCCGAAGGCAGACGCTTAACGACTGAGCCCCCCAGGCGCCCCCCTCATCCTTCTTTCTCTTTAAGAAGCAATTGTACCTTTGCTGTCATGATTGTATCCACAGTTCCACTGTGGGCTTCTGTGCTCAAACAAATGAACCTGGCTTTGGTCATGTCTTTGCCTGATAGATGCTAGTCATAAAAAGACCAGAAGTGGGTTTTTTTTTTTTTTATGATGATGATTTGGATTCTTGTCTTACCTGTATTAACAGAAAATCATTGGCTCTTGAGTAGATTACTAGAAAAAGGCTGTTTTTCTTCCTCCCACTCTGAATTAATTTTTATACTTTTGCTGTGTAATTTCCTTACAGTTTAAACATCTTTCCTCCCGCTAAATCTGAATGCTCAGCACTGAACCAACCAACCAAACAAAAAAATGCCTAGCCTTCTGTGTGCCATTTTTGGAGGGAATATCTTGTGTTTCACTCAGTCTGAAAAGTCTGAATTAAAATTGGTCTGCTTCGTTTTCTAAAAACTTGTGTGATCAGTTTAACTACTGGGCTAATTGCAGAAGACTGCTGGATTTGAGGATGGAGCTACAGTCAGACAGCTTGGAATATACAGGGACGGAGATTGCCCGTGTCATTCTGTGGTGCTGACCTCTGATACAAGGAGGTGAGTCTCCTCCCTTTCCCTTTTAATCTCTGATCTTGCAGGGACGTGGGGATTTTGATAGGTAACTAGAATGGAATAACTAGTACCTCAGAGGCCTAGGAGGGACTGAGTCATGCCATATTTGCTCCATGTCAGCCAATATTGCCATATGCTATGTATAAGGCACGTACTAGGTTCTATAGAGAAGGGAATTGAAGGATGACATAGACAACGTTTCAGGCCTTCAAGTAGGGAAGGCAGACACTTATCTAAATAACTAGCATCACCATTTACTTACCAGTTGACCTCTGGCAACGGACCTAATTCTCTGAGGCTCAGTTTCTTCTACATACAATGGAGGCAACAACTTTGTATCTATTCAGGGCACAAGTCGGTCTACTATGGAGACATTCCTAACTGAACATGGAGCCAAGAAGGGGGCCTTTCCTTCCCACTAAAGACCATGTTAAACTGCTATAGTGCCAGGAGTACAGAGACCACGTGTGGCTGGGACCATCAGCAGATTTGTGCGTATTGGCAAGAACCTCTTTTCTGAACTGGCATCAGAACCCAACGGGTGGGTGTTTAGATGTTTCAAGGTCATAGTCATCTGACAACACCAGGGTGAAGCCTCCCAGTAGATTTATGAAAATCAGCTGGTTCATCGTGAAACCGAAGGCTGCTAAGGCCCCACGTGTTGCTTGGAGGTCACTTGTTTCCAAACTGTGATATTTCTACTACGACCCCCATTTCACAAATATTATTGATTAGGATGAACAAACTTTTTTTTAAGTGACTTGACTTTAAAGGAAAATAATAAGTAAATAGAAGAACGATCAGTGGTCTACAGCATGGCAACATTTTTAATGTCAAATTTGGTAACCACTGGGACTATATCGATGAAGGGGCTTCTCAGGAGGCAATGTGACTGAAAATATTTCCAATCCCACCTACAGCTCTCATTTCTCCTCTCTTGGAATCTTCTAGGTGCTTGAAATCACTCTTGTTTGTTTCCAAAGTCCTTCTGTATGTGTCCAAAATGGTCCTTATTCCATTTCATCTCAATGGTTTGTCTTCTAGTTTGCTTTCCTTGCCAGTGGCAAGTTCTCCCGGGAAATTGCCATTGTATTCGCTGCAGTGCTTGGCCCATAGGTAAACTCTGAAGAAGGAAAGAATAAACAGAATAAGCACACTGTCTCCAGCTGTTTCCTGATGATTAGAAAGCTGTGTGGCCAGGAAAGGGTTGAAAACTCCAGCCAGTACTATTCAGAAGGCCAGTTTGATTATTCAGGCAAAAGCAATCTATCTATCTATCTATCTGTCTATCTATCTATCTATCTATCTATCATCTATCTATATCTATCTCTACATATATATATTTTAAAGATTTTATTTATTTATTTATTCAACAGAGACACAGCGAGAGAGGGAACACAAGCAGGGGGAGCGGGAGAGGGAGAAACAGGCTTCCCGCCGAGCAGGGAGTCCCCATCCCAGGACCCTGGGATCATGACCTGAGCCGAAGGCAGACGCTTAATGACTGAGCCACCCAGGTGCCCCAAAAGCAATCTATATTTTCTGACAAAGATAAGTTTGTGACTTTCCTGAATAGTTGATTTCTATTTACAAGAACTCTGACCGAGCAGCTTTACCCACACGATACAGGTGCCAACAGAAGAGTGAGACTCCCTGGTTCTTCTGCATTTCCCGTTCAGCTGATCCCGAGTGGATCTGGAAGTCAGCATTTGACATATTTCCATCCCTCTCAAACTCACCCACTGTTCCATTTAGATTTGCATTCTTGCCCTCAGCCAGCAAGATCTGACTTACCTATTGATATTTAATAGCCTGCTCTTTCTTGAATAAAACCCATTTCTCTAGAGGACTGCTGTTGTTAATGCAGTTAATTGAAAGGAATGAAGCTATAATGGTGGAATTATAGGAAGCTATAATGGTGCAATGGAAAACCCCCCTTAAGTCTTAATCACTTAGCCAACCGCCTGCTTTCCTTTCTTACAATACAATTTAAGTTCACTCTGGCAGCCAAACAGGACAATTGCAGCCAAGTTCTGCTGGCTAGCCTGAGCTAGCCAGAAATTAAGTGCATAGACTCTGAGTCAGACTGCTAGGTTCAAATCCCACATCTTCTACTTCTTCGTTGTGTGACCTTAGGCAATTTATAAAACCTCTTCTAACCTGGTGACTTTATCTATAAAACAGGGCTATGTTCTCTACCTCATCCGGATGTTGTGTTTGATGAAATAATCCATGTAAAGCACTTAGCACAGAACCTGGCCCACAGTTGGATCCAGTAAATCTAGCCATTACCATTCCATTCTCCCATTGGAATGTCCTAATTTCCTCAGAGAGGTACAGATACTTGAAATACAACCATTTATTTTGTAGGCAGGATGTATTACCATGTAGCAGAGAAAGTAGATAGGCTTTCACTTGCTGAATGACCATGCAGAACGCACTTAAGTCTCTCTGGGTCTGTTTCAGATCTGTAAAATGAGGGGGAACAGGCAGGATTTTCCAGAGTTGCAAACTCAAATGTCTATAGAGGCCAATTAGGTAAAATTAGGCAATCACTGGGGACTTGGGCTGGGTATAAGATCATAGAGTGGTTGGGGGTTATGGCTAACTGTAGACCTTTCCTACTCAACGTGTGGTCCACTGACCAGCAGGATTGACAGAATCTTGGTGTTTGTTAGAAACAGCAGAATCTCAGGACCCACCTAGTGAAACAGAATCTGCATTTTAACCAGATCCCTAGGTGATCTCTATGCACATAAAAGTTTCAGAAGCCTGCTATGGAGCACACCATCTAAAGGCATTCAACTTTAGTTTTGTTTTGCTTTAATGTTAGCCACAGAAACTTTGGGCTTACAACAGGCCTTAGGCTACCAGTAAGTGGCAAGTGACCATTGTAGTTGGTGAGCTCTGATATGCTGCCAGCTCTAGGATTCTCTCTGAGAAACACCCTATCATCATAAGTTAGGGCTCTGGGCATGTGGATATAGAGCCAAGACTAAGCCTGGGTGGCTTAGGACAATAATTCCTGGAGTGGAAGATTCCTAAAAAGTCATCTGCTCAGCTCCCTGCCTTCTGACGGGCAAACTGTGATTGTCCCCACTCTGCAGATAAGGTAAGTGAGGCCCAGGGAGACCCACTGACCCAAATCCACACACCAGGAAGTGGTGGTGGTGGTGGTGAGTATATGGCATCATATAGGAACAAGACAGTTCTGTGCTGTTAAAATCCGCGACCATTCTGGTTTCCAAGGCTTCGAAAGTCTATTAATTTCTGTACATTCTCCCAAGCGTAGTAATTGTTCTCCGTTTCTCCCAGCACCTCCCTGCCACTTCCTGGCAGCCCTGGGGACAGGTTTCCTCCTTTTTGGAGGAGAAGGCCCAGGGCCGGCTTCTGAACGGATATCCGGCCCGCAGGATGCAGAGGAGGCAAAGGCTTCATTGTTCCTTGGGGCCAGCCGCCCCTCCCCCAGGCCGTAGGACTCGAAGACCACGGGTGACCGAGGGCCCATTTCCCAGGAGTGGGACCTTCAAAGAAAGCAAGGAAGAGAGGCAGAGAGTAGGTCTGAAATGTCATGTTCTGAGCATACTGCGGAAAGGCGCTCAGAGCCCCAAGATAAACCCGTAATTTGAAAACGTATTTCCAACCCGGGCTCCGCGCGGTTACTCATTACCGCTCTCCACAGCCGACTCGGGCGATTCCGTTTAACCTTCTTATAAATGGGAATGTTTGACTGTAATGAGGGTCGTAAATTTACGGGCTCCGCTTGCCGGAAGGCACTTTATTAGCAGAACGAGCCGCTTCCCACGCCCAGATCCCCCGAGTGCCCGCCAGGCGCGCGGGGGCGGTCCCGAGCCCTGGGGGGCGCGGTCCGCGTGGACTCGCCACCGCGCAGGCACCCCGCGGCCACCAGAGGGCGCTCGGACCGCGCGGCCACCAACGCGACCACCAGCTCCGGGTCGCCGCCGACTCGCAGACCCCTTCGCGCCCTCGGAGGAAACAAAGTACACCTTTGTCAGCGTCCCGGCGCGTGTGCGTGTGAGACGGCGCACACTGGCCCGCCTCAGCGTGTGCAGCCTGCCGGGCTGACCTTCCTCCCACTCGAGCACGCCCCGAGGGCCGGCCAGGACCCGCACCGGCTCCTGCCAGAACGCGGCGCTTCGCCCGCCGCCGCCGTGGCCTGTGGATTTCGCTTTCCCAGCTCTCGGCAAGGCGGGAAACGGGCCAGACGGAACCCGGCCCCGGGACTGGGGGCTCCGGCTCGGCCGGGCCGCCTTTGATTCGCTCGCTGCCCCTCGCAGCCCGGCGCCTCTAGCCTCCGCGGGCCGCGCCCGCCTTCAGTCTGGGTGCGAGTCCTGGAGCAGGTTTCCGACTCAGGCAGCCCGCGCGCCTCTCCAGCTCCCGCGCAGCGCGCCCGCAGGACTACAAGTCCCAGCAGGCCCCGCGCCAGGAGCGCCGAGGCAGGAGGCGCGGCCCGCCTGGCGTCTGCGCAGTGCGACCACCCGAGCCTGCTAGTACCACACCCCCGGGAGGGACGGAGGGGAGGCAGAAGCATCCGAGGCATTAAAGCATCCGAGGGAGCCGGAGGGGTGGAGAATGGAGTGACAGAGAAACGCGGAGGGTGGGGGGTGGGGGGGAGACTGTTGAGGGAGGGGGGAGGGGGGACACAGAGGGAGGAAGAAGCGGCGGCGGCGGCTCCTCTTTGCAGAGGGGGAAAACTCCGAGGGATAAGAGCAGGAATAATGCGGTAGGCAAGGCGGGCTGCTCGCTCCCGGCTCCCGGCTCCGGCAGCAGCAGCGGCAGCCCGAGCAGCGGCAGCAGCAGCGGCAGCACCTCCAGCAGCTGACAGCCCCGCCGGCAGGCTCCCTCGCTGACCGCCGACTGTCAATGGAGCTGGAAAACATCGTGGCCAACACGGTCTTGCTGAAAGCCAGGGAAGGTAAGAGGCAGGGCGGGTGCGTGCCTGGCGTATTCGCCGCGGGCCGGGGTGCGGGTGTCGGGCGGCGTGTAGGCTGGGGCTGTGCGTGTGCAGGATGCCCGCAGTGAGTTGGTCGCGAGCAGGACATCTCGGAGAGCTGCTCTGCAGACGCTTCAGGGGTCTTGCCCTTGGGCTCAGATAATCTGGATTTATGTAGAGAAGGAGAAACGTCGAGGTTGCAGGGATTAGGATGCTAAAATCTCTTAGTTTCCGGCTCTAACCTTATAGACCGTGCCATCTCGGCAGCTGTTGAAAGGTCAGTTGGAAAAGCATTCATTCAGGAAGAGATGGGCAAACATGCAAACAAAATAGCTTTTCGAGTCGGCCCGGGATGGTTCTGTGAGTGTGAATTGGTGTGTGTGTTGGGGCGGGTGTGTGTGTGGGGGGGGGTGGGGGGGTGGAATTAGCAGAAGCCAAGTCTTTGCTTGCGCAGGCTGAGTTGATATAGGCTATTGCTGGAAACCATCCGCTGGGAATGTTTCTTAGGGAAATCCCGTCGTGTGGAAGGAAGCCTTTTAAAGGCAAAGTAAGATGTTAAGGAATTAGCCCGTTCATAGAATTACGGGAGATATGGCTGTACAAATCACCTAGAGAATAATTCAGAATTTCAGAGTTGGGTTTTTCCCTTTGGTGATGGGAGGAAGAGATAACTGAATTGTCTGATCTGGGTTCAGTTAAGAAAAGAAAGGTAAGTGTGCTGGGTGCTTACGTGCGTTTTGGGTGCAAATTATTAGATTTCCTGCATTTAGCTGGCAGGAAATATCGTCTAAACGAAGTGGGTAAGAGCCTAAGTCAAAGCTGTAAACACACATTTTGACTCTTCCTTGAGATGAAAAGAGAGAGAGAGAGAGAGAGAAAGAAAGAAAGAAAGAAAGAAAAGAAAAAGTGGCCCAGAAACTTAGATGCTTCCCTAAAATGATTCCGTGCAAACATACATATTTAGGAACACCTGGAATTTATGTAACATCTCTTTTGCCAAGATTTGAGCTCTGGCGTGCAGCCGTTTTACAAAAAGGGGAAGTGGTTTTTCCCTTTCATGGGAGGAGGCTTTGACACCCAAGGTAGAAGGGAGCCTAAGTAAGGTCTTGACTTCAGAGGGCTACTCAGGGAGGAGTCCACGAAAATGCCTTACCTCCTTAATATTTTCATTCACCCACTTTGATGAATGAAGGAAGAATTTTTGGCCAGCAATAAAACGATTCATGTTTAGCCAGCTAGTTCCATCACCTTGTGGCTCTGTACACGCTCTGCGGGTTGGTGATGCACAGCCTAGTAACTCAACCCAGCGTTCACGTCGTAATTTCGTCGTCACTTGTCGCTCTAAAGCAACCGCTTGGAAGGTTTGCTTTGAAAACCCCAGCAGAGTTTAAAATATGCAGGTCCGTACCCCCTCCCTTGCTCAGCTTTGGTGTGAACAGATTTGTAGGAGTGGCTGTTATTTGGGGACTTCAGGTTTCTAAGGTTTCTAAGCTTCTTTCTTTCTACCTAACCTGCCATTTTAGCGAACTGGATCAAGGTGGGGACGAGTGGGCTCTCTCCCGGACTGGGCTGTGCGTCCAGGAGGGGAAGACGCGGAGGAAACAGCCCACCCCCTCAAGATCACAGCCTTTCAACCGCCACCTAGTGGTGGGACATGGTTGTACATCTTAGGGCTTGGGGGCTGGGAAAGTTTTCCACCCTCCCTCCATTCTGAAATTATTTCTTGGGAAATCACTGGATATGATGGTGCTGGAGGCTTTGCAAGTTTAACTGGTTACTCCTCTAAGGAGGAATTCTGTTCCTTAGATTCGCTGCTCTACACGTTCGTTCGCCTGGGGCATGCGTTTTTCTTCGCTCAGCATTTGGTTGCATCTTTTAAAAATGCTTTGCTTGGAGTTGGCAAAGTGTTATCAATTTTCTCTCCCAAATTGGTCTCTCTAGGTTTTGTCTTTTTTTTTTTTTTTTCACCGCCTGATATTTTTGTTTGGCAGGTTAACAAATTGGTTTTTTCAGAACTTTAGGGACGAGAACTGCTGGCTGGAAGCTCCTATGGAATGACCGAATTACAGTGATTAAAAGTGCTGGAGAATGTGCCTTTCACTTCCTTTACCTTTGAAAGTCTTTTCAATTTCTCTTGGAGAGTTTAGGAGTTGTCTCCTGGTGAGAAAATAGCTCTGGACGATGCCTTTGAAATGGAGAGGGCCTTGTCTGTAAGGAAAGGGAGAGACTGACACATGAATGAGAAAAATTAATCACTGACATGGAAACTTCATTTTTTAAATTTGTGTTTCTCCCTGTCTTCCTTTCTTATGTTTAAAGAGAATTCCTGATTTTATGTGCTTCCACTTTCTTCTTATTGGGTCTTTATTAAAGATTTGAGCACCTATATTCTAGTTAGTGTGGAAGGTTTTAGAAATAAAAGCAACTTATTTTTCTCTTCTCTGTTGTCATATTCTTGAGGTCATTCTTTTAAATTAAGGAATTCCCCCCAAAAATCGTATTATCCAGATATTTGGAAATGAAAATTTCAGTTTAGTGAAACATCTAACATAAAATTTATAGTATCCTTAATAATCTGAGTTGTTTAGAATGTTTACAAGCCCTTCTTACTTGAAGGCTCTTATGAAAGGTCACAGATGAGAAATATAACGGGCGTATGTGAAATTTAATTTACTTCACTTAACAAAATACACTGTAAACAATTTAAAATGTGGCTTTCAAGTAAAAGTCACATTTGTCCCAAACAATAGAGAAACAGGCCTTGAAGAAAGACAGACGCACTTTGCAAATGCTGTAAAGGAAATTGTACTTGTCCATGTTGGTGGGTAATTCTGGGGCCTATCTTTCATTATTGTTATGCATTCTTAAAGGCAGATGGCTTCTTAGTTCACTGTAAATTCAGATTCTTACCATAATAAAATATATATAAAGGGAAAACATGAATATCTCAATAAAGTAGAAAATCTGTAAGTGGATTTGAGTAAAATGAGTCATTATAAGTAATTATAAAACATAGCAAACAAATCATACCTTTGTGAAAGTTGTTTTGAAATAAGAAAAGATAGATCTGGATAATCTAGGTTCAGAATTTTAAACCACCCAAATGTATCTTGTGGGCTATTTGTCCTGGTCTCATAAGAAAACATTGACTTGATTACTCTTAGGAACTTTAGGTTACTCTCCTAAAAATTAAGGAAAAAAAAGTTAAGAAAAAAAAGAAGTTGAGACTAAATTCATGCCAATTTATGGAAATGAGCTTAGTGATTAAGCATTTAATGAAAAGAGACCCAGACTATCTATTTACATTTTAGAATCTCAGAAAATTGGCAAGCAAACTGGTGTCGAAATAATAGTGAGAAAGAGTGTTTGCAGTGTCTTTTGTGTGTCTCTTTTTGGTTTTATTGTTGCAGTAGAGGTTTTTATATTTTTCTCATATTCTAGATCTCTTGCCTCACTCTTGAGTGAACCACGGTGAGAAGCAATTTTGCAAGGGCTCACCTTTCTTCACAGGCCAGCCATCGCCATATCTGATCAATAAAGATGACAGAGGGCGTATTGATCACATTTTCCTGAGCATGATCCCAGCAGGAACCCAGAAGTCAGAAAAGTGATGACTTTGCCATTGGTCACAATTGCCGAGAAGCAGAATATATAGGAACTTTTCTCTCAGCTAACTCTGTGGCTTGTTGGCCTGGATCTTCCCGATGATCAAGGTTAGGGGCCTGGGAAAAGGTGAAGTTCTGTGCAGGCAGAGGCTAGGGATGGTGGGAGGAGGGAGGAATCTACATCCAGCCGGTGAGGGGCAGGCTCTGCCAGGACCTACTCAGTATTCCACTGCAGGGCTGAAAGCCCCTGCTCTCTTCCCTCTTTCCCTTGTACCCCTAGTTCTTGAGGATGAAACTGACACGTCAGTATATTTCGTTATTAGAACACTGGAATGTCTCTGCAGCTTACAGCCTCTTAACTGCCACCGGCAGGCAGCATACTTCTTCCTCCCTGGGGCTTCTTCCTTCAATCTAGCTGTGCAGGAGAGCAGTGGGTGTTCACCCCCAGCGGGAAGCTGCCTGGCCTATTAAGTACAATGCCGTTAAATGAAACTGCCTTTTATTTTTCCTAAGTTTCTTTTCAGTACTGACGACGTTGAGATAGAGAAACCAAGAGCAATGTTTTCAGAAGGCCTTGCTCTCTTACAGAAAGATTTCAAGTGATGATTTTAATTAATCCAGCGGCCTGTTTTAAAAATCATCAGATTAATGCCCACAAGACTGTTATCTTTCAGTAGCTTAGCTGCTGCTTATCAGATTCTAAACTCCAAAGTGCCCAAACTAATCCTTGTTTAAATGATGTCTTCGGAAGCTGTAACTCTTGTAGTGACTTGAAAATGATAGCCTTTGGATCTGGGGTGAAGATTTCAGTAATGTTTAAGGGGATTCAGGAAAGAGCCCAATATACGACCAAATCCACCTCTCCCAAGGGCTATTCAACCCATACCTGAGCACTTCTAGTCTTCTTGGGAAACCATCCAGGACTGTGGGCAATATTTATTTTTATTTTATTTTATTTTATTTTTTAAATTTTTTCAGTAGGCTCCACGCCCAGCAGGCAGCCCAAAGTGGGGCTTGAAACCATGACCCTGAGATCAAGGTGTGAGCTGAGATCAAGAGTCCAATGCTTAACCGACTGAGCCACCCAGGCGCCCCTATGGGAAATATTTAAAGCTCATGTTTGTTGCCAAGATATTTGTGGCTCAAGGTAAAGCATTATAATATCTAGACATTTTTTGAAATAAAAACAGTCTTATGGTTACAAAAGGATATTACCACAGTCGACAATGCAACTGAGCAGAAACTTGAGAGCACCATAGACAGTGACCACAAACAGGTGACCCCATAGAAAAGGAAATTAGGAGGAGTGCCTGGGGGGCTCAGTCAGTTAAGCGTCAGACTCTTGGTTTCTGCTCAGGTCATGATCCCAGAGCCCTGGGATCAAGCCCCGCATTGGGCTCCCTGGTCAGTGGGGAGTCTGTTTCTCCCTCTTCCCCTTGCTCAGACTCTCTTATTTATTGAAATAAATAAAATCTTTAAAAAAATAAAATAAAAATAAAAAGAAGGCAGTTACCTCCGGGCTAGACCATACCATCCCCCTCTGCAGTTTCTCATTTAGAGAAAACCATTCTTAAATTGTCTTCTGGGGATTCTTACAGGGTGAAATCATTCATTCACTCATTCATTCAACATCTCATTGTTGAAGGGCCCTGTGGGAGGATGTCAGCCTTACAGAGATGCTGCTGGAGGTGGGTGGGCAGATGGAATTGGGCCTATCATCATCATCATCATCATCATCATCATCATCATCTCAGGCTTTTAAACTGGTAAATCAGATATGAGTAGAACTAAATTTTTCCCCCCAAAATCTGAAGTTGACGGTGGTGTGACCTGCATAGCTGGGTCACCGTATTGACTTTCCTGTTCCTAGAACTTGGAAAATAGCTCGAGGGACCAAAAGGTCATACTTGAGGGATAAGCCTGCAATGTGGTAGACGACTGCTAATTTTCCAAGACATTGTGTTTTTATGAAGGTCAGCTTCTACAAATGGAAAACACTAAAAACAAGGGCAAGGGGACCATTTGGTTAAGAAATGACGAGATCTAAGAGGAGAGCTGGTGTGTGGGGGTGGGTGTCCTCCAGGTGGAACTTTGGAGGTCTTTCGAGGGCGGTGGCCTGGGTGGGATTGATGGGCTGCAGTTCTGGAGTGAAGATGATGGAGGCCGCCTTCCTTTCTGGCTTTGTGTTGAGATTGGTTTGAGCATGTCCTGTGATGCAGCCTGTCACCTGGAATGACCTGGAAGGGTTAAAGGTGTCTAGTCCTCTAAATTGGTGTGCTGTCCATCGTGGTAGCTACTAGCTACATGTGCTATTTATATTTTAATGAATTAAAATAAAAAATTCAGTTCCTTAGGCTAACCACATTTCCAGTGCTCAGTAGCCACATGTGGCTAGTGGCTACCCTGTCGGACGGCACAGATATACGACATTCCCAGCATTGTAGAAAGTTCATTTGGACATAGCTGCTCTAGAGTTCTACACATTCATTTGAAGAAGAGGGTGATAACCCCCTAACTTCTGACATGAAAACTGGGGGGGGGGAGGGGGAGGTAAAGGAGGGGAAGAGGGAGAAATGGGGAGGGTATGGAGAAGAGAGAGGGAAAGAGACATAGGCAGGGAGGGGAGCTGGGGGGTGGGGGGTTAGGACTAAGTCACTTTGGAGACAAATTTAGTTCAGGGACCTTCATAGATATTGGTGGTGGTGGTGAGCCAGTCATATTTTTTCTTTTTTTCATATCTTGTTGGGAAGTTTGCCTAGATTGAGCAACTGACTTTCCCGATTCAAATTAAGTGTGTATTATAGATATAGACAGAGCCTTGTGTAAACTCCTGATGTGAGGATATTTTAAAACAGTCTTTTTATTAAGAAAAAACCAGTATGTGTACAGTAAATCCACGGAAGGAAGGAAAAAAACAAAAACAACCCAACTCTTTCTATGGACTTCAGGAAGGTTTTAAAATGAGGGTGACAACAGGTAAAACAATTTTATGGCTTTCCGTTTCTTCTGAACAGGACAGATTGAAATAAAATCATGAAGAAAGACACCAAAAACACACCATCTTTGTATCCACTTTAAAATGATTACTCCTTAAAAACTGTTTCCTGTGACATTTGAAAGATTTTTAAGGATAACCCAGTTAGAGCACACTTAGAAAGTGGAATAATCATTTGAAACAATAAAACAGTTAGTTGCTGTTTTTCCCAGTCTGAAGCAAGGAACTCTATTTGAAGTTGTGCCAGAGAGTCAACTGGTAACATCCTCCTGACAGAAGTCAGTAATAAATTAGGCTAATTTCCATAGGGCCTGCCTGGTCTCTAGGAATTTGTAATCTGTGGAGTATCAATCTTTTTTTTTTTTTAAAGGCAACAATGAAATGAACCTCAAAGGACAACTTCCGGGGAATGTGCAGAAAGCAAAAGAAACTGAGATAAACAGATAAAGATGATTCCCGGGTTGTAAAGTGGTGGAGGCCCAGGGGGCAGCCACTGCCTTGGCTGCCCTGAGCCTTCTCAGTTGGTCTACCGGTCTGGTCTCCACTTGCCAGAAGAGATTACTCTGGTTTCACAGATAGGGAGATGGAGATAAAAGGAAGTCACTTGAACTGTGGACTTTCCTGGAGCAACCCTCCAAAGTCCTTTAATGTTCCGAAAGAAATCTTTCCCCTCCCATGTAACAGAAGCCAAAAAACAAACCTATTGCTCAGGGCAGTATGGTTTCTAAATGTAAATGCCCATGAGGTTGCAATTATGGAAGAGAAAGAGGGTCTCTATCACATTTCCTGGGAAAGGGGTATAATGGGAATATAATTGTCCTCACAGATCCTGATTTCAGGTCAATGCCAATTTGAGAGCCATTGGTCCCAGTAATTCTTACTAGGTTGTGAGTGACTACCGATAGGTGAATCCTCATGTTAGGTGTTTCCATTTTATTTATTTTTTATTTTTTATTTTTTTAAGGTTTTATTTATTTATTTGACAGAGAGAGACACAGTGAGAGAGGGAACACAAACAGGGTGGGTGGGAGAGGGAGAAGCAGGCCTCCTGTGGAGCGGGGAGCCCCATGCGGGGCTCAATCCCAGGACTCTGGGATCATGACCTGAGCCAAAGGCAGACACTTAACGACTGAGCCATCTAGGCGCCCCAGGTGTTTCCATTTGAAAGTAGAACTGTTGGGGTGCCTAGGTGGTTTAGTCGGTTAAGTGTCTGCCTTTGGCTCAGGTCATGATTCCTGGGTTCTGGGATCAAGCCCTGCGTTGGGCTCCCTGCTCAGCAAGGAGTCTGCTTCTCCCTCTCCCTCTGCTCCTCCCCTGCACTTGTACTCGTGCTCTTTCTCAAATAAATAAATAAATAAAATCTTAAAAAAAAAAGTAGCACTGTTTATCAATTCAAATGAATCTGTGATTGAGGAGGGGGGAATATATGCATGCACGCATGGTGGCTCTGATCCTTTCTGGAGCCCCATTACTGGTATTCTCCTTCTATCTGCATCCTCTCCCCCATCCCCCACACATACCAACACATCAAAAGAGAAGGTCAGCCTCTTGGCATCTCCTCCTGGCAGGGCTCTGAGAGAATCTTGAGAAGCCACAGAATTGCCCCTGAGGGACAAGGCATTAAACCAGATGGGTGGTGGTGGGGACATGTCATTGGGGGCAGGCTACTCCCTTTCCTTGGCAGAGCCAATAGATGGGCCCTGGGCAGGCCAGTACCTGCTGGCATCGACTTAGCACGTGCAGGTTGCCTCTGCCCCACGCCTCTCTTCCTTGGATGCTTGCTCCCCCCTAGGAGACCCTTGCCCTGAAGGACCTCTGCCTGATGGTACCTTAGGTGTGTGCTCAGATCGCTGCAGTTTTCTTTACTGAATTAAAAAGAATCAGGCTAGGGTGGGAGAGGTGGGGGGCACCCACCAGACTGATTCCTCTGCCAGATTGCAGGGCGTCCCCCATCCATCCCAGAGACAGTGTGTGAAGCAGCACTTTCCCCCCAGAAAATCTTCTCAGCATTAACCCCTTTCCATTTTTCAGTGGTAAGTTTATAAATGTTTGCATTTAGAAGCCATATTAACCTGTGTGTGTGTGTGTGTGTGTGTGTGTTGCATTAATTTAGCAGCTTTACTTTTCAGGGATCTTTGTCAGCTGAGAGAGTCTCTTCTTGGGGGTCTCTGTCAAGCTTGAGGTGCTGGAGAGAAGGCAGCATGATGTCATGGCCTGGTAATGAGGGGGCAGGAACTCAAGCCTCTGATCTGCCCCTGCAGAGAAGGTGAACCTCTGAACTTAACCACTTCAGGAAGAGAAGAGGGGTGAAGGACAGAGTTACCCAACTACCGGCTAGAGAGAACCCAGCCAGTGTAATTGGTCTGCCTATCTGATAAAAGGTCTTGTGAAACCTCATTTGAAAATGGAATTCCATCTTGGCAAAGGTTTTACACCACTTGTGAAATGAAAACAAGCTGGAGGGGTCAACAAATGGCCTAGGAAAAACAGCTTTGTAATGGCTGATGCAGAAATGTGCTGGGCTTCATCTTAATGTTGTCTGTTAATGCATTCAGGAAGAGCTTGTGGGGATGTTCAGATAACATCTGTGAAAAGGAACTCCAAGCTCTAGGAAAACTAGGGGGTGGGGTGGGGACAAAGAATTGAGCCCCAGATTTGCCTGGCAAAGGATGTCTCAAGATCCAACTTTTCTCAAGCCTCGGTGCTGCTGAGCCTCTAAGTCACAGATTAGGGAGGGTGTCTGTCAGAGGCGTGTGTGCTTGGTGTGTTCAAGAAATGCTCAACTGATGCTGTAGCTAAGTTACATGGAGGAGAGGGGGAGAGCAGAGAAAGTTAAGATCTTCAAGAAATGGCCTTGATGTCACAGTAGATGGTAAATTAGGAAATGATTCAATGTGGTTAAGAAAGATTAACTAAGGGTATAGGGCAAATTGGAAAATGTTTCCCAAATGTTTGTCTTAACTGTGAAAAATGTCTGGCAAATTCCCCCACCCCCACCCCTAATTTGGAAGTGGTTTGTTTTACTTGTTTTGGAAGAAATAAATATTTGCATTAGACCAAAACATTTGGGGCAAACAGTTCTCCCAAATTCTGAGGCTCTGTGTGGGTTGGAGGAGATGTCTCATGCCGGTAACATCATACCTTTTTTGGCTAAATCGAAGGCACCTTAGGACACAATCTTCACATGTTTTTCACATCACGACTAGAATGAGGCTGAGCAAATGGAAAGAAAATAGGAAGCCAGTGATCCTTCCAGACCTAGGAAAGGCTGTTGGCTTGCCATGAGAAGGATGCGATCGTTCTAGAAAAATAGCTTTTTTGCTTATGGGCAAAGAGACTGGATCCAATTAAGACAAGGAAAATGTATGTTAACTTGGAGAAGAAAAAATTTCTAAACAGTCAATTCTGTAATTCTCTCTGAAGAGGAAGAAGCCAGCGTGACGGGGCTTTATGGATGATGCCAAACCTTGTGATATATAATAATTAGCAACCACTGGTTATTTTGCCACACACTCATTCTGCAGACCACTAACCATTGCTTGGGATGGAATGCACCGAGCCTAGATATTTGCCCCAGATGTCTTCCCATCAGTAGTATCCAATTAGAGGGATTTCTTAAAATTAAAGCTTAATTCTCTATAACATATAACAGAATATAAATTAAAGAAGGACAAACCTGGTTTCCTCAGTGGTTCCACGGGTTACAAAGGTGTGGGTTAGTTTCCGGGTATGCTTCAAGTCTACTTCTCAGCTTACATTTTGGTAACTGCTGGGTGGCTGATGGTTTTATATCAGGGTGCCTGGTATTCTCACTCGTCTTTTTGGCAGCTTGAAAACATCTCAGGAATGAACGTGAGGGGGTCAAGGATTTGAGAGTCAGGTTCTTCTTGGGCAAGCGTTTAGAAGTGAACCTGGGTCTGCTTGTAATTCCATTCACCCAGGGTGTGGGCCCTTGTGCTCTGAATATCTGCCTTCAATAGGAGAGC
Source organism: Eumetopias jubatus (assembly GCF_037043125.1). Lineage (NCBI taxonomy): Eukaryota > Metazoa > Chordata > Mammalia > Carnivora > Otariidae > Eumetopias > Eumetopias jubatus. The sequence goes on along the minus strand of NW_028274823.1, from coordinate 12,603,153 downwards.
TTGGGGAGGAGGGCGCCTGGGTGTCTCAGTTGTTAGGCATCTGCCTTTGGCTCAGGTCATGATCTCGGGGGGCCTGCTTCTCCCCCTCCCACTCCCCCTGCTTGTGTTCTCTGTCTCCCTGTGTCTCTCTCTGTCAAATAAATGAATAAAATCTTAAAACAAAAAAAAAAAAATAGAGCTTAGGGGCTCCATGGAAGCAAAATTCGGATGGGACTAGCCCTGAATTGGCTTCTGCATCTTGCCCAGTGTCATAAATCCAGCATTTAGTGCATACTTACTGTGTACTTGGCACCGTGGCAGGTTCTGACAGGAGGAAAGGGTGAACAGTGGAGTCTCTCCCATTTTTCTAGAAGTATCACTTAAAAATGATCAAGTCCTTTGTGCCCGTTGTTTTAGTTGATCTTTGTAATCCTGTGAGTATGTTTTATTCTCCCCCATTCTTGTAGATGAAGAATTGGAGGCTCAGAGGGGTGAATGACTTACCATAGAGTACTCTGCTAGTTCCAGAGCCTGGACCCCGCACCAAGCCCCGTCTCCATGCCTGACACTCTTTCTGCTCTGTCATGGCTGCTGCCCTCCACAGCTTTACCAGCTATTGGGAATATCAGTACTGACATACGGGAGACATTTGAAAAAGAATCGAGTATGCAGCTGTGATTCACAACTAAATAGGAGTCATTCTATCTAATTTTTAAGACTAAAAGAATTTTCCCCAGTCTACCTCTCTGCTAAAGAAAATTCAACAGCAGTGCAAAACAGCAAGAAGAAAGCCAAAACCTCTCTCCTCCCCGGTGTCCTGGCTGCCAGTCCTACCCATCAGAGAAAGTTACCATCTGCATTTAGGGGTCATTTTTCCAGACCTCTGTGTCTGCATGTGTGAGCATACTCGTCCATTTGACAAAAATGGCAGACCGTATACATGCTGTTCTGCAACTGTTTTTAGGCAACAATATGTTGTAGGGCTTCCCCATATCTATGTTTCTAGTTTCCCATGAGATGGATGGGTGTTGGGAAAAAATTGTGAAGCACTTTGGAAACCGAGCAAAATGCTGGGTGTCTTCTAGCATAACCCTAGGGGTTACCCGGTTCCAAAGGGGTCTGTGTTTCTCATTTGTCTTGGCCTGGTTTAATCGTGTGTTTAACCAAGCACCCATAGTGGGCCATTTAGGTTTTACAATTTATTTATTTGTTTATTTACTTTTATTAAGTAGGCTTCATGCCCAGCGCTGAGCCCAATGCAGTCCTCGAACTCATGACCCTGAGATTAAGACCTGAGCTGAGATCAAGAGTCAGATGCTCAACTCACTAAGCCACCCCAGGCACCCTAGGTTTTACAGTTTTTAAATATATTGTAAACAGTGTAGGAATATCCTATACATTGTGTAACGTCTTGATACACTTATTTAAAGATTTAGGTGTTTTTTTTTTTTTTTTTCCTATGGTTGTGTCTGCCTAATAGCGTTTCTCCACCCTCTTCCCCACACTCTGCTTTGGGAAGAATCGTAATAATTTCTAAAGTGGAGTTAAATGGCCCTAGGGATGTACAAATACATTTTCTTATGGAAAGGAGCGTGATACACAGGAGGACCTGTGATAAGACGGTTTTGAAACCTTTGGGATGTAACACCCCTCACCTCTGAGACCGCAGCCCTCTTTTCTGTGTTATTCAAAGTTTGGATTAGGGAAATCAAGTTTAGTCAAAGACTTTCCTTGGCAATGACAACGTCATTGCCCCCGGGTTTTGCATTTGTGGACCGGGCAGGGAACACAGACTCAGATAACAAGCCCACAGCTTTGTAAAACTGGTCTGGTATTTATCTCCTTTGATCATCACCGCAACCTAGACTTGGCCAGTGCTTCTTCATCTTTTTCTTTCAGTTTGAGAAAAAAAGAAATCTAGTTCAGAGAGGTGAAGTGATTTTCCAAGGGTGCACAGCAAGGACCTGCTTCTCCCCCTTCTCCTCTGGTGCTAACCCAGTGCATCTGTTCCCGTCTCTGTGGACTTGCCTGTCTGGTCGCGCATTGCACAACTTCAGGGAAGTACCACTTAGCTCACGGAGGTGGTAGATTTGTAAATGTATCTTGGGGTAGGAGGCATGCTCTTTCCTAATTCCCTCAGAGGTGCTGCCTGTGCTCCTGGTGGGAGTCCCCCCCAATCTCTCGCACACCTGTCTTTCATCTGGTACGGCATTCTCTTCTGTGGAATTCTGTGGGTTCTTCCTCCAGTAGCTACTTTGATTGAAGGTTTGCATGTGATTTACCTAGGCGAGGGTTCTAAGAGTCCCACCTTGAGAATCAAAAGCACAAATAAAAATAGTCTAATACAAAAACAAGTCACTGGCCCTGCCTCCCCTCTGTGTCTCCCTCCAAGAGAAGCTTGGCATGAGGGCAGCATCCAAAGCTTTGGGTCTTCAATAGTTTTGTAACCATTGGAGGGGAGGGTGGCATCTCCTTCCTGGAGGTATCTGTAGATGTGTTGGCTCATGACTCCAGGGCTCACTGCTGCCTGGGAGCAGCGGAGTGGATCAAACTGAGAAAGGCTGCCCGTTAATTGGATGATTAGTCTGAACATGGCCATGGACTCACTGTCCTCTCCGTGAGCTCCTTTCTTCCGTGGAGGTCTGAGGACCAAAGGAAGCCCACGCAGAGTGGTGCCAGAGCCAAGGCAGCCTCTAATGGAGGACCGGTCCCTGGGCCTGGACTGTCCTCTGAGCTGGCTCGGCAGCTCTGATGCTGATTCTCAGACTGCATTTGTTACCAGGGTGACAAAGTACCACAACATGGGCAGCTTAGAACCACAGAAATTGATTGTCTCACAGTTCTGGGGGCCAGAAGTCAAAATCAAGTTGTGGGCAGGCCACACTCCCTCTGGAGGTGCTAGGGAAGGATCTGTTCCAGGCCTCTCTCCTTGCTTCTGGGAGCTCCAGGTATTCCTTGGCTTAGAGATGTCTGTCTTCTCCTAATCTCTCTTCACACGGTCTTCCCTCTCCACCTGCCTGCCCCTGTGTCCAAATTTCCCCTTTTATAAAGACACCAGTCAAACTGGATTAGAGCTCAGCCTAATGACCTCATCTTATTTTTTAATTTTCAAAGATTTTATTTATTTATTTGACAGAGAGAGAGAGACAGCGAGAGGGGGAACACAAGCAGGGGGAGTGGGAGAGGGAGAAGCAGGCCCCCCACCAGCAGGGAGCCTGATGTGGGGCTCAATCCCAGGACCCTGGGATCATGACCCCAGCCAAAGGCAGACACTTAACGACTGAGCCACCCAGGTGCCCCTAATGACCTCATTTTAACTTCAATTTTTTTTTAATTGAAGTGTAGTTGACATACAATATTATATTAGTTTCAGGTGTACAACATAGTAATTCAACCTTTATGTACATTAGAAACTGACCTCATTTTAACTTAATCACCTCTGTAAAGACCCTACTTCCAAATAAGGTCACATTCTGAGGTTAGGGTTTCAACATCTTTTTTTGGCGGGGGAGGTGGACACAATTCAAACCCTAAGAAAAAACCCTACCCATGATCTGAATCAGAAGCTAATGGGCAGTACCTAGGAATTTGTATTTTAAAAATTCCCGAGGATCAACCAGGCATGGGAACCAAAGCTCGAAGATTTTTTGAGTCTCTCCCCAGATGGTGTTGAGCCTCTACTCCAACCCGGCTCTCCAAATAGGGCTCTCTGCACCTTCACTGGGAGCTGGTTCCCGTCCTCTGCTCAAATCTTTCTAGGGTTGGGGAACTCATACTCTCTCTCAAGCAGCCCCTCCTATTTTGAACTGCTGAAGTAAGAAAAATATTTATTAGATAGGCTTCTTGCTTTACCCACTAACTTGCAACCTCCCTGAGAATTTGCTGGTGCATTTTTCTTTACTTGTATCTCCCTGGGCCTCACCAAATGCTGATGGTAAACCTAAATCTGCAGTCAAGCCCAGGTACGCCTGGTCCATTAGGTCCTGGGTCTGCTCTTTGGAGACATCTGGAATACATGCACCACACTTGGCTGGGGGGGAGGGGGAGGAGTCCTTTTCCCCACCCCCCAGTGCAAGAAATGTGTTTTGTTTTTAAGATTTTATTTGTGAGAGAGAGACAGCGAGAGAGAGTGAGAGAGAGCATGAGCAGGGGGAGAGGGAGAAGCAGGCTCCCTGCCAAGCATGGAGCCAGATGCACGGCTTGATCCCAGGACCCCCGGATCATGACCTGAACCGAAGGCAGATGCTTAACCAACTGAGCCACCCAGGCGCCCCAAAAGGTGTTTTATTATAGCATGGGGACAGGACCTGTGGGCAGAAAGAGTGGCTGGGGCCCTTCTAATATTAGAAGATAACTGTGCTTCCCACTGTAAAATTGAAACCAGAACCCCAGGCTCTGGACTCCCCGCTCGGTGCTTTCCTTGCACATCATGTTCAAGGAACCGACACATTCAGCCTAGAATCAGAATCTGTTAGCAGCCAGGCAGATTGTGTTGCTCACATCTGGCAAAGCTCAAGGACATAGCCATTTAATAACTTCCCGAAGTGGGGTCAAGACACCCACTTTCTTTCTTTTCAAGGTAATATTGGTATCTTCTCTTGCACTTAAGTGTCCTGAGCCAAGATGTTTCAATTCCCCTGAAAGCTCTGTTGATGCCTCTAATGAAGAGGTTGAAGGGGAAGAAGGTGCCACCATGTGCTGTGTGAGCTTTGGCACAGTGCTTGACCTCTCTGAGCCGTATAAACGTACACCTTGCCCAGGGGATTTCTGGAGCTCTATTCACCATTGAGATCTGAGAATTTGCTGGTGCCTTTTCCACTGATGGTAATTCAACTGTGGGTACTTTATAATGAGATTTGATGTTAATTTGAAGAGCAGCCATTACACATTAAAGTGAAAATTACCCCAAGGAAAGAATTAGAGCTGGAAGGGGTTCCATGTGTAATACAAACAAACAGGAAAAAAACCCACCATGGCTAATTTAACTGATGCCTGCAATCTAAGAAAGGCAAATGCATGATTCTAGTATTTTCTTTAGTGGATTATAGAAAAGAAAATTAAATCAAAAGTCAAAAATAAACAGTTTGATTGCTCTTCACTGTATTATCTTAATAAACAGTCTTCCTGGAAAGTTTAAAAATACACAGCGCTCTGTCTGGCCAAAGAAAACAATAAGTAAATATTGTTGAGAAAATGTGAGAAATTTCCATCTAGGCACAAGTGACAGCAACATTGTCATGTGGACTTGGAGACATCCCACAAAGAGTTAGAGGTTGATAAGCATTACCTACTTTTCAAGGCTTGTGGTTGGGGACACTGTCATCACCCACAGGGTTAGAATGGGAGTGGACACTGCTGAGCGTTCTTGTAGGCTCCGGGCAAATCCTGACCCACTTCATTTGCCCACAACGTTTGGTCTAGAAGTCTGCCTTATCTTGACTGGCCAGACCTATTTCGCAGTCTAGGGGGATGCTGAGAAGATTGGTGGTTCTCTTTCGCTTAGGTTTTCTATGACTGTAAGTGGCAAAAGGTGGGTTGGTGATTTGGTAATTTGTCTGAGGTCACAAAGCCAGTAACTTAGCTTCTCAGTATCTTTGTTATCATCACATGGGGATAATGCCCTCATCATTACAGAGACCCAGTGAAGAATACAAATAAAAGAGAATGTCCAGATACAGACCCAAGTGTAGGTAAAAATTTAGTTTATAGGAATGGAAACATTTCAAATAAAAGGGGAAAGAATGGCTTACTCAGGAAATGGTGTTGAGATAAGTGGCTAATGAATCACTGGGGAAGACATAACATTGGATTCCTACCTTAAGCTAACTAAACAAATTACAGATGCATTGAAGATTTAGATTTGTAAAAAAATGAAACTATAAGCATTCTAGAAGAAAGTATCGGTGAATATTTCGTATAGTTTTGAGGCACAATCATAAAAAAAAGCCTAACATAGTTGACAATGCAAAAAAAAAAACAACTCTGACAAAAGAGGTCATAACAAAAATTGAGTTGAGTGACAACCTGGGAAAATAGGCTTAATCTGTAAGATACTCTCATAGAAATCAATCAAAAGGAGGACATGTCCAGTGGAGAAATGTCCAAAGACCATGAAGAGGTGTTTCACAAAAGAAAGAATAGCTAGAAAAGAAGCTATATTAATTAAGCAGGAGTCTTGGTTGCAAATGACAGGAATCCATTTTGAACTATTATAGGCAAATGAGAACTCATTTGGGAGGAAACTGGGGTATCTTGTATGTCAAAGAAGGGTGGGAAGTACAGGGACCCAGATGGCCTGAGAACCCCTGTAACCCTGAACTTGAACACTTATTAGCGCTCTCCATCTCTCTCATCTGCCTCTTGATCTACCAGCCTCCTCTTTTCTCACTACTTTCTCCATATGTTGGGGGAACATGTCATGGTTTCACATTTTACAGCTTGCACCAGTAGACAGAGACTGGTCTTTTCCTCCCCAATTCTGATTTGAAAATCTAAGGAATGACTCCAGTTGACCTGTCTTGTGTTGGTGGATCACTCTGGAACAATTCATGTAGATTGCAGGCATCAATTCTTCTTAGATTCTTAGACTGAAGCCCATAGGGGTGAAATTGTAACAATGTGGTGGCTCTGGATACAGCTAGAGAGGATGGGGTAGTAAGTGGAGAGGTAGTTTCTAGGGGGAGAAGAGAGGCATTATATAGGGATTCACTACACATGAAAAGATGCTCAACCCACCAGTAAAGCGAATCTTGTGTATTTGCAGAATCTTAGAATGGCAAAAATGTAACACATTGATAAGGAAGTGTGGGTAGATAGGTTCTTTCAAACATTACACTCCCTTTGCTGATAGGAGTGCAAATTGATGTCTTTCTCAAGGAGTCTGACAATATATACATCAAAAGGCTTAAAATTATGTAACCTTTGACCTTGAAATTCCAATTCTAGGATTTCATCTTAAGAAACACAGTGCACAGGGGCACCTGGGTGGCTCAGATGGTTAAGCATCTGCCTTCGGCTCAGGTCATGATCCCAGAGTCCTGGGATCGAGTCCCGCATAGGGCTCCCTGCTCCTTGGGAGCCTGCTTCTCCCTCTGCCTCTCTCTCTCTCTCTCTCTCTCATGAATAAATAAAATCTTTAAAAAAGAAAGAAAGAAACACAGTGCACAAATGGTATACAGAGTGTTTTAAATGGTAGAGTGTATTTATAACAGAAAATGGAAACAATTTCAGTGACCATTGGTAGAGGATTGATAATATGAATTTTGGCATATTTAAATAATGGACTCCTATGTAGACATTAAGAATTATGGAGCTCTATTCTTATTGACCCGGAGAAATGATCATGACACAGTGAATGGAGGTTGGGATAACCTGGATTTTGTATAGTGAGCCTGCAATATATAAGTGGAAAAACAAGATATTTTCATTTGGAGAAGGGGAGATGGCAATTAGTGCCTTGTAAATGTAAGTTTGCTTGCTGGGATCATAAAGAAATAAAATCTTTTTAAAAAACAAAGCATATTAGGCCCTCTGGATCTCACCAAGGGTTGTCCTACTTAGCATTTCACCGTGGGAAGTCATAAGATTACTCCAGCCATCTTGTTTAAATGATTCTTGAAATTTCTCCTTGGGCCCATTTGTTGACCGACTGCCTTGAGTGAATCTGTAATAAATACCTTAGTACAGGGCGCCTGGGTGGCTCGGTTGGTTAAGCGACTGCCTTCGGCTCAGGTCATGATCCTGGAGTCCCGGGATCGAGTCCCACATCGGGCTCCCTGCTCGGCGGGGAGTCTGCTTCTCCCTCGGACCCTCCCCCCCTCTCATGTGCTCTCTCTCTCTCTCATTCTTTCTCTCAAATAAATAAAATCTTTAAAAAAAAATACCTTAGTACATCTAGCACACTTTTTTGACTCTGCTAAGTGGTGACACATCTTTGTCTTTCAAGTATGAATTTGATTTTGGGGAAAAGCCTATGTTCCTTTATTGTCAGGTTTGGTGCATAAAGCAGGTAGCCCCCCCTGGGTGACAATTTTGGAGGTGGGGTCTGGGGCAAGAATGAAGAATGGAACCTTTCCAGTGCCCTGGCCAGGGTTTATCTGAAATCCCTCAGGCACTGTATGTTCGCTTTAATGGTAACCACTGTCATTTGCTTCTTTATCCCCACGTAACCGTTTGTGGGAGGTGAGCATTTTGATTCTTATATGACAAGCTGGGCAGTTGGTAAAGAGAGAGACACTGTGACTGTCTGGAATCCTGCAGCCAGGGATGTGCTCAGTGGGTACTGGATTTCTGTCAGCCCTATCTGGTGAACTAATGACTAACGAGCAGGAATACTTTGGGATGCACAAAATCGAAGTCCCGCTTCACGGATATGATTCAAGCACCTCCTGGATGTATGACACTAGTCGGGGTGCTTCTGCAGTGTAAAGATGAAAGAGACTGCTCTTCCCTTTCAGGAGTTCTAGTTTCAGGAGATCTAGTTGGGCAAGGACAGGTACATGGCTAACTACATTACAAGGTAGAATCTAAGTATAAAGACAGTCATGATGGGGAGAGATCACTTAAAGCATCATGGAGAGGTGGCATTTGGGCTGGGCCATGAAGGCTGGTGACTGTGGGTGTGAAGCCACCATTAAAAAGGCCCCCCCCCCCCCGGTGCCAAGTCTGTGAAGGGGGCTTTATAGATGTGTATTTTTCATTATAATCTGGTAAGTTAGGTATCCATGTCATTCGCACATGACCAACCCACAGAGGCTAAAGTGCTTGTCCAGGGTGGAGAGGCAGGTAAGCGTTGGAGCTTGGATCTGACCCTAAAACCAGTGTGCTGGGAATTCCATCGCATGAGGTTACCACGTGGAGCGTGGTGAAGACAGAGGCTCCTGGGAGTGCGGAGGGCAGAGCCGAACAGTGGTGACGGGGGGTGGGGAAGTGGGGGGGTGGAGAGGACTGGAACAAGGTGGTTGTTTGCCTGGAGCATGGACTAGCTGTAGGGGAGCATGGAACAGGAAGGCTGGACCAGCATATGGGAAAGCCAGGCTGAGATGTTGGGAGTTAACGTTTTTAGGCAGAACAGAGCCACTGAGAGTTTTTGAGCAGAGGAGGCTGATACTGGCTGAGCTGGAAGACACGGAATCTGGCAGCAAAGGCTGTGAAGCCAAATGGGCAGTGGTTCTGAGAAGTATGTGGTCCTGCAAAAAAGAGGGGTGAGGTGGCTGGGAGTGGCTTTGGGGAGGCTGATTCTACCGAAGCTGGCACCTGATGGGACGTGAAGATGTGTGGAAGGACAGAACTATTAAGTTTGAACCCAGGTGACGCTGTAGAGCAGCTGGGAGATGCTGCTCGCTCCGGGAAAAGATGCAGGCGTGCTTTGGGTCTCACGGAGCGGAGGGATGGCCACTGTCGTGCCGTGGAGGCTAGAGAGAACCTTCTGGCTGGAGGCGAAGGCACAGCAGCAGCTTAGAAGAACTCGGGAGCGGATGGCTTTGTTTTTTCCCTGCCCAGCAGCCTCTTCTTCTAACAGCGCCACCCTTTTTGCTTTGGGGCACCACCTCTTCTGTATTCAGTCCACAAGATTAGGTGGGGATGACTTCTCATTTGCTCCATGGGTGAGCGTGGGACCCAGCCCTGGCCAGTCAGAGCCCTGCTTTCTTTGACTCCCCCTCCATGGGTTCAGGGTTGAGGATGCGATTCACGGTCCAGAAAGGGCTGCCCTCTGCCAAGCTGGTAGAAGGGAAGCCTGGAGCTACTGATGGCTGTTGCCTGAGAATAAAGGCAGAGAGAGAGACTAACTGATTCCTCATCATATTGTTTGATGGTTGGTCTCCCGCTATCCTAGGAGTGAGATGTACCACCCTGGGCTTCCCGTTTGGGTGCGCCAGTATTTTTTTTTTTTTAAAGATTTTATTTATTTATTCGACAGATAGAGAGGGAGCACAAGGAGGCAGAGTGGCAGGCAGAGGGAGAGGGAGAAGCAGGCTCTCCACTGAGCAGGGAGCCGGATGTGGAGCTCGATCCCAGGACCCCGGGATCATGACCTGAGCTGTAGGCAGCCACTTAACCGACTGAGCCACCCAGGCGCCCCGGGGTGTGCCAGTAATTTGACACTTACCAGTCAAAGGGTCCTGGCTCACTCAGGATTAGAAACCATGTCTTTAGGGGATACCTGCCTTAAAGGGCCCAAGAAGGCAGGCCTGGATGGGTGGGATGTGGATCAAGAGAAGGTGCCCTCAGTCAAGGAAGTCTGGAGAGCATTTATCCCAGGCTTTGCCTGAGCACAGGGGCAAGTGCCTTTGACGTTTGCCATAAACAATACAATCCCCAGCCTGGTTGCCTTTGTGGGACTCTAACTGTAGAAAAAAAAAATCAGGAAACAAGTAAACAAACATACTGGTCACCATGGAAATGTAAACCCAAGGTGTTAGGAACAATAGCTGTGTGTGAGTCCGGAAGTGGATGCTGTCTCCACAGTTGGTTTGATCCCAGATCTGTTTCCCTGTGGGAGCCCAGACATATCCATAAACTCGTTATATAGACAGCTTCCCCTAGAGAGGGAAACACCTCCGATAAGCCTTGGTTTCATGATCATTAAAATGGCTATAAACTTAATATGGTGCTTGTGCATACCAGGGCTCTCCTCACAGCTGCTCTCTGAGGTAGAGACTAGTTTTATCCCAGTCCCACAGACAAGAAAAATGGAGAGAGATTCCTTGCCCAAAGTGCAGATATTAATGGAAAAGGCGAGACTTGCACCCAGGCCCCAGCGTTTGCACCCTTTGGACAGCCATATTCCGCTACTTCACACTGGTGTTCGAAAATTTTGGTAGAAGCAGTTAATACTTATTTTACTTGTCTTATTTAATTGAGTCCTGACCACAGACCAATGAGGTAGGTGCAACTGGCTAATCCCACTTTATAATGAGAAAGTGAGGCACAGAGGATTTAGGAATCCTGCCCAAGTTTCACAGTCAGTGGGAGGCAGAAATATATTTTGAGGTTATTTTTTCAGATGGATATGAAATGCTGATGTGCCTTAAAATTATTTTGGAAGCCCAGGATGCGTGTTAACTGTAATTTCTAAATCTGGCTCTCATCAGTTGTGATGGTCTTCATGTGTAGATTTATATTAAACAAATCAGGGGGGTAAACATTGTGGACAGAGAATAATAGTGACTTGATTTTCTATTATTGTTGGAAAACCGTGTTTTGGAATTCACTGACATGTGAGTAATTGGACAGTGTTAAAGGAATAAGCTTTGAAAACTAAATCACACCTTTAAAATCTATGCAAATTCTTTCCTTGGTGAAGGAAAAACCGAATGTACTACTGTTTGTGGGCTGGCTGGACGTGTTACAAATGCTGTGGAGTGGGAGTATGTGACAATTTTTTTTCCATTGAGGGCCCATTATAAGACACACTTGGGCTGCTTAAACTCCCCCAAACTCGTGAATTGGTTCAATAAAAAAAAGCATGAATCATTTTAATATTAAGGTGCAGGAACATCTGCCTGAGTAATTTTCGACAATTTTTTTTTTGAAAATATGTTACATTTGGGATTTATTGTTGGAAATAAAAGTGGATCTGGGGACTGGTGGCCTAGAAGCTTCATGAAGACAGGGCCTGTGCTTATTATTTATTGCTCTTTGTCATGTGTCTGTATACGGTAGGTCTCAATGAGTACTTTTTGAATGAATGATGAATTTAGGAACACCTGGATTCTGCCCCATGCCAAGCCCACTCCTCTTCAGGAGGTTCCTTAGACTGGCAGATGGCCAAGGGCTAATAGAAGCCTATGGTAAAGTTCCAGCTGGTTTGGGGGCCCAAGGTGGAGCTCTGGACTGCTAGACGAGGTGGCCCAGTTTGGGAGCCCGAGAGCCCCCTTCCTCCTCAGGCTCAACCCCAATCTCAGATCTCACCACTCTGTCAGAAAGGGCAAAAGTCCCTCTCCGCCAGGGCAAGGAGGGGCTGGAGCCAGGGGAAAGTAGGCAAAGGTTCAGGAGGACTCAGGGCCTGCCTTAGAGCTGGTTTAAGCCTCAGCCAGATAGGGGCTCCCGGCCTGGCTGTTTCCAGAGGGTGTGAGGTTGGGCATTGTGGTGAGCTGCCCTGGGAGACCCTGCTTACACCCTCTGGGACCTCCAGACTCAAGTCTGGGAGCTGTCTTAAGAGCTAACTTTGTGTTGGTTACTTCAGGTGTGCTTTATACTGTGCTAAGGACTGACTGCATTCTCACTGGTTTTCCCTTTAGCACTTTTTCTTTTCTTTTTTTCTTTTTTTTTTAGAGACCGAGCATAAGGAGGGGGTGTAGGAGGGGAGGGGTAGAGGGAGAAGGTAGAGAGAGAATCTTAAGCAGGCTCTAAGCCCAGCACGGAGAAAGTCGGACTTGGGGCTCAGTCTCAGGACTCTGACATCATGACCTGAGCTGAAATCAAGAGTCGGTCGGCTGCTCAACGCACTGAGCCACCCAGGCGCTCTTCCCTTTAGCAGTTCCATTTCTCACTGCTTCACTCTCTGTTACACAAAACATGTTAATAGCTCCATGTGCAGTCTACAGCTTAGAATGCTTATCTCCCCATCCTTATAGGGATCCTGTTAGGATTGGGCTGTCATGATCCCATTTCACAGATGAGGAAATTGAGGCTTAAAGAGGATAAGTAACTTGCCCAGCATCATGTGCCTTCTCAGTTGTGGAAACCAAGCAAGGGAATGTGACTCTTAAAACCATTTTTCTTCTCCACTGGGTCTGGGGCCCACTCCCCTGCTTTGAGTTTGGGAAGGAAAGTATAGGCCTTTGTTTTATAGGATTATTTGTTCAAGTTACTGGTTTTTGCTCAATCACAGGAGCTTGTTAGCTTGTTAAGGGTTTTATGCTCGGTGTATCTTGTATATTTTTATTGGGAAAAGGCCACTGCCCATCATATCTCTCATAGATCTGTTTCAGCAAAGCTGGCTGTAAAGTGTATTTCTGTAAAGTGAGCTCATGTAAAGTGAATTACAGTGAAGTGAATCCTAGTTCCTGGTCGGTTTCCTTCCTAAAAAATAAGATCACTCCCAGAAAGTGTCCCAGGAGGATCGGGGTCTGGGATCTGCCTCTGGCCACATGTTCACCCTCATGCCTCCTCTCCCCCACCCCCTAGGCCCTGGGTACTGTTCTTTTGTGCAGATAGTAACAGCGCCCAAGAGCGCTGGGGCCCTGGCTGTAGCAGGAGTTATTTACCTTCTAGTCTAAGGGTGGCCCCCTTGTTCAGCCCACACAATATTTTAAAAATTAGAAAATTTCACCTCATGTCCCTGATTTAAAATTTCTTTTGGAAAATTGGAAGCTCTAGCAACATTAGGTAAGAATTTTTGCATAGCAATGTTTGTCTACCATATTGGTTGTCCATTTGGGGTCAAAGTTCCAGGCTTTACATTTCACCACAGACCACACGTTTCCCTCTCACCTCACGCTCAGCGCCTTTTGTCGCCTGGCCAACCCCTGGGTTGGGCCCCCTGCCCTTTTCTATGGTGTATTTGCCTTGCAAACTTTAAGTTATATAATAACAACCTCCCCCTTAAAAAAAAAAAAGAACAGTTTGCAGGCACAGGGTTTACTTAACACGCAATTTCAGCAGGCACTGATTTTGCTCATTTAATGCTGAGACCTGGCGGCAAGAACCGTGTATGAATACCTAGCAGTAGGAGTCTGTTGGAACGAAGGACAGGGCGGGCACTCTCTGGAGTCTCCAGCCCACTAAGTGGAAGAAGGATTCCTTTAAAGAAAGGACAAGGAATGCACAACGATGATGCTAAGTGATAAATGCAGTATTCAAGGGGAAGACCCTTAGATTTCAAGGGGACCGAAGGAGAGGGAGATGGGGAGGGGTAGGTGTGCCATGAGGACGTTCCACGACAAAGGAAATGCATGCAAGTGAGCTGGGAAATACCCACGTTGGAGCCTGAATGATGCTGTTTACAAGTTCTTACAGGAAAGACTATTATGGGCGAGCTCTTAATGGGTTGTCTGTCTGTCAAGGGGAGAGAGGCTGGGGGTGAGGGGGAGGAGCTGGGCCTGAGATGGAGTGACTCTTAAGCTTTGCTTCTTGCATTTCCTGTCTTTCCATTTACGATCTGGGGATTAAAAGGATCCGGGAGGGGGGGTGGGGGGTGCTGCTGAGCGTGGGAGGAAGGAGGTGTATGTGTTTCTGTTTCATGTTCTGAATATTTTCTGGACCCACAGAGGGTTTTCTGGTCTGCAGAGGAGAAGATACCCCTTGCAGGCCCTGGAGGCTGAGGAGATGATGGGTGGAGCGTCAGATGTTATCGGTTTCCTGGGTGGAGTATGGACCGGAAGGAGGGGTGCCTGGCCCTGAAGATCTCAATTAAACTTTGGACTGGCTCACCCAGGGAGGTGGCATGATTTCCTCTGGAGGTCTAAAATAAAGAGCAGAGATTCAATTCCATCTGGAACAATGGGTGTGGCCCTGCCTGGCGGCTGGGATGGACCCAATGATCTCCCCAGCCTTCTTTGTTCTGAGACTAGACACCCCACCCCTCACCCGCCCTGGAGAAATTTCTGGAACTAGAACGGTTTGGTCTCAGCACATTAGAATTACTGCTAGAAAGTAAAGACCCTTAAAGCTGGATCCTTTGGCTTCTTGGGCAACAAGCAGGAAAACACCCACCTTCTGTTAGACCAGGCACTTGAGTTCTAGTGTCAGTGAGTAGAGCAAAGAGAGTCTTACCCTTACTTAAAAGTGGACTGCACAGTTGTTGACTCTTTCAAGGCCTGACATTAATATACCCTAATTCAATTTGCTGTCTGGAAGTGGTTCGCCACATTCTTCTGGGCTCCAATGAGAGATGGCGACGCCTCCCCCCTCCCCAAAGAAGGGTGATCATATGGCTGGTGTCAGGATTAATAGTGTCTTCTTTCATCCTTAAAAGGGTCCCTGTTTGGACAATAAATTACTTAGTCAGTCTACCATGAAAGAGCAGAAAAAGCTCAGTAGAAAACTCTTTGGGGAGGGGGCATTGAAACCAAGGCATTTGAAATATGTGATTTTCCATTTAAATATATATATATATTATTCTTTTTTGTAACCTAAATGACATTACAGCATTTAGAGCCTGAGTTCTTGCTGGAAAGAGAGGAAGGAAGTTTTGTAATTGAGAAAGCACATTAAAAAGAAAACAAACAAACAAAAAGCTAAACTGAAAAAACCCAAGTAAAATGAAATAAAAGAACCAGGAGCTTGCCAGTCAGGGGCCCTACCCATGCTGTGGCTGTGGGGGCTGAAAGCAAGCTTGGAGCTGCCTTCTGTCAGCAGGCCCCCAAGGAGCGTGGCTTTGAAAGGGAAGAGAATGCAGAGGGGTCCATGGCCTGATGCTGCCCAGCTGGGACATCCAGGAAGGCAGACGTCAGAGCCCAGGGGCCCTGAGGTCAGAGGGGGTGGGATGGTGCCAGGCCTCTCCGTGCTTTGCTGGGGCTACTGAGTCCATCCTTGACCATGGTTGATTGCAAGAGTGGGGTTTGGGGATTGAAAAAAATGTAAGCTCTAGTCACTTCTGTTAAAAAGAGAAACTGAGGCATCTGACAGATTTTAAGTTTATTTGAAAATCGATTCAAGTCCGGCAGTGCCAGATGGGAAGTGGTCGGGAGTGATCCTCTGTAAGGAGCAGGGGAAAGATTCCCACGGAAAAGGTGCAGAAACACCGGGAGACAATCATTTGATTGGCTACAGCTAAAAGCCTAGTTGGCTGTTTATGATCGGTTGTCCTTAGCATTTTCTTTTCATAACCTTGAGGCATTTCCAGACTTGGGTTTTGGTGTGCTTACTAGGCTGCCACTCAATCTAATGGCCTCCTCATTTAATTTAATACTTCCTAAGTGGAGTGACCTAAAAGCAAATAGATCTCCACTTTTAGCCTCGGCTTCCTCGTCTGTACAATGGGGATGGTACCACCACCTCTCTCCAGGGCGTCTGTGAGAACTGAATGGAGGAGAGCAGAAGGCATCAGTAACCTGGGATAAGCCATGCCAACTCGAGAGAATGGCTCTGTGGCCCTTGTGTGGTCACAAGGGCTGGTGTTTCCTAGGGGCAAGAGGGAGGAGTGACACTGAGCCACCTCCATGGCAGGGACATGTGACAGATGGCCTCCAGCGCACTCTCTTCCCAGCCCTGTCAGCAACTGACAGGTTCAATGAGGCTTTGCCAGAATGTTCAAGTAGATTTTCCTAATACGTGTCTTTCTTCAAACTTTGTCCCACCCTGTTGACCATAAACTTCACTGGGAACATCTTTTGCCAGAATGGAGCTGGTATAGCTGTAGAAAGAGGCAGTGTTATATATGATTGTGAGAAATGACAGTATGGCCGGCACATAGGGTATATGCATCCATTCACCCACCCTCCCAACAAACAGCTACTGAACCCTGCTCTGGTCCCAGGCACTGGGGTGATTGGGGTCGCTGGGCAGACATGGTAGCTGCCTTGATCTGGAACTTGCCGCCTTGCGGGAACAACCTGCAAAAATAGCACAAGTAACTTACAATCTGTTAAAGAGAAAATGAAGACTAAGAGACCAACAGTTGAGCACTAAGTGGAACAGTTTTACTGCCGGGTGGGGAGCCTGACAGCATAGAGTCTTGGCGTTGAGGGATGAGGTCTAGACAGGTAGAGAAATGGCATAGGTCTTCCATAGCTAAACACCCTGGAGCTGTGTGTCATCGGCACTGGGAAGGTACTCGTCATTGAACGTTGGTACCCGGCTGGTGAAACCTGGGCTTGTCAGTGAGGTGGGCAGGTGGTGAGCTAGAGATGATCTCGGGTGTAACAAGGACCGCCCATGGCATCCTGGCACTCAGTTGTGTCTGTCACATGGAAGGTTTGCTGAATCAGTCAGTATTATGGCACCCAGGGAGCTCTGCACTGGTGTCAGTAGGCTGAGTGGCCACGGAGGGGTTTGTCCTATATAATGGGTTATGTACCCATTAAAGATGAAAATTATTGGGGTGCCTGGGTGGGTCAGTGGGTTAAGCGTCTTTATAAATAAAATCTTTAAAAAAAAATAAAGACACAATGTCTTGTTCAAAAAAAGATGAAAATTATTAAGATAATGTAGAAACATAGAAACTCTTTTTTTTTTAAGATTTTATTTATTTATTTGACAGAGAGACACAGCGAGAGAGGGAACACAAGCAGGGGGAGTGGGAGAGGGAGAAGCAGGCCTCCTGCCGAGCGACCGACTGAGCCGCCCAGGCGCCCCTAACACATGAACTCTTACAGGGAGTCCAAAATGCAAAGATCACAATTGTCGTACTCAGAAATCCTGTGGTCATGAGTGACAGAAATGCAAATGTATCTGGGAATCTAGGGGTATTCCTGGATTTCTGGATCCAAAGAGTCAAATGACATCCTGGGGTTTTTCTGTCCCCGTCTCTCAGCTCTGTTGGTCTCTTCTCTGCTTCTTTCTTGGCCATCGGGAAGTCTCATAGCCACTCCCTATGCAACTTCAGTGCAAAGAGAGGCTCTTTTCTGAAAAGCAGCAGGAATGCCTTGGAAAAGACTCTTTTTGGTGACACCAGATCACTTGCCTGTGTGGTGGCTGGAGTTGGAGGGAAGGAAGGATGATGTGGGCCATGCAGAAGGGCTGTTAGAGAAGGAGTGCCAGGTAAGTGAAAGCCACAATTGTCCACCTCAACCGTGTAAGAATACACCTCCTGGTACGACCAAAGACTCGATGGTAACTTACATGCCCAGGTGGTAGGAGCTTGGATTTTAAAGTTGTCTTCAGTGACAAAAATCATATATATATTTTAAAGATTTTATTTATTTATTTGACAGAGAGAGACACAGCAAGAGAGGGAACACAAGCAGGGGGAGTGGGAGAGGGAGAAGCAGGCTTCCCGCGGAGCAGGGAGCCCGATGCGGGGCTCGATCCCAGGACCCTGGGATCATGACCTGAGCCGAAGGCAGATGCTTAACTGACTGAGCCACCCAGGTGCCTCAAAAATCATAATGTTTAAATGAGAATAATCTGACCCAGAATCATCCTTCCTGTCACATCTTGATTGGGGCCAAAACAGACATATGCTTTTAAGCCTTGATCCAATAATCCAGGGTTTAGCAAACTTTCTATAAAGAGTAGGTAGTAAATATTTTAGCTTAATGGGCTGTGTGGTCTCTGTTGCAATTGCTAAACTCAACCATTGCAGGTTGAAAGGAGCCATAGCCTATACCTAAACAAATGGCCTGGCTGTGTGTCAATAAAACTTTATTTTTAACAGATATTGGGCCAGATTGCCACAGGTATCATCTTGTAGCTCTCTGAAAATTTTATGTTCCAGTAGGCCATAAGACACTCCTATAATCTGTATATTTGCAAGCTGCGTATCTGATAAGGGGTTAATATCCAAAATATAGAAGGAACTCCTGTAACTCAATAGGAAAAAATCAAATAACCTCATTTAAAAAACGAAGGACTTGAATAGACATTTCTCCAAAGAAAGACATACAGATGGACAATAGGTACATGGAAAGATGCTCAACATCACTAATCATCAGGATTTTGAAATGCAAATCAAAACCACAATGCTGTGTCACTTTATACCTGTTGGGATGGCCATTATCAAAAACAAAAAATAACAATTGTTGGCAAGAATGTGGAGAAATTGGAACTCTTGTGCATTGTTGGTAGGAATGTAAAATAATGTTGCCATTATGGAAAATTCTTCAAAAAATTAAAATTGGAATCACCCTATGATCTAGCAATCCCACTTCTGGGTATTTATCCAAAAGAATTGAAATCAGGATCTTGAAGAGTTGTTTGTACTCCCATGTTCATTGCATTGTTATTCCCAATAGTCAAGAGATGGAAGCAACCTAAATGTTCTTCAAAGGATGAATAGATTAAGAAAACATCATATATACAGGGGTGCCTTGTGACCCAGTCAGTTAAGTGTCTGACTCTTGATTTCAGCTCAGGTCATGCTCTCAGAGTCCTGAGATCAAGCCCTGTGTTGGACTCCAAGCTCAGCACAGAGTCTGCTTGTCCCTCTCCCTCTGCGCCTCTCCTACTCTTTCTCTCTCTCTCAAATAAATAAATGAATGAATAAAATCATTAAAAAAGGAAAATGTCATATATACATACAATGGAATATTATTCAGCCTTAAAAAAGAAAGAAATCCTGCCACATGTAACAGCCTAGATAGATTTTGAGGACATTATGCTAAGTGAAATAAGCCAGTCACAGAAGAATAAACACAGCATGATTTCACTTATATGAGGAATCTAAAGTAGTCAAATTCATAGAAACAGGAAGGAGACTGGTAGTTACTAGGGGCTGGGAGGAAAAGGGAAAAGAAGAGTTGGTGTTCAACTGGAATAAAATTTCAGTTATGCAAGATGACAAAGTTCTAGAAATATCTTTATAACACTGTGCCTATTTAATAGTACTGGGCTATACACTTAAAAAAATTAGGAGGGTAGATCTCATGTTATTTATTTATTTTTTAGACTTTATTTATTTATTTGAGAGAGAGAGAGCATGAGTTGGGGGCGGGGACAGAGGGGGAGAGAGAGAATCCTCAAGCAGACTTCTGGTTGAGTGAGTAGCTTGATGTGAGGCTTGATCCCAGGATCCCGAGATCATGACCTGAGCTGAAGGCAGACACTTAACCAACTGAGCCACCCAGGCGCCCCTCATGTTATTTTTTTAAATCACAAAAATGTATATAAACTAAATTGTGTTAGTTTATTTTTTGTTCCTCATGTGGCTGGGAGCATTTGGAAAACATAATATTGATAGCATAACAAAAGCAAAGGATTAGAATTGCCCTGTCTATGTGTGTTCCATCACAAATTAAGCAACTGAAGATATCAGTTATGGTCACATCGAAGATACGGCGGCTAGAGGCCACAACAAGATGGCTTCATTCAAACCCTGGCTAGGATATCTTTGTCTTGCCAGTTTGGGGAGTGCATGCAGTTCTGTCATGAATTTGGGATTAGTGTGGCATGTGTAGTTGAAGTTTAAAGCTCCCTCCTGTACCCTCCAAGCCAGGTGTTGCTTGGGATTGAAATCATTCATTGTTTGGTCAACAAAAGGCCCTCACAGCTCTGATGGGAATGCCACCTGAGAAGAACCTTCTCCTCAGATTTGCGTTTTAGCATCTTCAGGCTCTGCTCCAGCCACCTGCTGTTTTAATGGGCACAGAGAGACCCACTGGGGTTTGCTCCAGATCTGAGAATGAGTGGGGTCCTGGGGTCAGAGATGGGATTTCGGACCCTCTTATTTTCTGCAGGTGTGATTATATGGTGCATGGAGGCAGCCTGGAGTGCAGGGTCTGTGTGACCATCCGGAGACCTCTACTCCAGGGCTCTCTTCCCCAGGCCAATGCAAGGCGGAAACTCCGAGAACATTCCATTTGAATAAGATGCGTTTTTAATAAAAAGTAATGGAAAATGGTAAACCTGGCTTGAGGAAAGGGAATGTACTCTTTCATGTAAAACAAACAAACAAAAAATGTGACTGTGGGAAGCATCCAAAAAAATAAGATGACCTGGAGGCTGGATTTAAAAATTGGCACTCTCATTTTCCCAGTCGATGACTGCCCCTTCAGCTGCGCTCATGCCAGTGGAGCAAACCAAAATAACTTCATAAATTAAAGTTTATGCAGCAACATACTATGCCTGGAATATCACACACCAGATGAAAACCTTGAAGCCTTTGTTTAACAACTGACGTCCTTGGTTTGAAGGTTAATGGTGTCTAGAGAAGTTTAGGTTATACACAGACGCAATTAAAAAGAAAATCACTGTTGATAGTCAAAGAGAGACGTAGATGTGTTTACTTACTGTCCTTTAGGCCACCTTTGTTTGCTTGTTTGTTTTTCCCTCTAGAAATAATGTCTTTGTCCTGCTGTAATTAATTTAACCAGCTTTTGTTTAGACCGGGTTCATGGAAACTGCTCAGAGAGCTCAACGTATGTTGGCAAGTGATGCCTTGTAACTAACACCTCAGTTTTTTTCTTCTATTACATAAGTAATAGAAGGATGTATTTGGGATGTAAAAGGTTCAAAATGTGTATGGACCAGCGTATGTACACAAGAAAGCTCTACTTTACCTCCTTCCTGGCTGCTTATGCTTCCTGTTCTATCTATCATCTATCTATCTATCTATCTATCTATCTATCTATCTATCTATCTATTTAAGATTTTATTTATTTATTTGAGAGAGAGAAACAGAGAAGCAGGAGAGCAGAGGGAGAGAGAGAAGCAGGCTTCCCGCTGAGCAGGGAGCCTGATGTGGGGCTCGATCCCAGGACCATGGGATCATGACCTGAGCTGAAGGCAGACGCTTAACTGACTGAGCCACCCAGGCACCCCCTGTTCTTTTTAGATCTTTATTTTATGTTCACTGTTTATGTGCCTGTGAACACGTGTGTATATATGTACACATACACATGTTCATACTTAGTTTTAATTTAATACACTGGGTCATGATGTATGTATTAAGGGACAACTTGCTTTTTTTGCTTACCGTGCCTAGATCTGCTCTGGTCAGTATGTATGTGTATGACTTTTTAATGTTGCAGAGCATCCCATAATATGAATGCATAATTTATCAAGCCATTTGCCTACTCTTCCTTTTTGCTATTAAAAGAGGTCACGATAGCGTGAGATCACGCAAGTGCCTTCTGGAGCTAGACTGCCTGACTTTGACACGGGACTTCGCAGACTGGGGAAATGACCGAGGGCAAGGGGTTGGCAAACTACAGCCCTCGGGCCAAATGCACCCCCTTCTTATTTTTTATATGGCCTGCAAGCCAAGAATGATTTTCTTATTTTTAAATGATCAAAAAAATCAGTAAATAATATTTCTTGATATATGGAAATCACATGAGATTCCAAGTTCAGTGTCCATAAATAAAGTTTTGTTGGAACACAGCCATGCACATTTGTTTACCTATTGTCTGGGGCTGTTTTCATGCTACAATAGCACAGTTGAGTAGTTGTGACAGAGGCCATCTGGCCCACCTAAAATATTTACCATCTGTCCTTTTACAGAAAACATTTGCTGACCCTTGACCTAGGGCAGATAACTAATGTCTTCATGTCTCAACTTTCTTTTCTGTAAGATGGAGATGATAGTAGTAATACCCACCTTGTAAAGCTAAGTGACTTAATACATATATCAAAGAAATATCACATGTAGCATATACCAGATGTATCGTGTAGGAAGTGTACAGACATAAATTACATGTAAAATACTTAGGACTTTTTAAGTGCTCAGTGAAGGTTAGCTACTATGTTTGCCTCACTGGTATTTTCATAACTCTTTAAGCACATAGGCAGGGATAGCCCAGGTGCCCAGAAGTGGGCTGGATGGTGAAGGGTGTGTTGATAAGTGCTACCTAACTGCCTTCCAGAACGCTTCATCAAGGTTTGCTCCTACAAATGGAATCTCTGCCTTCCCACATGCCTGACAATGCTGGATATAGGGGCTCATGGAGTCGATAAGAAAGCTGAATCTGGGAAGAGCCTGATGGGCTTCATACAGGCTCTTTGGAGGCAGATCTGCCCCTCAGAGCACTGTGCCCAGACCTCTGGGCTGTGATCATTGCTGGAAAGGTGTCTCCTTGAATCAGCCCATGCTCACCGTGCATTGAGCAAGGGTCTCTTCTGCACTGAACCCTGACCCTGTAAATGCTCATTTTTAGTTCTCATTCCCACCTCTGTGTCACAGATGAAGAAGCTGGGAGGCTCAGGGAAATGAAATAACTTGCTCCAGGTCCCAAAGCTGCTAACATAGAAGTGGGGTTTGAACCCATTTGTAGGAGGTGTAGACTCCACCAAACTTGCTACTGGACTTCTCCACTTCTGGGAAGGGATGAGGAGAGGCCTCACTTTTCCAAATCAGCATCTCAGAAACTGGGGAAGAGCTACAGGGAAGATCTGGAGTGAGCCTTGAAGGGGATGCCTTAGTTGCGGCCGACTTCATCTCCTTTCAGTCTAAGTATAGGGAATTGGTAATAGTGCATTGATGTTTTTCACACTCCGATGTCAGAGTCTCTGCTTCTCAGTTGTGCTGAGAATGATGTAGTTCTAACAGATAAGCCTCCTTTGGGTGAAATGTTTATTTTTAGTCGTCTCCCTGTGCTCCTGTCAAGGGCCTTTGCCCCAGCATTTCTCATGACCCATTAGCACGCCTGCAAAACATGAAGCGGATTTACCCAGATATTCTTGACCTTGTGCACTAGGGAGATGTTTCTGGCTTTGTGTGTGTTTTCAATGACGAACATTTGCATTCTTTCCTCCCTGCGTGTTTTTTTTCTTTCTCATGTCGACATTAAGAAACAACGAGAAAATGTGGCTCACCCCAAAATGTAGAACTTGGGATCTTAACTCACATGGACAGTAGTTCTCTATGAGGAATGCGAAACATTTGACAGAATTTCCTGAAGGAACAAAGAGCCACGATTCCCTGATTAAAACCACATTAAAACAAAAAGCAGACTATATCCAAAAGACCCGGTAAGAGTGCTTCTTATTTAATCACAAAGGCAGCCCAAGTTGGTGTTTATGGCCTCACCGAAGCCTTTCTTTGATGCTTAAACTTTTTAAGAACACACTCAGAACTTCCTCTTTAGCCTGTCTTTACTCGGAGTTATTTTCCCAAAAGGCGGCCTTCCTTTCTGCAGCCCGGTTAGGAATGGTCATTGTAACAGATGAAAAGGCAGAGCTCCCACTCTGATAGGCTGTGAGCATTTATCTGAAGTTGTAATTGTCAGATTCCCTTGTTATTCCCTTGTTATCTGATGGAGCCATGATGAAAGGGTCTGGGGGAAAGGAAATAAGAGGAAAAACTTCTTCCAGAAGGTATGTGCCCGAAGCAGGGTTTGCCAGCCTCGACCCCACTGACGTTTGTGGCTGGATAGTCCTTTGTCATGGGGGGCTGTCCTGGGCACTAGAGAAGTTGAACAGCATCCCTCGATGCCAGTAGATGCCAGGAGCACCCCCATCATGATAACCAAAAATGTCTCCAGACACCGCCACATGTCCCAGCATTGAAAGCCACTGGCTTAGATCTTGGTTGTCTTGAACTTGCACGTGCTTCTCTGTCCTGTGCACCCTCAGCTCTCCCACGAGGGAGCTTTGTTTTCTTCTTCTCCTCCCACCCTCACTGCCTGGAGATATTGCTACATCTGGTGCGCCGAGCTCATCCCAGGCCCAGGTAACTGAAATAAGGTATATGACTTGGAGGGCAGCAAGCACTCTCCCTGGGGATTCCTCTTGCCATTGGTCTGCTGGGTGTGAGGTCCTGCCAGGAGCAGGTATGTGCGAGTGAGCTGCTCTGGAGACAGGTGTGCAGAAGGGAAACATCAGGTTGCCGTGGAGGGGAGCCCAGCAGCTCCGGCCTCTGATTCTGGTGACATGGGCAGCTGATGGATCACCATGCTCTGACCCCCAGCAGCCCAGGCCTGCCATGGGCAGAGAGCTGCCCTGCTGTTTCCCCTTTTGGAAACTGAAGGGCAGTTAATGGTGAAGTTCCCAGGAGGAGCTTGGCTGGATCTCAGTGAGCAGGAGCATAGCCCTTTCCTGGGTCCAGGGAGTAGGGAGGCTCTAGAAATGTCTCTCCCTGGGACATGTGGCTCCTCCAGCCTCCGCAACACGGAGACCTGGTGCAGGGGGCTACACTGGCAGGGCAGGGGAAGGGCACTAGACCAAGAACTTGAGGCCTGAATATGGGTTCAGTTCTACCCCAAGTAGCAGCACGACCTTGGGCAAATAGTGCCCTCCTTCTGGTCTTCATCTTTCTCATAAAGCCACCTTCCCCTGTTCCTGTAGTATACTCCACATTTCTATTTTTCTCCTGTCTTACAGGCAAAGGTGACACTTTTTTTTTTCAAAGATTTTATTTATTTATTTGACAGAGAGAGAGAGAGAGAGTGAGAGAGGGAACACAAACAGGGGGAGTGGGAGAGGGAGAAACAGGCTTCCTGCCGAGCTGGGAGCTCAATCCCAGGGTTCTGGGATCACGACCCGAGCCAAAGGCAGACGCCCAACGACTGAGCCACCCAGGCGCCCCAAAGGTGATACTATTAAGAGATGGAATTGTGACCTTCCTGAACTTGCTTTTATTTTTTAAAAAAGATTTTATTTCTTTATTTGGCAAGCACGCAAGCAGGGGGAGGGGCAGAGGGAGAGAGAGAGAGAGAGAGCATCTCCAGCAGACTCCACACTGAGTGCAGAGCCCAACACAGGGCTCGATCTCACAGCTCTGAGATCATGACCTGAGCCAAAAATCAGGAGTCGGATGCTTAACTGACGGAGCCACCCAGGTGCCCCTGAATTTGCTTTTAGTTGTGAGTTCCTAATTAGAGGGGTGTCAGTGAGGGGTTTGGGGGTCCTTTGGTGGGTTTTACCTTATGTTTATGGGGTCTTAGAGACCCCAATAAATAGCATATCTCTTCCCTGAACAAATTGAGATGAGGCCATGGTTGAAAGTTTGAACCTTGGAGCTTGCCCAGATTTATTTATCATGCAAGTCATCCTCCTTCCCTGGGGCCAGTAAATCAAGTGTCCCCAAGGCCAGGAATGCTTAGGGAAAGTGACTGACAGTGGAGGGCAAGGGTCAAGGTCAGTGTCAACTGCAAAGCCCTGCCCCATACTGGGTAGGGGATGTTGGCCTGCCTTTCCTTGACTCTGTCCCTCGTTGCTGCTGGCTTGCTGCAAAGCCTGGTTGTCCTAACCTGCCGGTGAGGGAGTGCTGAGCCTAGAGGTGCTTCAGCGGTGACAGCCCAGGGATGACACAGTGGTGTCCACAGCACCCAGTGCCCTCTGAGCTCAGTAGGAGACCTCAGCTGTAGAGAGAGTACATCGGCCCTTGATGGAATCCCTAAATTCCAAGGAAAAGCATGGGAGGGATTGTAGCAGCCATGAGCTATCTCAGATTCAGCATTGCTTCAGAAAATCAGTCATCTCAGGTAACTGATGTCTACTTCTCCAGGCTCAGTGGTCTCCTGAGCTCTCTGAACTATGCTCATGAGAGGCGTATGGAGAAGAGGGACAAGCCTGCCCCCTTGTCACCCTTTTAAACAGAAGCCGGGAGTCCTCAGTCAGCTGCTCTATTGTATGTACCCAGTTGCCTGAGTTGAAGCCCGGCATGGCCCGGTCCCTGTTGTGCGCGGAGGGCAGAAGGCATGGCCTCTCCAAGCCTGGACCGGCAGCCTGGGCTCCATCCCCTGCACACACCCAGCTCATCCGGAGGTCAGAGCTCACCATAAAAACGGTGCAAGTGGCCAGTTCTCTCTTCACTGTGGCTCTGGGCAGCCCAGCCCAACTCCAGGCTGGATTTGAGACCTGAGAGTGAACTTCTCTGTGAATAATGACACAATTCTGGAAAAATGCAGCATCTCCCGGATACAACTTCTGGAGCTTTGCCTGGGGGAGGAAGGCCCGGAGGCTGTTTTGCATTCTGGCTCTTGGTGGTTCTTTGCCCCAGGGATATGTGCCTGTGTGGCGTGTGTGCTTTTTCACAGGGCACACATTTTCAGATACTCGCATGGACCATTTCTGGGAGTCCCCTGGGGAAAAGGAGAAAGCACAGAATGAATGCTGTGACACCTAATGGAAAATATTACGTCTTTGTCAACGGGGCTTGCGTGCCTCCTCTGACTCTTGCCTTTTGACCAAACCAAACCCCAGCTGGAGAAGATGAGCCACACATGAGCCTGCTGGGCTGGTGACCGTCTCCCCTTTCAATGGCACTCTCTTAATTCTAAGTGCCCTTGAAAAATGCTTTCAGAATCGTACAGTGCTTGAGTTTGGGGCCAGGGGAAGGGGCTCTGAAAGGTCATCTTGGCCAAATGACCTGTTTTATAGGAAGATGAAACTGAACCTGGAATCACTCCAATCACAGCCCCCTGCTGTCTCACTGGGTTCTCTGGTCAGAGTGTTTGAAAGTTGTTTCTAATTTCTCGAATGGAAACTTTGGTCAATATTCTCCACTTGGTAGGCTGGTGATTCAGAAATGGGCAAGAGGATGTCCTCTCCCCCAGCTCCCCAGATCTGATAGAACTCCTCTGGGTTTACTGGTAAACCAGAGAGGATGTCATATCTCAAGAGCTTTGGGGCGAAGTAGCTGAGTCCTCTGGAAAGGATGTTATAGATGGGATGGGCTGTCGCACCAGCTTGTGCGTGAGTCTTGATTTACATGGTGCCTGGGCCACCTAGAAGCTGGGCTGTGGTACAGCCATTCCCAGCGCGTGTTTGGGGCCCTTGTGGAGAGTATCACCTTCATTGTCTTATTTTCCCCACTAATTTCATTAGAATGTAATTTACATACAGTAAAATTCGCCCCTTTAAAGTGCACGACTCTGCACATTTGAACAAACGTAAGCAGTCGTGTAACTGCTCCCACAATCAAGAACATTTTTTCTTACCCACTGAAACTGCCCCAGACTCCTTTCTGGTCACCTCCTTACCCACCCCCAGCCCCTGGCAACCACTGACTTGTTTTCTGCCCCTATGTCTTGTCTTTATAAGAATGTCATTTAATGGAATCACATGGAATGTAGCCTTCCAAGTCTGTCTTCTTTCACTTGGCATATATGCATTTGGAGTCATCGTGTTGCTATGTATTTCAGTTCCCTTGTATTTCTGAGTATTATTCCATTGTTTGTTTATCTGTTCCCCAGTTGAAGGACGTTTGGATTGTTTCCAATTTTTGGCGATTATGAATAAAGCCACTATAAACATCCATGAACAGCTTTTTGTGTGAACATAAGTTTTTATTTCCCTTGGGTAAATATCTAGGAGGGGGATTGCTGGGTCATATGGTAAGTGTATGTTTAACTTTATAAGAAACTTCTAAGCTGTTTCCCAAAGAGCCGTGGCATTTTCCATTTTCACTGGTGATATTATGAACATTGATTATCTTTTGTTGTGGTCTAGTCTCCCGAATTGATCAGAGCCAGTATGTGCTTGGCCTTTAGGTGGCAAGGAACAAAGACTCACTCTTTACTTTATCTGTTTTAGTTTGGGTTCCCCCAGGGGTAGATTCTGAGGCAGTGATTTGAAGGTGAGTGGTTTATTTGGGGGGTGGCCCCAGGAAACACGGGGAGTGGAGAAATGAGGAAAAGGAAGGAAGCAAGCCGATAAAAGGCATGTCATCAAGCAAGTCACCATTTTGGGCAGCTCACTCTCCACCCCACTGGGAACTCTGAGAAACAGTACAGAGGATGCCTGAGTTCTCTCCCACCCAAAGGGCCAGGCAGGCTCCCCATGCTCCCTCTTTCAACATGACTCTGTCCACTCGGGACTTCCATCTCTGCTTCATAACTTCTGCTATTGTGTGTCTCAGGTTCCCACTAACCACTAACTCTGCAGAGCTCACACTCCCCAAAGAGAGTTTGGTTGGTGAGTTAGTCACTGCCTTTCCATCGGGCAAAGTCCTCAATTTAGGTAATGCTGTGGAGACTCTGGCTGTCCATTGGCTGCTGTCGGGTCAGGTGGCCTGGTCTGGCCAATCAGCTGTGACCCGGGAGGTGAGTCAGAGAGTTTGGAGCCCCTGTCGGATAGACCCTCTTGCACTGATGGAAATGTTCTCTATGTCTGTCCAATACTACACTAGCTGCTAGCCCTATGTGGCTATTGAAATGTAGCTAGTCCTACTGAGGAATGGAATTATTCATTTAGTTAAATTTTAATTAAGATTTGAATTCATATAGTGGCTATTATACTGGGTAGCACAGTTCTAGAACATGGGCCTAGAAGGGGCATTGGCCTCCTCTCTTGAGCATATAATATGATACAACATTCTCTTGAGATCAGTTTTTTTTAAAAGAATTTTTGTTTATTTATTTGGCAGAGAGAGAGCGAGTGAGCGAGCGCACAAGCAGGTGGAGTAGCAGGTAGAGGGAGAGGGAGAAGCAGGTTCCCCGCTGAGCAAGGAGCCAGATGTGGGGCTTGATCCCAGGACCTGAGCTGAAGGCAGATGCTTAACCGACTGAGCCACCCAGGCGCCCCAGAATCTTTATGATTCTGATTATGAATCTTTAAAAATCTTTTTTGGCCATCTGCTTCAAAAACTAGAAATACCATCATTTTAGGCAATGAAGTTAAAACTGATCCAATGATATGTTGGTATGAATTCTGTTCTGAAGCTGCCTTTGACATATTTACATTTTATTCCCAGAAACTCACTTTAATTCTGTAACTCACTCTGACATTTGTACTATACCTAGTTTGTGTTGTCAAACATATATGTGTGACTGATATTCCCCCCCACACACGGAGGCACTTGGCAGCTGATCAGACCCCACCAGGAAGTAGGGCTGAAGTTGTCTGTTGGAATTCGGAAGCATGAGTTGTATTCCTGACAGCAACCGAGGTGTGAATTTGTGAAGTCAGAGCCAAATTAGGTTCTCTACCATCTGAAGATTATATACGTGTCTTAACCTTTCATTTTAATGTTACTCTGCCTTGGCTTCAGGAAATGACCAAGAGATGCCTGATTTAAATTCTTTTGGAGTCATTATAATGAGATGGAACTTCCAAGGAAACTGGACAGGGAGTCAAGGAACCAGGGTTCTTACTCAAGCTATACAACTGATCTGCTTGCTTTGTGATCTTTAGCAAGTAACTGCATTTTCCCGAGCATTGCTTTCTTCATCTGTAAATACAGAATTTTGAGTAGATCTACACTTTATAAATGTTCCATGAAACAGCTCTGCAGGAAATGTTAATGAGCATACCTGAGAATTAGGGTTCTATGGTTAAGTATTTGGGAAATACCACTTACTATATCGTTTTGGATATTCCCAATGCACATTCTTATATCAAAGGCTCTGACAAGTCCTGCAGAGGAATAAAATATTCTTTTTTTTTAAAAAATATTTTATTTATTTATTTGAGAGAGAGAATGAGAGAGAGCACATGAGAGGAGGGAGGGTCAGAGGGAGAAGCAGACTCCCTGCTGAGCAGGAAGCCCGATGTGGGACTCGATCCCGGGACTCCAGGATCATGACCTGAGCCGAAGGCAGTCGCTTAACCAACTGAGCCACCCAGGCGCCCGAGGAATAAAATATTCTTTTTCACTGTATCAATCTGGTATTCCAAAATTATTTGAGCTTGTTGTTGCTGTGTTATTTTTGTGGACCATCTCTTGGCATCTCCTAGAATACTGTTCTACAGATCCATCAGTTTGGGAAACAGGAAAAGGAGATTCTTAAACTTTTCTGGCTAAAAGTCTGAGCCCTTGGCTGAAGAGGAAGTTGTCTTTTCCATAATGCTCTTAGCACTTTTTCTCCAGTCTTCAATTCTTGTTCCTTTCTCTACCCCTTCTTCTCCCGAGTATTAAAACCTCATTGATAGCTAATTGTAGATCTTTTCTTTGTTCATAACACTCAGTCTGAGAGAGATGGTGGGCAGCTCATCGGAAAGAGACTCATAGCATTGCTTTTCTCAAATGTGACATGCTCCAGGAGGGTCTTTTTCTTTTTCTTTTTAAATCAAACTCCGCTGCTTGTGGGCCACCTTGAGTGCTCTCCATTGGTGCTTTCAGCTTGTTTCTGTGTCACGGCGCAGCTTGGATCTTCTGAATTTCAGCATGATGACTGAGGTTAGATCCATCTCTTTCTGTTACAAGTGACAGAAGCTCAACTCCAACTAGCTTAAGCAAAACCAACCAACGAACAACCAACCAACCAACCCACCCCAGGGAATTTGTTGACACATGTGTCTGGGAAGTTGAGTCCCAGAGGGGGTTCAAGTTCTGTCATCTGGTGATTGTTTCTCTCTGTTTCCTGTCTCCCGTCTTCTAAAGCTCTGTATGGGCGCTGCTTCTCTCTGACAGTTGGCCTCTTTCTTTGCTGCGATGGCTTATCTCTTTCCCCATCATGGAAAAGATAGCCCGCTGCTGTATGTTCCTTAAGATTTGCCACTATGGGGGCACCTGGGTGGCTCAGTTGTTGAACGGCTGCCTTTGGCTCAGGTCATGATCCCAGGGTCCTGGGATCGAGCCCTGCGTCGGGCTCCCTGCTCGGCGGGAAGCCTGCTTCTCCCTCTCCCACTCTCCCTGCTTGTGTTCCCTCTCTCACTGTGTCTCTCTCTGTCAAATAAATAAATAAAACCTTTAAAAAAATAAATAAAAGATTTGCCACTATGCCCCCATTCCCCAAAGAAAGGACCCCCCCCGCCCCATCCCAACACCCATTATCAGTCTTCATTAAAGCATGCTGATCAGCTTCACTTGGGTTTTGTGTCCATACCTGGATTTGGTCCCTGTGAACATGGTTTGGGGTTCTAGGAGTCCTCTGCAGGTGGCCGGGCAGTGGTTGGCCATGTAGCATAGCAAGTGGGGGGCGGGACAGTTTTTTAGCCAACAGGGGGGCCTTCGGTGGACTAAAACAACAGTCAGCTACTAATAGTGCCCGCTCGCTCCTCCTCATGGCCAGGGGCGCCCTGAGCAGCCATGGTGTGTTGGGCCTCTTCGATCTTCAGTTTTTGCAGCTGGGCTTTGGAACTCCACACCTGATCAGACAGACAGAGGGACTTCAGGTTTGCGTCTGCTCTTGAGTGAGAGGCCAGAGCTCGACCACATGTGTAGTAGCTGTGAGGCCATTGGTGTGTCAGACATTTAACAGCAGCTTTCTAGAAATAAAAATGTCCTGATTTATAGCATTTGCCCATTTCCATGGTGTCATTATTCCCTCTGTGGCCTAGTTCAAGCTACCAACCTGACCTCACTCGACAGGGAGATGGGAAAAGATGCTCACAATTGGCCTGTGCGGGTGTGAGCCAGGTCCAGGCCCACCACGGAGATTGTCTGGCAGTTTAGGAGAGGTTGTCATATTCATAGCTCGGGCTTTTGAGGGGGGAGATAGAGCAGGACCGAAAGAAAAGAGTTAAGCAGAAGAACCATATGCATTCAGCCAATGGTTGAGTGGAGGCCAAGAGTGGACGCTGAGGTCCTCTTGGGAGTCAGATGACCTGAGTTTGAATTTCCGCCCACCACTTAATAGCTGTCTGATCTTGAATAATTGCCTTAACCACTCTGTGCTCAGTTTGTTCATCTGCAAAATGAGGACAATATTGAGGTTATATTGAGATGATGCATGGGATGCCTCTGGCCTAGGGTCTAGCCCCTGCCAAGCACTTAACTATTAATGTTGCTTTTACTGACCATAAACAATAATCTGTATGGGATCCTAGGGTCCAAAGAGCAAGGCGCAGACCTGTCCTAGGGAGCTCAGTGTCTAGGTGGGAAGGCAGACTGAGACGCCTCCCCTCCTGTTGCGCTACTCCATGTTGGGTTAGCGGGGGCTCACGGCTGCCTCTTCGGGTAAACAGCAGCCTTTACCCATCTTACCCTCCTTGCTGGCACCCCAGGACTTCTCCTGGTGAAGCAGGCATGCATGTTTGGTCTCAAAGTGCTCCCCTCTAGCCTGTAATTTTGGGGACCCTCCTCATGTGCCAGGCTCTGTCTTTCCTGCTTTCTGTTCTTTAGTTTCCTTCGTCCTGTTAACTCCTCTGTGAGCCAGACATCACCAGCCTTGTTTTACAGATGCAGAAGTTGAGGCTCGGGATAGAGCAGGCCTTTGCTGAGGCTCCCAGACAGGGGAGCAGCAGAGCAGGGATTGCAATCCAAAGTTGTTGTTATGGACTGAACGTGTGTGTCCTCCCAAATCCATATGTTGAAGCCCTAACCTCCAAAGGGATGATACTAGGAAGTGAGCCTTTGGGAAGTGATTGGGTTTAAATGAGGTCACGTAAGTAGGACCCCGTGATGAAATTAGTGTCCCTACAAGAAGAAGGGAGAGAGACCAGAGCTTTCTCTTTCTACCACGTGAGGACATAGTGAGAAGACAGTTGTTTGCAAGCCAGGAAGAGACCCTCACCAGGGAACCAAGCTGGCTGGCACCTGGATGTGGGAATTGCCAGCCTCCAGAACTGTGAGAAATAAATTCCTGCTGTTTAAGCAACCCCCCCACCCCCTAGTCTGTGGTCTTTTTATGGCAGGCTGAGCTGACTGAGGCCGTTGGGTTCAACCACCATCAGAGTGGCTGGGTTCCACTGTGACAGAAGTAAGGAGTCCCTCCTCTAGAAAGGAATGTATGTATTTCCAGGCATTCTGGATCCTCTGGGAAATCCCTGGGTTTTGCTGGTCCTAATCTAGAACGACCAGCTAGTCCCTTTAATTTAAGGTGGCCTCTGAGGCTGCTCAGGCCGGGTCTAAGTGGTCCCTGCCCCAGCGACGGAGCCACCTTGGTTCCCTCTCTAGGCCCCAAAATGGATAGGTTCTCTCCCACTGCCCAGCTGACCCTGGGACCATCTGGAGTCAGGGCACCCCTGGCTTCTCCTAGGAGGACATTGTGAGGCAAAACAGTTGTACCCATTGTCTCAGGGAAGTTTATTTGAGGCTGCTGTGGGCTTGAGCAGTCTGAGGACTTAACCTACTTTTAGAAACAATGCTGGTTGTTTTTACCCGGGAGAGCCTTTCCCAAATGCTCAGCCGCCATCCAATGGGCTTTCCTTCCCTTCCATAACTTGTATGTTTTTAAAGGTAAGGAAGTTTAAATAGTAAAGCCGTAGGGTCGGCCAAGGGAACACGCTATCTAATCCTTGGCTGGGATGGGAAGCCAGGAGGGTGGCTCTGGATGGAGCCAACGAGGCCTGGCTGCTTTCTCACTGGGCAGCTCATTGAGAAACCAGAGGGCCTTTTCTGCCGCTTCCCCATGAGACCTGGATTCGGCCACTTTTCGGGGGGGGGTTGGGGTAGGGGTGGGAAGATGTATTTCATTATGTAGTTCTGGTTTAGAGGGCCCCGCTTGCCAGTTTACCAGTCTGGGGGCTAGGTTCATAATTGCTGGCTAAGCTGGCTGCAGGCCTTCTCATCTTGGCCAGCCAAGGGATTCTCACTTGGGGCAGGACAACCTTCCCCACAGGCTGGCAAGGGGCTGGAGGCTGAGCTATTCTCTGACTGAGGGATTGAGGATGGTGGTAAGTCGAGAGGCAAAGTCTTAGACCAGGTCACCTAAGGATGGCCCTTGTGCCCTCTCATTGTAGCTGTGGTCTGAAAGAGCGAGGCTGTTCAGGGAACTTCAGGCTGCTGGGAAGGCTAGTGTCAGGTGGAAAAGAAGGAGTTGAGTTGGCTGGAAACTCAAGCCAGGGCCTGGATACCTCAGTGAAGAAGTAGGGCTTTAGCACTAGGGAGCCATAGAAGGTTTTAAGATAGGAGCAATGAGTGGTTCGGAAGGCAGACCCCGTGGCCCTACATAGCTTCACAGGCTGCAAGGGACTGGACCCACACCCTGCATACCCCGAGCCAGCCTTTTTCTTTCTTCTGTGGCAGACTGCTCTCATTTCAGCATTTCTCAAACTTCCACCCCCTCTCTAGTCCGGGTCTAGGTACAACGTCCGTGCTCCAGAGCCTCTTGTTGGTGACTCCCCCAGAGCGGCTGTGCTTGGGGTGTGACTCTGACCTACAGGGATCATGTGTGCCCTTTTCAACTTGCCTTTCTGCTCTGCTCACCGCATTGAGCTCACCCTTGGGTTTTAATGCACCAGGATGGAATGAGTGAGTTCTGTTTCAGCCGGTCCGGTCTCAGGAGGGAATCCCCATCAGAGCCCAAACCAGTCAAACGGGACCAGAAAGTAAGGAGCCAAGGCTGGGATTTTCTGTATCTCAGGCGTCGCTTGCTGATTTAGCACCTGCCCCCCACGGCAGCCCCGCTCCCCAGGCGTGTGATCCCATGGATCTCGTGTCCCCACAGCTGAGCGCCACCAGCTCTCGGAGTCCCTGGGACAGAGAGCTCATCTGTCCTGTCCGGACTCTGGGGTCAGGTGTCTATCCCTAATCCAAGCAGGCACGTGATTGGCACTTCTAACTGACAAATTGAGGTGGCGGAAGTGGAGGTGAGGGTAAGGGGGATGGCTTAGGCCAGGGTCCTTCAGCTGCTGTTTGGCAGAAGCCTTCAAATTCATCCTGCTGGGGCGCCTGGGTGGCTCAGTCGTTAGGCATCTGCCTTCAGCTCAGGTCATGGTCCCAGGGTCCTGGGATCGAGCCCCGCATCGGGCTCCCTGCTCAGCGGGGAGCCTGCTTCTCCCTCTCCCACTCCCCCTGCTAGTGTTCCCTCTCTCGCTGTGTCTCTCTTTGTCAAATAAATAAATAAAATCTTAAAAACAAAACAAAACAAATTCATCCTGCTGCCCTTAGAAGGTGCCTTTACGGCATAGGGAGAAAATGCACTTGACTTGGGTTCTACAGCAAGTAGGTCCAGCAACGACTTGTGGGGGCCTGAGTTTTATCCTCTGTGAAATAAAGAGGTCAGATTAGATGGCCTCTGGGAATGTTCTCAAAGGTATGATTTTGATGGGGACCTTTGCCTTGGCTCCTCTACACGGACAGCGGCATGGGGCTAGGGAGGCTGTTTGAGCATCGGAAAGCGGAATCCCCCCTCCCCCCAGCCCCAGGTCCCAAACCGTAGATGCAGCTTCGCCTTTGCAGGAAACGGGGTTCCCTGGGGAGATGGATAAAAGCCAACCGAATGTCTGCAGACATGAGGTAGAGGGGGACAGGGTGCCCTCGTTTGTGCTGACTCCCAAGTGAGTGTCCTCTCTGAAGCCCG
The DNA here is from genome assembly GCF_037043125.1 of Eumetopias jubatus. Taxonomy (NCBI): domain Eukaryota; kingdom Metazoa; phylum Chordata; class Mammalia; order Carnivora; family Otariidae; genus Eumetopias; species Eumetopias jubatus. The sequence goes on along the minus strand of NW_028274823.1, from coordinate 12,567,565 downwards.
CTGATTCTGGGGTCTCAGGTGTACCACTAGGAGGCAAAGAGTGAGGCAGAGGTAGCAGGGGCTAACTCTGCCCCCGTCCTGCTCACTGGCCTCGCCCACACTCCCATGTGCCTTCCCAGATGGAGAAATTCTATTTGTTGTTTTTCTCCGACCCACTCCTGAAGCAACAGATGGAAATATGGCATTAGCAAAGTCAACTTCCAAACGACCTTTGTGTTAATTAGGTAGAAATAATTAGATTATTTCAAAACAAAATCCAACAGAGTGCTTTTCTAGTTTTTGGATGCGATATTTTTCTCTGCAAAGAAGGGAATTCAATATTGGAGAAGCACAACTTGGCTTTCCTCCACCTCTAGGCAGACCCCTTGTGTTGAGGGTCCTGATGTCTGAGGACCTGCCTCAGTTACTGCGGCCCCATCAGTGAGCTAGCCCCAGCCCTATTGCTGCTTTCGTTGCCCGGGAGGAGGTTTGAATTCATGGTCAGAAGGCCAGGCGGCCTGGGCTTGAATCCTAGTTCTTCTGCCAATTCGGACGTGACCTCAGGTGACTTGGTTAATTACTCTGAGCCTCTGTGTTTTCATCTGTGAAATGGGGATAATGATAGGGCTGTTGAGATTTAAATCACTAAGGTATGGCACATGATAAATGCTGAGTGTGTGCCGTTGTCATCGGCTTGTGTGGCAGTGGCTGTCATTGACATCATGTCAGCATCTCAGGACAGGGAGGAGAGATGAGGGATGGATGGGTCACACTGTCTCTGTGATCCCTGTGGAATGCTGTCCTGGATCTGTCTCCAGGCGTGGACACTGAAGGTGTGATTCTTCAATTTTCCGCAGAGGCCGGGGCCCCAGCTGGCCTCAAGCCTGGGTGACTTGGAGCTGGTAACAAAGGGGTGCCCTCCTCTGTGGACCCAGGAGACCATCCTCCAGAGGGACTGGGTGTTCTGGCTCCCCTCAGGACAGAAGTGGGGCCTCGGTCCTAATGTTACCTCCCTCCACCCTCTTCCGGGCAAGTTTCTGTTTGTTCTCTCATGGAAACACAGAAACAAGCTGGCATCATTTCCAAACAAAGAGGGACTTTTTGCAGGAAGTTTGTAGACCTGACACCTTCTCCATGCTCGCTGTGGCGCGTGGCCTCTTCTCTGACAATGCGGGAGACTTGCTCGAGAACAATAGACAATTGTCGAGGCCTGCTTCCTGTGAGCAGGAAGAACGGGCACAGGTGGGTGTCCGGAGGCCCCAGTCCCCAAGGAAGGGATTTCCTGAGAGCATCCCGCAGCCCCTACCCCGTGGCTAGGGATTCCCATGCGTTGGCCCTGTCGTGAGAGCACTAGGGCCCACTGAATCCAGGGGCCTTGTGGGCAGGGCCCTGTTCTGAGACTTCAGGGGCTTGAACCCTATCACGGTTGCTGCTCTCCCAGCCTCTTCCCGGGAACCATCTTGGAAGAGGCTGGCCAGCCCCAGGCCTGGGATGTCGACCTTTGGTCGGGACGGGGCTCGCCCTGCCCCACCCGCTCTGCCTGCTGTGTCCCATACCAATTTCCCTTCCTTTTTGTTCCTTGAGTGTGCCTTCCTGGGTGCTGGTCTCACTGCTTCGAACCCCTTCCTTCCTCTCCCTGCCCTTCCTGCCTCGGGTTCCTCACTGACCTTCAGAGTTTGGCGTCAACCTCCCCTTCTCTGGAGGCCCCATTTGCTGTCCTAGATAGCTGGGCTTCTTTGTGGATCACTGATTCTTTTTTTTTTTTTTAATGTTTTATTTATTCATGAGAGGCAGAGAGAGAGAGAGAAAGAGGGGCAGAGGCAGAGAGAGAAGCAGGCTCCCCGCCTAGCAGGGAGCCCGTTGTGGGACTCGATCCCAGAACCCTGGGATCATGACCTGAGCTGAAGGCGGACGCTTAACCATCTGAGCCACCCAGGCGCCCCTGTGGACCACTGATTCTTAATCACTGCCCGTATTCATTTATCATGGTACATTTGTTGGTTTGCTTTGCATGTTGTCTGCCTCCCCGGCAGGACCGTGAGCTGCCCACTGCTGGTTCTGTAGCACCAGCCTGGCTCACAGAAGCCCTGCAAACATCGGGGGAAGGCATGAATTAGTGGGAACGGGGGTCTCAAGGAGATTTTCAGAGGTTTCTTCTGAGAGGTATGGAGTGGAGAGTTAAGTATGGTTTTTGTCAGCCAAACCAGAGGCGTTTTCCTTCTAGCAGCTCAGACTGCAGTGTGCCTGGGACACTAGTTCAGAGAAAAAAAAAATCACTTGGTTCTTAAGAAGGCTCTGGAAATTTCATCTGCGTTTGGGCGAATTGGCACGCTAGACCTCTGGAGCAATACAAATGTGGAGTTTGAACTCTACCCTCCCTCAGAGAGTAAGGCTGAAGTGATAGGGCAAAATGCATTTAAATGTCATGAGTGTTATTATTAGTTGTAATCTTATCTTTGTTAATAATAATAACAGGACCCGCCTAGAACTTGGTGAATAGCAGATAGGCGCTTTTCTAAGCTCAGGCTGTCTGATAGGACTGTGGACCCTGGGGAGGCGCCGACTCAGTTAACACCACCGTGAGGGATGGAGTGTGGGCCGGAAGCCCCACCCTGGCCACATCCTCCACGCCCTATGGGGTGCTGGCCATTCAGAGAGGCGCCGTGGAGGCCCGTGGCCTCTCAGACGCTGGCCTCACCTCGTAGAGGCTCTTCAACCCCTTGCCCCCAGCTGTCAGACCAAGCAGAGGGTCTGCAAGGCCATTTCTCCTTTAGAGATCTCTGCCTGGGCTCTCCCTTCTATTCCCTTCTATTGTTTGCCACTCCAGCGACTTGCTGAAACAATGTGTTTCCTACAGATTTTGTTTGCCTGCATTGACTTCTTTGTGTTGCTTCGGTAAACAGACATTTAGCCTATACAGATCTGTGTGCTTGACAAAGAGAAATCTGGAGTCCTGGACCAGCGGCTGCACTGAGTCACCACTTCTTGAGCCAGAGGACCTTGGGTAGTCCAAGAACCCACACGTGACTCACACCATCCCCACTGGCCCGTGTGTGCGGAGGTTCGGTGGGCAGCTGAGGTGCCAGGGGGAATGTTGGGTCTCTCACTAGTTGGGGAGAACCTGTGCTGGAGAACTAGGTTGCTCAGGATGGGGTCCCTGCACCAGCACTTTCCTCAGCCATGTGACTTAGGGAGACACATGTGTTTCCTCATCTGTGAAAGCAGTGCCTCTCTCACGGTTGTCGGGGGGCTTAAGGAAGTTAACGTTTGGAAATCATCTGGTACAGAGCCTGGTGCTGCTATGTGCTAGCTACTCTTGTCAGTCTGTTGGGCCCTGTTTTGTGGACTCTCCCTCAGAGGTCCTATTGGGAAAGGCTTCCAGAGGACCCACGTGACCTAGAAGTGGAATCAAGGACTCCATCATGGTAGCTGATGTTTTCCTTCTGGATGTTGTGGTGGTAGTCTGTTTGCCAGAAACTGTTTAGAATGTTTTGTACTGGGCGCCTGGGTGACTCAGTCATGGTTAAGTGTCTGCCTTCAGCTCAGGTCATGATCTCAGGGTCCTGGGATCGAGCCCCGCATTGGGCTCCCTGCTCAGTGGGGAGTCTGCTTCTCCCTCTGCCCCTCACCCCGCTTGTGCTCTCTCTCAAATAAATAAATTATATATATATATATGAAGAATGTTCTGTACCTCTACCTTGTACGGGATGCACAGCTAAATAGGACAGTGGCTGAAGGCATTGATGCTGAATGGGACAGACCTGGGTTTGTACCCTGGCTCCTTCTCTTACCAGCTGAGTGACCTTGGACATGCTATTACTCTTCTCTGAGCGTTTCTCATCTGTGAAATTGAGCCTGTGAAATCCCTGTTTCATAGGGGAGCTGTGAGGGTTAGCTGTGCCCAGGTTTGTAAGATGCGTAGGTGGGCCTGGCACATGGTTGGGAGGGGGGTGCCCTGACCCATGAGCTGTACCTGGAAAAGCCAGTGTTCGGCGTCCATAGAGAGGGCATTGGAAATACAACACAATCCTGAAGAAACCAGAGTGGTGGGAGCGGGGAGCAGAGGAGATGATCCATCTTTAAACTTCTCAAGGCCTGGGGCACCTGGGTGGCTCAGTCGGTTGGGCGTCTGACTCTTGATTTCTGCTCAGGTCATGATCTCGGGGTCGTGAGATCGAGCCCTGTGTCAGGCTCCCTGCTCAGCGGGGAGTCTGCTTGAAATCTCCCTCTCCCTCTCCCTCTGCTCCTCCTCCCCCACCAACTCTCAAATAAATAAATAAATCATTAAAAAAAACCCCAAACTTCTTAAGGCCTGACCCTATCAGGTGATCTGTGTCATCTATGGTACAGCTCATAGGCAGAGTGGTAGGGTTAGGGAGGCAGTAGTCCATCCGATGGCCTCCAAAGTCCTGGCCATTATGGGCTTCTCTCACAGACCAGAGAGCATACTCCTACACTACATCCATGCCCAATCCAGGCACCTCGGTGTATGCGTGATACTAAACTGGGCATCATTTTCACCCGTTTTAAAGGCCTAGTTGGAAAGGAGATCACATGGGGTCTTGGGTAGACTTAATATGGATTTCTGGAAGGGGGCCTTGGCTGCTCCACCCTAAACTCAAAGGAGGTGATTTTGAGATGCATCCACTGGCACCTGCCCTGAGGCCATTGGTGTCAGGTGCCAGGGCAGACCCCATGGCATGAAGAGGACTGTAATGTGGCCCCTTCCACGTGGAGCTCCATGGTGGGATTCTGTTCATTTTCTTATTGTTGAGTTTTAAGAGTTTTTGTATATTTTGGGTAACAGTCCTTTATCAGATGTGTCTTTTGAAAATATTTTCTTCTAGTCTATGGCTTGTCTTCTCATTCTCTTGATACTGTCCTTCATAGAGCAGAAGTTTTAAATTTTAATGAAGTCTAGCTTATCAATTCTTTCATGGATCAGGCCTTTGGTGTTGTATCTCAAAAGTCATTGCCATATGCAAGGTCATCTAGATTTTCTCCCCTGTTATCTTCTGATACCTAGGGGTTTTCATTAGTGTCACCATCATCCCTGGTTGAGATTTTTGAGTAGTCTTCTCTCAATGCTATGTATTCTCTTTTCCTTCAGCTAGTTGAGCTGGGCGTATGTCATCCGTGAGAGAGCCCCGAGGTGCTTGGTGTGAACTGAAGCTTGGCTTGCCATTGACATCTGATCGGAATTGGTTCCAATGAAGCCATGGCTCCGAGGAGCGGGTCCCAGGCACTGGCTGGCACCCAGATGATAGCCAGGACACAGGAGGCCCATGGGTTCCCTTGGGGCACAGGAACACAAGCCACATTTATCTTTGAGATATCCGACCCTGACAAGGCTGGAAGATAGGAGCCAGAAAGTGATACACGTTCCGGGTGGGGCTGCACATCAAGGGAAAAGCACTTATGTGGAGAGATATTCCAAGAGAACATTGGTGTTGGTTTCGTGGCTTCATTAGGCACTTACCCCATTGTGCCTCCCTCAGAAGGTGATCAGCGCATTGATTCTGTAAGGGGTGCCTGGGTCCATAGGAACCTGAGGGACTCAGGACAGGTCTCTTTACATGGCTGTTCTTTGATGGCTCTGTTTCCTTCGGTGACACCGTCCTGCCTCCTGAGCACAGACTGGGTGTGTCCTCTCCAGACTGTTGCCTGTTACAGGAAGTTGCAGTTTTAGGTTTCTCTGTCCCCTTGTCTGAGGGGCTTCTTGCATCCTTTAAAAGAGCTGGCGCCCTCTGGGTGGGCTCTGAGGCCTGGCTGCAACCCCAAGAACACAGACAGAGGAGTCAGCACCCAAGGTTTCTCCCTTTGGCCCCCAGCTCTTGCTAGGTGACCTTGGGCAATTCTCCTGGCTTCTGTGGGCTGCACGTTCCTGTTGTTACAATAAGTTGCTACAGAAATGCCCAAGACCCTTTTAATGTAAAACTTCTTGGAGAAAGCAATATTGCAAAGTGGCTAAGAACCTGGGATTTGGATTATGGTTCTGCCATGTGCTAGCTTCCTAAGGCACTCTGTTTCCTCACCTGTAAAATGGGCTAACGACAGCCCCTGCCTCACTGGGTTTGGGAAAGATGAACCGAGATGGACACAGTTGCTGGCGCGTTGGTAAGACTCAGCAGGTGGTGGCTCTTCCCATTATCAACGTCGTGGGTGTGACCGGTGTGACCATCACTCAGTGGTGTGCAAGGTTTCTGATTGTCACTGAGGTTACAGCCCAGATAAGCACTCAGAGCCGAGTTAGAAGGGCACACAGTTGATCAGCATCTTTGGTTTCTCTTCTGCAAGTAGTGACCCAGACTGGTTGTGGGTCATGTGACCTGCACCTGACTTGTTACAAACAGATCAGGGCAGCCTGGGAGAGGCTCCTTTACACTGTGCTGCACTGGATCTGTGACCACTGATCATGTTACTACTTCCTGGAGACAGCCAGTCCTTTCAATTTTGTGTTTCATTTATTTAAACTTTCCCGTGAAGGAGATTTGATACAGAGGAAGAAAACATGCGGTGAACCCCTTATTTCCTGTGATAAATGATGATCTTTGGAACTGGGGTCAAGTCTGAATTTTCCAAGGCAGTTTTTGTTTTTGTTTTTGTTTCTGCTGTGGTTTTAAAGTCACAACGTTGCTGTGCCTTTGGCTACTGTTCTTTCTGGCTGCTGATCCCAAGGACATGCCAAGAAATTAGATGGGTGCTGTTGGAAGGCATTCAGAAATTACTCATTGGAGTAAAAATGCAACATCTGTTGGGGGACGGGGCTGAGCATGTGTAAAAATGGGTCTTATGCACTCAGTCTCAACATCAGATGGGAAAAGAAGGGCTGCTGGTATATTGCTGGCAGTCCTTAAGATGCGGACAGAGATTGGACTGTCCACAGTTGTCCCAGCATCGAAGTTGGTTGAGAATGCCCTTGGCTGGGATTTGAAGGAAGTCTTGGTGTTCTTCCTCCTCCTTTTGCTAGATTAACATTTCAGACACATTTAGCTCCAGAGATGGGATATGCTGGGCTTTTGCTGGAAAGGTGTGCAGAGGAGATCCTGTTGTACAGGATGAGTTTTTAGAGTGGAATCGAAGGTGGTTTTGGTTTTCTTTTCTTTTTTTTAAAGATTTATTTATTGGGGCGCCTGGGTGGCTCAGTCGTTAAGCGTGTGCCTTCGGCCCAGGTCATGATCCCGGGGTCCTGGGATCGAGCCCCGCATCGGGCTCTCTGCTCCGCGGGAAGCCTGCTTCTCCCTCTCCCACTCCCCCTGCTTATGTTCCCTCTCTCACTGTCTCTCTCTGTCAAATAAGTAAATTAAAAAAAAAAAAGGTTTTATTTATTTATTTGACAGAACGAGAGAGCAGGAGAGCACTAGTAGTGGAAGGGGCAGAGGAAGAGAGAGAAACAGACTCCCCGCCGAGCAGGGAGCCCAGTGTGGGGCTCGATCCCAGGACCTCGGGATCGTGACCTGAGCTGAAGGCAGTCACTTAACCAAGTGAGCCACCCAGGTTCCCGGGTTTTGGTTTTCTTGAAGTCGCTTTGACATTTTAGAAGCACAGCTAACGGAGCTCAGTAGGAGACTCCAACAGGATGTGAGATGAGCTGCAGACTGTCAAAGTCAAAGCAAGGGGAGGGACTTTTGGGAGGAGAAGTTTTCCTTTTACATATGAGGAAACCAAGGCTCAGAGAGGGTGAGTGGAAGGTCTAACAGCACACAGCTAGTTAGGGCCAAGTTGAGACCTGAACCCAAGTCTTAACATGTAATCTTGGACTTTCCCATGTATAGCTTATTGCAGTTCACAAGATTTTTACAGTGCTCGATTATTGTGATGCTATTTGTCACTTTTCTTCCAATTTTTATTGGCAAATAAAGTTAATACCATATGATGTGGGGTTTTTTGTTAATGGACATAATCATATTACAGAAAATTTTTTACGAAGAGCGGAGTCCACCCACCATTAGCATTTTGACCTATTTCTTTTCTTTCTTTCTTTTTTTTTAAAGATTTTATTTATTTATTTGAGCGAGAGAGAGTGAGAGAGAGCATGAGAGGGGAGAGGGTCAGAGGGAGAAGCAGACTCCCACCGATCAGGGAACCTGATGCGGGCCTTAATCCCAGGACTCCGCGATCATGACCTGAGCTGAAGGCAGTAGCTTAACGACTGAGCCACCCAGGCGCCCCAATAAATAAAATCTTTAAAAAAAAGAAAAGAAAACCAAAACCACCTTCGATTCCACCCAGGTACCCTGGCCTATTTCTTTTCTGTCTTCCATTTGTGTCTGAGCAAGTGAGTGAGAAGAGCAAGAAACAGAAGCCCACAAAGTAAATATATAAAAAGATATAACTGTAATATTATCAGACCTATCATTTAGCATGACCTAGAAGTTTATTAGAAATTGAGTTTGGAGTCTCCTGATGGCCATATTTCCTGCCTTGTCCTTGTGACTTGGGAAAATTTATATTCCTTGGCCAAACCTCTGGATTATATGATCAGGTTTTAGCCTCATCTGGTGAGCAAATTTTTAACCTAAATGTCCTCAAGTGAAGACCTAGGTGGTGATGGGTCCTGAAGTTGGCTTGGTTGGAATCATCTTGCTGGACACTGTCTATGGGTTACTGACATCTGGATCAGCTTACCCAGGCCCACAAGTGAGCTCCCAGACCAGCATGCCACAGCATAGAGATCAAACAACTGGCTGGCTGGCTAGGTGCACTTTTCACTTACCAGTGGTTTTGCACACTAGTTGCGCAGGACACGAAGGAGCTGCCAGACACGAAAATAAAAATAATCACGTCCATACGCTTTCCTGGGAACGATAATTGATGATGTTGAAATTTGATCCCTGTGTATATTCTGGAAATGAGCAGAAGTGACAAGTGGAACGTGGCAGCCCAGGGGCCCCTGTGGCTTGTTCTCATCTCTCTGCTCCAGGGTGTTGGAGAAGGCCTTCACTGTACCCCCTTTTCTCTCCTCCATAACTGACTTCTACCATGACTGACTTCCACTCTCCAGACTGGCATTCAGGAATCTGTATTCTTTTAAGACCACTTTATTGAGGTAAAATTGACAGAGAATAACCCATATATACTTATAATCTACAGTTTGAGAAGTGTGGGGCAAATCCTTACACCTGTGAAACCACCACTACAAACCGGCTGGTGAGCATGTCCATCACCCCTAAAGGTTTCCAGAAGCCCCCCATTATCCCTCCCTCTCACTCCTCATTGCCCTGCTGTCATCTTGTTTTCTGATATTTTCTAGCAATTTCTAGAAATGGAATCATACAGTAAGTACTTTTTTTGGTCTAGCTTCTTTCACTCAGCATAAGTATTCTGAGATTCATCCATTTATCAATAGTCCATTCCTTTTCATTGCTGAGTAGTATTCCACCATATGGATATACCACAGTTAGCTTATCCACTCACCTGCTAGGACATTTGGGTTGTTGCCAGTTTTTTTGTTATAAATTAAGCTGCTGGGAACATTGTATTTTTTTTTAAGATTTTATTTATTTATTTGACAAAGACACAGCGAGAGAGGGAACACAAGCAGGGTTAATGGGAGAGGGAGAAGCAGGCTTCCTGCTGAGCAGGGAGCCCGATGTGGGACTTGATCCCAGGACCTGGGATCATGACCTGAGCTGAAGGCAGACGCTTAATGACTGAGCCACCCAGGTGCCCTAGGAACATTGTATATAATTCTCTCTATGGACATATATTTCCTTTTCTCTTGGCTATCTGAGGTGGCATGGCTGGATCATATGGTAGGTGTAGGTTTAACTTTTCCAGAAATTGGCAAGCTGTTTCCTAAAGCGATTGTACCATTGTACAAAGAATGTGCTTTTTAAAACAGGCTTCACCAGTGATTCTCCTATAGCCTTTTCCTTCCTGAGATCATCTATCTAATGACCCTGGGGTTGGCCTTGAGTGACAGTCTTGTGAGCATGTCTCTCCCACCTGTTGTTTCAGAGACAGCTTGGCCTCGGCACCTCCCTGCAGGCTGTCCCTCTGCATGGGGATGCTGGAGAAGCTAAAGGGGCAACTTGGACTCTCTCTGTCCATCCAGGCCTTCAACCCACCCAAAACACAGCAGGTGTATGCATTGACTTTCCATAGGGTAGACAAGCCGTGTGGCAAGGACCTGCCTTACCCACTGTCACAGTATGTCACAGACCTTGAGGAGGACAGCTTCTGTGGCCTTCTTGTGAATGCTTGGGTCCCTCAGGGGTCATTTCTCGGCTGACTTCCGGATGGACAGGAGCCACCGAAGGGACAGTCTGTAAGGTGGGTCCTCTTCAGAGAGCTCCTCTTTTCTTTCCTCTCCCCTGCCTTCTCCCCATGCTTCTAATTGGCCCCCTTAGGTGCCAAACCCTGAGCTATGTGCTCATCATAAAAAGATGAACAGGATAGCTTTGTCCCTGGTGGGGCTCCACAGCCTGGGAGAAAGGACAGAAGGGGCAGCTTTTCTGATGAGAGGCGGCCCAGGAGGAAGCAGACGTGGTGCTCCAAGTGGGGTTGGCGGTGGGATAGTTAAGCCAGACTTGACTCCGGTGGCCAGAGCAAAGGCTCCTCATCTCTATCCATGTGTCCCCTTCACAGCACGTCACGACTCCTGAGGAGTGACTGGCGGTGGCCTGCGGCCCTCCGGCATTCTGTGGCTGGGGCCGACTCAAGCCCTGCAGGGTAAGGATTTTGTTCCAGGCCGGTTGCTGCTTGGTGTTTCCCAGTGCCATATTGTGGGGGGCAGTCAAGGGGAAGGGAAGCTGGAGAAGCTTGTGCCGTTTTCTGGGGGGCAATGAAGGGGAAGGGAAGCATGTGTTCTTTATTCCTTTTTATGGCTGAATAATATTCCATTCCGTACCACATTTTGTTGACCCCTTCATCCATCGGTGGACGCTTGGCTTGTTTCCACCTTTTGGCTCTTGTGAGTGATGCCACTGCTATGAACGTGGGTGTGCAAGTATTGGGTCCCTGCTTTCAGTTCTTTAGGGATAGACACTTAGAAGTGGAATTGCTGGATGATAGGGAGATTTTGTGTTTAATTTTTTTTTTAAGATTTTATTTATTTATTTGACAGAGAGAGACACAGCGAGAGAGGGAACACAAGCAGGGGGAGTGGGAGAGGGAGAAGCAGGCTTCCTGCTGAGCAGGGAGCCCGATGTGGGGCTCGGTGGGATCATGACCTGAGCCGAAGGCAGACGCTTAATGACTGAGCCACCCAGGTGCCCTGTGTTTAATTTTTTGAGGAACTGCTAACCCGTTTTCCTCACAGAATGCTGTAGAGACAATGGTTTCCCGTCACCTGCAGGACAGAGCCTCAGTGCCTGCCTCCTGAAGAGTCCTTCAGGACTCTTCTCATTCTGGCCCAGCACCAGGATCCGCTCCAACCAGATGGATTTGGTCCCTTGGACTAGGTCACTCCTCTCACCCGAGACACCCTTTTGCCTCCCTCCTGGACCTAGTGCACACCCTGCCTTCACTGCCTCCTTTGGAGAAACTTGTCCCTCCCTGCTCTGCCCACGATCCCACTGACAGTTGAACTTGGGTTGGGAATCTCTACCCTGAGATTACTCTTCTGCTCCTCTCTGCTCGCTCCCCTGCTCCTGTTAGGGTTCAAGCCCACGGAGAGCAACCACGGACTGTTCCCTGTGGCCATGCCCGTGCCTGGCTCGTCCCAGTGCTTGTGTGCCCAGCCCGTCACTGCTGGCCCGCGTGCAAGCCGCTGCTCTGCCGGCAGCCTCCCTCACGTGGCGTCCTTGTCACACGGAGTAATCTGGCTGGCCCCAGCGTGAGCGCGCTGAGCTGAGCCTTCCATGCTGGCAGGCCGCCCCGGGTTCCCAGGCTGGTGACTGGCTGCCTCCCCTCCTGGGCCCCTGCCCATCTGGAAGCATGCCCTCGAGCACTGCCATCCCTGAACCAGGCCGTCAGGTCACCCGATCCCCCCCCCCCCCCCCCCCGCTGCGGTGGCTGAGAAGCCGGCTGAGTGCTCCCACTGGGAGCTAGTGATGGAGGGGCAAGCAGCCACTTACTGAGCTTTGGGGGGCCTCTTCTCCTTAGGGGCTGCCTTGGGGCACAGAGAGCAGCCGGAGGGGCCTCTCACCCAAGCCAGAAGCCCAGCGTCCTCTTGCAAGCCCATCCAGCTTCTCACTCCCACTGCCGACTCTTCCGCGGAAACACGAGGCCATGCCTCTAGCTTAGGCGAGTGCTGGAGCTCGGCGTGGTCCCTGCATGTCTGCTCTGCTCCCACTGCGGGCGGCCTACCCAGAGCTCACAGCCAAGCTGCCCCCTCCAGGCCGCTGAATCGCTCCCTGGCAGCCCTGCCTCCCCCAGTCGGGCCCCCGGGGCTGCGGAGGCTGTCTTGAGTGCACCCCACTCTCCCTCTCGCTGTCCCGTTTCCCCTGCGCTGTTTGCGGTGCCTGGAACAAGCCTTCTGTCCCGGGAGGCGTTCTCTGACCCCGGGCTCTGTTGTCCCCACAACTTGGACACCCGTTTCCCTTCACAGCCCTACTCAGCAGACTGCCTTATAAGGGTCTGTTCTCCTCTGTCTCCTGTGCCGACCTCACCATGGATTGTCTCGTTGTGTCCCCAGCTCCTAGGCCAGGGCCTGGGCACTGTGGGGGCTGGAGAAATGTGCGCCGAGGGTGGATACACTGAGAGGCAGATGGACCGAGGAGCAGACGGATTGCCGGGTGGACGGGCTGTTGGGTGGATGGACTGATGGACGGATGGACAGGCAGACAGCAGATGGGCCGAGGCCCCCTGTGGGTGCAAGTTTCTCCCGGGAGCAGGAAGAGTGGGCCCAGAAGATCTGTGACCGGTTCCTGCTCTCAGAGACAGCAGCTGGCCACAGAGCAGTCAGTGGGGTCCAGGGTTGGTGAAGGCCCTTGAGGCTTTTAGGAGGCTTTCTAGAAGCATTTGAGCTGCAATTTTTTTGAGCAGACAAGATTGTCTAATCTTAAAGGCAAGTTCCTTTTTTTTTTTTTTAAAGATCTTATTTATTCATTTGACAGGGAGAGAGAACACAAGCGGGGGGGTGCAGCAGACAGAGGGAGAGGGAGAAGCAGACTCCCAACTGAGCAGGGAGCCTGACGTGGGGCTCGATCCCAGGACCCTGGAAACATGACCTGAGCCGAAGGCAGACGCTTAACTGACTGAGCCACCCAGGCGCCTCTAAAGGCAAGTTCTTGTAAGCAGGCAGGTCTATAGGGGGGCTGGGAGGAGCTAGCATTTGTTCCAGTTGGTCTGGTCTGGTGAGTCAGGCTGCTGACCTGGGTCCGTCTGTCCTCTAGGCCTGGGCAGTCACAAATACCCCCTGGAGATGGTCCTTCTCCAGGAGGGGGCACATCTTGGGGCCTCTCGAGGGTTGCAAGAGGCCTGGCCTGCTTCCGACTTTTTGTTCTCTTCTGAGTCTCCCAGTTCGGTAAAAAAAATTAATTCCACAAGAAGCTTACAAACCTTATGGTATTTAAAACTATTTACCTTAATTAAGATGGTACTCTTTTAAAAAAAGATTTATTTATTTTAGATAGCAAGAGAGAGTGCGCAAAAGTGGGTGGGGGGGTAGGTGCAGAGGGAGAGAAAATCTCCAGCAGATTCCTTGCTGAGTGCAGACCCTGACACGGGGCTCAACCCCAGGACCCTGGGATCATCATGACATGAACCGAAACCAAGAGTCGGCCACTTAACGGACTGAGCCACCCAGGCGCCCCAAGATGGTGTTTTTTAAACAAAAACTGCCTAGCAGTTCTAGTCACAGGGTAATGACAACATTTATAAGAACTACTGATTCATCATGTGCTCCAGGCAGGGTGGAGCTGTGATGACAAAGAGTCCCCTATCCCTGTGGCTGAGCATAGTCACATTTGGAGATGATAGAACATACTTGACCTTGAGTCTTCCGTGAAAGTGAGGCCAAGGCCGCCCTCCCGTCCTCATCTCCTCTTTCCTACTCCCACCCCCAGCCCTTCAAGTCCTTCTCCCAGGCTGGGAAATGAGGATATAGGGGTGGAGCCTGGGAGAGGGAGCAAGTCACACACATTCCTGGGGCTGGGAGTTGCCAGGTTTCGGGAACCTTGTCCCTGGGCTCCCTGGCCAAGTGCTGATGGGGTTGGGGTTGCAAACGCAATTATCCAGGGCGGCTGTTCTGAGCTCTGATGCCTGCCTTCTGGAAACAGTACCTGCTCTGTTTTGGCACAGTTGTGCCAATGGCCTCATAGTCATCGCACGCCTGTCTGAGCTGGACATCTCGCCTCTCCTTCTGCAGATGGGACCATGAGCCCCGCTCCCCGCAACATGACTAGCTCAAGATCACACAGTAGCAAAGCTCAGATGTGAACCTGCTTCTTCAAGGCCTGAGTTGGGGATGTGCCTGGCAGGAGAATGTTTCAGGTTCATCTTTGTGTCTCCCAGGCTTAGCACAGACTCTGACCTGTCAGAGGAAGATCAGGAAATCTTTGTTGAATGAGGAATAGCAGCCAACATGTACTGAGTGCCAGAACCGTGGCAGCTACGAGTCTATGTGATTTCACTAAATCCTCCCCCAGCTCGGGCCAGCAGTACCTTTATCCCCTGTGTGCAGGAGGGGAAGCTGGAGTGCACAGAGGAACAGAAACCTGCCCAACCTCAAACAGCTAGTAAATGGAGCTGAGGTTTGGACCCAGATAGTGGATCAGAGCCACAGCCTCGACCAGCGCTGTCCAATCGAAAAATCATGTGAGCCTCCTGTGAAATTTAAAAATGTCTTGTTGTCACTTTAAAGAAAAAGTAAAAGAGAAACAGCTGACATTACTTTAATGATATATTTTATTTAATCCAATATCTGCAAAATATTATCATTTTAGCATGTAATCCATATAATATGAATAAGTTTAGATTCTTTTTTTCATGCGAAGGATTCCAAATCCAGCGTGATTTTAACTTATAGCCCATCTCAGTTTGGACCAGTCACATTCTGAGTGCTCGGTACCTCTCTGTGTCCAGTGGCTTCTGTGTTGGGCAGTGCAGCTCTGGACCGCTCCGCTAGTCAATGAATGAATGCTGGGAGTGGCCTTTTGGAGCCAAGGGAAGCATGGGAATGTGGTAAAGGGGAGTAACAGAGATTGGACCCGAGCCTGTGTGGTGGGTTCCAGAAAGCACTCACTGGGTCTCTCTCCCCAGTGTGAGTCCTGGGTGAAAGCTGCCCCCTCTCCCTTGGCAAAGCAGTATCTCCCTGGGGGCTGCCCCTGAAAAATCAAGCATCCTGCCCACTTTCTGGGAGGGCTGGGGCAGGGCTTTGCAGAACGCAGACATCCCAACCTTCCAGCCTCTGAGCTACGAGGAGGCCTTGCTAGTCTGCGTGGGGATCTGGCTCTGAGCAGTGTTGCTTTTGGCCAAAGGCGTTTGCAAAACTCCTGGAGCACAGAACAGGTACGATGTGTTCTTCAGAAAAGGTTATGAGGTTTCAGACATAACAGAGGTTCTGAGTATACAAATAGAGGACGTCTCAGGGCCGGTGTCAGAAGTGAAGTCATCAGACCCATACATCACGGGGTCAACTTCGGCTGACGCATTTAGGGTACCTTGGGCTTGGAGGCAGCCTGTAGCAGCGGGGACTAGAAATTACTGACCTGGGAGGGGAGGTGAGGGGGGGCAGTAGTGAACTAGTATCTTCTCAAAATGGGTCTCAAATGAATGGGGTTAGGACTATCAGTTACAACATTTTCTGGATTGGTCCTAAGGTGCAGTGGGAAGAGGGTGGATCGTGAGAAGAACCCCCCTACCCCCACCCCCCGACTCCCCCCCCGCCCCGTTGATTCCTGCCTTGAGGGCAGAGATTGGAGGAATCTGTGGCCAGTCTCTGCCCACACAGGGTTTCTGGAAAGTGAGTCGGGGTTGGAACAGTTAAGGCTGGTCAGGGGAAGTGTTCCTTCTGATGATTTGATTTATGTTGCTGGAAACATTTTATACGGAGGACCTTCCACTGGCCAAACAAGCGTTTGGTGAAAGGTCCAGCTGGGAAGATGGGATGCTGGGCCCAGGAAGCCCTGGTGAGCCACTGAATACCCCAGGCAGCGTGGCCTGTGGGGGCCACCACACAGTTCTTGAAATCCCGCGTGGGGTTGGGGGAGTAGGGTAGTGGCATGGGAAACGGAGTGGCGGAGGGCCAAATATTTTAGCATTAAGAAAAACCCTGCCAAGGTTGTTTGATAACAGCCACATTCCTGGAGGCAGGAGCAGAGGAGCAGGGAGCTGCTCCGGGCTGGAGCAGGGTCAGATGAAGCCCGTGTATTGTTCCTGAGGCTGGGTTCACGTCCTCATGGCTTGGCTTCCTGGTAGAAAGTCCTAGGGCCAGCCTGAGTCTCAGCTTCCCTGTCGGCAAAATGGGGCTAATAATAACCCCTCCCTTCCTTGAAAGTCCAAAATCGATGCTGCACATGTGGAAGCACTTTGGGGAGCAAAGCACCCCACGAATCTGGGGGTTATTTTTATTAACCCCCGAGTGGGTGTTTTATTTTTATTCACGCCACAGCTTTAAGTTATCATGTTGTTGGTTTATCAGGACCTTTACAACATTTCACTGTGATCAATTTCAGAGGTACTCAGAGATGGGAAGGACAGAGTACGGAACCCCTATGCCCTTCAGCCCGCTTCAACGATTCTTAATATTTCGTTAGGGCGATTTTGAGCTCATTTAATAATAATCCCTTTCATTAATTGAGTTCCCAAAGTGCTTGAAGTCCTTTGAGCTAAAATCTCACTGGACGAATTGCCAAAAAAAAAAAAAAAAAAAAAAAAAAATCTGCCCCCTCTCTTGGGAAAAAGAGTGTTTTTGTCTGTTAGGTATTTTGGACTAACTGCAACCTGTTATTGGCTCTTCAGGGATGTCTAACTGTTCAGTGGACAGTGTGGAATCACACGCAGGGCTCGGACAACCCTGTGGCCCCGTTGCCCTTGCTTAAACCCCGAGGGCAAGGTCCGTTCTCTCAGGAGTTTGGGGGCCTCTGTTGACTCTGCTTTCCCACTTGCTATAATTTGAAGGGAAAAGGTTGTTCTGGAGTCTAAATGATCATTTACAAGAGAACCTTGGGAGTGGCTGGCAGGAGTAATGAAGGAGCTGGTGAGTCTGTTGTCTTGGTCAGCCCGCCACGCAGACGGCCCCCTGGAAGTGGTCACTTTGGGGGACGGTCATACACGCCCTTGCCTGGGTGTGAAGGTTTTGGTGGGAAAGGTTGGGAGGTGGGGAGTCAGGGGTGAAGGCTGATTGGGCTTGCTTTTGTCTGTTCTGGCTCAGGGCACTTCGTGTAATTCAGGCTTCTTAACCTGTGGTTCTTTTTCTCATCTGTGAAGCGGGGTTGATGACAGTACTTGGCCACACTTACTCTGGGTGGTTGTGAGGGTCAAATGTAAGCTCCAGGAGATGGCCGTCTGTTTAGTTCACTCATCTGTCCCCTGTGCCTAGATCAGCATCTGGCACATAGTAAGTACTCAATAAATTTATGTTGACTAGGAGGGAGGGAGGGAAAGACGGTGGGAGGGAAGGAGGGAGAAAGTGAAAGGGAGAGGGAGGAAGGAAAAACGACCTTCATCCATCTGTTCATCACAAATCTTTCATTTCAGGACAAGGAAATGTCGTAAGAGGCCCCTGAGGAAAAAAAATGCCTATTTCTTCTGGGCTTGGAATGCTTTCTCTACTTTTTCTTTTTGTAGAAATTATGTTCTCCTCCCAGGTTTTGCCCCAGTGACATTTCATCTTTTAATTAAAATGTTTTGCATTTTCTCTGGCCAAATCCACGGCCCCCTCCCCTGTGTTCCCACACCGTTGTTCACCCTTCTGTAAGGCCCACATAGGAGGATGGTCATCGTTCTGCTTTGTCACATGCCAGTGGCAAGCTGGCCATCAGATGCGTACCTACAAGGTTGGCGTGGTCACCTCCACATTACTGTAGGGGACCCTGAGATTCAGAGAGGGAGAAGGGCTCTCCCAGGTAGACACAGCTAGTAAATGGTCGGGTTTAGATTCCAAAGCCCTGCTCCGAGCCCTACTTCCCTGCTGTTCCTGGGTGTGTCCCTGTGCTTTGCTTCTGGTTCTGCCTCTCTGGGCTTGGTGCTTTTCCTAGGTAGGAATGGAGCCCATGCCTGTGTCCCCTGCTCCCAGGGTTAGCGCGGAGCTAGGGACGTGGGAGGTGTGTAGTAATCGAATGGGGCTGTGTCTCTGCGGATGGCCAATAGCACTCCACGCTATAGGCAGCTGTGTGGGGTCTTTTCCCCTCCCCACCCCAGCTGCCTGCAGAGTTCCCGGGAAGTTTACGAGCCCCAGGTGGGGGGAGGTGGAGGGGCAGGGCTTACTTGAGCCCGTGTGCAAGAGGGCTCAGCACACATTAGTGAGTACCCCATGGGACTGACAGGTCCACCAGGGTTGGCGGGGGAAGGAAAGAGTGGAGGGGCTCTGAGCCCCCAAAGTGTTAAACTCTGCAGACAGACGAGGGCCTTGTCTAGCTGTCTAGTTGTAGTTGCAGTGCCTGATGAGGATCCAGCAAAAAGTAGGATTAATAAATATATGATACATATTAATAAATACGTACTGAATGCATGAGGGACCCCTGAGCCCTGCTTCCTGGCTTCCTCCAGGGCTGGCTTTGTTCTGAGTTCTCTGGCTACTGCTGAGAGGCAGGTGGGCCAGGCTGAGGAACTACCCAGCGTGACCCCGTCCCCTGAGTGCTCAGCGGCTCTACTGCCCCTCACGGGTGTCACAGCTGCTGCCTGCCTGGAGTGTGTCCCCATCACCCGCTTGCTCAGCTGAGCATCCTTCCGTCCAGCCCCAGCCTCTGGAACCCTTGCTGGCCCCGGTATTGTTTCCCAGGGCGGCCAGGCTGTCTGCCCTGCGTTCCCCTTGCTCTTCTCACGTGCTCGCATCAGCTTCTCATCTCCTGGACACCGCTGTCCTGAGTGGCCAGCAGGTTGGTCCTCTGGAGAGGGGGACGCAGTGTCCGAGCCACTAAACCCCGGCCTCGGGCATGCCCTTGAGCTTTCTTTTTTTTTTTTTTTAAAGATTTTATTTATTTATTTGAGAGAGAGAGAGAACGAGAGATAGAAAGCACGAGAGGGAAGAGGGTCAGAGGGAGAAGCAGACTCCCTGCTGAGCAGGAAGCCCGATGTGGGACTCGATCCCGGGACTCCAGGATCATGACCTGAGCCGAAGGCAGTCGCCTAACCAACTGAGCCACCCAGGCGCCCCTTGAGCTTTCCTTTAAATGGCGTTCCGACCCACAGCAGCACCACAGGTCACATTCCCAGAGAGCCTGCACATGAGGCCTGAGTCTGTTTATTTTCCGAGATTTCAAAAAAACATGACTTTTTTTTCCCCTTTGACCTTAAACAAAACTTTTTTTCCTCCAACACTTACTTGTATTTTTAACTCCATGAGAAAATATGGTAAGGGAGCATATTTTCTTTTCAAAACTGTCATTTTGAAAGATTTTTTTTTCATTAAAAAAATAGGCTTTGGGGTATGGAGAGAGTAAGGTGGGGTTTTGTTGGTGGTGGTGGTGGTGTTGGTGGTGGTGGTGGTGTGAGAGCTGCTGGGGGCTCTTCTGTACCCAGAGCTCCGTGTCTGTGGAGCTGTCACCACCCCCTCCACCTTCCAGGGACCCTGTCCCAGGCCTCCGATGCAGCTGTTTTGGTCATTGTGATCAAGGATTTCTGGGCACCTTTCGTCTCCTGAAGACCTGGGGCCGGACCCGCTGAGGGCTGTAAACAAGCATTTCCCTCCTGTGGCAGGAAGTGCTTAATATCTTTGCTTTTTGAGAGCTGGTGCTCTGGGCTGGGTAGGGGCTTGTGGCTCAGCTCCCACCGTGGGGGTCAAGGAGGGTAGCAGCCCGTGGGCATGTTTGCAGTCCCTGCGTTCTCTTCTGGAGGATGTAGGATCAGAGTTCCAGCGAGGGTTGGTGACTTGACCGTAGTCTCACAGCCATTCGGATGAGGATGAGTGGAGTCCTGGACGGGAGCGGCTTCCCTGCTTCCTTGGTCCCTGTGCCGCATGCCTCCCCCTCCCATGTCTCCCTGTGGCCCAGCGTGGTTTGTTGATTGACTTCCTGGAGGCGTTTTGCTTTAAGCACAGGGCTGAGCTCTGGGTCTCCCTGGGATAGCCTAGGTGTGGTTCTCTTGTTTTCAGTGTACCACTGTGTTCTTTGTTTAGCCACTGTCAGGGTCAGGGAGGTCAAGCACATCTTTTCAGAGATATTTCTAGAATTTGAAACTGAGTCCAGTAATGACTTAATGACTGAGAGGCTGCTCTGTGCTTGAGTAAAATAGAAAAGCTGGTCAGGGCACCTGGGTGGCTCAGTCATTAAGCGTCTGCCTTCGGCGCAGGTCATGATCCTGGAGTCCTGGGATTGAGCCCCGCATTGGGCTCCCTGCTCCGAGGGAAGCCTGCTTCTCCCTCTCATACTCCCCTTGCTTGTGTTCCCTCTCTCGCTGTGTCTCTCTCTGTCAAATAAATAAATAAAACCTTAAAAAAAAAAATAGAAAAGCTGGTCTAAGCTACTCACAAAGAACACTTGCTTAGCAGAGGAGTTTGCTTATGAAAACCTCCTAAGTGCTGAACGGCTTCTGGAAGAATGTCGCCTGCCCCTTCTCATGCCTCGGTCCCCTTCTGTCGCCTCTGCTGCCGCTCTGCTGGTTCAGTCTCATTCCCTCTCTCTCCTGGACCTTTGAAGTAGCCCCTGACATGCCTCCTGGTCTTGCCAAGATCACAATGTCCCTAAAGTCTGCATCTGACGTGTCTCCCTTCCACAAGCTGGCTCTGGCTTCTCCCCAGACTCCTCTCCCTCCCAGGTACCCCGTGATCCAGCCATCCCCAAGGAGCCCTCTCTGCTTGGATTGTTCTCCCGCCCTCTGCTTGGCGGACACCTACTTGTCCTTCTGGGTCCTCTTTTGTCCCCTTCTGTGTTTCTACAGCCTTCTGTTCACGCAGGTCCCGTAGATCTCCTTGTTGGGCATAATCCTCTGCTCCCATGTCTGTCTTGTCTTCTAGACTGGGCTCCCGTAAGGAGGGAGGGGGCTTTCATCCCCGTCTTCCTGGCAGCAAGCCCAGTGCTTGCAAGTCTAAGATGGGAGTGTGTTTATTTAGTAAGTGCACCCGGGATAGATGGGGAGGCTTGTAACAAAGCAAGAGGGACAGGAAAGGTGGTCCCTGGCTCGGGTAGCGGGAGAAGCTTTGCGGAAGTGAGACTTGAGTTGACCCTTGAGGGATGAGTAGACATTAGATTGGTGGGTGGATTTGGGATGCAGGGTCTTGGGTAGTGGGAACTACATGACAGGGGCCACTGGAGCCAGGTGGGGGCCTGGGGGGTAATCCGACGGGGAGTTTTTCTCCATCATCTTTACGTTTCCTGTGGATTGATCTCTTCCACTTCTGTGAGCTGGCATCAGAGGCAAAGGAGGGATCCTTTGGACTTCCCAGGTGTCACCAAATTCAGCAGGAAACTCCCTGAAGCCTGTGCACCCTTTTAGCTACGTGCCTGGCATCCTCGGAAAGACAGGTGTCTGGACGCAGGCCTCTTTTGGGATCAGCCATTCCGGTTGTGGCTGGGTGAGTGGGTATGAGCTGAATGCCTTGGCTGCCGAGGGTGTGACCACGGCTCCCGTGAGCACTGGGAGGTGCAGAGCTGCTTCGCCGAGCCAGGAAGGAACTGTCTTCGAGGATTTCTTCCTTCCCTTTCACAGGTGCCTGGTGCCTTTGCTCGGCGCTTATCCGCTCATTGTTCTTGGGTAGTGCCTCGGGCTGGTCGCTATTCTGGGGGACTTTCAGAGAGTTCTAAAAAAATAAATAAGCCCCAAACTTAGTTTTTACCCTTAGGGAATAAGTACGTTTGAAGTCACGCACAAGGATGCTCCCATGTGCCAGGACGGGGTGGGACTCTCCGATCATATTGACTTAATGGTGGTGAGAGAACGTTGCACAGACCCCAGTTTGAATCTCAGCTGTTTATTGAGCACTTACTGTGTACACGTGATCTCTTGTTTGATCCTCACAGCGCAGCCCCCTGGGGTCAGTGCTCTTTGCTCATCTGCTCACTCACTTGTTCATCAGGATTATTGAACTCCTCCTGCTGAGTAAGGCAGACTCTTTCCCCAGGAGCTTGCATCCCAGTGGGTCATTGAGAGGCCACAGAAAGCAGCAGGGAGCTGTTCTTGCTCACGTAGGCCACAGCCCCGGTGTGCCTAGAGGCTCCGAGGGGGGCCGAGAGGCCCATCATGGGGGTGATCTTTCAGAATCCTGGCTTTAGGTTCCCCCAATCAATAGTTTCCAAACTTGTTTTTAAATTGCTTAGAAACCTGTTGTTCAGGTGATATTGCTCACTTGAATGGTTCCTAAGGGATGCCAGGGCACGCCACGGGGCCCTCGTGAAATCACGTGAAAGCCATGGTGTAGCCAAGCTCTCATGCTGTCAGTGAGGTTTGCAGGAGAGAAGGTGCCTCCGACCTCATGATGACATTGTGACGGAGCGCCTTCCTGTGTGCCACCATGCCACCTCCATCAAAGCGGCCCCTTCTCCTCACCGTGCACCCAGCTCCAGTGACAGCGAGCAGCCCATTGCAAGTGCTCCCGTGTCAGGACTTTGGATTTTTCTTCAAACTCCAAGTGGCATTCTCCCTCAAGCAAAATGCTGCTGAGGAGTGGAAAAATCTGCCTGCCCTCTGAGCCTGGGCACCAGGGCACCACAAATGCTTGTGAGTTGGCAGCTGGGTTTTTTTAAAATTGCAAGGTGCACAGGAAGTGGGCCGAGGAGGGAGGAGAAAACAAATATTCTGTTTTGTAGGATGCACCACTGACATTTAATTGAAGACCAGGGTGTTACCTTCCAGAGGACGAGCCACATGATTGGACCCCCAGTCTGGGGTCAGCACTGCTGGGAGCTGCTCCAGCCAGAGGCAGGAGCCTGCGCCCAAGAAGAGCAGGCGACAACGTGTATTGTGGTGCTGGGGAGGGGGAGCGGCAGCCCAGGCTGAAGAAAGACGTCAGGGTGCAGTTAGCGGTGGGCAGGGGCTGCCCCTGCTGCCCCCTAACAGAGGCTCAGCTTAGAAACTCTAGTCCCAGAAAGGGGACAAGTTTCCCTCAGCTTCCTCCCAATCATGGACGAAATCGGACATCAGGAGATCGTCTCACTGCCTTCTGCTCCTAGGGGATCAGTAGCACCTGTGTTCTAGAATCTTCTCCCTTATATTACTATATTGACCTATAGTCATGAAAGTTATGAAAGACTTCCGGACAGTTTTTCCAGGCAAGCTTCTCATTGAGGCACATGGTCCATGTACAGAAGCCAAAACGACCTGGGTTTTCCCAAGGTGCACACATCCTGGACACAGACCACCCCCCAGAGCCTTCTCTAGTCACCACCCGTCCCAAGGTGGTTCTAACACCAGGGGTTGATTTTGCCCACCCTTGGATACTGGAAGAGTGGAGTCCCCTCATGTCTGCTCTCTGACATCTGGCTTCTTTCACGGCAATCCCACGAGCGACACGGGGTAGGGAATGTTCTTCCTGTCCTGTAGAGAAGGAAGCTCACCTCTGGGGAGGGGAAGTGGCCTGGAGAGGTCATGCAGTTCATCGGAAGTGAGCTGCGGCTCCCCCGGATAGATCTGCCCCTGATTCCCGCACCCCAGACCCCATGACAGTGCAGTGGCAGCCTCCTCCTCCAATTTCATGTAATACGTTCTGGAACGTTCCCCTCCGGTCTTGGCGTAAATCCTCTGTGTTGCAGTAGGAGTTCATTCCTACAGAATCTTTTGTTCTGTAGATATGGAGACTTTCCTTTGCTCCTCTGGGAAATAACTCACATTCCCTGGAAGTCACCCTTGGATGGCTGGCTGAGGGATGCCGGCCTCCTTGAACTCACCCTCCTTCCAACCCTGTAATTATCCATGTTGTTCACCTCCAAGCCCTTCCTTAGTTAGCTATGCTTCTCAAACTGTGAACCCAGCTAGAAAACTCCTAGGGGTTGGCTTTCCTGGGAAGGCTGCCTCCGGCGGTCATGTTGGGAGCCTTTTCCTCGGGCCTCGTGTTGAGGTGGAAACATAGGCAGCAGTGCCTACTTTGTCGTAAAAAAACACTGATGGTGCTCTGCTAGGAGGACCTGTCATTTTCTCCTGCTGTGAACCCTACTTATGCACAGCTCTGACTCCTGGAAGTCTGCTCAGGGAACATTCTGTGCCCCAGCTGCTCCTTGTTCCTTGTCTTTAAATGGGACGTCTGTTGTCAGGGAGACCTACCCCACCATGGCCTCCCCATCGCAGCAGCAAACTGTGTTCATAACTCTGGATATTTATTTCTGGGCCCTAAAGGTCAAATACTCTTTCATCTCCTGGAGAAGTCTGGAATTGTGTCCCTCTGAGGAGCTGAGAGTGTATTGTAGGTTGAGTGATAACCCATATATGAGCGGCTCTAGGACGCATCCCATCTGACAGCTGCTGAGGAAGTGACTTGATCTTTCAGGGAATGATTTGTCCCTTTGCCCTAGAAATTGCCAGTGGCCCTTTGGTCCTCCAAAAGCCCCTGGCTCTCCTTTTGGGTTACTTTGACCATGTTTCCTTGCCAGTTGAGTCCTGGGTTTTCTGAATTCCCATTCTGGTTTTGCTTCTTAGCTAAACCTAAATGGTAAACGTGTCGCACACACAACACTCTTCTCCCTGCCTGTGCCAGTGGCAGACATTGCTAATCAATTACCGCACTCCTATCCACTGAGGCCTGCCTTAAGTCCTGGTACTCCAGGCAGACACCGCCATCTGTTTGGAGCTTCCAGGCTTAATGAAATCTTTTTGCCATTGCAGCTCCAAGTGGTACAAACAGAAATCCTGCTTTCTGCCGAGGAAACTTGATTTCCTATGGAAGGGCCCAGAAGTGAATGAAAGATGCCTTTTTGAAGCATTTGTTAGTTGCCTGGACGTTTTCCTTTTCTGGGTGGGGTGGCAGGGAATGGGTGATGAGGCAGGTCTTGGCTAGTGGGCATTTTGAATTCAGGAGTACACATTCCTTTGGGATGTGTATTTAACTTACTTCCTCCAGAATCACACTTTCAGGGAGACAGGAAGATAGTAACATCTATACTGGGGCTCAGTCCCAGCCTCCTGGGGCCTCATAACCGTAAATGGTCAGTGGAGTCCTCAGAATACATCCAATAGGATAAAAATGTGACTTGGTGCAAGTCCCCAGTTTGCAATAGACCCATTTCCTGCTTCCTGGGTGAGACACCATGTGGTGGAAGGAGGCTCTTACTGGGGGCCGGGGCAGCCTGAGGGGAGCAGTCGCTGTCTGGGAGGCCGGGATTGGTCTGAGTACCCTGTGCTCCTTGCCCTGCGTGTTTATTTCCAGGGCAGAACTCCAGGGCTCCCTGGAGTCCTTCCCGCCTCTGTTCACGGGTGCGGGTTGTCCTTTTTCTCTGGCAGGCGGCTTAGGCTGAGGGTGGCGTTGGGGGCCACTTGGAACCCTGGCAATTCCTCCCCCGGTGCCACCTTGTTACCTACCCCCAACCCCCTACCTGGTGCACTGTGTTATTACAGCTGGACTGGCTGGGGTGCATCGGCCTCCGGCCAGCCTACCTGGTGGTTTAAAACCAGACTTAATCAAAACGTAAATACTTCTTGGGGCCAGAAAGCAGGTCTTTCCAGGTGTTTGAGCAGAGGCAGCAGAGTTCAGGAGCCGAGAAGTGGGTGGGGCCTGTCAGACTCCTTCTACACAGAGATCTGGGGTTCCCTGGGACCTCTATCGGGGGCCTCTGGAGGAGCCGCCGGTCGCCGGGGTGACCAACGCCCCACCTGCCCTGCTGTGGCTTGTGGACGCTGTCACTCGGGCAAAGGTTGTTCTGGTGGTGACAGTATCTGCTCCCTTCCTCCTTTCCTGATGCCCCCCTCGCTCTCCCCACCCTCCCTCAGAGTCAGTGACAGGAGGTGGCATTTTACAAGGGGGAGCTCAAGGCTCAGAGGGGCACAGATGTGACCATCTCAAGATGGCTCAGCGAGTAGGAGGACAGTCACATGCATTTATGGAGAGCTTACTTTTCACCTTGTCTGGACTTGCATCCTGCCCTTGGGTGGAGGTGGTAGACGTGCCGTGAACCAGGAAGCACATAAGATCGTGTCATGTGCAAAGAAACAATTTATAAATACACAAACAGGAATAATTCCCGATAGCTATGAATACTGCAGAGTTGATGAGATAAAGCAGGATTCGATGGGGGGGGCAGTCTCTGCAAGGGGAGGTGTTACGCTGGGGCGGGCCCAGGGAGCCTCCATGGGGGCACTTGAGAACAGGTGTCAGAAAGGAGCCCTCGTGGGATGATGGGCAGGAAGCACGGCTGGAGCAGAGACCCGGAGCTGGGCACGGGAGGAGGTCGGGCTGTCCAGTGGCGTGCAGGTCTAAGGCTGACAGGGGCCAAGGGGCTGACAGGGGCCGAGCAGAGAGGCAGGTGGGGACGCAGGTCAAGCAAGGCAGTTGGATGTTGGAGGTCATTGGAGGACTTTAAGTGAGAGAATCCCATGATTTTGATTTGGGTCTGGCCAACTCTGGCTGCCAGGTGGAGATGGGCTGAAGGGGGCGAGGACAGAGAGGTGGCAGAGCAGGAAGGAGGCTAGTCCAGTTGAGGGGCAAGAGAGGATGCTGGCCTGGTCAAGGTGGCAGCAGTGGAGACAGAAGAAAGGCAAAGGTGTGAGTTTCGAGCTAGCCCCACACACTTAGGGATGGACTCGGTGTGGAATATAAGGCGTGGAGGGAAAGTGAAGATCTGGGGTGTCTCCAGGGTTTGAGGCTGGAGAGGGCATCTCTAATCCACTCACTACCCAGGGTTGCACAGTGCGCGGTGCACTGTCCCCGGGTGGACCCAGGATCCTGGCTTACCCTCAAGTGCCAGAGGGGTTGCCTGGCTCCTGCAGGCGTGTTAGCATGCCTACAGGGATTGACTCCAGCCACCTTTCTGGATCCCAAAGGCCGGGCAGTGTGATGTAACCTGGAGTTTGGGGGTCGGTCTGGACTGTGTGGAGTGCCTGAGAACAGCTCGAGAGGCAGCCGTAAGCAGCCCTGGCTGATGGGCCCAGGGAGCGAGATGCAGCCCGAGGAGCAGTGAACATGGAGAGGAAAGGCACGGGGCTAAGTGGCCGGTCCTCGGTGACCAGCGGGGACAACAGCGAGAGCTGCTATGGATTGAGCACTCACTGGGCACTGAGTGTGCTTGAGCTGTACGTGTTTTCTCAGTCATTCCTCCCAACCCTGAGCGGCAAAGTAAATGGTCCTATTTCATTCAGAGATGCAGCAACCTGGGCTCAGAGAGTGTTTCGCCCAAGGTCACTGAGCTAGTGAGTGGCCAAGCGCACTGACCGAGTCCATCCCTGTGTGTGGGGCTGGCTCGAAACTCACACCTGTGCCTTTCACCCCTGACTCCAGGTATCGAGTCCTTAACCAGCACCCAACACTGTCCTCAGCATCCCCTGCTGTCCTGTCACCAGCTGTCTGCGGAGGGCCTGCTCTGGGCCCCGCCCCTGTTGTCAGGCCCCCACCCCTACCGAGGTGCTCCCTCCGTGCAAGCGGATGAGACTGCAGGGAATTTGCAGACGGAGCAGTTCTCTTAATGAGAGTCTTTTGGGCAGCTCCCTTCCCCTTCTCCTCCCTCCCTTCCTTTCCTGCCTTTCCGGGAAGACTTGCTGCCAGGCTCAGGCCTGGTGGTAGTTACAGGGAGAGGAGACCTTTGGGCCCTGCCTTTTAGGGCAGCTGGGCAATCACAGCTGCCTCAGCCCTGCCACCTGCAGGGACACACCCGAGCAACTTCTACCACCTCTGCCACCGGCCTCTGCCTGCCAGTGGGTGGGGAGCAGAGCTCCTGCATCAGGTCTGGACAAACTCGAAGGATTCCCTTAGGGTCTGAGGATGACAGTGATACCAGGAGGTCGTGATGCCAAGTTTTCTTTAGCAAGGAGGGGGAGTGGTCATGATCCGGAAGTCCAGGAGAGGAGGGTGTGACATGCCTACGTTTTCCAAACCTCAATTCAGGGGCTCTGGCCCTGAAAGATGACCATCCATGTCCTCATGGGGGACAGGATGTGAAACTCTGGGACTGAGCCAGTGGGGCGTGGTGCCCCTCAGTGCTACCCTTTCTGTGTCTGCCCCCCTCCCTGTGTAAAGTCATGGGCATGGGGCTTGCTTCTGCCACCTGGCTCACTGCAAGCCCTCAGCAAGTGTGAGTAGGTAGGGGGAGGAAGTGAATGCGTCGCCCTTGGTTCTCCATGCTTCTCTGCTGCTCTAGATATGCCCCAGCCAAACCGGTAGCCCCTTGCCACGTGTGGCCAAGGAGCCCTTGAAATGTGGCCAGTTTGAACTGGATGTGCCATAAGCATATAATATACACTGGATTTCCAAGACTTAGTATGAAAAAAGAGTAAAATGTCTCATTAACACTTTTTTATGCTGATTACATGTTGCAGTGGTAACATTTTGGATTTATTGAGTTAAAGTACGTTATTAAAATTAATTTTCCTTGTTTCACTTCACCTTCTAAGGTGGCTCCCAGCCAGTTTAAAATTGCCCATGTGACTTGCCTTGTGTTTCAGTTGGAGCCTCTGACCTTCTAGCTCCCAGGGCTCCCTGCTCCAGGGCCTTGGCTGAGGGGTTTGTTTTTTTGAAGGATCTGGGTTGGAATCCTGACTCTACCATTCCTGACGGTTAGCAAAAACAGGACCCCGAGTCTCAGTTTCCTCACCTCTGAAATGGGGCTGGGCAATCAAACCTTGGGAGCTGGTGTCAGAATTAAAGTGAGGAGACGGGAAGTACCTCGTGTGTGTGGGCCCAAGATGTGTCTCAAGGAGGCGGGCTCTGATTTCTGGGGGTTTTGGCCAGACCCTGACTGAGCCCTGCTCCTGGGACTTAGGTTACAGGCTGTAATGATGAGCTGGGGGGAAGTGAAATAAAAAGGCAGATAAAAATCATGGCTCACCATTCCTCAGTTTTCTCCGTCAGAGCCAGACCTGCCTTGTCGAGTCGCAGGATGGAGGCAGGTCGGCCTATGAAGAACGTCGCTCAGGAATAGCAGCGAATGGCTGTTATTCGTATCATTTTCTTAGCCATCCCTCAGTTTTGTGCATCCAGCACTTTCTCAGGAAGCTTGGAAACAGAGACTTTAAGTGATTGGTAGCAAGTGAAGGCACATTGCCCAGCCCTGCTCCTCGGCCTGACCCCAAGGTCAGGTACGGCCAGCAGGTGGGGGCTGGTCAGTTCCAGCTGCGCAGGGATGCGAGGGATGAGGTGCAGACTGTGGCCCGGCTCTGGGTTCCCTGAGCGTCTGCTTCTCATGGCCAGGCAAGGCCAAGGGAAGCGTGTTCCTCAGACCTGCTTTGTCTGAGGCAGCACCCAGCATCTGGCTGTGAGGAGCCAGGGCTCCCTGCTCCGGGCCCAGGGCTCTCAGAAGCAGCGGGAACCCGAGGGCAGAGCAGAGGGCAGGTGGGAGACGCGCCAGGTTCATCTCTGAGTCCTGAGTGGAAAAGGGCACAGCACGGCCTGCTTCTGGAGTGACGCCTCTGCTCAGTCGTTCATGCAAACACTTATTTACAGACACCGAGGTCATAGTAGACTCGTGCCAGGCAGCGTCTTCGGCCCTGGTCCCTGGTGAGCAAGAGGGATGTGGTCCCTGTCTTCTTGGATGGGAGCCTGATGAAGACACAAGTTATGAAATGTGCTTTGAAGGAAAGACTGGGGAGCAGTGGGAGAGGAAAGTGGAAACATAACTCTTAGATTGATGGGAAGGGGGTTCAAGGAATGATGTGACGCTAAGTGAGATGTGAACACTTGGCCAGTGAAGTGGGGGTGATGTGCGTCAGAGTGCTCAGAACAGCCTTATTTGTGATGGTAGAAATTTGGAAATAATAACCTATGTGTCTCTCAATGCAGACTCAATGAATTATTTTGACAAAATCTGTGAGGATACATATTAAAAATTTTTTATTCTCTTTAAGCTTGAAATGTGTCACTAAAAACAATGATACTGGGTCACCTGGGGGGCTCAGTCGGTTAAGTGTCTGCCTTTGGCTCAGGTCATGATCCCAGAGTCCTGGGATCGAGCCCTACATCGGGCTCCCTGCTTCTCCCTCTGCCCCTCCCTCCCCCTGCTTCTGCTCTCTGTCTCTCAAATAAATAAATAAAATCTTTAAAAAATAAACAATGATACTGGATATATATCTGGCAGAGGGATGGCATCTGCAAAGGCCCTGGGGCAAGAAGAAATACTTTTCTCAGTGAGGAAATAAGTGAAGGCCTGGCTTTGGCCCTGGAGGCCACCCCACTTTGGGCATCTTTCTGTTCAAAAGTCTACTCTCAGCTGCCCCTGAGCCTGGGAGAGGCCGGTATAGAGCTTTGGAAAGGCCTTTCTAGGAGTCCTTGGTGTCAGTTCAAGGACAGTGTGATGGTGGGGGAAGTTGAACTGTTGGGGCAGTGCCTGCTTAGGCCAGATTTATGGGAGGGGAAAGCCTTTGGGGTGAGTCAGCCCTCTGGTTGGAAGAAACAGAACCTAACTGAGCTTCTGCCAAAGACCCATGGTGATTCCTCTCTCCTTTTGTGGAGGAATTTGCCTGCTAAACAGGCCATCGGAGTGAAGTGAATCACCGTTTCCCCCTGTTTGTTAATCATAGACACCTCTGAACAGGTCTGTTCAGCCTGAACTGCACACACCGATGAACTCTGATGCCTAGACAAGCAAGCTGGGCAGGTGCTTCAGCTTGGTGTCTATGTATGGCTCTTCCAGAACTCACTGAAAGTTGATCAGGGGCTCCTGGACCCTGGAAATTAGGATTGCAGATAGAGAACCACAGATCTGTCCGGCACCTTGCTCTTCTGTGGTGGAAATGGAGGCCCAAAGGTGTCCAATCTGAGGTCACATGGAGAAACAAGGGGCCTGGCTGACATCTGTGCTCCAGAGTGCTTTGTCTTGGCTCTGATCATGGGTCTCTGTGTTCCTAGCCAAGATTAGTCCTGCTGACCTCTTCTGGGGAAAGATGTGTTGTGTCTCACTCTGGCCCCTGAGCCTGGTGGGTGGGGTGGGAACCGGGCATGTGAGGTTCTGGCTGGGGCCGCCACCTGCAGGTGCTTCCTGCAGTTGGTCTGCTAGGGAGCACTTCCCTCCTCCTCCGTGTGACTCGCTGGCTGCCGTGACCTCCAGCCTGTGCTGGGTGCAGGGCAGGGTGCTGGGGGCGTGACCTCCACCCTGCCAAACGCTCCTCCTTCAGGCTAGTCTGTGCCAGGTGCTGGTTAGAGGGTAATGGGAAGCTGTCAGAGAAAACGCTGTATGACCTGCATGACTCACTTCTCCGCTCTGGGCCTCTTTGTCCCTAGCCGTTCAGTGAGGGGCCCCTCTCAGCTCTGACATCCATTAATTCTGAGTCTGGTGGAGAGAAGGGGATAATTACAGCCCTCTTTCACTGAGCTGTCTTCACTGTGCCAAATGCTTTACATGCATCATCTCGGGACTTCTGTCCGTGAGGCACAAAGGAGTCAGTTATAGCAAAGAGAGGGTGAGTAATATGCCCAGAGCAGCACAGCTAGGAAAGGACACAGCAGGGATTTGAAGCCAGGCAGTCTGGCTCTGGAACATACGGTCTTTTAAAAAAAAAAAAAAAAATTATTTATTTATTTATTTATTGGAGGGGTGCACACGCGAGTGGGGAGAGGGGCTGCACACGCGAAGGGGGAAAGGGGCAGAGGGAGAGGGACAAGCAGGCTCTGTGCTGGGCACGGAGCCTGATGTGGGGCTCGATCTCACAACCCTGAGATCATGACCTGAGCAGAAATCATACACAAATTGGACAAAACTGACTGAGCCACGCAGGTGCCCCGGAACATAGAATCTTAATCACCACTGTTAACTGAATAAGGGTCCTTCAAAGATGATGACATCCACATGCCACCTGTGAGTATGTTAGCTGCATGGTGAAAGGGACTTTTCAGAGGCGATGAAGTTAAGGATCTTGAGATGGGGAGGTTATCCTGGGTTATCCAGGTGGGCCAGTGTTATCACAAGAGTCCTGACAATAGGGAGGCTGAGGGAGATTTGACGACAGAGCCAGGGGTCAGAGTAATGAGGCTGCTGGCTTTGAAGACCAAGGAAGGGACCATGAGCCAAGGAATGTAGGGCGGCCCTTAGAAGCTGGAAAAGGTGAGGGGACAGAGTCTCCTCCAGAAGGAACCAGCCCTGCACACACAGTGAATTTAGCTCAGTTTCAGACTTCTGACTTCCAGAAATTTAGTATCATAAATTCATGTTATTTGAAGCTACTAAATTTGTGGTAATTTGTTGCAGCATCAGTAGGAAGCTCAGACCACCATGTTCTACTCATTGTTACCTCGTGGCAATCTCTGCTTTTTGCATTCAAATTTGATTCTGAATTCCTAAGGGTAGAAATCTAATCTGCCAAATAGAGCTCTCCTTGGCCATTTCACAATTAAGGAAGCATTTCAGAGGAAGACTTTGTAAGGCCAACTGGCTTGTCCTTACAGAGTAATCTGCTGTGTCATGGACTTAGGAGGAGAAGGTACAGAGGGAAAGTAGTCATGGGGGCCTAGGACTCCAGCATAGACCCTACCTCTGTAAGTCCCCAGCTGGACACTCCCCTTCCTCAGAAACCGTCTTTAGTCTCCTGTGAGTGGTCACCTACAGCGGGGTCTGTACCGTATGCCCAGCCCGTCTTTGTGGGCCACGCAAGCATAGCCGGGGCCACAGTCTTGAGGCAACCGGTGGTGGGTGGTTCCCCAGGCCTTTGCAGAGAACACAGGTGCCATGGCTCATTCTCAGCTTACCAGTGTGCTTGTGGGAGAAGTAGCCTGTGAGCTTTACTGGGTCAGGAATTTAAAGGAGACAATTCTTTCTGCAGAGATGCTGTGTTGAGCTGGTCTTTAAGGACCAAGTGCCAGCTCTGTAGAACCCCAGGGTGAGGCCCTCTAGTTGCTTCCAGGAGCACACAACAAAGCGTTCCTTTCCCTTCCCTGGAATGTGGCTAAACTGCTTGCAGATCCATCACAAGAACGCATAGGATCTGAGAGCTCCTCCACCCAGCTCCTTGTCTGGAAAAACTGAGGCCCCGGGAGGGGAAGGCACACCCAGGTTCACATGGCCAGGACTCCTTGATGGGAATTCCAAGGTCTGAAATGATAGGGGATTTTTCTTGCTCACATTAAGACAGGAAGTTCACTTAGTCCTTCATTTAACAACATTTTATTGTGTACTTTCCTGGTGCCAGGCACTGGGTATAGTCATGGTGCCGGCTTCCAAAAAATAACCTAAGGGGTTGAGAAGAGTGGATGGTAGTAAGCAGGATTAATAGATAAATGAAAAAAATGGTCTCAGGTCATTATAGTTTGTAAAGGGAATCTACAAGATGTGGCGATGGGGAATAATGAGCGTGCCTAGTAGACAGAGTGGTCAGTGAAGGCCTTGAGAGGAGGTGACTTCTCAGCTGGAAACCAAAGGTAGAGTCATGGGAAGAGTGTTTCAGGCAGAAGAAACAGCCAGGACATCAGCTCAGACTAGGAAGAGCTGGCGTATCTGAGGAACAAAAGACAGCCCAGTGCCACTGGAGCCAAGTGAACCCAGAGGTGAGGCCGGGGAGGGGGGCAGGTGGGCTTCAGCTTGCAGAGCCTTGTAGCTCATGGCAGAGTTCAGGTTTCATCCCATGGGCCATGGGGAGCCATTGGAGGGACCGGAAGTAGTTTGTCTTCATAGAAGGCCACAGGCTGTAATGGACAATGGGTTGGGCAGGAAGCAGGTGGAGGCAGGGAGACCAGTCAGGAGGCTGCTGCTGTCATCTTCTGGTATGTGACGGTGGCTTGGCCCCGGTCAGCGGCCATGGAGGAGAAGGGAGATGGCAGAGTCCATATGTCCATATTGGGCATGGTGGGACTTGGTGGGTGGTTGCAGGTAGAAGGTAGGATTAGTTAGCGGTAGCTATGTAACAAATCACCCCAAACTTAGCAGCTTAGAATGACAACAAACGTTTGTTGTCTCATGGTTTTTGTGGTTCAGGAATTCAGGAGCAGCTTAGCTGGGTGGTTCTGGTTCAGGGTCTTTCATGAGATTGCAGTCAAGATGTTGGCTGGGGCTGCCATCATCCAAAGGCTTGACTGGGGCTGGAGGCTCCACTTCTGAGGGGGCTCATTCACACGGTCGGCAAATGAAGGCTGGCTGTTTGCAGGAGGTCTTAGCTCCTCCCTGCCTGAGCCCTTCATAGGTCTACACGAGTGCCCTTCCTGCAAATGAGCCAAGAGAGAGCAGGGCAGAAGGCACAATGACCTTCCTGACCAGCCTCAGAGTCCTGCTCCGTCACCTCCACCAACATCCTGTTGGTCACATGGGTTCAGTGTGGGAGGGGACCATGGAGGCTGTGAATACCAGAAGGCAAGAATCACTGGGCCGTCTTGGAGGCTGCTTACCACTGAGGCCAGGAGGAAGATGGAATCAGGGATGACACCTAGGTTTTTGGCCTAAGTGGCCGGGTGAATGGTGATGTCATTTGCTGAGAAGAGGAGACTAGGGGAGAAGCATGTTTTAGGTATAGGTAGAGGGGACTCAAGAACTGTCTTCTGGACCCCAGTTTGGGAAACTTCACCTTGGCACTGGAAACTCTTCTCTCTCTAGCCGCCTCTGTGCTGCACTGATTTTGGGCTTATGTGGTCTTAGACTTTGGGAAAACTTTCTGAGGGCCCAGTTCTCATGTGTCCCCTGAACTAATTCCGTGTCGGCTGCATGGACTGGGAGTTACGAACCAGGCATTCTTAGGTTCCAATTCCAGCTTAGCCACTTAGTGGCTGTGTGACCCTGGGCCAGATACTTGGCCTCTCTGGGCTTGTTTCCTCATGTGCACAGTAAATCTACTTTGCTGTGGCATCCTGACGCTCAGAGACAAAGGAGCTGAGGCACTCAGGCCAGGGCTGGGCTCTCCCTTTCCTATCTGTACCTCAGAGCTCCCAGCCCTTCTATGGGCTGTCATATCTTCATCATCACATACCCAGGTTGCTGGGTGGATTTTGGTTGGGAAGGATTTCTAAAGAGTCTGTTCAGTTTCTTTTAGGTAGGCGATGCAGACATTCTTGGGGCAGCAGAAGTAATTATTACTCACAGGGAAATGCAAATATTTTTACAAATATCCTATGAAAAACGGGCATTTTTTTCATGAGCAAATAGTCCTGTTTATTTCTCCAACAAAGTAGCCACAGCTGGGGCTGGGCTGCAGGGGCTAGCTTCAGCTGCCAGTGGCTTTTCTCAGGGGTCAGCTCGCCGCCTCCCCCCCGGCCCCCATCCAGCTTTTCTCTTCTTTAACCAAGAGAAAACATACTGAAGACAAAAGTAACCAAATTTGGGCTTTGCTGAGAGAAGAGGATGACTTTTGCCGTGTAAAGTTAGTTTTTGTGGCCAAACTTCCTCAACTGTGAAAACCGGTGTGGACAAAGTGTAGTAAGCCCCAAAATACAATTGAAATATGGTTTTCCTTGGAAAGGACATTTTTTGCAAGAGGAGGAGGTGTCTGCCTTCTCCTCAAGGAAATTTCTCTAAACTCCTAAAGAGACACAGGGGGATAGAGAAAAAGGTGGGAAGCCCCAGGGTGGGGAGGTGTAGGGAGCCATGATGGGGAACAACAGGGTTTTAAATCATGTTAGTGCCTATCTGGTGCCTGGTACAGCCCTAGGGCTTTAAGCACATGCTCTGTCTGATCCTCACAAAGGGCATCTGGACATTATTTATACCAATCAGGAAACTGGCTCAGAGAGGTTGGCGAGGTGGCCTGTGGTCATTCAGCTCATAGACAGAAGGGCCAGAAGGCCAACCCTGCCTGTTTGATGAGAGCCCCTGCCTTCTCTTTCCACACTGCCCAGGGAGAAGGGGCTCTAAGTTCAGAGTTGGGATATCTGATGCAGGGACAGGAGGAGACATAACCGAGGGGAACAGCAGGGGAGGCTGTCTGCACCCTGCCCCTCCCAGGGAAGGCCGTTGTGTTCCCACTTTGTTTTTTAAAGATTTTATTTATTTATTTGAGAGACAGAGCAAAAGAGAGCAGAGCTGGAGGGAGGAGTAGAGAGAGAAACAGGCTCCCAGCTGAGCAGAGAGCCTGACACAGGGCTCGATGCCAGGACTCTGGGATCATGACCTGAGCCGAAGGCAGATGCTTAACCGACTGAGCCACCCAGATACCGTCTGTGTTCCCATTTTGAGGGAGGAAAACGCAGGCTCAGAAAAGACTGTGGTATGTGATGTGTTTTTTGATGTGTGTGTTTATTTTAAAGTCTATTTGGAAATCATCTCTTCTCTTCCGGGCCTGTCTCTCCATCTGTTGATCTATCTATTCATCAGTGATTTACAGAGCGTTTACTCAGTGTCAGGCACCATTCTGGGTGCTTGGGGAGTAGCAGGGGAGAAAACAAGATCCCTGCCCTCATGAAGCCTACATTCTCATGGAAGGCGGGGCAGAGACGGGAAGAAGCAATGAACAGAATACACAAGCCATGCAGAATGTTACAAGGTGGTATGTACAAGGGAAATGAAAAAGTAAAAGTAAAAGAAAGGGAGGGTTCAGAAGAGGTGGGCACAGTCGTAGCATTAAAAAGGGTGATCGGTGGGTGTTACTTCGGAGGGAAAGAAATGTTTTGGAACGAGATAGAGGTGGTGGTAGCACAACATTGTGAATGTTCTAGATTCCACTTAGTTGTTCATCTAAAACTGGTTAATTTCTTACTGTATTTATTTCACTTCAAATTATTTATAGAAAAAAAAAGGACGGTCAGGGTCAATGTCACGGAGAAAGCGAGATCTGTGCAAAAACCTGAAGGAGGCGAAGGGGTTAACCCTGAAGATGTTTTCTCCCCAGGAGAGGAAAGAGGGTTCCAGGCAGATAAACTTAGGCAACCTCAGACCAGTGGGGCCAAATCCAGCCTGCTGTCTGCTTTGGTAATAAAGTTTGATTGGAATACAGCCCATTTGTTTACATATTTTCTGTGACCCAGAGACTCCATCTGGCCCTTACAGGAAATGTTCACTGACTCCTGAGCTGGAGCAGAGGGCCTCAATGGAAGGTGCCCGGGGTGTTTGAGGACTTGGAGGAGAGTGTGGTGGGAGTGAGGGAGCGAGCCAGGGAGTAGCGGCCAGTGAGGTCAGAGAGGGGATGGGTCCAAATCACGTAGCCACTGCCTGACTTCTCTGTGGCACCCTCTGACGAACCTTGGACAGATGCTGACATCATGCTGACGGAAAGTTGTGCGTGATACGTTGGGGGGAGTCGTGGTAGGACAGAGAGATGGCTGAACTTGGATTCAGAAGATCTGAGCTTGAGACCTCCTGTGTGTTCCTTGCTCTGTGTTCTTAGTTCTCTTATCTATAAGAGTCATGTGGCGGTATTGGTGATGGAGTGATGATGGTGGTGGTGATGGAGGTGGTGGGGATGGTGATGGTGATGATGGTGATGGTGGGGATGGTGATGATGGAGATGGTGGGGATGGTGATGGTGGTGATGGTGATGATGGTGATGGTGGGGATGGTGATGGTGATGATGGTGATGGTGGGGATGGTGATGGTGGTGATGGTGATGGTGGTGATGGTGATGATGGTGATGGTGGGGATGGTGGTAGTGGTGATGGAGGTGGTGGGGATGGAGATGGTGGTGATGGTGATGATGGTGATGGTGGGGATGGAGATGGTGATGATGGTGATGGTGATGATGGTGATGGTGGGGATGGTGATGGTGATGATGGTGATGGTGGTGATGGTGATGATGGAGATGGTGGGGATGGTGATGGTGATGATGGAGATGGTGGGGATGGTGATGGTGATGATGGTGATGGTGGGGATGGTGATGGTGGTGATGGTGGTGGCAGGGATGGTGGTAGTGGTGATGG
Source organism: Eumetopias jubatus (assembly GCF_037043125.1). Taxonomy (NCBI): domain Eukaryota; kingdom Metazoa; phylum Chordata; class Mammalia; order Carnivora; family Otariidae; genus Eumetopias; species Eumetopias jubatus. The sequence goes on along the minus strand of NW_028274823.1, from coordinate 12,529,710 downwards.
TATTGTTAGTGGTGATCATGGTAGTGGGGAAGATGGTGGTGGTGATGGTGGGGGGGTGGCGGTGGGGGGTGATGGGGGTGATGATGATGCTAGGGGGATGGTGGTGGGATGGTTGGTGCGGATGGTGGTGATGGCGACGTTGATGGTAGAAATGATGGTCACGGAGATGGTAGCAGGAATGGTGATGCTTGTGATGATGATGGCTACATTTAGGCAGCCCCTGCTCTATGCTAAGGGCTTTGCACGCTTGGCACTAATTCTGAACCCAGCAAAACAAGTTGGGTAGCAGCAGTATCCTTTGCAGGAGAAACCACCGCGTGACGTAGCAAGACCACACAGATGGTGTGTCGCATGGCTCAGATAAGGGTGCAGTGGTTACCCACTGATACGGCAGGGAAGAGGCCTGGAGGCAGGGGGCAGGAGAGCTCCGGGTAAACAGCCCAGCTGTCACTCAAGCAGCCTTTGGTCAAGGTGGCCCAGTCTTAGGACTGCCCTCAGCAGCAAGGTTTCCTAGGAGGGACGGTCCCCTAGCCCCTGTGCCCTGCAGCCTCCTTGCTCTTGGGCTCAGCATGCTGGAGAGGGGCCATGTCTCCCTGTCCCCATGGCGACCACTTACCAGGCCTGGTGTTGGTTTTGGTTTTCCTAATTTGAGGTTGCGGGATCCTTCTGGTTGTGGCGTAGTTTGTCTGCTCTGGAAACCCGACTGTGGTGAGGCCACGAGGGGGGCCCAGAGGTGCTGGGATCTGCCCACAGGCCACAGGCCCCACAGGCCCGGTGCGGCCCCCCATGCTTCACACCACTTCAACACTGCACTTCCTTTTGAGAGCAGAGTGGAGGTTTCAGGTTCTCGTGGCTGACAGCAACGGCCCTGAAACGTTTTGGGGTCAGGATAGCGGTGACTCTTTGCCTCCCCACGTCCTCCAGGCCTGGGGTGTGCTAATGCCCTACTCCCATGTGCCCACCATGGCTTTTGTTTGCCTTCGTGGCGGGGGGTCCCCTTGAACAACGGGAGCCCCCAACTAAGCAGCTGAGTTCAGCTCCCAGGCAGGTTAATGGGGCCTGGAAAGGCCTTCGGGCCCTCCCCATCTCCTCTGTCTCCTCGTTTTACTGACTTGGGCAGGTTGCTCCCTGGTCTGACTGCACCTGCCCTGGACTGGCATGGCAACCTTTTGAACAGAGCCTGGGCTTCATCCTGGTTTCTGGGCCTATCCCTGAGGTCTCTGAAGTGCTAAGCAGGGTCAGCATCTACTGTGTGGTGAAGTTGGTGGTTTTGTCAGGCTGTGGGAAGCAGGCAGCCTTGGGCGGGGAGAGACTCAGTGCCTCCCACCTTCTTCCCTCGCTGGCCCACCCTGGGGTTCCCATGCCAGTAGGAAGGCACCGAACACACTTGAAGACTACGTGATGCTTCCTGCCCTGAGGTACCGTGGACTCGGCCCAGCATGAGCGGCACAGCTCCCATCTCAGGGCATTCTGGGCCACGGGGGCCTTTGGCAGCCCCTCACGTGCTGTTTTCCTCTAAACGTTTCAATCAGCGGGTAGTTATGGGGGCATCTCCACCTAGCCCCACCCCATCCGGACCTCCCAGCTCAAGCACTTTGGGACAGTGTGGTCATGGAGGAACTGAGGGCAGGAGTCATTTTGATTCAGAGGCATCTAGAAACGTCACAGAGGAGGGTGCCCTGAGGCACAGACCACGCCGGTGCTGTAGACCCAACGGGGTCCTGTAATTGGAATCTTGCCTTGTTCGGGGCTGGATGAGGAGAGACTGAACCAGTGAGATGCCGCACACCTACCTCATCAGCTTCAGCTGCGGTGCCCCACTGGTGGTGGTAAAGGTGGCAGAGCCCGGGGGGAGGGGACAGAAATACCAGTGACGGGGAGGGCAGGGGTTGGAAGCAACTACCTCAGCAGAAAAGCGGGCCTCCTCCGCTTGGCCTGTGGCCTCTGAGAACACTGCCAGCCTCCCTGTGGTGATATTTTCTGGAAAGCCAGCCTGCTGGCCATGCTTTGGAAACCGACTCCTGAAAGCTCACCTGGGTAGAAGGGAGTTGAACAGATTCTTCAGCCCCACAGACGTCACAGGCAAAACTGTAACACTACCTTCCACTCGACTGGCCAGGCGTGGGTGAGTCATCAGCCTCTTGCGGCTGGGAACACAGGGAGAAATCCTTCCCACGTACAGTCACCAGGATACCTGAGAACTTCCCAGACCTTGATCAAAGTGCTCTGAGAGAGAGAGAGCGCCTCCAGTTTTCATGCCTCCCTCACCCCACGAGTATCGTAAAGACCTGCTTTACAACAGCATTTGGATTTCTGACGAGGTTGGTCCCTTGCATTAGCATAATGCTGACCTTTCTGAGCCTCGTGGCCCCCAGCCACCCACAGGCCATGGAGGGAGGGAGGGCCTTGAGGCAGCAGGGGGAAGGGGCCCTAGTGGGAATCCTGGGGCTGCTGCAGTCTGTGCCCCTTCCCCCCACATCCTGTGCCTTCGACCCGCAGCACCCCAAACTGTTCTAGAAGTGAAAGTGGTTGTTTCTGTGGTCTTGCTCGTGCTACCTCTGGTGATGTCTGGCCCTGTCATGGGGGCTCCTGCTCTTGAACGTGTGAGCCGAGCCCAGGGAGGCCGGCTGCCTGCTTGCTCGGCCTGCTTTCTCACCCCAGGCCCCCCATCTGCAAAGACCAGACCTGATTGGATTGTGTAGAGTCTGGGCTGGCCCATGACTTGTGACCTGGAAAGAAAAGATGAGTTGGCCAGTCAGATTTGTTACTTGGGCCTTCTCAGGCCCGACCATACTGGCTACAAATTCAGGAACTCTCTTACCCCCTCAGGTTTGATAATTCACTGGAATGACTCACAGAACTCAGAGCACTTTACTTGCAATTTTATCAGCGCTAAAGGACACAGAGCCAAACCAGCAAAAGAGAGAGATGCATAGGGCTTGTGAGGGATGCGTTACCTTTCCGGCAGCAGCTAGCAAATTCGCCTGAGCCCCGTGCCCAGAGTTTTTATTGGGGTTTCATTACTTAGGCATGACTGATTGAATCGCTGGCCACGTGGCTGAGCTCAATCTCCAGCCCCCATCTCTCCTCGCAGGTCAGGATATTATCACTGGGTTCAGAACCTACCCAATCCTATGGTTGGTCATTCTGGCATGGCCAGCCCCATCTTGAGCCATCTTGTTAGCATAAACTCAGGTACGTTTGGGGGGGGATCCACCATGAATAAAAACAACACTCTGTCACATGGTAAATTCCAAGGACTTGGAGGTTACCTCCCAGGAACCGGGGACAAAGACCAGTCAAATTCCTCATTGTATACCAGCGGCCAACTGGGCCTGGGCAGAGGGGTGAGTGAGCCTGGTATGGTCTGCAGAGGGGTACGTGGTGGCATGGGGGGCAGACACCTCAGCGCCAGCTTCTCTATGTCTCCATGGCCTTCTGACTCCCACAAACCCAGCTGCTCTTAGCTGCCTTTCCTTGGATTCTTAGAGGCCTCCATGATCCTGGTAACAATCCCCTTCTTTGCAGGTCAACTCAAATGAGTCTCTCTTACTGCTAACCTTGGCTAGAACTGTACTCACCAACACTGTTTTTCGATTTGAGCTCTGTGGGAAAACATCCTTCCTCCTCAGGGCCCACACAATGTATCAGGTCCTCTGTGGACCCTGGCAGGCCCATCTCCATAGATGGTTCTCTCCTCTCTGGGATCTGTAGAACAATCAAGGTCCAGAGGCCATCAGAATGCAGAGACACCCAGTAGAGGAAGTGTGCACTCCTTGTACAGGAGGGGTTTGAGGGCAGTCCTGCCCAGCCTGTTAGGGAGCCAGGCCAGGGCCTGGGGGCATGAAGTGGGGTTCCCTGAAGCTGGCTTCCCAACCTGGACCCTTATAAGCCAGCACTGAGCATGTTGGAAATAGGAGGGCTCTTTTTTTTTTTTTTTTAAGATTTTATTTATTTATTTGACAGAGAGAGACAGTGAGAGAGTTCGGAACACAAGCAGGCAGAGGGAGAGGGAGAAGCAAGCTCCCTCTGAGCAGGGAGCCCGATGCGGGGCTTGATCCCAGGACCCTGGGACCATGACCTGAGCTGAAGGCAGCCACTTAACGTCTGAGCCACCCAGGCGCCCTAGGAGGGCTCTTATGCAGTTTGCCCCTCACTCCGGCTGGTGGCCTGGTAAGTGGCTGACGCCGTCAAGCATCCGTGTGAGAAGAAGCTCAAGTCAGGCAGGTGCTTGTCAGTCAGATCCCAGGATCACTGAATTTGGGGGCTGGGAGGAACATTTTTGGTGGTTTGTCCCAATCCTGCTGTGTTTCTTTTAATCCTTTTTAGAAGTAGGCAGGGCAGAAATCACCGATCAGAGAGAGGGAATTTCCCAGAGAGAGTGGTTCCATCTTCCCATTTCTCGTGTGATGTTCAGGAACTTTCTCTTACTTTAGGGCAGTGGTTCTCAAGCTTGAATGAGCATCAGAATCGCCTGGAAGGCTCATTAATACACAGGTGGCTGGGTGCCACTCCCAGAGTTTCTGAGTCAATACATCTACAGTTAGGCCTGAGAATCTGCATTTCTAACACGTTACCCAGTGAAGCTGATGCTGCTGATCCAAGGACCACACTGACCCTCTGATTCAAGGGTGTGAAGGAAGGTCTTCCCAACAAATGCATGGAGGCTTCCTCAGCTTCCCCCAAGGCCACTTTCCTCTGATCAGCTGCTCATTTGTCAGCAGCGAAGAAAGAACTTTAGACTAAGAGTCCAACACCAGGGTCCTCGGTCAGGTTGTGACGCGGCCGCTTGAGTGATTTGAGGCAAGTTTCTTGCCCCTCTGAGACTGTTTTCCCATCGGCAAAATGGGTTCAGGAATAGGACCTCCTCATGGACTTGATGTGAGAATTAATTGCGATGATGTCCTCACCGATTGTCCCTGGACCCTCGGAGTACAGGAAGGGTTGTGTTTCTTTAATTTCCAGATCAAATATATCATACCATAAGGTTAATGAGAATCCCAGGGTCAATTGTTTGGCAAAGGGCTGTCCCCCTTCCTTCCGAGGGTGGAAAGAGAAGGCCCAGGGCTCGAAGGAGTCCAGCCAACAACTTTGCAGTCCTGCTGACCATCGGGGTCTCTGCTGTTGCTGGTTTTGTCAGCCCCAGCAGCTGGGGTGGCCAGTTCCCAGGCCTCCTTTGGAGGAGGGGCCTCTGCTGGTAGCCCCACTCCTCCGTGCCACAGGGCCACGATCCCTGGGGGGCTGGAGGTTCCTTCGTGCTCAGAGCCCCTCATCACTGGGATCCATGGAGCCCGTGCCCTTGTAGAGCTCAGCACCACCCCCCCAGCGCCGTCCCCCACAGTAGGGGTGGGTCTGCCTCGCTCTGCTCCCTCTGGTTCCCTCTGCCCTCAGAGCACGAAACCCTCCCTCGAGCCCAGTACAAGCAGCAAGAATGACAGTAAGCCAGTTTCTTCCCCCACAGTGACCACTTTCTCATGGCAGCTTTTTTGGAGCGATCCTTTTATTCTTCCCTGGGGGCATCTACGGGAGCAAAAGGAATGCCAGTTAGTTTACGAGCGCTTGGCCCGTGCTGAAGAAATGGTAGCTACCTCTTACTTTGCCTTTTGTGCCCACACTCTAGTCCCTGCTAGGACTTGCCGTCCTGCCAGAGGAGCCCCCACTCCTCTTGGCTACTCTCCCTTCTTCTGCCCGCCACCCCCTTATCACACTTGCCTTAGCCCTCCTGGGGTGCACCTGTAAGAGGCCATTGTTGGCGGCCCAGGGGGACCCTGGGGGCGGGAGGAAGGAGAAATGATTTGCTAAACAATTTCATTCTGGAAACTGCCCCCTCCTTCTTACGGGGCCACCTGGGGGTGAGGCCCCAAGTCAGGGAACGCTCCTATCTTCCTGTTGCCCACCTTTCTCCGGGTTTTGCCTGGACTCTTTCCCATTCCAGGAGCAAGACCTGCCATCTTGATCCTTTGGTGCCTTTCCTCAGAGTGGTGAGCTGGCAGAGTTCAGCCAGTGTCCCCAACATCTTGGCCTCTTCCCTTCTTGGGCGGGACCCCTTCTTGTCTAGCCCCCCAGCCCGTGTGGCTGCCATCCCCTCCCTGGCTGGAGCCGCCCCTCCTCCATGGAGCCCCCCGCCTACCAGGTCACACTCCGAGCAGTCTTGCTCATCTCTGCTCTTTGAAGCCTGGAACGAGCTGGATGTTCCTGAGGGCAGGGACCATGTCCAGTTCACTGACTCGTTTCCAGCCCATGAAAGATAAACTGTGGGCAGCAGTGGGTCAGATGGTGAAGCAAATAAAACCCAAAGCTGCTCAAGACAAGAAATGGCTGTGAGTCAGTGCAGGGGGGCTCATTCACTCCTCATTAATTCCTCTCCCTGAGCCTCTGGCTTCTCATCTGTGAAATGGGGCTAATGCCACCTTAATGAGCCCCAAACAGCACCCAGTTCAGTGCTGACCTCAGGAGGCTGGGGGTGGGGTAGGGTGGGGTGGGGTGGAGGTTGTCATTGATTCCGGCAAACATTTGTTTACCCAGTCAGTCAGCCTAACTTAAAATGAGAGCTTGTGATTAACCGGGCAAGTTGTGTGAGCTGCCCCACCCTCTGGAGGGACATTGAAAAGGTCTGGGTGGAGCTGGGCGTGGGCTGTGGGCTTGGCAAGGGAGTTCTGCCTCTCCAGGGCAGCCCTGGAAGGGGCATTGGCGGGGGGCTTGAGGAAGGAGCAAGGCTCCAGCAGGTGGAGGGATCAGGAACTTCTGCGGGGTCACGGGATGGGGGAGGGGGGAGAGGATGATGCATACAGAGGTCCGAGGGATGACACTTGCGTCTGCTTGGCAAATGCTGTTTGAGCATCTACAGTGGGCCAGGAGAGAGCAACAGAGAGCACGGAAACCCAGGTCCCTGCCACCATGGTCTTCCCTCGAGCAGGGAGACTGAGGCTAGGCAAGTAAAGCACTAAATAGGAAGCTGTGGGGTACTGATGAGAGCTGGGGCCGGTGCTGGGAATCTGGTAGTGACTTCACACGTACAGGTTGGGCACGTCAGTGAAAATGGGCCGAATGTTTTGGAAGAATGGATCAGTGAATCTGTCAGCTGACGAGAGTGTGCGAGAGAGAGAGAGAGAGAGAGAGACTGCCCAGCGGCCCAGGGCCTCCCAAACACTGTTCAGTGGCAGTTGTGAAGGCAGAGAATGGGGCCCACTTCAGCTACCCAGGTGAGAGAAGGCCCTCCAGGATGGCCACACAGTGCTCAGGGCAGTCTTGAACCTGGATGCCGGCATTAAGACTTGAAGCGTGGAGGGGAAACGCTCACATTGATTGGGTAGGCAGAAGATGATCCTGCCAGAGGGATCAATGAGTGCAAAGGCCCTGAGAGCAATGGCAGGGAGGAAATAAAGCTTGGGGGGACGGTGACCATGGTGAAGGGCTTGGCCAAGGAGAATGGGTGACCAGTGGTGGAGGGGCAGGCCTGGGAACTGGCCACCCCAGCTGCTGGGGCCTCCATCAGTGGTGGAGAGGTGTTGCCTCTAGCCCCCCTATAGGCCTGACATCCCTCCCAAGCGGGGAGGTGGGCCTGGGGCAGTGGAGGCCACAGGGCAGGGACACACAAGGAACTTCAGCAGCAGGGTGGTCGCCCTCACTGCCTCAGGGTCCTGAGAAACAATCACATCCGGTTGAAATAATAAACAGTATCAGATACACCATCTGCTAACCCAGCAGCACACTTAAGAGCCAGATATCTGGAAGTGGAGACCTCTTCGAGGCGAGTTTTGGTTATGGTGAAGACAGGAGACTTTGCTCCATCCCGTGTGAGTTACGGAGGGGCAGGGTGTATGTCATGAGACTTTTTAAGGAACTGGAGGCCAGGTGAGTGGGGAGGCCATTCAGGATCCATGCGGCCATTTAGGGGGACACCCTGCTGAGAGCGTCCCTGTATTAGTTTTCTGTCACCACAGTAACACGTACCACGACCCCAGTGGATGAAAGGAACACAAATTATTGAGTTACAGAAGTCGGACGTGGGTCTCACTGGGTTAAAACTAGGGTGTTGGCAGGACTCCGTTCTTTCTGGAGGCTCTCAAGGAGACTCTGTTTTCTTGCCTTTTCTGGTTTCTAGAGGCTGCCTGCTTTCTCGTGGCCCCTTCCATCTTCAAAGACAGCAGTGGCTGGCCTTTCTCACCCAGCATCACTCTAAACTGACTCTTCTGCTCCCTCTTGTAAGGACCCTAATGCTTACATTAGGACCACCGAGACCATCTGGGATAATGTTCCTGCTGTTACCCTTACTTCTCTCTGCAGTATTCATTCCCCTCTGTCATGTATCCACATATCCACAGGCGTCAGAGAGTAGGACATGGACACTTTGGGGGGCTTTATTCTGTCTACCCCAGTCCCTGCCCTGTTCCGGGGGCTGAGGAGGTAAGGAATAGGAGGCAAGGAGCCCCATGTGGGTTGGGAAGTCTGCCTTCTTGCCCTGGGGCAGCCCCGTGGGTGGCTGTGTGAGACCCTCTCCCTTCCTTCCTAACTCCAACTTCAACAACACATTGCCCCATTACTAACGTCTCCCCCAAACCCTGCACTTCTGAGGGGTCAAAATGCTTGTTAAATAGAGCAGTGTTTCTCCTCCTCAGCACTATTGACATTTTGGATCAGATTGCTCTGTGTTGTCGGGGCCTGTCCCATGCATTGTGCAGTGTGTAACCACATCCCTGGCCTGTGCCTACTCATGGCCAGTAGCACCCCCAGCCCAGCTGTGACAACCAAAAATCTCTCTAGACATTGCCAAATGGCCCCCAGAGGACAAATCGCCTGGGTTGAGAACCACTGAAATAAAGTCTTTAATGTCTGTCTTCCTTGCTAGATTAGAAGCCCCCAAATGGCGACACCCTGTGTCTCTTGCCTGCCACTGTGTCCCCAGCACCTGCATAGAGCTTGGCATTTAGTAGATGCTCAACATATATTGGTTGAGTGAATTAATGAGTCTGTGTTAATTTTCCTAATGGATAAATTAATCCATAAAAAGTATGCACGCACACACACACACACACACACACGTGTGTACATGTGTAAAGTAGACCCCTAATTTCCATAGATTGGCCACCTGAGAATCACCTGGGGAGCCTTTTCAAAAGTCACATCCCTGGGTTTTGATTGCAGACAGTTGGGGTACAGCCTGGTAGTCCATATTGTCAAGAAGGTTTCATTAGTTCCATAGAAAGATAGAACTACTGTGTGATCCAGCGATTCCCCTCCTGGGCATAGACCCAAAAGAATTGAAAGCAGGGACTCAGATATCCATAGCAGCATCGATCACAAAAGTCAAGCGGTGGGAACGACCCAAGTGTTCATCCAGAGATGAATGGATAAACCAAACGTGGTACCTACACACAGTGGAATATTATTTTGTCTTAAAAATGGAATGAAATCTGACAGATGCTGCCATAAGAATGAACCTTGAGGACATTATGTAAGTGTAATAATCATACATATTGTATGATTTTGCTTATTGGAGGTCCCTACAGTAGTGAAATTCATGGAGACAGCAAGTAGAGTGTTGGCTGGCAGGAGATGGGGGAAAAGGGAGTTAGCGTTTGCTAGGTGCAGAATTCCAGTTTGGGGTGATGAAAAAGTTCTGGAGGTGGATGGTGGTGATGGTTATACAACAAGATGAATATACTCAATGCACTGGACTGTATACCTAATAATGGGTAATATGGTAAATTTCATGTTGTGTATGTTTTATCTTAACACACACACACACACACACACACACACACACACACACACACACACGTGCTTTCTTCTAGCCAGATCTGGGAGTGAATAGTGTGGGAATGGGAGGGGACAAGGACTTCGATGGGTTCTGATGGCCACTCTTGACCTCCCAGCCTGGTGGAGGCTGAGACGGTAGCATCTGAATTGCTGATGTCTCTAGAGGGCAGCCCTTTTCTGGGGGGTGCGCATTTCAATCCCTCTGGAGGCCAGGCAGGCTGCCTGCATGGAGGCCCCGTGGCCTGTCCATGAGAGTGGCTGCTCCCTATCTCCAGCCAGTTCTTGCCACGTGGGATGCCTGGTTATGGAGAAAAGTCTGAAATCTGGATTTGCATGGCAAGTCTCCTCGTGGTTTCAGATCTTGACACCTAGTTCAGTGAACAAGCAAACAAGCCACGTGTGGGTCAAGCATAACAAGTCCCCAGGCGTCTGGGGTGGCTTCTTTTCTCAGAGCTTGTAGGCTGGGGCCCCATCTAGAGAGATCCCCATTCCTGCTCCTCTTACTCAACACTCCATCACTTCTGTGGCCGGACACCTTTTTTTTTTTTTTTTTTGAGAATTTCCCTGGCTTTCGAAGCACCCCAAAGGAAAGTCTACACACAGAAGGGTGAGGGTGCAGGCCTAGGGTCTGGATTCCACTCAAGTTGGGGTCTTGGCTCTGCCATTAATGAGCCATTAAAGGCCACTTTCTTCTTTCTTCCATGCCTCGGTTTCCTTATCTGTCAAGGGGGAATAGTCATAGTTCTGCCTTGTAGACTTACAGTGAGGGCTCCAGAGAGTGCACGTGAGTGGCTTGGCCCGGGGAAGGGCCCGGGGAAGAGCTCTGCTATGTGTGCCCATGTGTGTTGACCCCAGCTAGAGGAAAGAGCCCATGAGTCTAGTCAGACAGGCCATCCGCTGGCGAGTTGCTCAACTTTGGACATTTGTTTTTTCATCTGTGACGTGGGTCCAGTGATCTCTTCCTCAAAGAGTCATTCTGAAGATTAAACAAGGTAATGTTCCAATCTTACCTGGCCACAGCAAGTGTCCAGTGCACACTCGTTCTGCCCCTTGGAGTCTGAGGCCTTTGCCTTCTGCAGAGATTGGAAAGGAAGGAAGATAGGATGAGCAGAGAGCAGAGAAAGGACCCCCCCACCCCAGCTCCCTCTCCTACTTCCCAGCCCCCGGGGTGGGGGGTCCTGGTCCTGGCCTCAGAAGCTAACCCAACTCACTGATGGGGAACCCGGCCTCAGCTGCCCACGGCAGCCGGGTTGACAGTGAGGAATCCTCACTCATGGAGACCAGCTCCCTGCCAGCCCCGGGGCACACACTGGGCCAAGGTGGGTACAAGCTAAGCTCCTCCTGCATCCCTTGGTTTGCTGGTTGGAGAGAGGGGCCCAGGCCTGCTCTGGGAGGGTTAGAGACTGGAGGCACTGCACACCCACCCAGAGCAGGGAGCAGGCCCAGGGTGCCCAAGCTCTGTCCCAGATCCCACTTCTCTAACTGGGCCCCAGACCCCACAGGGGTTGAGGTGTTGACTGTGTGAAGGAAAGTAAAAGGCCCTTAATATCCCAAGATACTGAGGGGTCTAAAGGGCTATGTGACCTTTAGCAAGATGGTATCTGAGGCCACTCTGGGGGTGGGGGGTGGGTGATGGCATCTCAGTCCCTTGAGAGTCCTGGCACGACACAGAGGGGCCTCTGGGTCTGAGGCCCAAGCACTGGTGGGCTCAGGGACACGGGCGAGAGTTGGCGCTTCCCCTTGCTGTTTGCACACCTGAGCGTTCTGCCATCTGTCCACCGTCCCATGGGGAAGGAGTAGCGTGGGTGATGGGAATGCCCCGTGTGTATACCTTATTCAGCTCCGTGTGTTCACTGCATAGTCATCATGTGTGTGGGGTCAGCATGTGTGCATCTTCATTGCACGTGTGTTCATCATGTGTGCCAGTGCATTACATATGCATGTCCCTAGCGTGTGCATGCTCATCATACGTGCACACTGGGGAGGACGTGAGGCAGGATGGGGCCCTTCTGGAGTCCTTCCAGCCTTGAGAATGCAGCCTCTTGTGGCCGTGGGGTTTGTAAGGAGGGGGAAGAAGGGGGTACAGGAGCCGAGTGGAAATTGAAGTCCCTGCTCCCGGCATCTGGCCTCCAGTTGGGGAAGGGGACTCTCCACAGAAAACAAGAGGACCAAAAGAGGCAATGAGGGGGCTGCAGTCCGCTCACTTGTGGATCCATTCTGTGAGGATTTCCTGAGCCCGAAGGCAATATGAAGTCCAGCTGACCTGGCCCCTGCCATGGGAAGGCTGGGGTCTAGTCTGGGCCCAGAGGCTGGGCACCCAGCAGGTCTGAACAGCGGTGGGAGATGTCGACAAAGAACAGGGCACCGGATGTGGGCTCAGGCCTGGCTGACTGGAGGGGCTTGTCTGCTCCTGCTGGTGGAGGGGCCCAGGCCCGACTGTGCGGGGAGAACACACACGCTTGATGCTGGCCAGCAGGGGGGGTGTGTGTGCTTGCTGGGGTCTGGGGTGTGTCACTGACTTGACCTTAAGCCCCCTGGCTGTCTCCCAGCCCTGGAAGCTGGTGGACAGACTCACTGGGATGGGAACCAGGCTCTGGAGCCTTGGACAAGACCAACATCAGCCCAACATCTTTTCCCCCCATTTCTGCAGGGGGTGGAGGAAAGCGCAAGGGGAAAAGCAAGAAGTGGAAGGAAATCCTGAAGTTTCCTCACATTAGCCAGTGTGAAGACCTCCGAAGGACCATAGGTAAGCTGTCCTCTGCCTGGAGGGGGTGTGGGGAAGGGGCTGGGAGAGGAGCGAGGAGCCCGTTGACCAACAAACTGTTTATACAGTGAGTCAAATACGAACCCGTTAATGCAGCAGAGTGATTCCAGATAGGAGCTCCAGGCTGACATCCTTGCTAATTGACATAAAGATGAAACTAACAGGGGCGCCTGCGTGGCTCAGCTGGCTAAGCGTCCGACTCTTGATTTCGTCTCAGGCTGTGATCTCAGGGTTGTGGTGGGTTCAAGCCCCGAGTTGGGCTCTGCGCTAGGCATGGAGCCTGCTTAGGATTCTTTCTCTCCCTCTCCCTTTCCCCTTCCCCCCAACCCCCCCCCAAAATAGGAAACTAACAGTCATTGAATATTTGGTGTGTGCTGGGCAGGAGTATCTCCCAATTACCCTTGGAGGCAAGTACTGGGTTTTTTTCCTCCATCTTTCAGATTTGAGGATCTGTAAGTGGCCCGAAGTTGCACAGCTTGTGGGAGGGTGGTGGAGGTGGGCCAGGCCTGGCACTGAGCGCCCCTCACAGCTCTTACCCTTCTTGCCCGGAGCCTGTGGGCTCTGCCCTCAGCAAGCAGGCTTTGGGAGCTGAGAGTGGGGTGAATGTCTGGGTTTCCTTTCCTCTTGCTGAGGATGCTGATGCTCATGGAGGGGCCACCCTGTTCAGTGGGACAGCCCAGTCCTCTTTATTGGGTACCCACTCAGCCAAGCACCTCCCACAGCAGAGGGGCCTTGTTTCTCATGGGTCCGGCACAGCCAAACTCACCAATTGAGAACACAGCGCTCCCAGGGAGGGGGTGGACATGATGAGGCTCCTCCATACTGGTGGGGGCCCTGGCCCTTCTCTCCTGTGAGCTCTTTATACGCCCCTTGCCATATGAAGGCTTCTTATCTGTTCCTGACTATTGGAGGGCATGGACGTGTTAACCACTTCTTAGTACACCGAGATCCGTTGAGCACTGGACATAGGGTGGCCTTGTCACCCAGAACTCTGTGGGCCTAGCTGCCCTTGGGACTTCTGCCTGGGGCTGTGGGTGAACTGCCCGATGCCTGCCATGAAATGTGAGGCCACTCACGATCACTTAGGTTTTCTGAATGGCTTTTCTAGGTGGCCTGGCCTCCACCAGTTCCCCAGGCCAGGCAGGACTTACATGGCATCCTAAGCCTGCTCAGTCCTGGCTGCTTGAGCCACCCTCCAGATTCTTCTGCTTTGCTGTGATAGCAGGTGACAACTGTTCGCTCTGGGTGCCCCACATGCCCGCCATGGAGCTCCCTTAATTAGTGTTTATGAAATGAAAGGAAGCCACCTGCACTCCATGAAGGCAGATGTGAGCAGGTGAAGCAGGTAGGGTGCTAAAGCATGGGGAAATGTCCTCAAGATCCACCGTCCACCTTAACAACTCAGATCAGGTCCCCCACCGTGTTCTTGGTGCGAGTGGAGCTGGCCTAAGGGATCAGGGTCAATGGATTCAGACAGACTTGGGTTCAGATCCCACCTGACGAGTCACTTAATCTTAGTGACCTTCCATTTCCTCAGGTGAAAGAAGTGATCATGAACCCAGTCAAATGAGACCATGTGTGTAAATGGGGCTTCACTGGAGCCCTCCTCAGGAGCCCAGGACACCCTTCCCTTAGCACTCCAGCTTTCTTTCTGGAATGCCCAATAGCCTCCACTCTGCTGGGCCCTTCCCGTGCTGGGCGTGCTGCAGTCACCCTTGATGCTGGGGACACCTGGGGCAGGGTGGGAGAGAAGATGGGCACCATCTCCTGGGCCTGGGAGCATTTTGCCAAGCTAAACTCCAGGTGGCTTTCAGAGAGAAGGGAGGAAGAGCCTCTCTGGAGTCTGGCCATTATTTCCCTGGGCCATTTTATTCTTCATGCTAACTTAAACTTGGAGAGGGGCGCCTGGGTGGCTCAGTCGTTAAGCGTCTGCCTTCGGCTCAGGTCATGGTCCCAGGGTCCTGGGATCGAGCCCCGCATCGGGCTCCCTGCTCAGCGGGGAGCCTGCTTCTCCCTCTCCCACTCCCCCTGCTTGTGTTCCCTCTCTCGCTGTGTCTCTCTCTGTCAAATAAATAAAATCTTAAAAAAAAAAAAAAACTTGGAGAGACTAGGGCCTAGGGATGGGGACCTCAGTTACCATGTTGTCGTACACCCTGGGGAGACAAGCCCTCTCTGGTCCAGGGTGAGCAAGTTCACTGGAGACCAGAATGCCTGTTCTGGGTCCTGAGCCCGGTTTTCCTCAGTGGGCCCAGGGAATGGCTCCCACTCATGCTTACAGCCAAAAAATTGATGCAAGAGGCTTTTCTGGGGTGCTGATTTGGAGGAGAGAGCTTGAAATAGGAGGAAAGACCCCCCGCACTGAAGTGGGGAGCTGTGCAGAGAGGTGGGGTAATTGTGGGAGAGCCAGCTTGCTTGGGAGGAGCCTTGCCCATGAAGCTTGTTCTTGGGAAGCTGTTTGCCTCTCTGCCTTTGGGTAGACTGCCCACAGGTGGTGATACCAGGCATGACCTGGGGGCACCGTCAGGCCCCACAACTACTTCCTCAGAGAATTTGACTTAGGCCCCTGGTAAGGATCTTTCAGAGCACACCGTCCTCTTCTGTGGGAGCACCCTGCCTCAGCTGTTCTGGTCACCCCAAGTGCGAAAGGCTCTTCAGGAAGGATCTTTTCAATTCGCCACTGTGTAGCTGGTGCCTGAAGGTGCACAACAGAGGTTGGGTGGATGAATGAGCAAAGAATGAAGGGGCGTGAGTAGCACTGAATTTATACAGTGTTTCCAATAAATGGAAGAGTATTGAAAGCCCTGTAAGGGCTTTCCTGTAACTGCCAGACAGGTTAAAGAAATTGGGAGTATTCTGCTGTATTTGATTCATGTGTTTCTTAAAAATATAAAACATAGGGGCATCTGGGTGTCTCAGTCAGTTAAGCGTCTGCCTTCAGCTCAGGTCATGATCTCAGGGTCCTGGGATTGAGCCCCGAGTTAGGCTCCCTGCTGAGCAGGGAGCCTCCTTCTCCCTCTGCCTCTGTGTGCTCGCTTGCTCTCTCTCTCAAATAAATAAATAAATCTTAAAAAAAATATATAAAACATAATATGAAATGTAGGATTTCAGTTCCAGACATGATGGAGTAGACACACTGTCCCCTACCCTCCCACCAAGGACAGGCAAAAGCTCTGGGCATTATGTATGAAACAAAGAGAGGAAAGTTGTGAAAAGTGGAGAGATGAAGGCAGACTGGCTGGGGACCCGGGAATGTGAGGAATGACATGCTAGCAAGCTCCTGGGTTCTCTTTTCTGCCTCCCTTATTCCCAGGGACCGGGTGCTGGAGAGACTCACAATCCAGAAATGCCAATGGGTACAGATAAAAACGAACCCCCTCCCAAGAAAAACAAAACCCAGCCTGTTCTTTCTAACCAGAGCCCTGGGAAAGGGGCTCCGAGCTGAACAGGCAGCGGTTGGAAACAGCGGTCACTCTTCCACGCTGGTCCTCACCAGCGACGTGGGTGCCTCTGTTTCCCTTTCTGCTGCTCAGTTAACCTGGTTCCAAAGACCAAGTGCATGCTTCCTCTCTGTTTCTCTCTGACTGTTCTGATCCTTCGAGGTGACCCAGCCCTGCCCCTTCCAGCCCCCTCCTTCCAAAGCCAGACCCTCCACATCCCACACTGCATCCCTGTCCCTCCACGAGGCTCGCAGGCATTGCCGAGAAGTACCACAAATGTCCCTCAGCTCCCAGTTGGCCTGGCCCCGCTCTCACTTTCTGTTTGGGGCATCTGGGAGCATAGGATTCAGCTCTCACCTTGTCTTGGTCTGAGGACCCCACCCCATGGGCCCCATCCCCATCTGTCCCTGTATGTCCATAAACAGGCCTCTTGGCAGGGCCCACTCCCCGGGGAGGGTGGGAGAAACGTGCGTGCCGGTGTGTGAAAATGGATTCTTCTGTTCTCCTGGAGGGCATTGAAAAGACTCTGTGTGTGCGAGAGCAGTGCGAAGAGAGGCCCGGGGAAAACAGGAAGGCAGCCGTAAACGGCGGGGCTGCTGCTCGTGGCAGTGGGTCCCGGTGCCTGAGCCTCCCTGAGCGGTCACGGCCCGCCCCCCTGGTGTTTGCCTGGCCTCTGCTGGGGTCCTGCTGGAAGACTTTTCTAAAATAAAAATCTCATTTCTTTTCTAGACGAATATACAAACCAAAAAGGGGCAAATGCCGCATTTATTTTTCTTGTGGACACATGAGCTCACTTTCTGAAGCTCTTTGGGAGGATGCCCTGTGGGGGGTGGGGTTCGGGCCAAGGGACAGGGTTCCTCTGGACCCAGAGGTTAGCGTGAGGTGGGGTGGTGGGCAGGCTCCTGATCAGAGGGAAGAGCACGAGGACCCGGGGACGCTGCCCCCTCCCGACGGCCCAGGACAGTGGTCAGGGAAGGCCACACCCTCTCCTGCCCTTGACATTGCCCCACACAACCACAGGCCCTGCAGCCAGGGGGCCTTTGAAACACGGAAACCGTAGCCCTCGAAACCCGTTGAAACGGCAGCTCTCTGTCCCACCCGGAATAAAAGTCAAACTCCTTACCGTGGCTTGTGAGCCCCTGGGCTATTGGGCGAAGCCTAGGGACCCCTTCTCAGAACAAGGCTCTTCGTTTTCTAAAACAAAATTCATGGGGTTATAAGGGAAGCCAGTTCTCTTCAGATTCAGTTCTTAGATACTTTTCAAATTTATGATATTGGAATATGTGTGCTTTTCTGTTAAGACTTTAAATAATAACGGCCAACCGCTGGTCTCATGGCTACTGTAACTTTGCATTTGTGATGAGCATTAGTGCTATTTGCAGATGTCTGCAACAGTGGTGTTATGGACGAGCAGTTTCTGTCGTCGACCAGTCCTGGGCACCCCTAACGTCACCGTCGGTTGTTGTTGACGTTCGAGACTGGAGAAGTGCTGGTTTTCAGGTAGAGGTTGGTGAAAAGAGAGATGACATTTTTCTCCATCCAAGTCTGCGGACCCCCGAGATCCTACCCGTGGGCTTCTTGGCAGTGCCCTTCCCACCCTGCCCTACATGAGCCGGCCCTCGCCTTTGTTTACAGTCACTCCCTCCTGCCCCATGCGCAAACCGCACTGGTCACCTTTCTGTTCTCCAAATGCCCCACGTGTGTTTCCAGCCTGGAGCCTTTGCTCCTGCTCTTCCCTCCACCTGGAACGCTCTTCCCTACATTTTTCCAGGGAGCCGTTAGGTCTCAGCTCAGATAGAAGCCTTTGCAACCAGCTTCTAGAAAGGAGCCCCACTCTCCCTCTACTTGCTGCCCCTCACATGGTGCAATTTCTTAATGTTCTTTGCCCATAACTACATCTGAAATCATCTTTTGTTTAGTCTTTAATTGTGTATTTTCTGTCCCCCAGTGGGACTGGGCGCCCCATGACAGTAATGACTGGGTCTTGTCTGGTTCACCACCAGAACAGTGCCCAGCACACAGTAGGGGCTCACTAAATATTGGGTGAATCAAGGAGCGAATGAAGTGTGTGCAATATTGGAAGTCAAGGCTCTTTTGAAAAGATGTGTGACATGTGCATACCGGACCCAAATTTAATCTAAACAGCATTCTCCACTGAAAGTACTAGAAGTTTGGACTTAGGAAGCACCTACTCTAGCACCCCTGCCCCAATCCTTACTGCGTAGATGAGGAAGCTTCATACCCTTATGAGACCAGGCCATGGTCTCACATCTACTCAGCGGGGGAGGCCAGCCACCGTGGCCCAGGCCCCTTTCCCCTGAGGCTGCAGTTTGACTAATCGTCACAGGGATGTGAGGTTTTCATAGAGTCCTCAACTCAAGGAACTCAAAGCGTCTTCTCCAACCATGCATTTTAGACCTGAGTAAATAGGCTCCAAGGTAGAAGTGACCTGCCCAGGACAGTCCAGGCCCCTGGCCCTGAGCTACAGCTTTCCACTGCTCAGCATCAGATTGACTCATAAGGGTATGACGTTTGGGGCATCAGCCTCCAGCCAGTATTCAAATCAGAGAGACCCGTTCGTCACCCAGAGGGAGAGACATTTCTGTTGGTCTTTTTCTGGGGTCTTTATTTTATCTCATGTGAATGGGTTGCATGTTCATTTGCTTATTCAATCAGTATTTACTCAGCACTTACTATGCACTACCCACTGGGGAGACAGACCTGGTTCCTCCTCTCCTGGAGCTTACTCACGGCTTTGCCCAGGAGACTGATGGAAATGAAGAGGTGATAACAAATCGAGAGAGTTGCACGATGGAGGAATAGGATGTTAAGCTGGAGAAGAATTGAGAGTCTCTTCCCATCAGGAACATTCCTGGAGGAGGTGCCATCACTCTGAGCCTCCAAGGGCATCTCTTTGTGTGAGATCCCTGAAGACGTGGATCATGTCCTTTCTATCTTGAGGTCTCCATGGCTGGCATAATGAGTGGATGGATAAAGTGGCTGTGAATGGACGTTGTCCCCCTACCCAGCCCAGAAACCAGCTCTGTGATTGTCAGCAACGACTATTAAGACAGAGATTCCTTGTCACACACACCTGCTTCCAGTGTGAGCCCAGACATGAGTAACTTGACTTCAGACAGTCCTGGTAGACGGTAGAGCACAGGAGGAGGAAGGGATTCTCTCATGTCTCTTCCAAGCAACATCAAATAATGACATTATTAGTTAATAAGCTAATTGTTCTCAAGATAATTAGAGAGCCCAAATCAAAGAAGTTCTCAGAACATCCAAAACGGAGAAGGCTGGAACGTCATTGTGAGGATAAAAGGTTGTTGAGGTCTACAACTATTCCTCAGGGACGCAGAAAGTTCTGTTGGGCAAAAGTGTGGCATTCTTATTTATTTAGTTCAGGCTCATTGCGTACTTTATTCTTTCATTAAAAAAATAAAAAAGTATGAGGGGCTTGAGTGAAAGAGTTGATTATTCCACTGTTTGGCAGTATTTCTGGAGGAACTGTCCAAAAGCCATATAATAAATCAAGGCCCCCTCCCCACCCTCTGGCGGGACTGACGTTCACGAGGAGGCCGTTCGCAGAAAGTAGCTGCTGTGGTCTCACAGACGGATGGGGGACATTTGGTTCGCCTTGTGGGACAGCCTCTTGCCAAAGCCTTAACTCTTTCCAGGAGCAGAAGCTCTAGGTTGTAGGGGGTTCTTAGAAGAAAATTTAGATTCTTAACTTAAAATAAAAAAACCAAAAACAAACCAACAACAAAAACCCCCAAACACCGTAATAGCAGGAAGATTGCCTTGGACTGCCTAGTGCTTGATTATTCACCCAACACTGCTCATGGTCTTGAACCAAGAAATCAGCCTGCGGATACTTGTGGAGCCCCTCATATGGGCTCGGCATTGTCGTAGGCACAAGAACTGTACCACTGGCCGCAGGAGCAAGGCAGCCTCGTGAAGGGCCCTCCCTCCTTGACGCTGTGGTCAGTGGTGGCTCTGTCACCCTCCAGCGTGGGACACTAAGCAAGTTGCTTAATTTCCCTGGGCTGCAGTTTGGTTGTCTGGAAAATGGAAGCACTGATCCCGGTGCCGTGGAACTGTTGTTAGGGCCAGCAGAGTGCCCAGCACAGGCCACTGTTTCATTGTCATTGTCATCGTCGTCCTCTGCATGTGCTGTGGTGTGCGGGCAAAGGCGAGGACCCTTTGGGAGGGCTTTAGAGTTTCCCAAAGAGGCAGAATTGACTACAAATGATGAATGGGGCTGACATCACATGGGTCCCGTCCCCAGGGACCCCTGCCTTGGGGTCATCTGATCCTACCTTTCCTTGAGCCCCTGTCTCCAGACTCCTTTTCCTGGAGGCCTACCCTGATTTCCGGCAGCCCTCAGCCGCTCTTTCTTGCCTCGGCCCCACAGCACACCTTGGGAAGCCCATAGTGTCTCACCCTGCCCTGACCCCTGGCCTGCTGGGTCTCTTTGAAAGGACATGTGGGTGTTCTGGAAGGTTACACCCCAGAGTCCTAACAATAGTTACCCCAGGGGAAGGCATGGAGGTCAGAGGGGACATCAGCTTTACCTGTAAGGTGGTTTTTTTTTAAAAAGGAGAATGCGTTGGCATGTCATTTGTGTACTTAAAAGTTGAACGAATACTGAATCCCCCAGCTGATTCCACAGTGGGGCAGTGGGGACAGTGACACCATTTCCTTCTTTCCTTGTTGACTTTGTGTCCCCTAATCAGTCTGTGGGCTCCGGGAGGATGGTCAGAGCCTCCCCCTCTCTGCAGATCTGCAGGACTGTGGCTGAGAGGCTCCTGCTCTGTACTGCTTGGGTGTCGGCAGGCAGGAACCAGCCCATAGTCGTCGGCAGGTGGGTTCCAGGGCCTCTGTCCTGCGAGGGGAAGCCCAGGCCCAGATCAGCCCAGTAGGACCCCGGACCCTGTTCCTGGAGTCCAGCCTCCTCCTGGGCTGCTCAGCTCTGCGCTGCGACCGGCAGTGACCTCTTAATCCAACCTCTGGTGGTCGGCCTGCACACCGCTGGTGCTCGTGAGTGTTTTCTTTCTTCCTCTTCCTGTGTGGAATGGGATGCTCTGGGTCTCCGCTCCCCAGGAATGCAACAGGGACTGGCCCTCCCTGCAAACAGCCTCCCTTTCTCTGCGCGCCTCCTCAGGGGCAGCTGGTTCCCCTCCCCCACCCCAGGGACATAGAAGGGTCTGGAAAGGAATCTGGGCTCCTGGGCTGAGTCCCACCCCACCTGAGGCCTGTGTGACCCAGTCCCCTTCAGGTCTGCTGGCCCGTGAGCTCTTGACTTAATCGTCAGGGAGACCAAGTCTTTCTGCAGACGTCATTCCCGTCCTTGGGGTGATAAGGGCGCGTCACGTCTGTCGTTCTGCCACTTACCATGCTCCGATAAGGCACAGCATCTGCTCGTCCTTGGAGGGCAAGATAAATTTAGATGTGGCGGATTTAGAACATCAGGTGACCCGTTTGCAGCTTAGCTCTCAGGAGGGAGAGGGCAGCCTGGCTTGTCTACCCACTGTGTTCCTGGTATTAGTCTCACCTCTCCACCAAGACCAGCCACCTCTTGAAGCCGAGGGGTCAGGTCCTCTTGGGTGCATGGGTGCATGCGAGATGCTCAGTGATCCTAGCTGGTGGGTTTCGAGTTTGGAGAGTCTTAGACTAGGGTACCGATGAAGGTTTTACAGATGATCTGGAATTGTTTTCAAAAGCTGCTCTGCAGGGAGGGGGTGCTGGATCCAGAGCAGGCTTCTAACTGATCAGGGTTTCTTTTTACCTTTTATGTTTGAGCCTCTTTGTAAGATTTTATTCCAGGATTAAAACCAAGTTTGAAACCCACTGCTCTAGGCCAGGCCTCCCATTTTCCAGATAAGTAAACTGAGTCCCAGAGAGACAAGTGACTTGCCAAGTTCTCCCTGTGACCTGACTCCATGGCAGGCTTTCCCTTGCTGTCTTGGTTGGCATTCACTGCCATAGCAGTGGAGGGCTGCATCTGGGATCTGGGATCAAGCCTCTCTCCTAGCTTTGGGTGGTTGCTGGCAATCTTCGGCTTTCCTCAGTTTATAGAAGCATCACTTTGATCTCTGCCCTTCTCCAAGTATGTGTTTGCGTGTCCATCTTTCCCCTTTTTATAAGAACACCAGTCGTACTGGATTAGGGTCCACCCTAATGACCTCATTTTAACTCGATTACCTCTGTAAAGACCCTATTTCCAAATAAGGTCAAATTCCAAAGTACTAGAGGTTAGGACTCCACCACATCTTTTCTGGGGAATACAATTCAACCCCTAATACCCATATTCTTACATGGTCTGTGGAGATCAAGTTCAAGGGGCCAGAGGATCCCAGTTCCCACCAGGTCCGAGGGTCTACTGACCCTGGCAGGCCCAGACTGACCACTTCCCCACAGGCCACAGGACTGTCTAGAGAGGATCAAAGGCTTTCAGAACCATGGACATGGTACTTTTTAATTCCCTCTTTATTCTTGTTGCTGTTATTGTTCAAGTGATCCTAACTGGTAAATTACTTTGCTTAAAAACACAGAGAAAATTTTTAAGGACAGATCACCCATAATTTTACCACTCAGCTGTAGTCACAGTCAACACTTTCATGTAATTCCTTCTAGCATTTTCCCCCACGCACATACCTACGGGTTTCTTTTCCCCTTACCTTTTTTTTTTTTCGGTAAAGATTTTATTTATTTATTTGAGAGAGAGAGAGAGACACAGCGAGAGAGGGAACACAAGCAGGGGGAGTGGGAGAGGGAGAAGCAGGCTCCCCGCTGAGCAGGGAGCCCGATGAGGGGCTCGATCCCAGGACCCTGGGACCATGACCTGAGCCAAAGGCTTAAACGACTGAGCCACCCAGGCACCCGCCCTTACCTTTTTTTCTTAATGTAATTTCAAAAATATTTTCCCACATCATTAACATTCTCCATAAACGTGATTTACGTTTTTCCATTTGACGTGTATTTATTAAGCGTCAGGCACTGGGGATACATCCGTGAATAAAACACAGAAATTCCTGTTGTCGTGGGCTGCCATCCTCCAGGGGAGTGGGTACACCAGTGGACAATGGGGAACTGGCCTGTTGCCCTCCACCCAGCACTGGTCCAGGCCCCCAGTGTATCCCTCCCTGTGGCTTATTTATTTCTTGTGGGCAGATTCTTCCTTTAAGGTTCTTGAAAATAAGCCCTTGCCCCTAAGCACAGCATAAACCTGATTTTGAAAGGCTTCATATTGATTATATATATAGAGAGAGATAGAGTGAGAACTATTTGTTTCTGTTTTCCTCTAGCTTTTGCCATTC